>NW_026947500.1:11317500-11947500 GCF_034190915.1 Cavia porcellus | reverse complement strand
ACTAGTAAAACCTATTAACAGGAATATTATTTTGCAAGAAAATAATTATTTCCTTAAACAAAACTATGTCTAGAAAGAAGTGACAATCTTTCACATTTTTGCAAATTTCATTTAACATTTTTAATTCCTTGCTTACTAAAAGATAAACATTTTTATGTTAATCTAAAGAAGTAAAGAAAAAGATAGATCAACATAACAATGATACTAAGTTTCAAAACTTGGATCATTACAATATTACAATAATTTATACATTATTACAATAACTGATACATTATGTATTATCTTTGTAGTTGTTTTTCAGAGTATAAGATATAAGCATGATTATCTTGTCCTAAGAGCATTTGCGCAAAACATTCTAAAAGATAAACTTTCATATCAACTTCTACATTCAATCTGTCAAGATATGTCACAGAGTATAATCTCTGGAAAATCCCACTCTCTGGATATGAGAAAGTGGAGGTGGAAAGTCAAATAATATCTCAGGTTTCTTGTGAAAATGGTTTTAACCTCATTGATTTCCAAGATTCCCTAAGACCGCACTTTGAGAACTGTTGATCTTAATGATAAGAGCTTTCACAAAAATTGATTCAAATGGCCCTCACAGCAAAAAGTTTTAAAATGATTCCTGTTAACCGTGTGACACGCCCAGGGAAACTGAACCTTGAAGAAGGTAAGAAATTTGCCTGTGGCTCAGGATACAAGCCCAGACACTCTGATAGTAAATTCAACTCCTTCCTACCTGTATTTCATGTCTCTATCACTAACAGGAGAAAATTAGACAGCTATGTTTCTGAGTAGGGCCATAGTTTTTACTCTTGAAGTCTCATGGTAGCAATCACACCTGCAAGTAGACTAAGCATTCAAATCACTCCTAGAACAGGGTAAAATAAAATGCATAGGTAGGTTAGCAGTGTACTTTCTACTCTTCTCCCCACATTGCATACCTAAAGTATTATTTTTCTCTTCTTTTTTCTGATTTCGCTGTATTTAATGACTGTTGACAAAAGAATAGAGAATCAGAAAGTTGCTCATCTGATCATCTAAAACACCATGGGGAATACAGGATTTCACACTGTAATAACTTACTCTGTCTTTTTTTAAAGCTTGATAGCTCCAAAATTCGTTGTATCTTAAAATGTCTGTTTTTCTCCCCTCTTAGAGAAGCAGTCAGCAATTTTCTCACTGCGCTCAGTTTGCAAAGAAAGAGCAGGAATCAACAGCAAGTTCCTCATCCTGCAATCTCTGGGAACATCTGGGCTGCCCTCAGAATTGCATTGTCACTGATGGACCAACCAGAACTCTTCCAGGCAGCCAATCTTGGTGACCTGGATGTCCTCCTAAGAGCTTTCAACTTGGATCCTTGAAGGAACAGAAAAAATAAAGAATAATTACCCCCCTTCTGTGTTATTATACTAAGAAGTGAAAACCTGTTTTATTATGAATTTCGAAAAGGATAAATCAGATATTCAAAAGGCCATGGTCACATAGCCCAAGGGAATTGACTTCTACAAACAATGCTCAGTCTGTTCAGATCCAGAAGCACAAATAGAGTCAAGGTGAGATTTAAAAGAAGAACTGAGAGATGCAAGACCAACCAAGATAAAGTAACTGCGTGTACTCTTCCTAAGTTCCAGTGTATTGCAAAACATATTCTTTGGGTTTTTTTCTCCAGTTGCAGCTAATGGCACATCTAATGAATCTGTTTATAGGGCACATGAAGAAAGCACTGTTTCTTTCTGATCAGGGAATTCAGACTGGATCTAGACTGTCCCCAGAAATTCTCCCTTTTACAAGCCTGAAAGTTTGGGCTATCAGCGCATGCACATATATTACTCAACTAAAGACAGGCATTGCTTAACCTGTTCCTGTTTTAACTTTTTCTGTGGCCCTTGTTTCCAGAGAGGGAGCTTTGCTGGAAAAGCAGTTTTTGCACTAGAAATTTTTGCTGTTCCCAAACAAAACTTTTCTGGGATTGTACATACGCACTTTAATATCTTATTTATGCCTTGCTGGAGTTTTGTTTCGTTGCTCCAATTTTTAACGTGGGGTAAAAGATTTGAGAATTCAGACTTGTTAGATCAATGGACCAAATAAAAAATTTCCTGAAAATAGTTTTTCATAGTGTAGGGTTTTGAGTGAGTGTTTTTCTTAAAGCAGACATGACATAGAGTATAAATATGTCAAATACAGATCTTCACATGCTTTCTGGTACTGTATGGCTATAAGAGGCAAAATTCTGTCTCTTTGTGCATTCTCTGCAGAGAGAAATCTTGATGATCCCGGGGTTTCTACTGAGTTGGCTTAAGTGTCATATTTGACTGGCTTTCTAACTCCCCTGCACAATAATGTTTCTTTTAAATTGTTACTACTTAAATAATATTCCTTCAGAGTGATAGTTTTTCCTAAAAATGATGTGTTTCCTTAGTTGCATAATGATCTGCAGAGTTAGTTTTCTTGTGAGTGATAGAAGAACAACATACATTTTTTACCTGAAACTCACCAAATGTCAGTGGATTCAAAGATGCATGCCCCTTTGGCTCTTATTTCAAACATTTAGCAAGTCACAGGAATTTTCTATTGGCAATAGTGTTTCACTTTGCACTTAGTACTTCAGTATTTTGTGCATATTTGGAGCTGAGTGATTATTTTGAAAGTATATTTTTCTCTTTTTTTAGTATATTTTTCAAAGAATTAAAAAAATGTTTGCAAAAATCTAACCAAAATATCATTTTACCCAGGTCTGGTTCTAGTAAGGTGTCCTATCCTTCACCTCATCTCCTTTCTTGCTCCTGAACCTTCCCCGAAAGTAGTCTGGTCCCAATTTTTTGTTCATGTTCTTTGGTGAATAATAATAACTCACTATACTCATGGTGATAGTTACCAAAAAAGATAAAGTTTGGATTAAAGCAGTTTAACTGACTGGGGAATTCACTTCTGCTGACGGGGAAATGTGCACACAGCTGAGAGACTGGACTCCAGGTGCAGGTATGAATCCTTCCCTCGGTTACCTTGGGGTTCCCAGGTGGTGAGGAGTCCTGAAGTTAACTCGGAATCACAGGTTTAAAGCTTAGGTCCATGACAACCTATTCTAATTTGCAAAGATGAAGGGGTAAGGACACTGCAGTGAACACCAGGCTTTAGTATTCACTGTCAAAGCTTCAGCTGACAGGACGACAGCTCCAGTCCAGCAACAGAAGGCAGAGGCTTGAAGGCATTCATCTTTGACAGGAGTAACAACATTGTCCTGGCCTTCGTCTCTCTATCATCTGAGCAGAAATGGGAAGATCAGCAATATTTTCAAGAATGACCTTGGTTAAAATTTTAGAAATTAGAAACTCAATCTGGTAAGAAGTCTTGGGGCCAGCTTCCACCTGCCTTCTGGAATATTCCCAACAGGCCAGCATCCACTCCCTGCCTGCTCATGATCTCTGCATACTCCGTGACTGATCAGTTTACTTGAGTCCATCAGAGTCCATTAAGAGCCTCTGAACAAAGGACTGAAAGCAAACTTTGAGGGTGTTTTGTTCGTAATGGCATTCTGTACTCGGGTCTAACTGAATTTGCAATGATGAGATGCTATTTTCTCACCTTGCTAGCGAGTTGGGAGCGGAGGTACTGGGGATTAAACTCACGGTCTCATGCTTGCCAGGCAGGCACTTGTGCTGCTAAGCTAAACTCCCAGTGTTGCAAGCAATATTTGCAAGAGATCAGTAACAATTTAAAGTCAGAAACTAGTGTGAATGTGGGATAGTTTGGTATTGGAATTCAAAGTAACCTCAAAGTCCACAGAGTTACTCTAGAGGAAAGCTGACAATTTTCCACTCCCACCATTATTTAGCAATTTATAGAATGTGCAGTGGGACTTTCTGTAATAGATCTACTATTATTCATTGGAACTAAGATTTTAAGCCACACCTGTAATCTAAGCTACTCAGGATTCTGAGGCAGAAGGATCGGAAGTTGGAGGTAAGCTACAGTATCTTAGTGAGATTGTTTCACAATAAAAATGAGTTTAAAGAGCTAAGAAATAACTCAGTGATAGGATGCTTGTTAGCAATTCCAAGGACCTAGGTTCAAACTCCAGTACCAAACAAAACAATAGTAATAACTAGGATTTTTATAGACTATTATCTGTCAGGAAGTCCAAAATTACTGCCCAAGAAGAGTTGCAATTTTCTAAGTGAAAAGTTTATGAAAGTTTATGAATATAGAGCAGCACCAAAAATTAACAACAAAATTTTAGAATATTCTTTGCCATATATACTTTTTTTAAGTGTATTCACTTTTGTTTGAAGTGCATTTGAAATCTTCATGACTGGAAATTGTCATTTAAGTTAAATGTTTCCATTTAAAAGAATAATGTCCTTGGTTCTCTTCTGAAGCTCTTGGGAAGACTTTGAGTATCTTTATAATTTTTCTTCTATCAATGAGTAACAGCCTGCCAACTCTTTAAGATGGTACTCATTTACTAGAATGGCTGGTCAGTTATACATAGGTGATCTTTAGGGACTGATTTTGTCAGCAAATTGAATGGAAATGCACACAAAGCCACTGCTGGTTCAAAATGTAACTGTTTGTAGTAAGTATCTTTATAGGCTACTATAACTCAACAGTGTGAAGAGACAGAGATAGAGGAAGAGGAAGAGGAAATGCAAAGGGTCCTCTTACTGGGCTGGTCTCGGTGATGCTACATTCTCCTCGCCTTCCCCAAGATCACTACCAATGACTCCTGAAAGAAAGGCACATCTTGGCTACCAGGAAACTTTAACAAGGACACTGCAAGGTGTGACTTCTTAGCTAATCTGGGTTTCTACCAGAGTGGCAAATAAATGATACAGAATGACATCTGAGTGATGGCTAGGAATGTCCAGGACAGGCACACTTTCAGTTTAATGACACTTTCTTTCATATTAAGACACTTTTGATGTTGAATCTTGGGCCCATGTCTAAATTCTTGAATAGACTAAAACCTTACTGGTATATTCCTACACACAAGCAAGATTTGAACACAGTGGTAACTAGTCCTACTCAGGCATCCGAACTGCTTACTATAAACTTTATCTGTGAGCTCCTCAGGATTATAAAGAAAGCAAGATGGTTATTTTTGCGTCTCTTCCTCGTTTATCCTTGAACAGTTGCACAAGGCTACATTACACTTTCAGTCTTTATGGGAATGGTATTATTATACTTTGAAAACCCCTAGAAGCATTCTAGAGACAGGATGCCCTAAGACTTAATTGATGTCCTATCTTTTTGAATCCTCTTCTTTTAGAAGTCATTACACAGCTACAATACTCAACCTCAACTTGGTAAAAGCAATTTCAAATTCTTTCCCTGTCTAAATTTTACCGCACTATTTCCCTGTCATCTCAGTATTTATAGAACTGGTTAAAATTAACTGTTTTGAAATAAGAAGTAGATACAAATATATTTTTAAAGAGTGTTCATAGATGAACTCTGGAATAAAGTTTGTAAGCAGGCAATTTTTTTAAAGGAAAACATGTAACCTCAGGTATAAACATATTGCATGCATTAGTACTTACAAATCTGCCTATTCAAATATTAACCAAAGCATGCAAGATAACCTTACTGAATGTAAACTTACACAGTGCATGATTGAGTCTCACAGGTTAGTTTACTTTTCCTTGTTTCTGAACGAGAGAATTTTCTGAACACTTGTGTTCCAGTTTTGTTACCTGCTTTTATTATCCTATCCTTGAGATAGTTTTCATGCTGTCACACTGAATTTGACAGATGTTCACATTTCTGATTTGTGAAGTGTTGCAGACAGTGCCAAACTAATCCCCTAAAGGCCCCAGGTATAGCCATCCAAATGCTTTTCTTAAAAACCAACTGAGTCACAACAGATCCAAGTTGAAACAGATCTGCATGTCAGAATGATATTAAACTAAATCATGCTCATTATGTCAGCATATAAAAATTTGACCTCTAAATTCTTTATAATACAAGTTACAACTCCTCTACTAAGATGGGGAGGTTAATGTCAAACACACAGAAATCATCATAAGGCAAAGTAGACATGGGTGATAATTTTTGTAAATGTTACCGAGGGATGACAGAGTGTCACATGGGCTATGTAGGATATCATAGCATTGTTTTGATACAATCTTGTTTGTATGGCAAGTGAGCTACCTGGGTCCCTGTCCCTTGAGAAACTAGATTTGATCAATATGTCTACAGACTAACATTTAGGAGTGATGAGATGATTTTATGATCACTTGAAATCAACTCTGAAATTGTCAATGATTTTTCTGTAATCCCTATTAGATGAGACCAGAAATGGAGAGATTAAAATTGGGTAAAACATTGGGGTGCTATGTTGGTCATGGCTTCATTATCCATTTCATATGCTCCTACATATCACACACACACAGAGTAAACTCAAATATCAAACCCCATCAACATACTAAAGAGCCTTGTGTAATGGAATCAAGCAGTATAGTGGAGAAAGAGTGGAAATGTGAGGCTTAACAACCTCTGCTGTGGCATTTTTAGCTTGCACACTTTCTGCTACCTGCAACCTCTGCAGAAATACCAAAATAACACACTCTGTAAGCAAGTGTGCCAATCTAGGGAGTGTTTTCTCAAGAACTTCTCTAGTGTTGCAGACTATAATTCAGTGGGTGCTTTCAGAGAAACTGCAATGAAAACAACATGAAAATGAAAAAAGACCAATAAAACCACTCAGCTCAAGAGTAACACGTGTGTAGTTTGCTTTTGGTGTTGGTTTTTCCTTGAATTGAACTGAATTTGAATTCTTGGAGACAGAAACAATGTGACACAAAAATGACTAAGGATTGTACACACTCAACCAGGTAATTTGAGCATCTGACATTTTCGCTGACACATATAGTATTTTTGCATGGATAGCATGAAAGGATTGTGTTCATAATGACCATGTTACCAGTAGTGAAAGGAAAAACAACAAACTGAAATTTTTATCAAATTCTTTTATTTTCTCCCATATCCATCCAAACCATCACATCCAAACCCTCTTCAATTTTCATTTCTCAAGTTTGTTTACATCTGTTGAAATAACCTGATTAATTTAGTAAACTTTTTTACAAAATGAACATTTACTATTTAGAAAAGACATTTCTATATATTTTGTATATCTATGAATATTGCATATCTAGTCTAATCTAAAGATTTTGTTTTAACACAAATTCTGTGATGCTTCCTCATCATGCTCGATGTTTCAAATCGTGAGATCTCATTTTCAGGCTGAAATAGGTAACACAGAAAGAAAGTTACATGTTTTATTGAGTTTCTAAATTAATACCAATTGAAATTAAGTGACCTATAGTAAATTAACGGCAAGGGGGGATTTAAAAGTTATTGGCATACTATATGATATTGTATCTGTGATTTAGTGAAATAATATGCATCATAACACAAATTTGTTGGATATCATGGCTTCATCTTAGTCTTTCCTTGCATTGCTTTTTGAAACAAAAATTAATACTATAAAAATAACCTCACCATACTGGATGTGTTTAATTTACTCAGATGGCTTAAAATTTGCAAAGTACCAAGATTAAGGTAGTATTTTTATACTATTATTGGAAGCATGCCTTCCCTTTTACACATTATTAAATTGTATTTATATTTGTGCTGTTTTAAACTATGTTTTCAAATAAACTTTGTCTGTGGCTTCCAGGTCTTTTGAATATTTTTCAAAATGGGATTTGAGGATCTCAGCTGCTTCAAATCAAATAGAATACAATGTATACTACTGGTTAAAAGGTCCTTTCATTGAATATCATTGCATATGATTTTGCATGAGTTATCTGGAAATCAAGAATGCATTTTTAGATATATAAAAAACTTTAAGCCATCCATTGTGAATTTTTTAACACTAAAATATTATTTAACCTGAACCTGAAATTTGTGATCTTTTTAGAATAAAACTATTAAAATATATTTCACTTCAGGATCTTTCTTTGGGGGAAATAAATATTTGAGCACTATTTGAGCAAGCACTATTCTAGATGTGCAACAGTGATAAATAAAATCAAACCTATGCTTGAAAAATATGGATTTCTGTGGCAAGACTGAAAGTTCTTTAACAAAATGCCTATGCTGAAAACTGTAGAACAGGGAAAGTAAAATCAGAGTGAGCAGGGGTTCCTTCACCTGAAAATGATCAAAAAAGGTTTCTCTTAGGTACCATTTTGTTGAGATTTGAATAAGAACCCAGACAAGTGGAGTTAAAGAAAACATTCCAGGCAGAGTCAAGGGCTACTGCAAGATAGAAAGGTGGGAATGAGCTCAGGGCATGGACAAGAAGAAAGCAGGCTGCACAGCAAAGGTAGTGAGCAGGGCAGCTGGGAAAGTGTCTGGTGAGTAGCGCAGATACAGAGCCTTCCCAGAGCATGCAAGGTAAAAAGGGTGCTGTTAGTTGTTCGCAGCACTGGAGGCTGAAGTTTCTGTTTCCAAATGTCTAAGTCAGGTTAGAGATGGAGAGAGCACTAATCTCTGATAAGAACACCTAGAAGGCAGGACTGGAACGTCCTCATCTTACTGTTCATCATTTACTCTGTTGATCTTGGGCAGCACTGTTATGGTTTATATTTGGATGATCCCACAAGCCTCATGTAGTCATGGAGGCGAGTGAGTCTAGCGTCTGTGATTGGTTCTTTGTCTAGCACTGGGATTGGTGGTGTGAATGCTGCACCTGCCCAGGGGCGGAGCTAGCATACCAATATTGGGGTGGGGGGAGGAAACATACTTGTCCCTTTTGTCTTTTTCGCTCTTGGTGCATACGGCTGCCATGAATGGCTGCCCCCTAACCATACCACCCTGCCTTGGGTCCAGCTGAGTTTGGACTGAAATCCTCCAAAACTCTAAGCTAAATAAGCCTTTCCTTCCTTCATTTTGGGTGTCATATACTTTGCCTTAATAAGGACAGAAAACTAACCAAGACAAGCACTTAACTTTGGATCCATTTCATTTTACCATTATAAAGGCTCTGCTATGTAAGAATAAACCCATATATCTAGTAGTGGATTGAGGCCTTTACTCAAGATAACTCAAACCCTAAAATAAACCTTATGCGTCCTTCCTCCACTTGTTAAGTATGAAGTATATTAATTTCCTAAAATTGCTGCATCTCTCCATGTGTATATATAAAAGCAACCCAAGGTTTGAAGAGCTCTTTATCATTTTTACAAGAGTCCTTAAAGTAATCAAATTTAGGGCAAAAAAAATTTACCTTTTTTTTAAACTTAATATTCCATAATAAATAATGTTGCCTGTTGCATGCTAATCTTTTTCCCCCATGCTGGAGACTGAATCAAGGACCTCACACATGCTAAGCAAGGGCTCTACCACTGAAGTATACCCTCAGTCAATTGGTAATCAGATTAATGCACCAGAATTTTGAGAATTTATGGCTAATTTTAGTATTTTTCCCTATAGAACAAAACTATGGATAGGTGTATACCAGCCTTCTCAGCAGAAGTTCTTCACCTTATTTACACTTTGGGGCCTCACAGGAGAAACTGCTGATATTTAAGTTTGTGTGTCTGATTTATTTCATTTAACATTATGATCTCAAGGCACATGTTCTTTGAAAGGGAAACAGAAAGGAAGCTGACATATACTGAAATTTATCGTGTGCCAGATTTCCTAGGCTAGATGTTTCTATTCTGCCATTTCACCCAAGTGGGTACCCACCTGCCATGCTTTTGCTTTATAGTTAGTTTTACCTGGTCTGTACTTAACATTACTGCAAATAATGAGCATAATAGCAAAAGCTGTTAAACAAAAAGTTTCTCCTACAATAAGAGCTCACTAAATATCACATCTGATACTAAAAACTGACCCAAGAAAAAGCAAGACTTTAGAAGAAATTGCCAAAATAATAAAATCTAATAAAAGAACAAAATATTCTTGGCAAAAGATAGATTTGCAAAACTTGATTCCATGAAAATTATAGCTGCAAAAGAAAATTTACAATAGCAAGTTATAATATGGAAAAATCAATAATAGCCCCAAGCTGATAAATCTATCCTCATTTAATTTTCTGAATGGATACTAGTTAAGTTCGTTAAAATTGAAAGGAAAATATAAAAGCTTAAAGATAGTTCAACTGAATAGCTATTTTACACCATCTCCTCTTCAAATTTCCAACCCTTGTCATCCTCTCTCAGTTGACAATCTTACTTCCTTTTTCACTGAGAAAACTAAAGCAGGCAGTGAAAACTCCCAGATTCCAGCTGTCTTGGTCTCTGGCTGCCTCGTTTCCATCCCGTGATGAAATCAGCTCCCTTCTTTGGCACCAGATATCAGCCCTTTACCTGTTCAAGGACCCAGACTAGTAATTCTTCCATCTTACTTCCATCATCTCCAACATTTTGCTCTTTGACCTGTTGCTTTGTGTTTCATTTTGCTTTGTTTCAGCAAAAAACAAGTGTTCTCTTGGCCCAAATCTTCACTATCAGCTATCATTCAGTTCTTTGCTCTGTAGCAAAAACAAAAAACAAACAAAAACAAACACCTATAGAAGGTTGCCTGTATCCACTAGCTGCAATTTCTTTCCTCCCAATCTCTCTTCAATCTTCTGGTTTCATTCTTCCTCTAAATTTTTCATAGGTGACCTCCAGGTTGACCAATCTCATTCTTAATTTCTTTTTTAATTTTTTAGTTATTATTATTTTAAAGAGAATGAAACCTAACAGAATAAAGTCAATCAAAATGAGACAGTGAAAGTAGTACAAAACCTCAAAAAAGGATAACAGGAAATAACAATGGCTACCATAATGTATCTTGTTGTCTTCACAATAGTTGTCCATTCCACCAGACATAGTAACATCAAACAAGACAGAACAAAACCAGTCAAAACAGAACAATGAATAAAACAAAACAATAAATCAGAACAAAATAAAACAGTGAGAATAATACTGGATTTCAAAAACAAGACAGAAGGAAATCCCCCACATTTGTTATATTGCATACTGTTATCATCCTAATAGATGCTAGGACTACTGCCCTTGGGCCTGCAAAGTCAATCAAACAACACAAGCATTTAATTGCTTCTGTGCCTCAGGTGCTATCAACTCAGCCTGTCCTCAAACCAATCAGTTGCTTAAAAGAAGGCACTTCTTGATTCTCAGTCCACACGCCAGTTGGCTCACAGGAAGGGTATGAACTGACCTCTCTCTTCCTGGGCCCCACATGGTTTGCCTCATGCTTAATTCTTAATCCTCACCTTACTTAATCTATCAGTTACTTAACAGTTGTCAGTCTTTACCTCCTCTTCACATTTCCTTAACTGTCATCCACCTCAGGCACCATTCTCTTGCTTTTCAAGAATTACTTCTCTTGGTTTCCTTATATTAAAGTGATTTAACACTCAGAATCTCAACCTCTCCAATTTTCCATCTCTTTCCATTTCTAATTATATCCAGGCCCATTGTTTTAACTGTTATATAAATGCCAACTCCTAAATTTCTATCTTCAGACTTCCAAAATCCAGTGCTGTGTGACTATCTTCCTAGGCAAAATCAACTAGGGAGGTCTGAAAGGCATTTCAAACTCAACACATCCCAAATTAGATTCCCAATCATCTTTTTCCACCACCTACATTCCAACACTGCCAAGCCTTCCCTATATTAGCTTATTGCAACACTGTTCTTCAATTGCTAAGGACAAAAACTTGGGGATCGGCCTGGGCTACTCTCATTCACTCTCCCCACCAGGAAGACCTGCGGACCTGACCTTGTAGTGTATCCAGAATCTGACCATTCTTGCTGCACTGCCACCTCCCCACTAAGCCATCATCCTCTTAGCTCACTTAGCAGAGTAACCCCTACTTCTTCCTTGCCCTCCTGTCAACTGCTTTAAACAAAGAACAACATTAAACCCTCAATCAAAACCGTGTCATGCTCTGTGCACTCTACAGTCAGACCTTCCTAATGGCTTTCCAGGCCCCAGAGAGCTGGTTCTTGACCTCCTGTCGCACCACTCTCTCCCTCACCCCCTTCTCTCCAGTCAGGCGGCTTCCTTTGCTGCTCATCTGACAAAGCAGATACCCTGCCACAGCGGGGCCTCTACCTAGCTAGTGCTGGGCCAACCCTATTCTTTCCCAAACATCTACTTGGGGACACCACTGCCTTCGAGTCTTGGTTCAGACTGCACCACCAAAGGATGCCTTTCCCAGGCACCTAATTTACAGCTCTAACCCTTGCTCTGTGTTTCCTTTGCTCCTCAGCACTTACCTGTTTTAACATGTTATATAATCTTATTTTATATGCTGTGTGTATGTTTCTCCCTGTTAGATAATAAACTCGGCAGAGGCAGACTTTGTTAAGAGATACATTCTACAAAAAACAATGTATAGCACACAGATGTTTACTGTTTATTGAATGGTGAACCGTGCAATATAGACTAATAAATCCGCTGACTTACCAGAATAATCTGCGAAAAAAGTCCTTTTGAAAAAAGTTACTAATGTTGGAAAAGAATGGATTATTCCTGTAATTTTCCTCTAGGCACTTTGATTTTAGCCCCACATGACTGGTTTTCAGACTTCTAACCTAGTAAGTCACTATGTCTGTGTTAATTTTTCACATCAACAAAAGGAAACTCACACATCCTAGAAATGTGGTGTCCTGGAAACGCCAAGGTCTCTTGACAGAGTGGATGCCCCTTCTTCACTTACCGGCATTAAGGAGAACAGCACCCATCTGAGAGCCAGGGAACCTCAGAAGGGTCTTGGTTTAATCCCATGTGACTTGAAATCCAGCAGAGAAAGCCTAAATCACACTCCTCCCCCAGCCACCCCTCTCTCCTTCACAGAGGTAACAAGCAGTCAGCCCTGAGTCCTCCACCCTGGGGACCAAGCAGTCATCCCAAGAAATCCTGAAAACAGATAAAAATCAGTCCTGTGTCCAGGTATATTTGATCCCCTGATGGATGAGAACTACGTGTGGCAGAACCAGTTTATGTGGCACGTCTATAAAAGGGGGAAAAAAGAGCCACCACGGGACTTCAGATTGTGAGAATAGCTTTTAATTTAAAACAATCAAAGCAATAAATCATCCATCTCTCCATCACAGGCAAATACTCTCAAAACACTTGAGAGAATTTAAACAGTAACTGTGACTAGTGCAAAATAAAATAAATACAAACTCTTTCAGGAACCAACATCAAAACCTGCTGGGCAGGGGGCACAGGCCACAGGCTCAGCTACTGCCGAGGCAGAGGACATGGAGAACAGCATGATTTGCACGGCATTTAACACATCCGGCTTTGAACAGATGAAACAACACCTGATGCGGGGAGCGGGGGAAGAGAACCTCAAGAGAACAATTGCCTGCCAGGAGGCCTCACATGGCTAACATACCTGGAAAATGCTAGAAAATTAAGTGCAAAAGCAGCAGCTCCTCAGCACCACCAAAGAAAGGCAGTTTGGGCCCACTTGCTTTTGTTTATTAATTGGGGAGATATATATGATACATATGATTTTAAGCAAAAAAGTCTTCTGTTGTATGGGAGGTTTTCTGTGTCTCACAGTGCAGCTGACTCCAGCAAAAGTATTTGTGATGTTTCCATCTATTCGGATGCTTCGCAGATATCGTCTTCCCACATATGGGATTTCACTGCCTGCCTCACACTGAGCTGAGCACAGCACTGCCTAACTCAAGTATATTAGCCACACATCTCATTTTAAATTTTTCAGTAGCATGTTAAAAGTAAACTAAAAGTGGTAATATCTAATATTTATGAAATTGTTGTTCTAGTTCATCAATATAGCCAATATGATTTGTAATCAATCTAAATTATTGATGAAATACATATACTCTTTTTCCCGATACGCATCTCCTGGTATATATATTCAAGATTTGGTGTGCATTTTATGTGTAGAGTACATTCTCAGTTTGGAAGGCCACATCCCGAGTGGTCACTTTGCCACACATGGTTACTGACAAGCAGAGGTCTACAGAATTGAATGCAAACTCTTTTAGGACCATTTGCTGAGTAGGAATCTCTATGACACTACATAGGCAATATTACACACCAACTTAAGAGTATAGAATCTTTTTCTGTCACCTAGGATTTTCCGTCTAAAGGGCAGAATCACATTTTCATCTAGTCCCATGCTCTGGCCTGTCCCCACCCCCTGCAATCTCTCTACAGACTGCTTGGTCTGACAGATTTAGCAACAGTGATGTCTACATGATGACAGAGACAATCTTGCTGAGAGAAACAGGCTGTCAGCACTTACTAGGGAATCACAGCTCTCTGTGAGTGAGTCAGAATTTTCAAATATTCAACAAGTTTTACAGATTTAGCCGAAGCTTTCCAAGAAAGTATTTGAAATGGACTTTTGTCTATGAGGGAATCAGTAGCATACTACTACACTGACTGAAAAATATAAGCTTCAAGAGTGGAGAACAGTGAGATGATTATTGAAGTAAAATAAATGAAGCATAGAATAGAAATGAAGTGGGGACACTAAAAATGACAGTTTCTACACTGGGGTGTATAAGTGTAACAATCTAAAAGCCTGGCATCTAAGCCTCTAACTGATTCGTGTATCTCATATGCCTGATTCTAGTAGTAACCACAGTCAAGTAAAAATACAATAAGATGGTAGGGTAGGAAGAGACTTCTCAGCTCATCTGACCCATTCATTTTAAAGAAAAGAGCCAGAGAGGTAAAGTAACTCAGTCCTACCACACTTAGAGGCAGAATCAGGCTAAAAATCCAGGGACTCTTGCTGGGTGCTGCCAGGTAAAGGGAATAAAAGATACAGAGAGCCCAAAATGAGCAATGGGGAAATGGCAGGCACATTCTCTTGTAGGTTCAAGAAAAGTGGTTAGTCAATTCCAGAATACTGAATGAAAATGATACAAGTGTCACTAAAACATGAGTTTTTCCAATCATCTTTTCTATGTACTTCTTTTTCTTTTAAGAGAAAAATACAAATCTGAACCAGACAGGATTTTTGATTATTTAAGCATTTAGATCAAGTGACAAAATTAAAACTTTGATACATTACATTTTCCAAATACACATTCATTGGGATTGTACACAAACGGGTATCAAAAGGTATTTACAGGAAGAAAGTGCCATCTTTCACACAGAAACCTACAGACAGTGAGGACTTCACAATTATACCACCGTGCCTCACACGGAGGATTCCTAACAGGCTGATTAGCTGACACAACCCACACATTATTCCAGTTCTCCATCACAAATAATCTCATCTACACACATGTGTAAAAGTTAGCAATACATTTCACTTTTATTCCAGGGAAACCTGCTCTGTGTATACTAAGAAGACACATAGAAATACATCTTTACGCAAGAAATTCATTGTTTGCTCCAGTTTTTCCCAACTGTCAGTCTGAAATAAAGAGTAGCACATATACAAAACTTTGCCTTGTAGAAATAGCCCTTTGTTTTGTGAGGCAGAAAAAAAGGCAGCCACAGTACACTTTCTTACAATGTGTTTAGGCATCAAGAGGGCTAAATTCCTTTTCCTACGCAGGGGAATTAAATAGTTTATAGCCTATAATCTTAAATGCAGATTTGGCTCCATTGATTTTGCGAAATTGTATTATAAAATTTTCTTTTTGTTCAAAATACACATGCTGTCTTTGTTCAGATTTCAACACCATCTCCTATTATCTTCCCAAACCCTCCCCCGACCCCTAAAAAGGCCTTTGCTTTGCAATGTCATTGAAAACAAGCCATTACTGATGAGTGTCCTGAATCATTAAGATACTCAGTCCTAAGAGGACCAGCTTTGTAAGGCTGCTTAGCGTGGGAATTTCCACGGGAGCTGGGGACATGTACAACACGGGATGACTGTTTTGCGATTTGAGTCAACACTAGAAGGTGACACCTGTGGGCACAGCGTAGTAGCGAGCTGCTGCACCACGAGCTCCCTCCTTCTGCCAATCTCATTTGTTCCCAAATTGCAGAAAACATCGGATAAGAGAAGGCAGGGAACAGAGTCTACTGGGACCCACCCTGGCACCCACCTTCTTCTCTGGAAAGGCTCACCATGGCCTCGGAACACGCCAAGCAAGACAGGGCAGGTATCATCACACTATGACAGTAAGGGACTTGCCCAAGGTCCACAGCCAGTTAGGGGCAGCACCCAGGTCTCCGGGCCACTGGCCTCAGGTTCTGCTCTCTGTCCCTCGCTTATGTGGCATAAGTGATTTCCTGTGAGATGGGCCAGTCACAATCAGAATCCTGATTGTCCCAGATTTACTATATCCTAATTCATTTCAGTCGATCAGTTTTGCTCTATTTTCTTATAGTTTCTCGTTAGGCAGACAGCAATCAATCCTTTTACCTCAGACTGAATTATCTGAAGCAGAAACTACACAGACTCTGGAATTTGGTACAAATGCTATCGTTCCACTTTGTATCATATTTGAAACTGGGATTTCATCTCATGTTGTGACTAAAATACTGAAATAGAAAAGGATGGTCTTTCAAGATGCCATATGAAGTTTCTTTGCATCTGAAACCCTTAAAGTGCCCAAGACCACAATGTTGGTGACAGAAAATAAGCACTAAGGGCAAGTCAGGAGCTGATAAAACAAAAAGGCCAGATATGAGACTGACCCCAGAAAAACATGGAAATACAGACAGGCAAAGAGCCCAAAGATGAAAAAATGCAAGACAAATGCAGGGCATTAAATGTGATTCCAAGGAGCTACCATATGGTGTGATAAGAGGTTGCTGTTCTAACTAAAAATAACCACTGTACCTTTTAGGGATGGGCTGCTGAGAAAGAGAATCCATCGACCTTTGGAAAAGTACAATACCACACTGCCGTGGGCATCTGGTATTCTACCACCAAATGGCACAGACCCGGGCACATTCTTGATAGCACTTAGTGGGACAGCTCAGTCCTTTCCACTCCTTAAAATCTAAGTGGGGAACTAATTTTTTAAACTGTTCCTGAGTGATAGTTTTGCTAAAATACTTACTTGCCTTTTCCAGGTCTGCTTAATACCAACTATTTAGCCTTTAAAAACCAACCCATCACAGATTTTTCTAGTGGACTACAAAGGTCACACACTCTCATTCACTCTCACACATTCACACAACCTGTATTATGAATTTTGATATGATTTAAATTAAAAATAGCTTTCATTACAGATGTTCTATTATACATGAGTAGGCCAGAAATTATTGTGCATAATGAAAAAAAAACTATGCCACAAATAAAGCCCAGCTTGGCTGCTGATGTTCTATATGAAACAAAAGTGGGCTTTTTGCTTACTGTAGTTGAGGCCACAGCACTGGCCACATTGATTGAGTTCTCTGGAGGCCACTACTACTGACTCCCAAAGCAAAACAGGACTGGGGATACATCCCCATTTTTGATATGCTGATGGCAGATGCCACAACAACAATACAGATAGCTTCATTTATTATCACCCTCTCCTTGGACATTTATAAAACTATCTACAAGAGAGTATCAGCACTAATAGAAATTTCTTCCCAGTTCTATTTCCAAAGATGTCAAGTGATCGCGCTCTTTAAATAAACTATAAATACTCCAATGTACTTCTTCATATCTGGCTGTCCCAACTTTTTTTCTTTTTCTTTCTTTCTCTCTCTTTTTTTTTTCTTGTTTTTTCTTTCTTTTTTTTTTTTTTTTTTTTTTGGCAAATTAAAAAGGCATATGGCTTCTTCTTGCCAATTGGTATGTCTGAGGTTTAGCTTGGTATTCTGCGGTAAAAGTACATGTAGCCCAGGTCTTTAGGTGGCCGTTCTGAGGCACAGACTTTGTGGTCATTGTAGATCACCCACCTGAAAATAAAGGGCAGAAGCATTTGTATCAGTTCCAGCACACATTGCCGAACCACATCATACACAATACTTAAAATAATAAAAATAGTACAGTGCTTAAAATAACCAAAATGTTTCAAGATAACCAAACTCCAACTTGTATAAAACAACACAGAATACCTGTGAGGAATCGCTATCCTTTTCCATTCTTCAGCTCAATCATAAAGTAGTTACTAAAAATCTATCAGAATCTTTCATGTGTTTTAACCTCTTCAGACCATAAACCCCATAGAATGGTCTCGGAAACCAAATTAGAAAATTGTGTACAACAATAGTTATTTCACCCTTAGGAATAA
This sequence comes from Cavia porcellus, assembly GCF_034190915.1. Taxonomy (NCBI): domain Eukaryota; kingdom Metazoa; phylum Chordata; class Mammalia; order Rodentia; family Caviidae; genus Cavia; species Cavia porcellus. Next base: position 11,929,357 of record NW_026947500.1, on the reverse strand, counting down.
AACTAACTTTAAAAAATCAAAAGTAAACATTCATGCAGTTAACTATTACATAACTATTAAAATTTCTTCAAAGAATATTTGTTGCCAGGGATACAGCTTAATGGCACAATGCCTGCCCAGCAAGTGCGAGGTCATGAGTTCAACTCCTGGAACCAAAAAAAAGAATAGCTGGAAAAGTGAGAAAACAATCATAATATAACATGATGGTGTAATATGAATCATAATATAATAGGAAAAATGCATTAAAAATTGTATGTACTCTGTACATACTTTTAAGATTCTAGGAAAGCTGCAAATACGTATAAAGTATGTGTTTATAGAGACACGTATATACATCTTCTGATGAAATCAATAAAACAAAGAAAAATATATCAAAATGTAGACAATGGTTATCTTTAGACTTCAGTACACAAATTGATTTTGTATGTGTGTTTTACAAATTTGCTGCTATATATTTTATTGCTCTGTATATCATAACTAAGCTACTTTACATTTTTAAAGACCTGTTGCACTTGGTAATAAAAAGAATATATTTTACATACATTTCCCTGTGCTCAATGCTTTTATTAGGAAAGTTAAGAAGAACACAATCGAGACTAAGTGAGAATGGACCAGACCCACATTGGAAGGTGTGGGTAGGAGGCCAGCACCCTATCAGGTAAAGCCAAGGTTTAACTCTGCACCAGTGTCCACGTGGCCTGACCACTACCCTCGCCCAATAGCACCTGCCCACTGACCACAGGAAGGAGTTATTAGGACACTGCAGGAGGTTCTAGAGAAAGCAACCTTCCATTCTGTAACCATCTCATTCTCGCCTTCACCTCATACCTAAGAACTCTGCAAAGAAGCCAAGAAACCAGCTGCAGGGCCACATTAAGCACTGAACAAATAAAATTGCCTGGGGGGGAGGCGGGACTGACTGCGTAATTTAATTTAAATGTCAGGTAAACAAGTAATTTGTTAGTATAAGTATGTGTTACATAACATTGGGATATGCAATGTCTGAAATATGTATATACTAAGAAATAATTCATTGTTTATCTAAAATTTAAATTAAAGTACCCTGATTTTCTTGTTTTGTTAGCTAAATACAATGATCCTATGGAGATTCCAAATACGATATGCATCTTTATAGCAGACAGCCACCTTGATAAGATGGTTAAAAATGCCACTGAAAACCAGCTTTGACACAATTCTTTACTGGCTAAGGCCAATCTATTCAGTCTCCTTGAACCTCAGGGTTTGGGTGTATAAAATGATTTTAAATGTAAAACCCTATAAGACCAACAGGAGAACTAAATGAAATATGTTATTTCAAAACATCGAGGAGAGGAGTTGGAACACAGTGATGGCTCGATCAGGCATACTGTCCTTTGCCTTCTAAAAAGACTCACCTTCCTTCTTTTTTGATATGACAAACATAATGGCCGCTCATTGTAGATGTTCCCATGTGACTGATAAATGCAAATAATTCATACACTATGAGAAAAAGAAACAATTCTGTTACAAGGCAGCATTTCTAGTATCAAGAACACTTCTGATGAGACTGTAAAACCACTAAAGGTATAATCCAGCAATTGTTTGTCTTACTATGTGGATAATGCTCATGTGTGCATGCACAAACACGCACACACACACACACACCCCTCTGCAAATTCTACCTGCAAATTCATTATAACAAAAACTGGACATAAATCATCAAATTAAAACTGATATTAAATTCAAATCTGGAAGGGATTAAAAATTCCCAGCCCAATCTGGTAGCAAATGCATGGGTCTAAAAAGGTAGTCCTGACCACACCACTTCCAAACATGAGGGCAGACAAGTTGTCTCATCTCTCTGAGTCTGTTTCTTCATAGAAGTTTTTTTTTTAATCCACTTTGCAGAGTTGTACAAGACTTACATGAGCAATTCAGACTAAAACGTCATACAAATGTCAGGATTATGAGGAAAGCAACAAATAGTCGTTATCGCTTATAAAAAAGATAAATGTTTCACACAAACTGTCTGATTTGTCATGTTAATAACCTATGTGGGACCAAACTTAAGGCTGCATGCTTTCTGAACAAAGAGATAAAAAAGCTATATAACCTCTTAGAGAGTAAGATTGGTGTTTATTCTCTAACAAGTACCTCCTGCCAACAAGCACAGCGTGCTTGCTGAATTAATTCATTCATGTTTCTTCTGTTAATCTTAGACCCATATGACATGAGGTAGGCTCCACGGACTAGTACCAATCCACTCTGCAAACTATCAGGACCAGGATGAAACAGTACAGAAATTGTGAGGAAGCATTTATAAACTCTTATAATAATTTATGAGTAATACTCTGATCTGCATGTAATAAGAAAAAGGTCTGCACATTCCTTTTTCTAGTCCTCAATTTTTATTACGCTTTCCCAAGAAAAAGTGTTGATTTTGGAAAAGCTCACTGTCTAATCTTTGTGCCTTCCATTTGCTCTCTCTCTCTTCACTTACATTTATTTACTTACTCAACCATCAATCCTCGTCTTATCTTACTCACACTTCGGTAGAACCACACCCGTTCTTTCTCAAATACTTGCCCCAAGACCGAGTCTCCCAGCTGTCCATCTGCCTCAGCGGTTGTTCAATAGCTGTCCCCTCTGTCAACACCTCCAGATCTCCTGGCCTTTGAATATTACTGACTGCAGTTTAAACTTCAGACTGAGTTTATCCTCCTCTATCCAGGTGTTCTCTGTCTCTAGGTGTTCTCACTTACTCTCATAGCAGTAAAGGATATTATTCTCATAATTTAATTTCCAGAATGTTCACTGCTCATATTATTTATATAGAGTTTTGTTTCCAGCCTTCCAGAACCCATTTATCAGCCTTAAATTCTTTAATAGATTCCTTCAGATTCCCTGTATATAGGATCCTGTCACCTGCAAACAGAGATAATACTACTATTCCTTTGTAATCTGGGTGCGTTTTACTCCCTTTTGCTGCTTAATTGCACTGGCTAGGACCTCTTCAACAGTGTTAAGTGGAAGGAGGAGACATCCCTGCCTTTTAAGAAGAACTCTTCAATCTTTCATCTAAGCATCATGAGAGCAATAGGGGTTTTGTTTGATTTGGTAGCCACCTTTTATCAGGCCAAGGATGTTCCTTTCTATTCCTCGTTTATTTAGCAGTCTCCTCTCAGCCTTGTCTATCTCAGTCAATGATAAGCACATTCTGTCATGAACTCAGTCTGACTTTCTCTCTCAAACTCCTCACATCTATCTAATCCATCAATACATCCTGTATTTTCCTTAAAATATAGCCAGAACTTAATCACTTCCTACCGTCTCTTCTAGTAACTCTTAATGCAAGTCACCATCATCTCTTGACTTGATTATTGCCAGAACGCCTTACCTGACTCCCCACATCCTCCCTCACCTCTTATTCTCAGTATGGCTGCAGGGCGGCCATTTTACTGGAAGCATATTATATCCCACAGCAGTATCTCACCCTTGCAGCTGCCTACGAAGCGCCCATCCCTCGTCATTCTCCGTTTCTCCACTCCAGCTACCCAGAACTCCTGGCTGCTGCCTAGCGCACCTAACACGCCGTGGCCCTCAAGCCTGTACACCTACTGTTCCTTCTACCTAAAACTCTCTTTCCAGTTATCATGTGACTCCTCTCTTCAGTGAGGTCTCGGGTCCACGTTACCTTCCCAGAAAAGCCGTCCTGAACCACCCCATACTCAGTCCTGCTGCCCCCTGCCCACTTACCCTGCTTCACCATCTAAATAGCTCAGAGTACCACCCCCTACATCATATGCCTCCTTGTGCGTTCATTTACTGTCTGTTTCCTTTTAACCCACGACAGAATCTTAAAGGGTCTATAAATTACCTCCCTCCGCCCCAGCCAGATCAAAATGACAAACTTCCTATACTGCTTAACATTCCAACATTTCTCTCGAAACTTAATGGCTCTCAGTCACTCATACTTTAGTGTAAATTAATTTACTCCACAGACTGGCTGTCTCTTAACTTTCAATAGTATAAATGAAACACAAACAAACAAAACAGCTAGAAATTATAACAAGTGCAAAAGTAGGATGAATATCAGAATCCAGGCGTGAAGGAAGTTTATTTACAGGGCTTTCAGGGAGGCCACTGGCCCTTCACTTCCCTGGGATGCCATACCTCCTGCTCCCTAAGCCTCCTGCCCGGGGCATTCCTCAGGGGAGCCAGTAAACTGGGAGTCCCGCCTTTGAGGAAAGGAACTGGCTGGATGCTCCCTGGCTGGAAAATCTCAGCTGCTGCTAAAGATGTCTGAACTTTTGCAGCAGTATGGCTGAAGAAGCCAGAACAGGTTTTGAATAATCACAGCATAATTCATGTTAATTATATTGCCAATCAGTAAGTTGTTTTTCAAAGAAAGTAAACACTCATTAAGTGCAACAGAGAAACAGAAATGATTTTGCAAATAACAGAATCCCATATAAGTCCAAAGTAAAGCCTTGAATATACCCATTCTTTTTTTTTTGAATCGGTCCCGGGTATCGAACTCACAACTGCCTGCTTGCAAGGCAAGTGCTTATGCCGCTGAGCTAAATCCCCAGCCCCTAATATACCCATTCTTTTGAAAAATTTAGAGATTCAACAGCAAGGTGCTAGCCCTAAAAGCTGTGTAGGACATGACAGTAAATAACCTTGTGAAAAACACACATTTAAATTAAAAAAACTCATGCGAAATAAGAAAGGAGGAAGCATATCAGCTTCCAAATTAAACTGACATAAATTCTGACCTGGCTCTACCACTAGCAAATCACTTAACTTGTCACAGGTTCCTCATCTGAGTAACTCCTCTAAGCAGGGAAAAAAGTGGTAGAGAAAGTGCCTGGCACATAGTAGGCACTCCATAAATGACAGCAAGTACTTCACCAAGTGTTCACAGTGTTAATGACCCCTTTCACCTATTGATGCATAGTGTTTTAGTTTTGGGATCCCTGTAACAACGGAACATAATAAATCTTTTTCTCTTTAAATTCTTATTCCTTGAATTTTTCTAGGTAACATATATGAATTTCATGCAAAAATTTTAAAAAACTGCAATCCTCTGCACCAACAGGTTAAACTAACACTTTAATAGTCTCATGCAAAAACATGACTTCCTCAGCCAGAAAGATGCAAACGCTGGCTTACTAGTCCTCATTCAAAATGCTTGGAACCAGAAGTGTTTTGGATTTCAGAAGTGTTTTTTTTTTTTCCTTCCAGATTCTAAAATAGTTCCAAAATATACATACTGAGATATCTTTGGGATGGGACTTAAATCAACCCATGAATTTATTCAAGTGCCATAGATACCTTACAGACACAGTTAGAAGATAAATGTATACAACATATTCAGCATGTCTCCATTTTGACTGAAACCCATCACATGAGGTCAAGTGTGGAAATTTGCCCTCCTAGCATCATGGTAACGCACAAAAAGTTTTGGAGTTAAAGCTGAGAACTCAGGGACACGCATCCTTCTTCTGGATTGTGACTCGGAGAGATACAATTATAGAGGCCCTGGTAGATATCTTGTGGCCACTAGGGTCAACCTCATAATGGAACCAATGAGCCTAGAGGAAGCCAAGCAGAGGAGCCCATCAAATGAAGGGATTTGTGTCCTGCATCGAAGATGCCTGGAGTCCAGTCCAGTCCAACCCACAGTCCAGTCCCACCCCTGGCTTTACAAGATGATATTTGGCTTTTGCTTAGACAAGTGAAGTTCAGATATCCCACTTAGAACAGAACTCACCTGAACTTGTTTTTATTGAGTTTGCTTCCTTGAGGAGCCAAATTACCACCCCCAAAACAACCTATCTAAATAGAATGCACATTCCCTCCAGTTTAACCTATAAACTTAACGTAATTCCCATCAAACCCCTATAGAATGGTCTAATTCTAGGTCAGTACCTTCACAAAATTTAGCAATAACAATTTAATTCTGAGACATATGTAAACCACAAATACAGTGGATGTCTCTGAGGCAAATCACAGTTCTCCAGGGTAGAAAGAGGAGCAAAATGAATTAAAGGAAAGGTACATGTTTCTGGATAGAAAAACTCAACACTGCAAAGCTGAGATGTATTCCCAAATTAATCTACAATATATGAAACTCATACAAATCAGTTTTTAAAAAATACCTAAAAACCTCAATAAAAATTACCAAAAGAAATGAGAAAGCTATGAATATAAGAAGAAAACAGACTGAGTAATAAAAAAAAATTAAAAACCATGAAAAGTGCTTGACCTCCCCACACTGCTAGGGAGGTCTGGGAGGATGGGGTGTCACCCACATGGCCATCATATGACCAATGCTGTGTTTCCGAGGGTCACATGACAGTTCACTGCATTAAAAGCTTGCATTTCTCAATCAAACGTTTCACTTATCCAAAAGCTACGGTCAAACGAAGGCCTACCAATGTTCATTTTATCAGCATAACACAAAGTACTCCACAAATTCCTCCACAAAGCTCTGACTGGAGGCAACAAACCTCCCCTAAAACCACTACATCCTGGCATTTATTTAATTCTCCTTTCAACAAGTTATTTGCTGATCACTTACCATGATCAGACACAGTGCCAGAGAAGCCACTTTAAAAACACTTATTCTTCCATAAAGTCAAATTAAATATATACTAAGCAAGTTAGTGTGGTCTTTGCTTTTTTCCCCATGATTAAAATTTTTGCCTACTACTGCCTTTATGCCCTGCATATGCTGTATATGGTTTCTCACAGCGCAAGTCACAGTGCTCCTTCCCCCGCCCTCACCTCAGCCCTGGAGATGACCCATGGCACCTCAGAGGGGACTTGAGGGCAACATCACGGCAGCCTATTGGACCAGAAAGATCTGCAGATGGCCCTGAAGTGCAGCAAGTCCTGAGGGGATGACGTGGCTGTTATTACTACTGACCATCCAAGAGGGCGTGGTTAGTGCCACCAAGCACCACCACAGAAGGGAAACCCTCTGTAGCCAAAAAGCCTGGCATCTTTACAGCAGCCCCATCTTGTGGTTTATTCCCACTCTGGGGGCTCATCGGCTCCAAAGTCCATTACAGAAAATCGATTCAACAGTGAAGACCAATGGACAAGGAATGTGTAATAAACCCTGCTCATAAATTATTAACTTGTCCCCTATCACTTCTAATGTTTTAGGCAATACAATGATTTCTGAAAGTAATATAAGACCTTTTAAATGAATAGGGAAATTGGGAGAACTATTGCCTATCATTTTCTTACCCAGTTAAGATTAAAACAGTGTGTGTGTGTGTGTGTGTGTGTGTGTGCACGCCTGTGTGTCTGTATGTGTATTTTTAAAGAAAAAGCTTCCAGCCTTCCTCTTTAGTTATAAAGCAATAAATACAAGTTATATTTCACAAGACCATTAATGAGTAGATCTGCAACTCTAGATCAGAGAAACAAATGTTGGTAATAGAAAGTTAGTTAAATGCAATTGTTCCTCATTCAGTACGTTCTATGTGCTAGACATCATGACTCATAAAATGGCCTCTACCCTCACAAGCTCCCAATTGAATGGGAGGCACAGAAACCTACATAAATAATTTTACTAGAAGATACTCAACACCTTACAGTTGTTATACACAGGCCATAGGCCCTACAGGCAGAGAGACTGCCAAGGCTGGAATTCTGATTCTACCCATTACTATAGATGATGTGACCTTAACAAGTTATACCCATTTCAATTCCTTCTTACAATATAGGCATAACAATGGTATCTACCTCATAGAGCTATCAGAATTAAATGTGGCACAGATGGGAGTGAATTATCAGTACTGTTATAATTATTACTAGCATATGTGACAAGCACGGGCTCAGTATAACTATAACAGGGATCTGGGGAAGTAGACCAGAGAATGGAATCTGTAGCCAACTTCTGAAGAGTGAACGGTAAAGGTTTTCGTATACAGTGATGGGAGAGAAGCGTATTTCACAAGTAGAGATTACCTTGAGCAAAGGCCTAAAGGTAGGTGAGACAAAAGTTGGTGGCATCTGAGGACACTGGCAGTACCAGGCATCTGAGCCACAGGTACAGGGGGTGCAGAAGTGACACACAGGGGAGACAGGCTGGATCTGATAGGAGGACAAGCTGAATGCCAGACTAAAGAGCTAACCATCGTCCTATAAGCAACAGCAACTCGAGATGCAGAAGGACAACAAGGTTCGAAACACAGATTATAGAGTCGTGCACCTTAAGAGCTATGTGACATTGGGCAAAGTACCTAACCTCTGTGTCTCTGCTTTTCTCTCCTATAAACTCAGTCATGGCGATGATTAAGTGAGTGTTCACTATTAAAACGCAGAACTTTGTCCTATGGCACCTCTTCCTGACATCTGGAGACAGCTCTTCAGAAAACTACCAGCAGAGAGCATGGGTACTAACACAGTCAAGGACAGGACACTGCTTTTCTACTGCTCAAAAACCATCACCATGGAAGTAAATGCTCTGTTTTTGATCAAAGCTGACATGATCTATAAAGAAATTTTACCTCAAAGAGACAAAAAGAAAACTGGTACTAAACTTACACACACACACACACACACACACACTCACTCACTACTACTATTAATAGTAACAGTACTAATAGTAGTGGTAGTAATAGTAGTTACTAATGCCACTGCTATTATTAAGTATTACTACTATCTTCTAGTATGTTCTAGGTACCTAGACTTTATCAGATCACTGTAGCTTATGCGAAGTGACAACAGGCACCATTTATAAGACAAGATCGGTGCTACCTTTTGAAAGATGGCAAAGCTTCAGATATATAATCATGAGGGAAAGGGGATGAGCTAAATGTACAGTCATGAATTCTGAGACAATTTCTGGGGCAAGAACTTACTTCCAGATCCATCCTTGACCCTAGGTCCTTCAGGCTTGGCCTCAGAAATAATGTTGGCATTGGCATTGTTCTCCATCTCGATCACAAAGTCACTGTCCTCTTCAAACTCGGGGTGGCTAAAGATCCAATCCAGTGCTCTTTCCAAGTTATGGTTCTAATAAAGTAAAACACTTTTATAATGCATGAAATCTGTGAGCATTAATTATATCCTGACCAGTTTCTACCACTCAAAAACCACCACCTGGGAAACAAATGCTCTCATCAGGCAGATAGGGGAGGACAGCTGAACTCAATAGCCCCAAGTGGCTCTGACTAAGAATCTCTGACTCTGCATGACATACACACTGGCCTGGCATTTTGCAAGTCTCCCAACCAGGTCTGTAATTGGATTCACTGGAAAATAGTTCTGAGTGGCAGGTCAGCATTTCCAAAGCTCCTATCAGTCTTAGCTCAGCACTTCTGCAGGTTGGTGCTGATAATGATGGGTATGGAATGCCAAAGGGGCACTTGTTTAATGCAGCCCTCTGTACAGCCACAATAACTGCACACTAATTTCTCTATCAACTTTACTTTCTTCAAATAACTGTACAAGATAGGGGCACCACTAAGAGTACTGTGTTAACGGCTCCTCTCCCAAATGTGGGTAGGACTGAACTGCACTGGAGACAAGACCAATGACTTAATGTTAATTGTTTAAAAGGAACTCTGTACAATTCAAACATTCATCATGAAAGACTTTCCAATCTCCCCTATTCATGAGCTTGCTGGCAGGTTGAAAACTTTGTTTAAACATAGTTGAAAACTCCAATGAAACAGGCAAATAAAATAAGTAAGGCAAGAGAAAGCACCCTGCTGAGATACTATAAGCACTTTAAGGGAGACAGATCATTCCAGTTACATCTCCATGAGCCACACAAGAGCCTCTGTGGTCTCAACCACAGAGCCTAGCATGCACCCATTCAGGGCAAAGAGGAAGGAACTGGTAGGAGACATCCACTCAAAAGTAGGGTACAACATGGCAAAGAAGATGTTTTTTTTTTTTTAAAAAAAAGGACCTTCTCCAAATATCAAATGGATAAATGGATATCTACACTGTTAAAAAGATTTCCATCCTCCTCTAGTTTCACGGTGCTTCCTCTCCTAATAGTATCAGGCTATTCCTAACAACCAGAAGAAACTTTTCTCTGTGGACCGTAACAGCAGCAGAGAATTCCAAGGAGCCATTCAGGTCTTCTGTAAGGACTTTAAAGACGTATTTCCTTCAAGATCTTCATACCAGAAAAGCATTATTTTACCCAAAGAAAATTTCTTACTAAACAGATAATCTCACACTTCCCTCTTAGCTTTAGGCCACACACAGTAAGCTGGAAGTCAAATCTGTGAGACTCACTGTACCAGTTAATCTTAACTGTCAAGTTGCTAGATTAAGAGACTCCTGGAGAGGGAACTGTGGCTGGGAGCCTCTTCTCATGAGGGAAGAATGTACAGTGCAGAGGTGGAGCCCAGCTGGAGATGGGCATGAGCTTTGGAGGGTGTGCATCTCTCTTTGGTTCTTCCTCTTCCTCTGCTTCCCAGCCACCAGGAAGTGAGCAGTTTTGCTCCAACACACCCTTCTGCCATGATGTTTCTGCTTTGGAGCCAGCAGATTGTGGACAGAAATCTCCAAAAACATGAGCCAAAAATAAACCTTTTCTCATTTAAGTTGCCAGTTTCAGGCAGATTATTACAGTGATGGGAAAGCTTACCAATAATACATCCACTAACAAACATTCACAATGATATGGAGTTTCCTGAAGTTTGGTCATCTTGTCCCAGCTTTATCATCTCGTTATGCTTAAATTTGCTGTTCAATTCCTTCAAGGATTTAATTTAGTTTTATATACTATATGTAAATAAATCTGAATGGGTCATGGTGGGGTACAGAGTCACACACACACATGATTCAAAATGATCAAAGGATATTGAGAAGTTATACTTCTACTGACAGCAATGCAGACCCCCTCAGGTATAAGGAGTGTATTCACACACGCGCACACACATGCATGCTCACCGTTGCTCGTAGTGCCTGCACAGCCTGACTTCTCTGGAATCCCATGGAGGTAATAATAGCTACAATTTCCTCTGGAGGCTGGTTATCCAACCCTGTAGCACCAAATACAGAGGCTCCAGCAGAGGCTGCTCCTCCATAACCAGGCATGGTCAATGGTTCAGCAAAATCTGAGAAAAATAAGCATGTGTAAACTTTTTTTTTTTGGTCTTGAAATGGATAGCACTTGAGGGTTAAGACAGAAAAATGCTTACAAAATGACAATAATCAAGACAATCTGGAACTTGTATAAAAGACATACCTAGATCAACTGAATTGAAAGTTTAGCAATAAGGCCATATAACTATGGCCAATTGCTTTTCCACAAGACCACTGAATAGGAAAAGGATACTCTTTTCAACAAATGGTGGTTGCACAACTAGCTGTCCACATACAAAATAATGAAGTCAGACCCCTATCTCACACCATAAGTAAAGTTAACAAAATGGATCACTGACCTACATGTAGGTGCCCAAGCTATAAAATATTTACAGGAAAACACGCAAGTAACTCTTTGTGGCATTGGGTTAGGTGATGGCTGCTTCAATGCAACACAAAAAGCACAAGTCATAAAAAGTACATTAGTCTTCATTAAAAATTTAAAGTATATGCTTCAAAAGACACTATCGAAAAAATAAAAGGACAGCAGGATGGAAAGAATACACTTAAATCATGTATCTGATAAGGGACTTGCATCCAGAATATAAAAAAGAACACTTAGAACTCAACAATAAAAAGACGAATAACTTCATTAAAAGTGAGCAAAGGTTTTCTGTTCCTAAAGTACTAGTTCCAGGAGCAGCACAAATTATGATTATCCAGCTACAAACTGTCTCAGCCATTATTAAACAACAGTTCCCAGGGAGTACTGCAAAGTTTCCGATCCACTTTCACCGTTTCTCTATGGATTCTTTGAAAATAAAAGCAGTAGATATCACTGTCAGTCACAGTGGTAACATTCTGCTTGGTTTCTCACTGGTTCTACGTGGATTTTGATCAAGGGAGGAAATCTTTTAAGTTACAGTTCTAGGATAGGCTGACTCTAGCAGATCTCTGGAAGCCACGATAACAAACAGCTCGCTAAGCAATGCTTTGTCAGAGGAAACATCATAAGCATGAGTCTGAATCCCTTCAGCTCAAAACACTTTATGACATCTCCTGTGACACCTATATTGCCTCCCAGTTTGCTGGTAAACATGCTACCATGCATGCATGGCATTGGGTTGTTCTTTACAAGACCCAACATTCCAACAGTGGCTACAACTCACCATGGACTCACCAATTTCACCTGAGCTGTGAAGAATGGGCTCATCTATCATTTCATGCAAGTGTTACTTCTGGTAAGCTTTTAGTAGAAAGAAGGGTCAGGAACCTGCCTTACCATTCTTAAAAGAACTTCAAAGTGATTATTTTACTTGATAATTACAATGGCCCCCGTGTAAACAAGCCAGGAATGGGATAAAGGGAGAACCAAGGCCCAGATGTGTAAGCAGAGCAAATCTGTAATTATGGATGTATTCTGCAAGTTGAATCATTCCTTAAAAAGCAGAAAAGAAAAATTTAAGACAAAACTAACCTGCCATCCAATGTACTGGTACTTTAGTAATGCCTTAGATTACTGAAGAGATGTCACAGTAACAGGTAATTTCCTAAATTCTCTATTTCAACTCATTTTAAATGTTATTGCATATCTCCAGTATCGTGGAAATTATAGAATGTAGCTCAAAAACCTTGCAGATTCTTTACAAATTATTAGCTCCTTGATACTAACTCACTCAGGTGATTGTTGCTTTTGTCCACTGGTGATACAGAATGTGAATACAAGTTCAGTGGAAGACACAAGATTTGACGACAATGAAATTGCCAAGATGAGCTGATTAGCCATTAGTACCCCTAATGACTGACCTATAACAGACCTAGTATAGCAGTATAGCAATTGTCCAGGAACTTTTCCTGGCTATCAACACAGGTCCCTTGAATGACACAGGTTTGTTGAAAATGATTTTCCAGTCTCAGGACACTCAGTATCATACAGCTGCAGAATTGCAGGGATAGTATTTATGCCACTCAGGGTCATCCTCTAACATGTGCTACAGGACATGAACAGAAGATCAGGTAGGTGTTCCCTGAGACAGAATAAGATGGAACAAATCATAGGATGCAGTAGACTTGTTTTCCTTAGAAACAGTCCCTATATTCATGAAGGCTTCTAGTGGGTATTACACCACACAGCACTTAACTATAATTCCTACATAGATCACAAGTAACTATTGGTCAGGGGTCAGTGAATCGCGGCTTCCTGAGTGTTATGGCTTACAGCCAGATATCTGCCCAAAGGCTCATGTGCTTTGCAGAGGAGGCTGGATCCAGGGTGCGTGAATATGGATTAAGGTTTGTGATAACTAAATAGTCCACTGATTGGTTTAACATTGTTCTGGGTGTGGATAATGGGAAGGCCCATTTTGGGTATAGGTAGCTCATAGCCTGGACAGGATAAAAGAGAAAAGAAAGCTCACTGCTGCTGCCTCCTGCCATGGACTATTTCTCCTCTGCCAGGCTGTCCTGCCTTAGAGACAGCCAACTATGGGCTGAAACCGCTACAAACTGTGAGCTGAAAAGAACCCTTCCTCCTTTAACTTGTGCTTGTCAGATATTTTGTACCAACAATGAGAAAAGTAACTAGGACACTGAGTTTCCCCAAGGTTCTCATATTATGTTTATGAGAGTCCAGTTCTCTTTCTCAGCATGCGTAACAGGTGCTTTTCCTGACCACTGCTGCATGTCATTTAAAATGACAATGTAGTGGATGGGTTTACTTGAATACTTATTTTATGTTCAGCCTGCCTAGGACCATTTAGAGTCATTAGACAACAGGTGATGTAAAATGTGAAAACATACCAGCACAGTACCACGTAAGGAAAATGAAAGGGTTCTGTTATGAAGTCCAGGCAACAATTGCCCAACAGTTATTCTTGGGTATTAACTGCCTTCATTTCTGTTAAACTTGAGCATAATTGGCAATCAGTTCCTTTAAAAAAAAAACTCATGGAAGAAAAATGTATCTATCAGGTAAGATTATATCTGCTATATGGATTGAATTCTGGACTGAAAAGAGTATGTCCATAAGACTAAGTGACCTCATTTATTTAAAAATAAATTAAATGATTATTTTTAAAAAAACAGAGTGAAGAATGGAAGTGGGGGATGTAGTTTACTTACTTAGCATGAATAAGACCTGAGGTTTGATCCCTAGCACAACCAAAGGCTTGGAGGTCAAAAGACTGAACAGACAGTTCTCCAATGAAGACAAACAAATAATGAAAAGATATTCAACATCATCAGTCAAAAATGCAAATCAAAATCAGGTAACACTTCACAGCCACTGGAACATGTATAATAAAAGAAATAATAACAAAGATTAGTGAGGTTGGGAAAAAAATGGAACTCTTATTTATTTATCATTGATAGTAATGTAAGGTGGTTTGGCTATTCTGTACAATAGTTTGGTGCCTCCTCAAAAAATTAAACACAAACTTACTGTACAACACAGCAATTCTACTCAAGTGAAATGAAAATATCTACCCACATAAAATACATGTACAAATTTTTCTAACAGAATTATGGATAAAATCTAAAAATGGAAAGAACCCAAAAGCCCACTGTTCAATGGATGATAAATAAAATGAAGTATGCCATATCGTGGAATATTATTTGGTCATAAAAAGCAATAAAGTACTCTCGTTCTCCGGGAGAACATGGCGGACAGATAACAGCAACTACCGGAGGCTCTCTGAAAACTAGGCTCAGAAGCCAGGTATGGTGCGGACTAAAGAGACATAAGCAGGTGGAGTTATGCTCTGCTGACTCAGGAACGAACTCGGCTGAGAGAAACCAACTCGGGATGCAGTCCTGGTGCTAAAACAGGAACAGAAAAGCCTCGCTGCTGAGGCTGGACCCCACGCCATTTGGGTTTCCCGCCTTGCGGTGGCTGGCTGCCTCTACATCGGCTCGGCAAGGAGAGAGACGCACGGAAACTCTGAGAACGGGAGTCTGTGAACGGAGTCGAAAACAGGACAGGCAGGGAGGCATGTTCTGACTTGTGGCGAGGTGAGTGAGAGAAACTGACACTCCACCACAGTTTGACTCCAGCGGACTTTCTGGGCCCAGGCAGTCCTGCGGGAGCAGGGCGCGCTGGCGACTCCAGCCACACATTCCCCTGTCGGGCGGGATTGGTGAAAAGTGCCTGGCCTGCGTGACGCTGCCGGCGGACCCCGTAGGCTGACCCAACCCAGATCCCAGAGCCTGACGGAGGCCAGGAGGGGCGGGCCCCCGCGTAGGCTGCCTGGTGCGCAGCAGTGAGTGGAAACACCTAACCGGCGCAATTCGATCAGGCTGTGGCTGACAGAGAGAGAAGCTAGGCCTCTCATATAAGCTTGCATACATAAGGAACAGAGAATATGGGAAGAGGCAGCAACAAGAAAGGCTCCTCGGCCCCCAATTCTGAGAAACAGGCAATAACAGACACCGCACCATTACGCATAAGGCGCCATATAGAGAGCCTCATAGACCAATTCAGGAATGAAGTTATCAACGACCTGAAGCTAGAAGTATGCAAAATAGTTAGAGAAATACTAAGCACCACCCAAGAAAAAACAGATGGTGGAATGGAAGAACAGAAAAAGAGGGGAGAAGTGTTTGATGGAGAAAACAGGGAAAGCATAGAATACGTGAAGCAGGTTCAAAGGGACTACCAAGAAACTAAGAAGTCTATCGAAGACTGGCATAACAGCTTGAAAGAAACTAAGGACAGACTATCTGAACTGGAGGGCAGAATTGTAATATGGGAGAATGAAATGAAAAACTTCTTAAAAATAACAAAGAAACAAACAGCAATAATACAAAGACAAGAAGATGATAAGAGGAGCCATAACTTAAGGATTAAGAACATAAAAGAAGAAGTAGGGACACAAACAAATGAACTACAAAAGCTACTCACAGAAATAATCCAGGAGAATTTTCCTAATTTAGCAAAAGGTAAAGATACTCAGATGTATGAGGCATACAGGACCCCAGCTACCTACAACCCTAACAGAGAAACACCCAGGCATATAATAATAAAAATTCCAGAAATTCAATACAAGAACAGAATATTAAAAGCTGTCAGAGACAAGAAGCAGACCACTTACAAGGGAGCACCCATCAGAATTACAGCAGATTTCTCTGCACAAACCATCAAATCACGAAGAGCTTGGGGGGAAATAATTCAAGCTTTGAAAGATAATAATCTCCAGCCAAGATTGAGATATCCTGCACAACTGTCCCTCGAAATTGATGGAAAAACAAGGTGCTTCCAGGATAAAGAGGAACTGGGGGAATTTGCAACCACCAATTCAACTCTACAGAGAGTATTGCAGGATATTCTAAAAAAAGAAAAATACAAAGAATCCAGAAATAATGGAGGCCACAACGAATGGAGCAGAGAACAAAGTGAAGAAGACAAACTGACAGCTACTGACAGAATAAGAGCTCAACAGAAATGAGGCAGAGAAGATTGGATGATAGGAACAGCTATTTTGGAGAAAATGACATCTTAATAGGTAATACTGATTTAGTATCATCTTGTTTTGAAGTCTCATCTAGCTTTTGTCCTTCTGTCTCCAATGGTCCAAATAGGTTGTATCTTACTAGATTTTATTATGTATGATAGTATAAGCAAAAACCTTTTAAAGACAAGGAGATTATACAGAAACCATTGTTCATTTTCTGTTAGTCGATTCTAAATACTCTGTAATGCTGTCATTCTCTTGAATGGTTTTACATTGTTTTGATATACTTAATGCTACAGTATACGAAGTTGTACTCAAGGATTTCAAGGAAAGAGATAATATGGTAACTACTTTTAGGTCAGGATTATCTGGTGGTGAAACACTATTCTGCTTAAATGGTTATGTTTTGATCTGTGCTGTTTTGTTGTTATGCCCTCTTTTATCTCAATCTCCACTCCATTATTTACTTTTTTATTTTTATCCTTTTAATTAAAGGAAAAAAATAGCAGGATATATTATAGTAACCCACTTTGACTTTCCATTACCTCGATTTAAAGCCCTGTATTACTCTCACCATCTGGTTTTTAACTGATGTTCCCCCATTCTGTTTTGCTAGATAGTATCAGGTTCGAAAATTTAGGCATCAGCTGAGAAGATAATGAGATTCATTATGACGCCCATTCTCATTGACTTTTATCTATTTTTGAAGACCTACAATGTCTCCAATGTTTTGGTTTTGTCGGTTTTATTCTTTACAGTTTTGTTCAATTGTATTGTAACTAACAATATAGGCAATTCTATTAGAGATAGCGGGAGGCATTATGGTAACCATTGTTGATCACCTTGTATTATGTTTTCACATTATCTATTATGTCCACCCTTTTGACTTGACCGATTCTGTTCTGTTATGTCACATTTGGTTTTACTCTCTTCCAAAAAAGTATTAAGAACCATGGGAGCAATGAAACCCAAAATGTGTAATAGTCATTGTACAAAAGAGAGGAAAAGAAAGTGCTCTGTACTATATAACTGCATGTATATTTAAGTGTATAAGATAGAAAATGATATCACAGAGTTTTATTGGATCATTGAACAGAACTGTTTGCAGTATCATTGATGGAATGTCCACTTTACAAGCTTTAATTTTGTGACTTGAACAATTATTTCTAAGATGACAATATGTAATCCATTAACTAGTAATTTCCTACTGTTCATTTTTTTTTCTGCAAATCTGTATAACTTGTACCCTTTCTCTGCTTTTTTTCTTTTCTCCTTAAATAAAATTTAAAAAAAAAAAAAAAAAAAAAAAAAAAAAAGAAAGTTAGCCTCTGCCCCCTCAGGCCCTCTGAGTGTCTTTCAGAACTCCAGCACTCTTACTTTCAAAAACAGGACTCAGGAATAAAAAAGAAAAAACAAACAAACAAAAAAAAGCAATAAAGTACTTATACATGCTACAAAACATGAACCCATTATGTTTAAGCAATGGAAAGCAGACACAAAAGGTCTCATATTGTACTACTTGAATTATGTGAAATATTCAAAATAGATAAATTCATAGATCCAGAAAGTGATTACCAGGAGTCATGCACAGGAGGAAAATAGGCAGTGACTTCTTTTAGGTGGACGAAAATACTCTAAAATTGACGGTAATGTTTGTATAATCACAAGCTTACCTAAAAGCATTGGAATGTACACTTTAAGTGGGTGGACACATGAATAATACCTTAATAAAGCAAATAAATGGAAAAGCTAACTAAAGGACCTCCATTTCGTTATTTACATTTTCTATTTTAAGTTGTCACCATCAAAATATCTTTCTAATGATCTTTCTGCCACTGAATTATCCATTTTACAACAATGAGCTATATCTTATTAAATAAAGCTGTATTTAGAAGAAGAGGAGGGGGGAGAGGAGGAAGAAGAAGAAAACAAAGAAAAAGAACGACAGATTGTAACTTGGTCCAACTAGAGGATTATGAGCTGAAAAGTTATTTTTCTGGGGACACATTCCCGGGGGACTAGGTAAGACCACAGCTTGGTATCGCTCTCCAAAACCACTCCACAGTACCATCACCCACCAGGCTCTTCCATGTGGACAATGATCCAGTTGAAAGCCACCTCAGCGCCCATATTCCCAGTGAAGTACACAGCCTTCCGACACGCTTCTAGAGGGAAGCCCATCTCGGCCAGCTGCATCACCGATGACTCGTCAATGTCTGAGGCTGCAGGCACAAGAAGATACTAGGATGGGAGAAAGTAAACTCCGTTTCTTCTTGTCTTAGTAGCACATCACTCCCTTCTCCATCTGTTACCCAAAGAAGGTGCTATTTTGGGGTTATTAGATAATGATTTTACTTTTTTGAAGCCACTTAACTACTAAACTATTTGAGGGGAGAAACAGCATCACCGGGTCAACATTAATAGCAAAGTCAAGATTCCAGCTCAGGCCTGGTTAGCTTTCATACTAGTGGTCCCTCTCCTTATATGCCATTCACTCACACTTGCTTCTTACTCAATCTGCAGACAAAGAATTATCCTCACCCAGGAAAGGTTTCACACATACACAAACATAACTGTGATTTTGTACTGAACTACCACAGAACACTGTGTCAGACTGAAAACAATTACATGACACCCAAAAGCACTTTAAAAGATACATACGGTCTATCAGTTGGTTCATCAGACGATCTGAAAATTAAGGAAAAGAGAAAATGACACCAACCCAATCTGTGTCCATGAGTTTAACAAAAAGTAAAACCATAGATCTAAAGCATTTCATCACTGGGGACTCCACACAGACCATCTCAGCCCGCACTACACAAAGTCCTTGCAGTAGTGAGGAAAATAACATGTTTGAAACATTTAGAATGGACATAACGTGATGTTTTGACTGACATCTCAACAAACTAAATAATTTCTCTGGGTATGTTTCTAATAACTCTGTATAATCACAAGCAAAGGATTCTGTTTTGAACAATAGAAAAAGGGAGAACAGTACTAATAAACCAGCTTCTGTGTCTCTGATGCTCACGTATCTTTTTTCTCTAACCCGCATAAAGAGGTTGCTCATGTCCCTAACTCTTGTTTGCATGATCCAGAGGGTCTCACATGCAGTTGCCTTCTCTGGTCTGTCTCTGTAGTTTAGCTTCTGATTTCCTGTTGAAGAACAGGACTATCATTCTAGAATCCTAATATCGCCAATAACATTCACAGCTCAACTGGTGATAGGAAGCTTTTGGCAGAGAGGCCCAGAGTACCCCCTCATTATTAGCTAATTTACCTAATGAACTCATTAGGAAGACAAAGAGTAAACAGTTGAGCAATTAAGCCTGAATGAAGCTGATTTCATCAGAATGACTGAGCTAATAATTAAACCAAGGATTTTCTGACACTATTTTTAAGCCCACAATGATGAAGCAACTATTTTTGCATGAACTTTCCCCTCTTTAAAGTTACCTATTCTTCACAATGACCAACTCAGCAATCACACAGTGAACAAGAAATTCAACCCACTCCCTTGCTATGAATCCCTGACAAAACTGGGGTGGCACAGAGTGAAATATGATCAACACCTCTAAAAATCAACATGCCCTGTTGAATTTCCTCTGTTTCCGCTTGTCCAAGAATAACACAGCCTACTGTTACTTGGTAGGCCTAAACTAAAAACCTACTAAAAAAAATATTCTTCTTTTCCATATGGATGAAGCAGAAACAAGGAAGAAGTCAAAGCCAGAGACCACATAATCTAAAAACTGTCCATTTCAACTACTCGTTCGGGTCTGTGCCTCCTGTGATGTGAATTCTAAGTTTACAGCTGTAGCCACAGCTCAGAGCTGAGCATCTGTGCTGGGTTACACCACAGGAATACAGCCAGGGAACCCCGGGTAGAAGATGGAAGAAAGGGGCTATTTCTATGGAGGAGGGTGAGCGCAGAGACCATCCTCAGGGGGCGACATGGTACCTTTTGAGTCATCGGGAATGACTATGGGGGGGCTGATGTCTGGAAGCTCCTCTTCTCCTGGCTGTAACCCTCTGGCACGGAGATGGTTGATATCAAGAAGATCTGGCATATCAATGGACACGTCTGCAAAATGAGAGTGATTATGTGGACTGGACTCTCCATAAACTTATAATCATTTTAAAACCAGTACTACACACTCACTCTACATGGATGTATCCAAGCGGAGTTAAAGGAGGCTTTTCAGCATATACCTCCCAGGACTGGGAGCGTCATGGAGACTAAGGAGAGGTTAATGGAGAGTCTGGGGAAATACAGAGGGAGGCGGGACTTTACACTGAACAAGAACAGATGGGCTCAGCCCCAGGCCACAGGCTGCAGGGCATGGATCATTTGTGGCCCAGACACATGCTGCCTGGTCTTTTTAAAAAATGTTAGCAATGTGTTCCAACTTTTAAATAGGTAGGTTTAATTTATAAATTCAGTTTCCAGCTTATTTTGAAAAATTTAAAGCTGGAACACATTCTTCTCGGGTAACAGTGCTGTCCAGGGCTGATCTTTACCTGGTAATCTGTAAGTCTGCAGCAGTCTGAGACAGACAGCCCTGCCCCTGTCACCTGACAGCCCTGCACATCACACTTGTGCTAATCTGATTCTTAGAGTAGAAAAGTGTTTTTCTAATTTATGTATTTAACCAAAGTGAGAATCTCCAAGCAAGACCAAGATGGCTATGCATTTCTCATAGGATTTTCTTCTTTCATTTCGATTATTACTCAGTCCTTGTTAGGCATTTGAGTTTGCAAACTCTATAGCTTTTCTCAGATCACAATGTGTACTACGATCATTCTAACTAAGGTGATAAATGAAGAATTAAGTTTTTAAAAAAAAACTGAATTTTGGGTGTATTAGTCCTTCGAGCACATTTTTTAAAATCTATTGATTAGGTTATTCTTATGTTGACTTTCTCAAGTTCAAATTTATCAGCCTAATAGCATGTCAAGATTTAGTACCATACATATTCAAACAAGACAATAACTAAAAATAGGTTTGCATGCTGGTACAGGATATGTGTTTTGGGTTAGCAAAGAAAACATAAAAGATATTGTCTTCCAAATCATTTATGATGCCAGGTATATAAAATCATATTTTAAAACATTAAGCCAAGGAATAAAGCTAAGCTTTAAAAAATTTCAGTTTCAGGAGGCGCAGCAGAACCCAACATAAAGTCTGACCAACAAAACTGATTATAAATATTCCTCAAGAGAAAGATTTAGGTTCAATAAAAAATTGAGGTTGAGCTTTGAGACTCTTCTAAAATTCAATAAAATCTGATTCAAATTTTTGTTCCTTTACAGAAATTCTAAGGACAAAGAAAAATAAGAAAACTCTTTTTCAAGGCTGTTCAAAGCCATCAGAACAAGTCAGGTACTTCAAGACTCTCGGAGTCCCGCAAAGTAGCTGTCAGCATCCTGCCCTCGTCCCCTCTGGCCCCGGAGCCTATCACTGCAGGAAAAGCAAGGGCCTCCTGCAGTCCGGACAGCCCAGGACAACTTCTCATGGCAAAGCCCTATGCATCAAGAGCACCAGAAGCTCCCGGCAGGTCTCTCCAGGGCATTCTATGTTCTTCTTACCTATCCCCCTTCAACGAGTGCTCCGTTAAGCATAAGATTTGCTTTGTCTGCCTTTGTTTGGGGGGTGGGTGTTGTTTTTTTTAACTTTTTATCGGTACCGGGGATCGAACTCACGACCACCTGCTTGCAAGGTGGTCTAAATCCCCAGCCCTGTCTGCCTTTGTTTTGTTTTCTTAGGTGTTCAAAAACAAAAGCTGTAAGAAGTTGACAGTCTGATGTATTTTCTGGAAAAATGGCAGAGGGTAAAACTGTACCCCTTCCATTGCACTAAAGACAGCCCAGGAGCTTGATACTGAATCACACTGGTGGAAAACACTGTTGTGTACTGTCTGAAAAGAGAACCTTTAAAATTAGCAGGAAGCAAGTCCAATAAAGTCAAAATCACATTCCTTGACTGCTTGATTCAACTGTTCTCATCTTAGTATTAATAAAATTTGTAAGATTTAGGTGAATCTCATTAGCTGCACCTGCCTGCCTCCGAGGCAGAGAGTTTATCTTCAAGTACTTGCCACTCAAAGCGTGATCTCTGGGCTGACATTTCCTCAGAGCCTCTTGGAAACAGGATCTCAGGCCCAGCCAAGACTGACAAATCAACATCTGCTTTTTACCAAGACCCCAGGCCACTGGCATGCACAGCACTGAATGGCAGGAGCTATGTGATAATGTGTGGGTCCTGCTTTCAGTCTTAGAAGTCAGTCATCCTTGGAGAGCTGGCTCAGCAAGTGGCAATTTTTACTGTCCGTGCTTACCATATATTCTGATTTGAAAGAGAAAAGTGAGAATAATGGAAAACAAGAATGACATGGAACTGCTGGGGCTCTCTCATACGTCAGATGTTTGAAATGGTTAGCTTGATGTTTGAAGCAAAAACATGCAAAAGATACCTACCAAATTTCTTGGGAACCCAGTCAAGACCAAAAGTGAACTTCTTTATCTGCACTACCAAGTATTCAGGGAATGAGGCAAAGCGAGATGTTCTGAGAAACACAAGGGGATTACATCAATCAAACAAGGCAAAGAATGGTGAAAACAGTTCCAGAAGTAAAACACGCTCTGTCTGAAGCCCGCCTCATAGTTCTGACGATCAGCCTGAGAGGAAGACCCCCACGGTCCCCTCAGTGTGCGTGCACCCATTCACTCCTGCTCCCCTGTCCTGGCTGGCCTCTCCACACCCCAAAAGTGTTTTTAATGCAGGAATTTGAATGCCTGAAAGTGATGTGGGGCCCAGTTCAAAACTACTACTGGTATTTTGCTGACATTTTATACTTCCATTTGTGTTTTTAAAATTCTTGTTGGAGTTTAGTGTATGTTTACGGATATTTACAGGCAGTATCTGTACTATGCACCTGTAAAGCTCTACCAAGCGGACCAGAACCATCCCACCTCCACCAACGAAAAGCACTCCCCTACCAAGAATCACTGTTACAGCATAGAGCTACAGGAAATACAGTTTAACTTTGGTTGAGGTTGACTACTGCAAATGCCAGAACCTTATTTAACACTAAATTCACAGTCACATGGATCTTCAGAGTAGCTATGTTGTGGCAATCTACAGGAACTATCTAAACGTGATTCTTAAACTTTAAAATTATTATGTATGCACAATATCTCAAGTTCATGTCAAAACTCTAGGGAGTTCAAATGCCTGGAGTTGGGACTGATAATTTTCCACAACAATTTTTAGATTGTCAATGAAATTTATACTTGTTCTGACCTGATTCCTTCCGTATTTATCATTTCTATTTGACTATTAATGAGTGGTAGGTATACATAAAGAAGAAAATGAGCTGTAGACAGGTATTATACACATCTTTTAGATAAAAGATTCTGGAATGTCCCCCTCTTCGCCCGGCCCCATTTCACTTTTCAAATCTGAGCTACTGCCTGCTATTCCGAATGCAGTGTACCAGAATTCACAAAGCATGTGCAAATGCACTGCTGCCCCCTAGTGCAGAGCAGAAGCAATAGCAGGGCAAAGAATGGGCAAAAAAAGAGTAGAAAGACACAGATTAAACTCTTAATTCACTCAAATCTGGGAAAATCACTGATCTCTTGAAACTGTTTCCACACCTAAAAATAGGATTTACTAATGATATCCATTTCCATATCTGTGCAATGTTCATGAAATAATGTAAAACCTCTTGGCACACTAGAAAGAACTGTGTATATCTAAGGAATCAGAATGAATTTTATCAATCCATGAGATTTTGGACACTGAACTGGTAACTTGCATTACATCCCTGAAAATTTACATAACTTCTTTACATTTGAAATTCTCCACCCACAAGGATGGCAGAAAGGTATGGACAGTAATATAAGGGAGCTGCACGGAAACAGAGGCTTCCTCATCTTAAGAAAGTAATCATCATCCTGGCTCTCTCTCCAGAAATTTGTGTTATCTCTAATTAGGTTTTCCAACCTTTTGGGAAGCAGCAATTATCATCAATCCCATTTAAATGTAGCCAAGTCCTCAATTGCGCCATCTGGTATTATGATATTTTCACTAATGTCAACGTTACCCTTCTGACCTTCTTATATTAACTTAAAATCTGGAAAAGTACCTAACAGTGAATCAGCCAAGTCATCCATAAATCATTGACTTCTAAAATGTGATGCAGGAATCCTGCTGTTGGTCTGTGGTCAGTGTCTGGGTGAAGCTTCAGCTGACAGTATCAGGTAGGAAGAATGGACAAGCGTGAGCTTGGAGCACAGGGTGAATAATTTAATTCATCTTTTTGTTACAAGTAACCACCAACCAAAGAGTCCAAGAAAGCAGACTAGATGGTTCCCGTAGGGTACTTCCCCAATTAGGCAAACATTCTTTATTTATCTTTGTAACCTCCCCAGGGTCTTAAATTGACTCATACACGTAGTAACTGCTTCATACATATATGTTCAACTTAATCTAGAAAGTGGTATTTTGCACTTATTAATAACAGTTTAGAGGGGCTGGTGATTTAGCTCAGTGGCATAAGCACCTGCCTTGCAAGTGCACAGTAGTGAGTTCCATCCCTGATACCAAAAAAAAAAAAAACAGTTTGGAGATAGCAAGTTCATTCATCAAATCCAGCAAAATCATAAATTATGCTCTGTATAGTCTTTTATTCTTAAAATTCTGGGAGTTATAATTTTTCTTGGAAAGCTATGTATTTTTAGTAAAGGCTATCAGAATGAAAATCACTCAAAAAGGAATTCAAGCACATCCAACGGGCCCCAGGATGCCCACCTCTGTGCTGAATTTATAACAAAAAATATTTCTTGAAAAAAGGCAATTTTGTTATTTACATACATTAACTATGTCACATATTTTATGTGTAGCCTAACTCAATTCTCCCTTACTCAGTGTGGACCAGGAAGTCCAAAGCTTGGTTACCCCCCGATGGATACCCAATGTATTTCAAAGAGTTGTTATGGTAATTAAATGAATTAAGACATATGAAGTGCCTAGAATAAGTCCTGACAACACCACTGTGTTTTCTGTTGACTATCTATTAATATTATTTAAAATATAAAAATTGCTAACTAATTACAGTTAAGGCAAAAATACCACGAAGACTTTATTAAGAAAAAAATATAATCCATCCCTTTTCCTAAAATTATTAAGAGTGTCTCTGTATTGACAATCTGGCTGCTATAAACTAACACAAACAAAAAACAAATAAAACCACAGTTCTATACTTTCTACTAAATATGTTCAAAATACAATAATCAACCATACTCAAAGATAACAGTCGTAACAGTTGCTGCCTGCAGTTACGCTGAGCCAGGTACTGTGGCAGGCACTTAACATGGCTTAGTTCCTTTAATCCTCACCTCATTTCTATAAAGAAAGCCCTCTCTTTGTGTCCTAACACCTTACAGATAAGGAAGGTGAGGTCACTTAGGTAAGGTCATGTGCCAGTAACTTCTAGATTGGAAATTCAAGGGCCACTCACCTCACCCACAGAGTCTCTGCTAGGGAACCCACACCATGCTTTTCTCTCCATGAATACTAAAATGAACTGTGAGCTTCTCAGGGCAGGCAGTATCAGGTCCTGTTTAGTTCACTGCCTGGACTATACAAGGTAGTAACATTTGCTGAGTGAAAAAATGTTCTCAACACTAATGTCCTTCTCAGATGCAATCTGTTCAGGATCATTTTAGGAAAGGGTCATTATGTCTGGTCTATACAGACCTACAAGATCCAAGATTTTTAAGACATGGCTTGCACTGTCCTGGACTTCCAGGCTTTGGACTTAACAAGATCTCAAACTATCAAAATGTAGGCTAACGGGCTGGAGATATAGCTCAGGGGCAAAGTGCTTGCCTGGCAAGCATGAGGTTGTGAGTTTGACTCCCGACACCAAAAAAGAAAGAAAGACAGAAAAAGGTTGAGCTATAGCCTACAATGCTGGAAATAAAGTTTTTAGGACTCCACTAGTTGTTCTTCCCAAAAGTAGTATATGGAAAGTGATAAAGCAAAATAAGAAATAAGTAAGGCTAAAACAGAATATATGATAAGCAAGCATGGTAAGAAATGTAAGCATTCTATATACTACAAGATTAAGAGCTTAATCCCCAAACTCAACCAGATCTGAATGAAGCCCAGATTTGCCACTTAGTGGCCAATTGCTTCTCCTTTGATTTCTTCATCTGTAAAATGGGAGAATAACGGTACCCACCTCACACTTCCAAGAAAATGTGGTACATGGTGGGAAGTGCTTAATTCGTGACTTAGCAATAAGTCTAATAAATGATAATTGTTTTATTTCACAATGACTATTTTTTTAATCATTAACGATCATAGTACACTTCATACTAATTTTTTCCATGTATATATAAGATGTATATGGAGCTGGGCATGGTGGTGCATACCTGTAACCCCAGCACTTTGGGAGGCTGGGAGGAGGAGTTCCAGTTCAAGCTCGGCCTGCACAATTTAGTCAAACCCTGTCTCAAAATTTTAAAAAGGGGCAGGGTATGGGGTGTAATTCAGTGCTAATGCCCTGGGTTCATGTTGAAGTGCATCCCCAGAAACAAACAGGAAAAGGAGAATGAGAAAGAGAAGGAAAAAGAGGAGGAACAGGAAGCACATGGAAGAATATGTACATATGCACAGAAAAGGGGAAAAACATGCTTACTATCTCCCTTAAAAAGCAGAAGCTCCTCCTGCTCAAGAATTTCGCTTACCTTACAACTAAATTCAGGGTAGTGCTGCATGAAATTCAGAGCAGCAAATGCGTTCCCCTGTGATAGACAGGAGGACACTGGGCAGTGAATTTGTCCAGGACAGCAGATAAGAAAGGAAGTAGACACAAGAGAAGCATTTGATTCCCCTGACCATTAGCCCAGTGCTCAGAGAATCTGTCCGTGAAAAGCTAACTCCTCCTAGCTTCGTTCTATAAGGGTCTTTTTCACATGTTGAGCAGGCTCTTTCCTGGCAGGGCACGTGCAGAGCTAGCCAGGCAGACCTGGAGAAGAGGGCGCCACGCCCTGCGCTGTGACACAAGCCACTGCTCTGCAGAGCAAAGAAAGGCAGAACATTCTACTTCTCCGGAGGCTTTCTGGGCTCCCGGCTCTTATGACAGCTTCCCACCATCCCACACGGCATCGGAATAAACAACAAAGAGAAAATGATGAATGTGGGAAGCAATATTCAACCCATTCTTAATGACTGAATAAATTACTTCCACCACTAACAAGTTGTGTGGATTTCTAATTGCCCAAAGGTGTCTCCGAATTGCAATGACGTGTATCTCTCCCACACCAACTCACCAACTGTGACCTGCAAGGATACACACACACACACACACACACACACACACACACACACGTGCACAACACACATGACACACACAGACACCCACACACCACAGCAGAGCAGTCTGCAGTAAAAGCTTATCCCAGGATAAACAGCCAATAGCTGAATGAATTCCATCAATTCTCACTTAAATATGGTTTTTAAATTACTTGTTAAAATATGGCTTTTATAATGTTTAAAATAAGCTGCTTCCCCCCCCCCCGCCCCATTTATATTATGTGAACTCTATTCTGAAACCAGAGGGATGAGCTCTGCAGAAAATAATTCGCTCTCGGGTTGAGTGCTGCCTGAGGTTATGGGAACGCCAGCCGGCAGCAGCCCTCCTCCCTTCCTTCCCCTTCCCATCAACCGAGAACTCAAGCTCAGCCTCAAAGGACATCTCAAAGCTGCAAAATCACTAGAGCCCAACTCAGACCTCTGCTCATTTTACACCACTTTTTGGACTCTTTTTTCCAGTAAGGTGCAGCAATACGAAATGTGCTAGCACAGACTGTCAAATCGAAGTACTAAGTAGAGAAGAAAAAAAAAAAAAAAAAAAACCCAGCTTCACAATGTGAATACAAGCTAGCTCCTGAGTAGTTAATGGGAACAATGCTTACAAGTTTTCCTTCCACTTTGAGATGCCCCAAGACTCCTAGTCTTCAAGCACAAACACAATCAACTATGTTCTATACCACATCTCAATCACACAGTTAAAGGATACCGCAGCAGAATTTGAATACTAAAGCCTGCCATAAGTAGTTTTACTGCATCATCATGAACATGCATTCTTATTGATTGGGGAATAGGAACGTTGGCTGCACTCTCCAAAATAAAATAAAATGCAATTTCTTAATAGAGGACAAAACACAATTTGGCATTCTTAAAAATAAGGGAGGGAGGACAGATATCTCTCTAGCACCTCCTCTCCTACTGGACAGGTCTCTTGAAGGTGAAGTCTACAGCAGATAGGGTGTATGAATCATAATCGCACACTGCCACATGTAAACAACCAACGTAGTACACCCCACCCCTCTCCACACCCCGCAAGGCCCCGCACCCCACTACCACCATACACTCACTTCACACCCGCAGACTTGGCTTGTAGGGCGCTGCTCCAGAAATCGTCGACATTTTCTGGTTCTGAAAAGGCCTGAAGGCAGGCACTGAATGGTATCTTGGCACGCACCAGTTCGGGGAGGGGTCTTCTGTTTGCCTCTGCTTCCCTTCTTGTTAGTTCATAGGCAATCAGTTCATCTGGGGAAAAAAGTACCTGAATGAGCTGGCACCTGCCAATCACTCTTATCTACTTGAAATAAAAAACACTCACTTTGGGCAATCTTCCCTGAAGGTTTCTGATTGGGACAGGGTGGCTGTCTCCTTGCCTTTCCCCTGTCCGAATGTGCCTGCTAAAATGCTGTTCTTGGGTTATCTTTGGAGATGCATGCACAGCCTGCATCAGGTCATTCTTTTTCCCCCCTTCGGGACTGATGGGAGCGAAGTGTGAACTCAGTTCAGACCATGTGTGATGTAAATGGCATGTGAAGCTGGTGTTTCATTCGTCCAGAGGGTGAGCCTGGTATGACCCAAACACCACCCTCCTTCACCCCACAGAACTCTGTAGCTGAAAAAGAGCCACAATCTCACAGCTTCCCAGATCCCTCACTTGCTAAGAAACTGAGTCTTAAGATCAAAGCCAGTCAATGACCAACAAATTCAGATGTAAAGCCATGACCAGCAGTCTTCCCTACCTCCACTGTGTGATGCAGAAAGGGATGTTAAATTGTGTCAGGGGAGCAAATCTTGCCGATGATCACACATACATAAACACCAAAAAAAACTAATAAAAGCAATTCTGTTAACTTTAAACTGTCCTAAAATAAAACAGTAAATAAAAGAGAAAAAAACAACCAATAATATGAAGAACTACCGCTAAGCTCTTGGCAATGATCAAACCCAGTGTTACACATTTTCTAATTTAGGTCCACTAGCTACTTTGATCACTGGTCACGGATTCCAAGTATTATAGGACTAAGAAGTATAAACATGAGGACTGCAGTTATCCATCAGCTCACATCCCATAATATATCAACACTGTGCAAGACAGCTTCTTGCAGAAGCTACCAGCACCTAACATATCAAGGGAACCACGCTGGCAAGACTCTCTGTACAGTTCCCATTTAAATGATGAAATGTTTAGGAAAAAAGAAGTGAGTATGCCATGAACCTCCCAAAAGAAAGGAAACTAACTGTAGTTAAATTTTTACATATATTTTGAACCATTCTCCAGTCAATTCTCTTATATTACCAAACAACAAATGAACAAACAAAAATCACTCCTGATGTATCAGCTTTTAAGCACATCTATGCACTTGTGTATTTTTCTACAATGCCTCTGAATAGCTTTTAAAATTCATTCTCTAACCCATAGTTTATGATTTACTTATCTGAAGATGCTAATATTAGCTGTTTCTACCAAATTCCAGAGACTAAATTATAAATATCTTTTCTAACCAAAAAAGTTGCTATCCGTAATCAAAACAGTAAGTTAAAGGGCACAGAACTGTAAAAATGGTTAGAAAACAAAGCAATTCACTTTTGTCAAGGTCTAATAACAAAGGTAAATAAATAAAGCTGAGAAGCTGTGAAGAAGAGGATATTATGCTTATGTCTAACAGTAAGACATGACAAAGGACCTTCAGAACTACAGTCTTCAAGGTCGCTGCAATCTGGTGAAGAAAACATTTCTGTACGGAGGACTCTGCAGCAACCATCTGTTCATCTTTGAATTAGAGCCACCCCTGTTACTGACCCTTGACACCTTCATGCCATCTAATCTTGAACGTTAACTTGACTGGGTTAAAGAGACTCATGGAGAGATAAATGGATGAATGAGGTGCTGTATTCATGAGCAGATTAACCTTTTCATTTGAGAAGAAAGTTCCATTTTGAGAAGAAAGTTCCACTTCTCTAGAAAGACTTGATTTCTCAGGATTCATTTCACCATGCTCAGTCACCGAAGCACTCAGAAGCCACTGCAGTTGTGGTCCAAGGGGCCTGATTACAGCTAACCTTGGCAATGTCCACATGATTCTGGTTCTACAGGCATGCAGAATGCAAGAACTAAGGGGTCATGGAGGTTTCTACCCAGATTTCAAATGCAGGCCTGACAATCCTAAATTTATGGCAGGGTCATCACAGTCCCTGCCACGAGTCCCTGAGATGGCAATGCATAAAGCTATGGGAGCCACATGGAAGCTACATTAGAGACCTTAGGAAGTTGGAAGTGCCGGGGACATGGAACCTCCATCAAGAAAAGCTGCAGGCAGTGAGCAAAGTCAGCCCGAGACAGAGACTCTACGGTTGCAATGGGAAGGCATCGGACGAGGCTGCCCGTGTCTTCTGTGACTTAAAGATTACAGCTATGTGCCTCCGATGCTGGACTTGGAAATACTGCTTACCCTGCGGGGTTTCATTTTTGCTTTTTCTTTTTCCTTTCTATTCTTCCCTTTGGGGACAAGAATGCTTATCCTGTACCATTCACTGCATATTGGGAAAACATAATTTCCTTTTTTTTGTTTTTTTTTAAATTTTACAGGGGTTTATTGCCTTGAGTTTGCCTTCAGTCTCAGAGGCTTTAGATTTGGACTTTCGAGTAGTGCTGGGACTGTGGAAACTTTAGAGAAAGGATAGTTGCATTTTCAGTTGTACCCTGGATAGTTAACAGCATGATAGTCAGGATAAGGACCTTATTACTGTCCGGTTTTTTTTTTTTTAAATTGAATATGGTTTAAGAAGACGTAATTAGGTGTCAACTTGATAAGGTGTGGAATTTTCACCAGTCAAGATCAATTGGCAACTGGACTAGATTAATAGACTCCAGAGAGGTGACTGAGTCATGCACGGTTGGGCTATATTTATCACTGGGTCAATCCACCAATACTCATCACTGAATGTGCTGTGGGGGGCACTTCCAAGTGGGTCACTGAGGGCTTGCCTTCTCTCCTGTGCTCTCCCCAGCTCCTATGAAGTTAGCAGCTTCGCTCGGCCTTACCCTGCCACCATGATGCTTCTGCCTTGGAGCCAGTTGAAGAACATGTACTGGATCCCCTGAAACCATCAGCCAAATTAAACTTCTCTTCCTTTCAGTCATGGGTGTTGGGTATTTTGTTCCAGCATGGGAAAGCTGACCAGTGAACACTTGTTATTCATCCTTCTGGCTAACAATTATTTAACGAAACAATTATTTATCAAAAAATTCTCATTTGCCTTTAAAAACTTCTTCCTTTAACATCTTTGAATGCTGTTATGGTTTATTTCTAGATGCTCCTGCCCCAAAGCCTCATGTGGTCACAGGTGGGGCTTTTGAGGGTGATTAGATTATGGAGGTCATAGCTCACTTGCTATTGAGAGGCAGGGTCTGGCTGGAAGTGGTGGGTTACTGGGGATGCTGCCTTCACAGCTCATCCCTTGACTGCTTCCCCACCCTCCATGCCGTAAACAGTTTCTCCTCTGCAATAGCTCTGGGCCATCCTACCTTGCAGGCTGCAAATTATGGGCTGAAATATAAGCCAAGATAACTCTCCTCCCTTAAATTGTGGGTGTAAGGTATTTTGTTCCACCAAAAAAAGTGACAAATACAATATGCAGTTTACTATAGAATGTCCTCTGCAAAGCTACTCTCAAATAAATGTATCAATCATCAGAGAATCTCTCTCTGTGATTTAGAGTAGACATGTAAATCAGTAACCCTGAGGCAATTAACCTTGTTCTAAAAATGAAACAAACCACATACTCAACCCCCCTAATTCTACCTTTTATAAAGGGTAAGAATTTGACAAGTGGTCAAAAGCAGTATGAGCTTATTATAGAAGTTGGGAATAATATTATCTTAAAATCATCATAACCACTGCTTTCCAATTAGCCTCATAAATTGAGTTCCCACCATCAGAGGAAAAAAAAATAACCAAAGAAGCATTGAGCTTTACAAAAATGACCAATTTACAAGAGATGATCAATCCAACATCCACTTTTTCCAAGACAATATATTAATTCTGATAAATACCCATTTGTTGTTCTGCCTGGGAAGGACTAGATCAAACAACAGACTGAGAAGGAACCCATTCCCTGAGAACTCAACGTAGCTGCCTCATCCCTCTCTGGCTTCTTCTCCCTTCCAAGGTCCAGAGACCCTGCTAATGGGCTTCGTTCCTCCAGAGTGCCTTGCCACCTATCTCCCACAACAGGCACCTTAAACACCTGGATGCAAAAGCTGAATCATTTCAAAAGACATCTCCTTGAATGTCTAACAACAAAATTGTAGTTCTGATCATTTCTCATCAACTTTACAGCACAACTTACAGGTGATGCTAAAGAATCTTCTACCTATATCATTACCAATAATTTCCACTCAAATTACACTGACTCCAGTCCAACTAGCTGACCAAATTTATAAGCGTTAAAGTAAAACTGGCAATGCATTTATTCTTCTCAGAACTCACATGGGAACTAAGGAAAAGATGAAAAGAGATGTACAAATCAGCTAGGCCCACTCCTGATTCCACCCTTCAAGGACCACGCCCTACGATCTGTCGAAGCGTTTCCCATAGGAAGATATGCATGATGACTTTTCTGCTTTAGAATGTTACCTTTGTTGGTCGCTGCCTCCATGGCCACGGGTAACTGCATCAGGTAATCCACCCTCTCGGTGTAGCGGACCTTTCGGGTCTGGCAGCACTGAATACGTTCTTCCACCAAAAACCGGAAAACATCACTTGGGTTTTCTGAGCCGATGCGATTTCTCTGATGGGTGGATAATATTTAGTTAATACATGAATATTCTGCCACAAATAAAAGTGAGCATAATGTCAGGTAGAGATGTAGTTAAAGATCTGGCTTTACTAAACATTTCCTATGGATATGACAGTTCACCAGGGCACTTTAATAGCAAAACACTGCTATTTGTCTAACGTCCAAACCAGGGGTTTGGTTAAATAAATTTTGCTTCATCTGTGAAGCAATATTATGCAGCCATTAAAAATCATGGGGAGCTCTCTGGTAAGCGGCAGTAGTGTGGCCCACTGCAGCCCTTCCAGGGGGAGAACTAGCAGTGTCTCCTGAGATCCACACCATGTTGGAACTGAGGATGCTGTGAAAACAAATGACCATTCTGCCTCCCTGCTTAGCAATAGTGAACCTACTGCTACATGGCCTAGTGTCAATTATCCCACTTCCCATATCCTCCTTCTCCTCCTCCTCCCCGCCCATTAGCAAGTGGGAACCAGAAATCTGAGCATCTCCTGGGAGATTGACCATAGCAAATAAGGGGGACTTCCTTCTACCATTTCTTTGAAGGCAAATATTTTTATTACTGTTTTGCTCTTTTCTGATTAATGGTACTGCTCTATTCAATATTCTGTTTTGATAAGTTCTATAGTGTTCTATATTTCATCTCATTTTGATATACGGGATTAAAAGAACAACTATTATAAAGATAACAAAATATACTGTGATTCCTATTACTGTTATTCCGGTAACCTGCTGTGAAGTTCTGTACCAATTTCACTGTACGATCTTAGTTGGCTTTATTCTGACTTGTTCTGTTGTATACTTTCAAAATAAAAATTAAAAAAAAAAATCACGAGGAGAAGGACTGACATTTATGGAGTTAGAAGAAAGAAGAAAAAGGAGCCAAATGAAAGAGAGAGGGAAAAAAAATAAAGCATTGTCCTGGGAAAATTAAGGCATGGATGATATAATTGTATAAAAAATTATAGTCAAGTAAAAAAGAAATGATGCTGTATTAGAAGATGGAATGATGTGGCAATGTGCTCACAACAGATTAGAAGAAATCATTGCTTAAAAAACAACATACAGAAAACTCACATATAACCTGGGAAACAACTGGGAAGGTCAGACACCAAAATATTAACCAGCAAAAGATTTTTAAGAGCTGCTATTATGAGGGGAAAGATTATTTTCTCCTTTATTTTTCCACAAAGCGTACTCTTATGATGGTGGAGGGGGTGGTTAAAGAAGTAAAACAAGTTTTGCTCAGAAATTCTCATGCATTTTTTTAAAAAAAACACACTGTGATTCAACTTCACTGTGAGCAAAGTGTGATCCCCTCCAAGGGGCAGCAGGATGATATCACGTACCCCATGGTGCTCTCAAAGGGCTTTCTCTAGAGACCCACAAAATTAGCCAGTGAATTAACTAACAAGCAATCCCACCGTGTGCACAGATTAAAAAAAATACAAACTGATCCACCACACTTGGAGCCAGGGTGTGAGAAGCCATCACATCAAGTGGACTGAGCAGACAGAGCTGCTAGGAGCCCAAAGAGAGACCATGGACAGAGGTGGAGACGTGATTAGATCTGCTCAAACCAGAGAGGACGTCAGTGCTGAGCACTTCTCACAGCCCCGCCAAGCTCTCCCAAAGACTCACCTCTACAAGATTCACCAAGTGCAAGAAAAACTCCTGGGCATCTTGTTGTCTGTTAGAGGAGAATTCTGGGTGACTCTTGCTGACAAAGGCCTTAAACATACGTGGAGAGATCCCATTCTGTTGAGGCTAAAGTGTAAAAATAAAACAGATGTACAATAAACACCTCATCACATTAACAGCCTCAAGCAGCAAGCAGAATACGGCTTACCATAAACCCCATTTCTCAGAGGAAGCCATCTGAAGCAAGAAAAAAAAGTAGCTACTGACCAGGAAGGGCCAACATTCCCTAAAGGTTTACCATATCCCAACCACTGCACCACAACCAGGGTGGACTCTTCCTGTGCACTCAAAACCAAGCATATTTGGGGAGAAATACTCCACTTTTTAAAAACAGGTGCAGACTCATCCTCTCAGGACCTGCTACTCAGTAGCCAAACTGGCCTGTCCCCATCCATATCAGGGCTCACTGGAGACAGGTTATGAAGGAGGAGCCATGGACAGAAGTTCAAGGAGCATCTCCTCTGGCTTTCCTGAAGTGTAGGATAAACCTCTCCAAAAGGTGAGGATGTTCACAAGAGAAAGAGCATGGCATGGCCTAGGGAGCCGCGGCAGAGCTGTGCAAGCTCCCCAGCTTGCCCTGCGCTGTCTGTGGATAATGCGTAAGGGACTGCGGCCACCGTGCAGGACTTCTGTGTCTCATCTGGAGAAGCAGAAAATGGGCTGTAGCTGCAAGGATGGCAGCATGAGAAGAGCAGGCAGCAGGGCCAAGCAGGCAAAGCAGGCTGCTAAATTTCCCTTGGGGCCAAAGAGTCGCTCAGAACACAGCTAAGTTCCCCTAAAAAGGAGTCCACGCAAGCTGG
This sequence comes from Cavia porcellus, assembly GCF_034190915.1. Classification (NCBI taxonomy): domain Eukaryota; kingdom Metazoa; phylum Chordata; class Mammalia; order Rodentia; family Caviidae; genus Cavia; species Cavia porcellus. The sequence continues at coordinate 11,893,187 of NW_026947500.1, read as the reverse complement.
TAGGCTGTTGGCCAGACAAGGAAGCCGAGGACAAGACCCAGAGGTCAGTAGGAAGGGCGTCAGGGGAAGAACGTTGTAAGGTCTCTGAGGTGGGAGCAACTCTAAAGGACCACAAAGGTGTCCCCTCAAGAAGGTCAGCCACGACATGAGCCAAACAACACTACGTATGCAAAGCAGCTCTGCCTACTTCTCCAATCTCCCTTCCTGACCTCAACTCTGGGGAGTCAGGAGAGAGAAGGGGCAAAGGCGTGAAGCAGGGACAAAATAAGAAATAAAAATAAATATATACAGGGGACAAAAAACATGTATTATCTCTCTATATAAATATACGTATAGAGAGAGGTAATATATATAGATAGATAGATAGATAGATAGATAGATAGATAGAGAGAGAAAATAGATCCTAGCTCTTCTGCACTGCTGTTCTGACTCCAGAAAGGTAGAAGGGAGACACTTTAAATGTGTTTTGAGTGAGGCAGACTTTTTAATACTGGAAATAGCTGGAAATTCAGAGAGTTTTCCTGAGATGCACTGAAGTCGCAGGATGGGACAGCATTGTTGGTGGTAAGAGTATACAGGAGAGCACCTGATGCCGCCGTTTTCTGGGTGTCCTTCCCCACCCATGTGAAGCCCACCTGATAATGGTGCTATCTGTTACCTCATTTATACAATAGCTTCTAGGAAAGAGGCACCTTGTTTTCTGCATTTAGAGAAGTCAAGACTGGCAGAGAAGTGGCAGATGGGTCTTTCAACTCTAAGTGGTCTTAATGGCCAGATTATAAGTAGCTAGCAAAGCAGAAACAAAGCGGACTTCAGGTCCAGCTCAGCCTCCAATTCCAGGCTGTTTGTAGTAAAAAGAGGGAGCTGGGCCTTACAGCCCATATTAGACCTCGGTGAAATAGTCACACTAAAAAAGCAATTCCCGTCTTTTCTGTATATGCTGTGGCTGCTGCTTGTGTACTTTCAAGAAAACCTCCACTTGCTCAACTCACAGGCTATGTTTCCCCTTCTGACATGCATGTGAGCCATCATTTGCCTCATAGCACCAAGTGCCTTCTACCTTCTTAGGTTTTCAGCTTGCTCCTGACTCAGCTCCACAATCTGACTGTGGTGCTTTGCAGGCAGAGACTTATCTCATGCCTCTTTGAGTCATCATGGGTCTGGAGTCCACCACAGGCTTGCAGAACTGGACTCCTTTATCTGCCTCCCTGTGGCCAAGAGGTAGGTCAACATGAAACATCTCTCCAACACACACACTCTAAGCAAGTACTTCTTATTTTGATCCTAGGGTTTTTCCTGATTTGTTGAAAGCATATCTGGCTTCGTCATCTAAAATTTACTAACCATGTACTTTATGCAAGGCCCTACTGCCTTCTGAGAGTTTACACATGAATATAAGTAACATATACACGTCTATAATAAATGTTAAAAACACTACAGAAGATCAAAACGGTGCTAGAAACCCTTAGCGAATTCTCCAAAGTGGTATCATTTAGACACATGAGGTTGTGGAATCGATCCACAACAGACCATGACACACACATACACAGCTTTCTGTGTAATTCCAATGCTACATGAAGCCCAGTGGATACCTAACCTAGCTAATTTTACCACCTGTATACACACCACCAAAAATCTAAATGATGCAACTTTCTTTACTAGCAATGCTGGTGTGTATTTACATGGTACTAGCTGGCATAGCCTTGTTTTTGCACAATAGCTGACATGTATACACTCACTCAACAGATTTTTTCTGAGTTCTACAAAATGTCAGGCACTGTTCTAGATGCTTAGACAAATAGTAGGTGCCTGGCCCCAGTTTTTAACACTTTATATGTGTATTTGACTTAAAGCGTCCAACTCCATTAGGAAATGATGACAATTAGAAGCTCTACTTGACAAAAGGAGCAAGTTAGGCACAGGCATAGTAAGTAACAAGTCCAGGATCACACAGAGAGAAAAGTCTCTCTACTGCCTCCCTGTAGTGTCCTGCTGTTGCTTGTGACACACGTCATCCTAGCTCTCATCATCAAGTCTATCCTACTAGCTGCTAAAAAGAGAAGACAGCATGGCTCAGACTCTGCATAAGCCTTCTTCAAACCCTGGAGCCAACCTTCCAGGTCACCCCAGCCATTATTTCTCCCTGCCTAACAGTATGGAAGCACCACTGGACATGAATCTTTTCACCTATTTGCACTGTCTGTTCAGGCATTCACTTCTGCTGATGCTGGCATTATTTCTTGTAAACCACGATTCAGGTTTGGTGTGGCTGCCAGTCCCTAACACATTCGAAAGTTCAACAAGTCAGTAAATTCTGCTGCTCTGATCCACTGTGTGGCTGTACAATTGGGAGATGTTTCAATAGAGACCATGGTGACAAACACCGCAAACAGCACCATTTTGGACTGTGGTGCAGACTCACTCGTTCCCTCTCACAACTCTTCCCTTTCAGGGCCCACTTCATTTGTTTTCCCTTAACTGACCTCTCTTAAGCCTTTGTTCAATTATCAAGCTATCGCTTGCGTAATGTCGATCACCTGGCAGTTATCTGCAAGTGCTGCCTACCTAGAGAGATGCCACCCCTGCCTGTATGATGCTGCAGACCAGCATGAGCTAAGCATTTCAGCTCAAACTCAGTTACTCAGTGCTTAATGTCCTGACCATCAGCTGGCCCCATCTGTCCATACCACTGTATCGCTGATTTCAGAGGAGGAGCTCTTTCTAATTTCCATGCTCAGCTATTGTTATGTTCAATACATGTCTAGATGTTAGAAAGTCAGTTTCTAAAAAAGTACAGCCTGAATCTAATAAAGCCTTCAGATCTAACTACCGGCTTATAGTAACAAACACAACTGAGCAATACCTCCACGAAGCAATCTTTAGAGCAATCTTAAGGCCAATGATTCAGCTCCTTCAACAAATCAGAGCTTGCAAAAAGAAAAGAAGAGGGACTTTAGAAAAGGACCTTTCTGCAGTACCTTGATACTGCAGAAAAAAATCTAAATATGGACTGGGCATTAAGTGATACTAAAGAATGGCTGTTGATATTGTTGGTGTGCTTTTAACACTTCAAATCATTTTCACTGTGGCATTTATGTTAAATGAAAAAAGATAGAGTTACAAAGAGATACTAAATATTTTCAGATAAAAGGAAGATCTTTGCATTTTTGTTAAAATACTGCAAGAAAGGGAAGGGAAAGAGGGAAAGGAAGAAAAGGGAAGAGAAGAGAAAGGAAGAGAAGGGAAGAACTAAAAGTGAAAAGGGAAGAGGAGATTTTAGGGAGACTGATAAACCAGACTGGCAGAATGGTGATTACAGAAATTGCACAGCAGGTACACAGGAGTTCATTACACTTCTCTCTACTTTTATGTATGTATGCAAATTTCAATCATTTTTTTAAAAGTCAGGCTCTAAATAACACATTTCCTTAATAGCCAAAATAAAAACTAAACAGTTGACTTAAACAGAGCACATTTCCTTCTTGACAGTGACTCAGGGACATCACCTTAGTGTCCCCTATGGGTCTCACCCACAAGATGAAAGAGAGGCCAAAAGGGACCGGGAGTCAGAGCTGCCTGCAGGAAGCACATGCTCTCAGGGGTGAGCAGGCTCACGGGTACCTGAAACAATAGTTCTAACCACTCACTTTAGCATAGGGAGGCCCAAAGAATGTCAAAACAGCAACCACCTAGGGAACCTGTCATAGGATACTGTACTTACCTCTCCATCAGCACTTGCAAAACAGATTAGCTAAAATTACAGAGAGGGCTACAGATCAGAATCTCTCCCCAATGCTTACACAGCACTTTCTGTTCCACCCAGCACCCAGGCAGACAGCCAGACACAAGGATGCACTCATGTCCCCCTGAACCTAGTACCTCAATTAAAAGGCAAGCTTTCAGCACGTTACATCCACACTCACAGAGACACCTGGAAGATTACAGAAAGAGAGAAAGAATATACACATCTCAGCCTGTTCCTAAAAACAGATTATGCAGTCCATGGATTTAAACTTTAAATGTTAAACCTTGGACCTTGGACCACTAGTTCCTACCCCAAGTTCAAACCCCAAACCTCTCAAACTACTATTCATATCCCAACCTACGGTAACAGGTTAATGAAGCCAAAGTTCTTATATTTAGAGCTGAAGTTATATCACCCCACAAAGAACACTGGTTATCTTATGTTAGTAAACTGAGACCAGCAATTAGGCATCAATGATTATTTAGATGGAAAAGCAAATAAACTGTCAATAAACACAATTATTTAAAATATTTTGTCTTCAGAAGGAGAAACAACTGACAGAATATCCAATTTCAAAATGTTTGAAAGCACTGCCTTAATATAGTTACAAAAATCAGGAACTTTTTTTCTTCTTTGATATGGTATCTCATCACCCTACTCATGTTGACCTTGAATTTCTGTGCTTAAGCAAACCTTTAACCACAGAATAAAAATGTGCTTTTAGAATATGAAAATTTTACCTACTATAAATGCAATTTAATCTTGTAGATTAATTCATCAGGGCAGGGTGTGCAGTTCAGTGGAACAGTAACTGCTTAGCCACAACCAAGCCCTGAGTTTGAACTCCAGAACAAAATAAATTCAACCAATAAGATACATCCCTAAACAAATACTGCAAGTCTTTTTTTACAGATGAAAGTGTTTATTGAGCAAGCCCATATTTTAGAAACCAGATTTCATCTTAGTCTGTAGTAGATAATTCCAAAAGAGTATATTCTAGAGGTGACTCAAGATATGACAGAAGAAAAAGCAAGCAAGAAAAGAAACACACTACTGAGCCATCTGCAAAATGAAAACACCCCCCTTTGTCCCTCACCCCCTACCGTCCACAAGCCCAAGAACTGTGACCCTGAAGCAAGCCAAAGAAGAGCTCAGCCCCAGGAAAACACAGAGGTCAAAAGCACAGACGCTGCAGTCCAGACGACCTGGTGTGGTTCCAAGCTTTGGCACTCAACAGCTCTGTAACCTTAGGCAAATTTTTGTACCATTTTCTGCCTCAGTTCAAATGGAGGAAGAGCTTGCCCCTTTTTACAGTCACAGTATGAAGCTAGGCATAGCGTTGCTGTTGTTGGCATCCTTGTGTAAAGGTCTCTCTGCCAGATGGCTCTGGCCCAGCTCTCATGTTCTCTCCTCCAGCAAACATTTCTCTCATCATCTACCTCTTCTCTGCCTCAATGCATCTTTTTTTCTCTGGGGCATTTAAGGTTCAAGAGCAAGTCACAAATACCAGAGGCCTCGGACAGGAGCTCCTGACCGAAGAGTTCCTGATAACTGAGAGAAGAAAGATTCTCACAAATTGGTTCCTTTGAAACCAACTGCTGGGGAAAAGTCTGATGCCCCAGAAGGTAAGTGCTCCCACTGTCCAAGGGAGTAGAGGTTTCTGCTATGAATTATCTTTTCTGCTATGAATTATCTGTCTGTTTGAGCAACAGCTTAAAACACACACACTTAGCACTGCAAAGGAATACGGTCTGTTCAAGATCTGTTTTGAATGTTAAAGAAACTTGACTGATGCTTGGGGCCAAAGATGGTCCATTTCACCCTCACTGAATGGACCTCCCTAAAACCTGGAAGATGCACACCATATACTGATTGTGTTCAGGTCTCTTTGTTTTCAGTGGGGATTGAATTCAGGGTTTTCACACTGAGCTATACCTCCAATCCTTTTTTATTTATTTTTGAGACTACATCTCACTAAGTCACTAAGTTGCCCAGGTTGGCTTCAAACTTGCAACCTTCCTGCCTTAACCTCACAAAGACAGGACTCTTTCTTTATCACACAAGGCCTCAAAGGTGGGAGAGATTTTGTAAGTCATCTAGATCAAAGGTCAGGATAAACACAATCAAAGCAAAAATTTGCACCAGCTTTTCCACCCTCATCTTACTCAACTTTCACAGAATCTCAGGGATAGAAGAAGCCTAGAAACCTCACACCAAACCCTCTCAGCACTATGCCCCAGATGAGGGGCTCCAAACTCTGGTGCATAAGACTCCTTTGTTTTGCAAGGTGATTTGAGACTGTAAGTTCTTTCGGTCCTGTATGCCGATTACTCTCTCTTTCCTCTCTCTTCCTTCTTTACAACCTGCTTTCTTCTCAAAACACTGCCTCTATAGTTCCCCTCAAAACCTTCCTTCTCTCGTTCACTTCCATGTCCACCCACAACCAGCTAAATTTATATGAACAAGAACATACTTGCTTTTGACTCTTGCTCCTGGTTTATAGGTACTGGTTAAGGATAAACTACCTCAGAATGGACGGAAGAATACTTCAGAGCAGCACTGAATTAGCTTACACATAAGTTAAGAACTATTTGGTGCATTCTGAGGAAAATGTGCTCCTACAGTGGACAATGGTGAGGGAGGATATTGTTATGATTTAGATATAAAATGTCTCCCAGAAGTCTCCAATGTTCAGAGGCGGAGCTTTCAGGAGGTGATTAGGTCTTTGTGGCACTTTACTCACCAGTGGATTAACTCATTGATGAGTTCACTGCTAAATGTGCTACTGGGAAGTGAGGGCAATTAGAGGAGGTGGGACACTGGGCACTCCTTTGGAGTGCATATCTCTCCCTCTGGCTTTTCCCTCTCTCTTTGCTTCGTGGCCACTGTGGGCTGAATAGCTTTCCTCTGCCATGCCCTTCTAGCTTGAATGCCCTGAATAGCTTTCAGCTGCCATGCCGTTCCACCTTGGAGTCAGCGTATCAAGGACTGAACCTTCTTAAATCATTAGTCAAAATGAACTTCTCCTTTAAATTGTGGGTATTGGGCCTTTTGTCCTGGCAATAGGAATGTAAGGGTGTTCCACTCAAGACATTGCAGCAACAGGAACCGACGGTACCAAATACAGCCATATGAAAATGCACTGCCGAACTCCAAGAGCACCATTCAAAAAGACCAGACTACAAGCATCATCCTTTGTAGTTGCGCAACAGAGCACAACTGTGGGAGGAGCCTGCATGCAGGGACTTGGAAATCTGACCAGACAGACAATCAGACTATCTTTCAATCACTGGATCCATTCATGATGATTGGCCAACTGAGTTTCTCCTTCATCAATGCATTTAAAAATCATAAGGCAACTTATCAAAGTCAGGATTGCCTAGCTCTCCCCGGAAATTGTGAATCCTAAGTTCCAGAGAGGGGCTGAGAAAAATGAGTGTTGTTTAATAACCAGCCTTTTGAAAAACCACAGCAAACAAACCTGAAATTTAAGGGAAAAGGATCAAGATTAAATTACCAAGGAGGAAATGTTTATATTTTTGTAAGATTCTTTCCTTCTGCCTCATTCCTCCTGCCTTATAATTGCTTGTGAAGATCAGTTATAACCATGGCACACAGCTATCATCCTCATGGGGCAACTGTCCCTAGAAACTCTAGCCTGGTATTCCTTATCACAGTTTTTAGCAGTACAAAGAAAGGCACCATCTCTTGAAATTAAATAGCTATTCTGACAGCCTGCTAAATTTATAGGCACCCTTTATCAGGCATAGAATCCCCACCTGCATGTCAACATGGCAACCCTGGGACACATACCTTGTGCTCCTCCTTCATCACCTGCTCAATGATCTCAGATTTCACCGGAGGCTTTGAATACTGGCCTGAGAGAAGGCCATGTCCTAACTTAGTCCTGGGCAGGAGGGAAACACAAAAAGCAAAGAGGTCATTATTTGTCTTCCCGTAGAGATATTAACATTATCTATGAATTCATTATCAATGAATTCCACTTCGAGGTGGACCGTTTTATCTTATTTACAAATTATTTACTTGACTGTTTATCCTGATTCCATTTTCAAATTTTCCTCAATACTTTATACTTAACTTTGTTTTTAGAGCACTTAAAAACACAGAAAATAAAGATCAAAAAAATAATTGCCTTTAATTCTGCAGCCAATCAAAAATCACTATGAACACTCATTGGATAATGCTATTTTACACAATACAACCCGGCACTTACATCTGTGTGTTGAAATCTTGTGTTGGATCTAAAGGCGAATAGTCAAATATTCTTGGAAGATTTCCAACATACCTAAGAGAAGTGACAGTCAAAAAGAGTGATGTTAAGTAACTGTCAACTTGATTGTCTTGGGGTCCACCCAGAAGATTACTAAAGCACAATTCTGGGTGGGTCATGGTGTGACCTTGAGGTCTATATTTGGCCCTTTTCTCTCTGGCACTGTTCACTCACTCTGTTTCCCAACTTCAATGAGCTGAATAGCTTTGCTCCAGCTTGCCCTTCCACCATGATGTTTCTGCTTAGGAGCTCGAAATTATGGCATGAACCCTCTGAAACCATGAGGCAAATAAACATCTCCTCCTTTAAATTATGGGTGTCAGGAATTTTTCCCTATCAATGGTGAAGATAATAATAGAGGAACTGGAGAAAAACAGAGCTGAAATAATCATTCTCAGGAAGATGGTCTTGCCTGTCAAAATCAGGCTATCCACTGAGGAAAAGCTTTTCCTCAACAGCCAAACTCAACAGCCAACAGCCATCCTGAAATGTTACTCCTTCTATCATCGGGTCTCACCATAGGTTTGCAAGTCAAAATCACTAGAGTTTCCTTAAAAATTAACACAGCCAGGGCCACTTGCAGATATTCTAGTTTCCTAATTTACTATGTTTTGGGACATACTATGTTTTCCCACATGAGTCTAATATGTCACAAGGGTCAAGATACAGCAATTATCACCACTTCAAATGCAATAGGTTAGGTGAATACAGCTCTCCTCTGACCAAAACTGTAGGCAGGCTCCTCCAAGTACTCTATCTGGTCCATCTCAGCATGGCATTCCCTTTCTATTCTTGTAGAATCTATTTTGAATGAGAACCCTGCCAATGTCAATCCCCATCTTTGCATCTGACTTGCCTTTAGCAATATTCCTATCAAGACAATTTAGCCCCTCATTCTTGATGTTTCCTCTTTAGTACTGCTCCATCCAATGACTTTCAACCTGCTCCTCAGTTATAAATGTCTACTCGTCTTCCCCTGAGTTATTAGAGTTGAATTCATTCTGTCTAATGCACTACAAGACGTTGGTACTGTGGTCCCTACACTATCATGGCCTCCACTGTATATCTCCATCTTACCAGCTTAGCAAGTGTTTGGATAATTTTTTTTTAAATTATGAATTGTTCCAGTAATCTCAAAATAAATAACAATGACAGTGTAGTACCATTTCTTGAGGGTTTTCTATAGTAGCAAGTAGCCTTCATTACAATCATAACAGGAAGGGATTGTTAGTACCAACCTGAGAGGTGAGAAATTGGAGTGCATATTCATTACATAGCTTCCAAACCCAGCTATGGAGCCCAGAAAGGCCTTGAACCTCTGGCTGTAACTGCATCCTCACTCCCTTGAGCAGTACACAGTCCCTCCTTCTGCTGAGTTCATTCTGAAAGAACAGTGTTACCCTAATATCTTCATGAGCTATCATTCATTTCACTGCCTGTCATTGACGATTCCACACCCTTTACTGATTGCTCCTCTTTCCTCCTTCAAATTCTGATTCTCTGAGCCTGAGAGCTCTGGAAAAAATGATTCAGAAATAGATCCCTTTCTCTGGTCCTTCATGTACCCTCACCTGCTTGTTTCTCTCATCTCCTCTGCCACTCTTTCCCTGCCCACAATGTTCTGGCAATTGTCCCTCCTGCTGCCACAGGGCATGCCAAGCTCACTCCCTCTTCAAGGCCATGCCATCTGCTATCTCCTCACAGATACTTGCTTGGCAATTCCTTCTCAGGTCTGCTGGAAGTCACCTCACTGGACTCAGCCAAAACAACAGTAGTCACCCCTGCCCTTCCTAACTCTCCTGCCCCTGGCTGACCTTAGTTTTTTTCATATGCATCACTATTTGCAAGTAAGCAACTCATTTGCCTTCTTGGTTATTATCTATATATTTAGATATTTCATATTAGAATGAAATCTCCATGAAGTCAAAGATTTTGTGTATTTAAATCACTGCATCTCTAGCACTAGAATAGCACCCGACATGTAAAACATTCAATACATAGTTATTAAATGAATGCATTCATATCATGTAAGCACAGAACAAATCTCTGTAATTGACTACCAATAACCAAATGGAAAAAGCATTATAATGCTTTGGATAGGTGTTTTCTAAAACCCGTGTATTTTAGTTCCCCGTCTACAGCATTTTTAGGAAGTAGTAAGACCTAGTGGGAGGAAACTGGACGTTAGGTCACTGGCAAATTCTCATTCTCTGTCTCTGTCTCTGTTTCTATTCCACCTGTGAGGTGCATGGTCCTTCTCTTCCACAAGTTACCTCTGGGGTGAACTGTGTAACCACAAGTCCAAAACAACACAGCCAAATGGATATGGACTAAAACAAAACTGTGAACCCAACTAACCATTTCCTGTTTCTTAACCTGTCTTTGGGCAATTCTGTTACAGTGACAGAAAGCTGACTAACACAGGCATTATCGTAAGAGAGCCCTAGCAGAGAACCAGGACATACTAGTAGTTAATAATGACCTCCAACTGGATTCCTAAACTACTAAAATTTTCTAGGTACCTCTGTCCACAAACTCAGAATTTGTATCCCAAACTGTGTTTCAACAGCAATGTTAACGCCCACAAGTCTCTAAGCCAGTCCCATTCAAATGATTTTTGAATGTGTCGCTTGGGCAACAAGACCATCTACAATTTTTCAAAAGACAGAAAGCCAAGCAATAGATAAACCAAACTATGGAGCTAAACTACTCAGAAGCAGCAGTTGTACAGGTGAATATTTTTTATAATATACAGCATGATGAACTACTTCATTAGCTCTCCAATGACCCAATTTTCACTGTATTTCAAACTCTGACAAAACAAAACAAAACAAAACACTCACTGGGAAGATGCATAACAGTGAAAAGGCTTGTGCTTAAGGCAAGACTAGTAGAAAAAGGTAGTTACAGGGGTAAATCTTTGACGTCAGAAAAGTCCATTTGACCAACAATCTACATTCCTTTTCCTACTGATAAGAAATATCCATTACAACAAAATTAGGTTAAAATGCAGAAGCATTCCTAAATATGTTAAAATATATATTACACCATCAGTTTGTAACCTTAGTGGCCCTCAAAAAAATGCTTGGCTACCTGACAATCTAGTGTAATTCTCACTCAGTTTGCTCACAAGCCTATCCAGATTTGATCCTCACTGAGAATCAACACTGTGCTGTGCATACGTCGAACTTCAGTGAGTCAATCTTCCTATTTGCACAACAGAGGCACTGTTCCTGGACCTAACTCTTCTGAGCTGGCCTGGGGGAAAAAGTCCAAAAAGTCAATCTAGGGATATCTGCTCAAAAAACGAAAAGAATGAGTACAAATATAAATAGTAACCAGCTCACAGTCTAACTTACATGGTGCATATTTACAAAATAGACTAGAAAAAAAATTCAATAATATAATAGAAAATTCTAAAACTCTTCTAACCAGGCTAGGGAGCGATTCAAATGTTAAATTTAAACCACAGGCAGATTATATACATTTTTTCACTGAAGAAAATATTCAGAAAGTTAATTCTTGGTCTAAGTCTAGAGTAGAGGAAGAAAAAACTTATTTCAGCCTTGCAGAGCACTAAAAATATTGTTGGACTTTGCAGGCAAAGATCATAACTTTCTCTACCTTAGTTTAAAAGAAATAATAATTATACAACACCTACCGAGGCATTTTTCAACATCTTCAAGAAAGATCTTGGCACATGAGTCATATGAGATAAAGTTACATTATTCCCCAGTCAAATGATGATAATACAAGTATGAGATGTGGGTAAGAAACTAAAAATAATATGGCACACCGTGCACAGCTTTAAAAAGGGTTTCCCATCTCAAGTTTGAAACTCACTCTTCCAACACTGCCCAACACACCTTCTGTCCCTACTCCTCCCGCACATCGGACAGGGGCTGTGTCCTTCCAAATGTCCTCTCTGACCACCTTCCTTCCTTTTCTTTCATGGAACACCCATGTTTACACGTGTGTAGCTGCTCTCATGGATTATTTATTCAGATCCGTTTCTTTGTGTGTTCCCAGAGGGTGGGTACCGTGTCCTGTGCTTACCACTAACCTGCTCACATACCCAGCACGGTGTTCAGCAAAACCCAACACGCTCTTCCTTGGTGGATGAGAAAATGAAAATTGGACATGGAACATGGACCACATAGTCTCAAAGCCAGAAAACAGCAAAAAGTGGTTAAGTCTTCAAATATGAAGAAAGAGGAGGGCAAAAAGGTTACTTGACATACTTTTGATTATGAACTAGTTAAGATACTAGGATTTCGATTCCATGGGAGTGTAACATAGGCCTGTGCTATTCCTAGCATGTTCTCTGCCTGTCAGTCGGTCTCACACACTTGAATCACGGTGGAAACATACCCACTAGGAAACATTAGATGGTCTTCTAAATGTGGGCAGTGGCTGCCCATGAGTGCACCTACCACAGCTCCTGGGCTCGGCAGCTCTCTCTCCTATGCACAGTTCAAGGAGGAAAATGACCACAGACATAGCAGTTGAGCTCGATATGGAAGGAGTAAGGCAGCCTTGTGCACCATTAGGAAGCACCCTAAATCCGTGCCTCCAAAATATCTGTAATACAGGACAAGCTTTGTGCAGCTCAGGTGGATGACATCTTTTTAAGTGCCATAAAAATAAAGTTATTAGAAAAATAAGGTGCCAATTGTAAAAAAAAGGCAATGTCAAAATTTCTAAAGTGCTCACTTTCAATTTCCATGTAGTTCCCAAACTATTCACAGACCAGCTCCCATCTGTGAACCACAACTGTGATGTGTGGTGTGGGTGTGTAGGGGTGTGTGTGTGTGTGTGTGTGTGTGTTTGTGTTTGCTTTGCTTTGCTTTGGTTGTACTGCAGCTGGGCCTTGAGGGTATCAGGTGAGCACTCTGCTACAGAGCTATATTTTTAGGCCTTTTTTACTTTTATTTTGAGACACGGCCTTGCTAAGTCACCAACTGCCTAGGCTGGGTTCAAACTTGCAGTCCTCCACCCTAGGCCTTCTGGAGCACCGGCATTACTGGCATGGCACACCCAGCTACCAAACGTTAAGGTCCCTGTAAGTTGTCCAGAAGGTGATCTTCTGGCCTCAGCCTCCCCACTAGCAGAGACTACAGGCATGTGCCATCATGCCTGGCTGTGAATCACACTTTGAGTAGCAAAAATATGAAAACCTTACATCCCCTAAAACCACTTTCCTTTCCCTGAGGAGAGACATTAGCTGAAGAATTACTGAAGCACACAGAAGATGGTCTAAAAGTCACAATTAACATAACAAACGCTCATACAGTGTTTTTCCAGGTTCGGAAACTTTTCCCATAACACTGGTACCCAGCCTCAGGAAGGTCACACCAGAGACCAAGGGCGAAACCCCAGGAGGAATGAAGGAACTTGCTCCCTGGGCACACAGAACACAAGGGACAGAGGGACAGGAGCAACCTGGGGGGCCACCGGCCGCGGGAGGCACTCACGCTCTCTGGAACTCTGGGATGCTGAAGATGGCCTGCATGACAGAGCTGAGGTAGCAGCTGTTGCCCAGGTTCTTCAGGCCCGTGTACCCGGGGCCGTACATGGGCTTCAGCTTTGTGCCCGACTCCTGGATCACTTCCCACTCACTGACCCTCGGCTTGATGTCGTTGTCCCGGAGCCCATTCTCTGTCTGGGGCAAAGTCATGAATGAAAAACAACTTTAAATGTGATTTCTACTCAAATATCATGTCTCATGAATCATTTCTAGTATCAGTGGGTGTTTCTAGTATCTGCTCGTCCCCAACTACATGGAGAAATATATGGTCTAATTAATAGATTCTGAGAGATGATGATAATTGCACATAAATGCTAATGTGCTTAATGTGACAGAATTATACACTTAAAATTGGGTAGGTGGCAGGTTTTATATGGAGCTTACCACATTAAAAAATGAAAAAAAAATTAATGAGAAAAGAGAGAAAGACTGAGAAGAAAGAAGATGAAAAGATGATAAAAACAGGAAGCAAAAAAAAAAAAAAGTGCCTGACTGCCAAACATGAGGTCGTGAATTCGATTCCCGGTACCCAAAAAAAAATAAAAAATAAAAATAAAAATAAATAAAAAACACAAAGGAGGAAACAAAGAACTAATTGGGCAAGGTGGCGCACACCTGTAATCTCAGCCCTCACAGGGCTGAGGCAAGAGAATCAATTCAAGTTTGAGGCCAGCCTGGGATATAAAGTGAGTTCAAGGCCAACCTGAACTGCACAATGGAACCCTGTCTCAAAAAGACAAAAAAAGAAAGAAAGGAAGGAAGGAAGGAAAAGGGAAAGGGAAAGAGAGAGAGAGAGAGAAAGAGAGAGAGAGAGAAAGAGAGAAAGAGAGACAGCGAGAGCGAGAGAGAGAGACAGAGAGAGAGAGAGAGAGAGAGATAGAGAGAGAGAGAGACCGGAGAAAGATGAAATACAACAAAAAGACAGAGTGTAAAACAAAACCCTAAGGACCACCTTCCAAAAGGAAAGTTTTAAAGAAACATAGAGAATAATAAATGAAAAGCTAGGCATAGATGAGAAAGAGGAGCCAGCAGAACCCAGGAGAGAGGCGTAGCCTGGGAGGAAAGTGCTAAAACAAAACATGCTCACTTAAGTCGCACCTCACCTCAGAGAGAACAGTGTTACACAGTCATGAAAGCCACCTGAAAACAATCCTAGAACCAGAGCTTTTCCACCAACAACAAGGTGCCGGCTATTCCTTTCCATCACCCCAGGAACTCTGCTTCTCTTCCCGGAATTAATTAACAATGATATTGAACACAGATCATTTTAAAGGTCATTTTGCTATACCTTCTCCCTCTAGTGAACAAAGAATGTTTCTCACAATGGACCATCAAAAGAGACAGAAATTTTGCGAGTAAATGTCAACACAACAAAGCTGTACCCACCGAGGCACCAATTTTGCTACAACATTAAAAAAAATCTGAGCTGATAACCAAGAGAAAATGCTAATTCATTAAATGAAGTACATGCAAAATTAAAACAAAGTCTAAGAAGTAAAGATCCATGTTAGAAGAATTATATATTAATAAACTACACTACCCTCACCCACATCCAAGCTTCTCCCCCACCCCAAGTGGGATTAGAGAAAAAAGACCTTCTCACCCCATGCATGTGAAGCATATCGATTCCAAAATGTGCCAAGTGCTTGGCCAAGTGAGGATCCAGGACAGGTTCCTCTTCTTGAAAAGAATAAACATCTAGAGAAAGAAACAACAGAAAAAGAAATAAGCACTGAATTTTATAAGCAAATCATTCACTATTTCAACTGTCGTTACTGAGTTCTAACTGTGCACCAAGTTTGGAATATAATCAATGAACAAAACAAAAAATTCCTAACATTCAACTTGGAAAAAGACAGGAAATAATAAACACAATAAAAATAGGTATATTTTGTAAACATACACACATATCCATTCTTTTGACATTTTAAAAAGTTATCTGAAACAAGGAGACCAAAAAAAAAAGAACCCAGTACTTGAAATTAAAATAATTGAGATGAACATATGTGCCTAAAACTTGATTTTTCTAACCAAAGCCACAGTGATGTAAGTCTAGGTCAGAAGAGGAAAGGTGAAGGAGGAGGATGTGATGCCAGCTGCTGGGGTGGGAGCTGGGGCGGGGTGGACACGGTGAACGCAGTGCCGTGAGGCTGACTGCACCAAAGGAACTCTGCCTGTGGAACCCTCCATTCTTAACCCTCCTCCCCATTCACACTCCTTTCCCACTCCCCTTCTTTTCTATTTCAGTGTCCATAACTCATCAGTAAGAGACTTACACAAGCTACAAGACAAGCTACAAGGTTACCTCATGACACACAGGAGCAGCAGAGGTGTCTGAAGCTGCAGGGCAGCTCAGGAGACGCCGGGCAGCCCAGGCCCTGCTCTGTGGCACACTGGTGTTGGCCAGCGCTGTCCCGGGGTGGGCAGCCTCGCAGCTTGGGATAACAATTTCCCACTAACACGATGCTTGACACTGAACCTGCTGCATGGGCCTGGGTCTGCAGCGGCACCTGGCCTTCTTGGAAATGCAGACTCCAGGGCCCCATCCCAGACCACCAAATCAAAGTCCATGCTTTACCAAGACCCCCAAAGGCATAGTGTAAGTTCAGACCCTTCACAGTTTTCAAAGCTAGGAGATTCCCTGCCTCATCTGTCCTCACACGCCAATGCCATGAGGAAGAGAAGACACTCATAAAGGCTAAATGATATCACCTCAAATCCCACCAGTGGCCAAGGACCCTACCTGACTCCCTCAATATCAGAACAGTCCTTACGCTGTCTGGGGATACCAGGGATGGCGTGCACCATGACCTAGCCTATGCGTAGGAATAGAGACTCCAAAATCCCAATTTCTTCACTCTAAATTTCAAAAACAAATCTACTACAAGAAAAATAGATATAAAGGTATCATTATTTAGCACCATAAAAGGCTGCCCACAGGGTTTCTTACTGGCAGAATATCACTAGAAAGGTGTATCATAACACAGGGATGCTATGGTGACCGTGTGCCCTTCACCAGATATACAGAGATTCACTATCCCCAAAAGAAGTCAGTTCTTTCTGCTTTTTTTTTTTAATAGAGTAAACATTGTATAGCTTCCTTTTCTACTTCTTCCCCTAGGTGCCCATTTTAACTTGTGAATAATAGCCTTCGCCTATATTTGTTTTACTATAATTCAGCATTCTCAAAAGACAAATTCCTAAGTCCAATTAAGAAAAATATTTCCAAAAAATTTAAATAAAAAAAACACCTCTCTGAACTAGCCATTTAAAGCACATACACATTCAAGGCCAGCCCAGGCTACAAAATAAATTCAAGGCCAGCCTAAACTACATAGTGAAACCCTGCCTCAAAAAGAAAAAAAGAAAGAAAGAGAAAAAGAAAAATGCATACATCAACAATATTTTAATCCATGAAAATGAACAGAAAAATATCACTCAAATTCCAGCTGTAAGCTGCAAATATGCTCTCTAAGCACTTTGAATTTGGTTATTATCAACTAGTGAGAGTTTCAAAGACTTAAGACTAAGCTGCTAATTATCAAAGATTTATTAGAAAATAATAAAATTGCTAGAACTACACCATTGGTATTGGCAAAGGATTCTGAAATAAGTGAAAACTCAAACAACCTTACATGTTTCTTAACCCACGAGGATCCTGTGACACTGAAAAAATAACATTTCCTATCTTGAGTTGTTAAATGTCCAAAGACACCACTGATTTGGTGAGATACTCTAGCTATTTCTCACCTCAATGAAAAAAAAAGAAACAGTTCAGAGGATAACATACAAGAACCTAAAAATAAACTGTGATCCTTAGTCTTGGACACCATGAAGAATTTATAAATGATATGTAGTCACAGAAAAAACTGTAATAGCTGAAAATACTGCCTTGTATTGTTTTCCACTGGGAAATCTGTCTTAATTCCAACTTCGGTTTTGCAGAGTTAGGCCTTAGTTCAGAAACTATCATAGCAACAAGCATTGCTTGACAAGTGTTGCCCTCCACGCTCTCCAAAACTTGGAGCCAAGAATGACAGCTATGACGTCCATGGGGGGCTCTTCCCAGGAACAGCCCAAGTACCATTCTATGAGTAAGTACGCTCATTTTAGAAACAAACCCTGTCACTATTTCAATTCAAGTTAAGTAACAAGCTAAACCACAGAGAGCATGTGCCAGCACTCCCAGCAGGAAAGATAAAGGGAAATTTTTAAAACAGGAATGCCCTACTCATGTGGTCAGCATGTTAGAGAAGAGTATGTGTGGTTAAGCTCAAAAACCAATGAAGGGAAAGTTAGGAGCAGAGGTGGAAACTGAAACTGGGATTGGAAACAACACCAGACTGCATGAAATAGAACCAAGTGGTAATAATCTATTACCTCTGAATGGGAAGATTCCTTTTTTTTATTTTTTCTTTTCTATTTCTCCCAAACTTATGATAATACTAATTGAAAAAAAAATGTTTTACAAGTAATTTCCAAAGATTACAATGATTCTCTTGGATGTTATGCTATTAAGATAAATGTGCCACTGGTCAAACTTGCTCAAGCCACATAGATTAATCACTCATTCATTCATTCGTTCAGTCATTTATTTATTCAGAACGCAAAATACGCATGGTTACTGAGGATCTAATGTTACATAAAAAGAGCAGAGTCCCTTCCTTTGTAAACTGAAACATTACTACTCAAATAGTCTTAGAAGGAATGCTGCTTTAATGTGAAGGACCTCAACCAAGGTATCCTTCACTAAGGCTCAGCCATGTGACTCACAGCTCTTTTCCTAAGCCCCAGAAAATAGTAGAGGTAAAGATGTATCTCACCAAGCTTGTGTTTATAAAGAGCTCAAGTATAGAGAAGACCAGAGCCCTTGATCAAACACCCAGTAGAAACTCAAAGGACAGAGGCTGAGGGAAAGTTCTCTTCAGAGTAAGTGTTGACCTGTCCACCCAAACCGTATCTCTCCATCATGAGTTTATATTTGTGTACCCACAGGCCATCTGCCGCCAGCAGGAAAAGAAGAGAAAGGAGACATTCCTCCAGCAAGTACGCTAGAAAAATAATGCCAAAATGAACAGGAATAGAGGTAAATCAAAGGAGCAGGTTACACTGGCACGCCTTCCTCTACTTGTTTATTCCACAAACATTTACCAAACATCTTCTCTGTTTGAGAAGCTATGCTACATGCTAGAGATATGACACCAAACAACAAACATGGCACGCAGGGTCTAATGTCCCACACGACCACCACTAAGGAGACAACTGCAGGATCCAGTGAAAAGTGCCATGATAAACCAGCACCAGGAGAGGCGCGAGCCAGGTCAAAACTACATTGAAGTAGTCAATGTCTTGATTCCAAACCCTCAGGCTGTGAGATGCTCAAGGGAGCTTATGCCCAGGTCAAGGGGTACTATGACCAAAGTAGAAAAACCAGCTGGAGATGTTGGAAAGTTGTTACAGACAGCTGACTTGGGCATCTGTGCACAACTCTCCTACCATCACGCATGGCAGGGAAGCACCTTCTCGAATAAATAAGGAGTTTCCAGGAGGGAATAAAATATATCCTGTCCTGCTTCCATCTCCCTTTATTTCCTGTCCATAGAGGACCTTCTCCTTGTTAGGCCAAAACAATGTCTTCTTCCACCCGCACTACAAAGCTTTTGTTTGTCTGTGTGGTGAGCTATTTCCTGTTTTGTTTGTTGTTGTACCCATGGGGACCAGAGTGGAACTGGATATGTGGCCCATTTTTATGATGTGTGCTGCCACCCTGGCCGGGGAATCGGGGCTTCCTGGACCAACTAAAATCTCCATGAAGACCTCATGGGGAGCCCTCAAGAAGTTTCTCACTACTCAGATACAGCCTCCTTTGGGGATAGGAAACCAGGATGAGCAGATTGCTTGCCATTAAATATCTGAATCTACAACCTTCTTGGATTCCATACTCACTAAGCAATCTTCTAAATATAATTCAGCTTCCCACAGGGAAGGAATGTACCGGTTGAGCTGACATAAACATCCCACTTACTGGCAGTTGTGGTTCTCATTATGACCTAAAAAACAAATGCTATGACTTTGAGATTTTGCCTCTGGTGAGTTGCATTAGTCTGAGGGGCCACTGAGTGTGGAAGACCAAGCCCTGGGCAGAGGTCTGTCACCAGGGTGTGACCCCCGCCTCCACCAGACAGAGGGATCCAAGAGCTTCCAAGTTCACAGGTTTATCGATAGAGACTTAAGATTTACACATGCTTTTAATAACTTGTTTGGCTTTTAAATAAGCAGTTAAGGTATAGCAAACAATCCATTAAATGAATTTAAAGGAAATAAAATAAAATTATGCAAACTATGAACTTACATGAAATGATAATCAGACTGAAGTGATTTACCAACACTACACAACACACATAGAAATCAAACTTTATCTTTTTTCAAATTACCATTATTTCAGAGAGATGAACTGAAGAACCCCCATCACAGGATGTATGATTACATTGCTGTTATGCAGTGTCTTCTATGGATGAAGGAGTGTACACTCAAAGATTGTCAATTACGTAAGATAAACTTAACGTTTTCATTTAAAAACTTATTAGAATAAAAGGCATATTGTCAGTAACCCTCAAAATACTGCCATTTGCTTCAAACACGTTTATCCCATCATCCTTGCCATTTTCGAAGGAGTTCTGGAAAGTTCTCTTAATGCCAGTGTCTTTAATTGTGTTGTTGTGGCTCTCATGCTATACTGGATTGATTCAAAACATTTACCTCCCATAGTAGTTTCAACTTAGGGAAAAAGAACAAGATCACAAGGCACCAGGTACAGAGAGCAAGGTGGATGAGGACACCCTGTAACGTTTTTATTTGACACAAACTGCAGTCAATGGTTAATCTATGAGAGATGGTCAAATGATATGCTAAATATTTAAGTAAAAAAAATCTGTTACAGTAAAAGACAAATTGTCATTAATTCCTCTCGAAATACTCCTCCTCACTTCAAAACCTCATCCCACCATTCGTGGCAATGTCTTTTACTGTAAAGATAAAACAAACTTTAAAAACTCTCCCTCCTAAACTATCACCACGCAAATACATAAACATGCACGCACACAGACATAAGCACGCACACACATACAGATACACACTTCACAACTACGGCAGATAATAGGTTAATATTTTTAATAATTAAAGAGTTCTTAAAAACATCTACACATATACACCTACTCAAGTATCACCCCACAAAAGGGCCTTCGGTCATGAGTGGCACATGTAGGGCCACTTGTTTGCTCTGCGTGCAGAATCAACATCAAATATCACCCAACAAATTTACAAAAAAGAACTATAAATAGCCAAGAATATAATAAAAACTGTTTGGATCACTAGAGAAGCAAAATGAAACAAACTATAACATTAGCAAAGGTGGGGCTGGGATATAGCTCAGCGGCACAGCACCTGCCTGGCAAATGTGAGGTCCTCGGCTTCTTACAAAAAAAAAATCAAGAAAGTGTCAAATTTGAGTAACAAGTTTCTCAGCCTTCTTTCAGATCAGCAAAGATCTTTTTAAAAGCATTAATACCTAAAGTGGTCAAAGATTTGCTGAAATGGGTACACTCATATGCTGCTGGTGAGAATGTAAAATAACAACTGTTTAGAAGACAAACATGGCAATTAAAAATTTTAAAGATTCAACCCATTTTACTAGAAATCTACCCTAAAAAAATAATTAGAAGTCAGGTGTGGTGATGTAAACCTGCAGTCTCAGCACTCTGGAGGCTGAGGCAGGAGGACTGCCATGAGTTCAAGGTCAGCCTGGGCTACATAAGCAAGTTCAAAGCAGCCTGTACTAAAAAGAAAAAAGAAATAATTAGACACATATCCAAAGATTTGCATAAATACAAAGTGTTCATCAGAATAGCAAAACGAAACTGTGACAACTCCAAAAGGAGGAGTATATAGAGCCATAATGAAATATTGAAGAATATTTAATAACATGGAAAATATGACGGGAAATAGAGAAAAATAATAAATTTAGGGCCAGGTATTTAATTCAGTGACATAGTGCCTGCCTTCCAAGCGTGAGGTCATGAGTTCCATCCCTGCTACCCCCCCAAAAAAGAATAAATTTATAAAGTAAACCAATTTTTGTGAAAATGTGGGGGTGGGGTAAGAATTAAGTCCTTAGAAACAGAAGAAAAAAACAAAATTGATAGCAATCTGGAGATTGCCAGTGCCTTTTATTTATTTGTATAAACATCCTTCTCCGTTTTTTTGCATATGTGACCCTGAACACAAGCTTCTCATAAAATCAAAAGAAAAACATAAAATGTTCCTTCCCCAAAGTTGAAGAAAGGAAGCTTTAGATTTACCTAACAGGAAGTTTGAAAAGAAGCTTTAAAAAAGCTCTGGAAAATTAAAAATGCACAGACAACAGAATGAACCTTTGCTTTCATTATAGTTGCATTTAAACCACATCTAATTCTTTAAATGCTTATATGTTGATTGGTTTGTTTAAATAAAAATATTTGGTACAAAAGATTTTTGCACAGAATCCAAAAATTAGAAAGACCTCTCCTAATTTCAAACAACTGAAAATGTCAAAGAACTGGGCCATAGGCACCAGTGGTTACACTCTTGGCCCAGTTGTTCAGAGAATTTGATTATAAACCACAGCCAATACATTCACTACACAGGACAGCCCAGAAAGCAGGCAAATCTGGACTACCACATTCTCCTCTTGCACTTTTACCTAAACCTTTCTCTCTGTAACCCCACAGGAGAAAGAGGTTTATACAACAGTCATCCGATGCCCACTACTGAAGAATAAGGATCTACAGCATGTGCTACAAACCTCAGAATTTCCTTTCTGAGCCCTGCAAGATTTGAGATGAAACCTGATTTACTTAGGAAGAAAATATTTGATAATCAGCACCTGGGACCCTTACAATAAATCACTTTTCTCTAATGAATAAAAATAATTCCACAAAATTGGGAAGCAGGAAAATTCTCCAAATGTGCAAAAAAAGAAAAAAAATTCCCTGACAGAACTGAACTTCCAGGTTTCAATTACAGAATGAGTGAGAAACTAAAGCAGCTCCTGGAAAAGCAATGGTTGGTGAGAACTGTTCCACATCTGAGTGAAGGGCATGGCCAAGGCCACGTACAAGCAAGCCAATTCAGACACAAAGATAACCGAAAAGGAGGGAAAAGATGGCAAACACGTCTGCTTCTCCTAGAAGCACGTCTCACTTTAAAGCGAGGAAAAAACAGCCTACATAAAGCTGGGAAGATGGCAAAGAGTGGGCTGGGCATTGGCCAGATGATCTTGATTTAATAAATGTTGTCAAGGATGATTAGGTGATGGGATCTAATAGCCACTGCTTAATATTTAAGTTTCTCATACTTGACCTGTTATTTTTATTTTTCATCACGAAATGGCAGAGGGAATTAACTGTATAAACATGGCCAAACGCTCATGCTTTAGAACACAGACTGTATAAGAGCAAAAGAAACAGAACAGATTCTGAAGCTAACAGCCCAAGTAAGAAATCAGTCTCATTCTGCAAACCACGTGAATACTATCACTGCCAGGCTGTTTGGGGCCTGAGATGAATGGGAGGGCTTCTGCCTCCTGTGGTGGATTCAATTATGCACAGTGATTTCAAAAATTCTATTGCCTATTTCTTCCCTCTTAGCCAAGAGTGAAACACAAGGATAATAACAGCAGCAGCTAGCTAGCTTTTATAAAGCTTTGCTGTGTGCACCGCCTAAATGCTTTCTGCTCATATCTATGAAGACAGGACCACTGCTATCCTCAAACTAAAACTACAGTCTTGGAGACCTACAAAACTTGTCCAAAACCTCACAGCTAATCAAAGGCAAAAGTAGGATTCAAACTGGAGCTGGGTTCAGAGCCTATATACCCTCTATCCGTAAGGTCTGAGGTTAAATTTAAAAAGCCACTGCAAAGTCCCAAACTGAGTAATGGCACACTCACCTGCCCCATCAGGAGTGATGGTTCCCAACTTCACGGCCAAAGGATAGCCCATGTCTCTGTAATGCTCCAGCGCATGTCCGTTGCCCCCAGCACTGTCAAAGAACCACTTCCCACACAGGATGGAGCCATCAGTCAAATTCAACCAGAGGTTCTCCCGCAGGTCACACCTGGCACACTTCCAACCACTGGAAAGGCATTGGACAGCAGTCAGAACACCTCAAATAATTCACAGCTGAGAAAAGAGAGTGCCTCAAATTGGTCAGTCGTAGGAAATACTCAGTGGAATAACAGAGCCTACATTTTCCCTCAAGACAGTACTTGGGGGACCGGGGTATAGCCCAGTGAGTGATAGAATGTACGCTTAGAATGCACAAGACTTTGGGTTTGATTCCAGCACCTGCACAGAAATATTCATTATCATGACCCCTTCCAGAGCAACTGGACCACCCAGCACCTTTCCGGTGGTCCCTCACCCAGCTGTGGACTGGCTCCCCCAAGCATCTCCATGAGGATAACAGGGGAGCTCATTTCCTCAAGTCACAAACGATGGACAGTGAAGCTTGAACAAGTTTAAAATATGAAAGATCCAGCTGGGCATGGTGATGCATCCCAGCACTCAGGAGGCTGAGGCAGGAGGATTGTTGCAAGTTCGAGACCAGCCTGCGCTACAAAGTAAGCCCAAGGCCACCCTGTACAATAAGACCCTGTCTCAAACAGCCAAAAACATAAATTATGAAAGATCCTATGTATATAAATACCTAAGAAAATATGCAACTGATAATTCAGAGTAAAGGTAAGAAAGCGAAGCTATTTGCTCTCACCTTGGAGGAATCCTGACTCCATTGTCCAGCTGGGTGAGGTTACTGGCATATTTAGATACTGGCAATTCGTTTTCCCATGTGTCTGGGTCCTGCTTCCTGTATGGAGATTTTGAGCTGAGAACTGCATCACAAGCAATGGTTACCTATAAGACAAACCAAGATGGGACGTATTAAAACAGTTTGAGAGGCTGGCGAGTTGTAAAAGATGAATTTAAAAGCCTGTTAATAAATATAGCTTAAATGAAGAAAATTCAAATATCACAGTTAGCATAAGCGTGATACTCTGGTTTCCTGCACAGTCCCTTAGATCTAGCTAGTTTTCTCCCTGTCCTGGAGTGTGAAGTATTGACAATGGCACCTAATAGCCTGGAACCAAAATCAGTTTGTGGGCTCAAGCTTAGGCACAAGACCGAATCATTCCTACCACTTAGCAAGCAAGGTGCGAAGTATGAGGTGAACAATTAACTAGGGTAAAATTAGGTTTAGGAATGTCCAGGATTTACTCCAGTGGTGTATTTTTCTCCTAACAAATGTGCACCCAGATATCTAAGATCCTCAACTCATCACACAATGGCACATGGTCAAGGGCACTTAAATGGAATGTAGGTGGCATGGCTCCGTTTCCTAATCTGCTGCAAATGTGACCTTGGATGGGGACATAGCTAGGTGTCTCCGTGCCAGATCAGTCCTCATAATGAGCAAATATGTGATGTCCTGCTTAGCACCAACTGACCAGGAAAGGGGGAAGACAGATTCCCTGTCTTCTTCTAAACCTAATGGATCCTGGCCATATGCTACTAACAAATGTGCCCCTTGCTGAAAGCTATCAGCTGTTTCTAGCTGTTTTTAGTAGCACATTCTCATGGAAAGGTAAAATGTACAGCTACTTGGGAAAACAGTTTGGCAGTTCCCTAAATGATTAAAAAGAATTACCATAAAACCCAGCAGCTTTACAAGTGGGGATACACCCAAGAGATATGAAAATATGTGGCCACAAAAACTTGTAAACAAATATTCCCAGTAGTATTTTACAAGAAAATGGAAATAACACAAATGCCTACCAGTGATAACTAGAATGTCTAATAAAATATAGTACGTTTATACAATGAAACATGATTCAGCAATAAGAGAGAATGAAATACTGATATGTGCCAACTGGGTAAATCTTGAAAATGTAGGCTAAGTGGAAAACAAAAAGCCAATCACAAAGAAACATATTTTATGTTTCCATTTATATGAAATGTCTAAAACAAATAAATCTACAGACAGAGATTCGATTAGTATTACCAGGCTAATGGCAAGGAGAAAGGGTTCACAGAATGATGGCTTAGGTATATGGGGTCATTTGCTGGGATAATAAAAATATTCTAAAATTAGATAGTGGTGATGGATGCCCAACTCTGAATATAATAAAACCCACTGAATTGTTTTAAAAAATGCTTAAGACAAAAAATTTTATTTTTTATCACTCACAATCTCCACAATTAACTGACCATTTTTCCCTGAAAATTAACCCTAACCCAAGTAACACACAATGGGAAAAGCTGCAGTGTATCAATCCCACCCATCTCCCACCACGCCCAGGGGCAATTTTAACAAATCCTCCATCAAAAACAGATTTGGAACCTGCCTCTTCTCTTTTTCAGCCATAATCCCGCCACCATCCCACAACCAGGTGACACACAACAGCCTTAATCTCCTACTCTTGGCTTCCTTCTCTGCCCAACAGTCAGAATAATTTGCTGTAAAAATGAAGTTGTATCCTTCTGCATCATAGACTCTCCATTACACTTAATGCTGACAATTGATGAGACTTGACCAGACACAATGGGGAATAGGAAAGAGGTCCATGCCCTTAGAAGTTTAGAACCCATTACACAGCATCTCTCACAAGGAGTAAGTGTATAGCTAGCCTTTCCTTTCAATTATCAAAATTCATCTCCCACCAGCTTTCAGAGATGCTTGTAAAACAGAACTGACTGCTCCACAAGTCCCTTCCACGTTTTATGGGTTTGGGCCATGCCATGGTGGCACTTCGCACACAACATTGTAATCCAGCCAATTACAACCTCTTTGTTAGTTTCACCAACTACTAGGAACACTTCTCTGCCCTCCTCTGGATTTTCTCCAACCCCTTTAGATCAGTTTTAGATGTTCTTGGGTACAGTGCACAATGACTCTAAATGAGATTTAGATGCAATCTTCTGTCTTTTCTTTGAATTTCCTTCCTGGTGACATCCAACAAAATTTCCCCACACTTTTGGACCTCTACAAAACATTGAATATCATTGAGACTCACTTAAAGGCCTTTCTCATGGGCCCCAGCTTAAGGTCAGGATCAACCTCCGATAATTATGCTGGGCTTTATTCTCTCTTGCATTTGTCATCTGGAATGATCTAAGGAAAGCTTAGTTCCATGCAAAGGAACTATAGGCCTCAAGTTTAGTGATGCTCTGGTGTTGGATCAAATCAGCTTACAAGAGTTGAATGTGAAATTGTAATAAATTTTGCACTTTGGGGTGTGGCATGGTTGCCTACGGATGCTCACAGTAGCCAAAGATTAAGAACACCTGAAGTGTCTGTCAACATATGAATGAACAGAGAAAATGTAACATAGGTATGATGGAATACTATTCTGCCATAAAAAAGAACTAAACCCTGTCATTTTCAGACAGGATGGTGGTGGAGACCATTATGTTAAATGAAATCAGTCAAGCGTAGAAAGACAAGTACAGTACAGCATGAGCTCACTCAGGTAAAAATGTTGAACTCCTAGAAGCTGAAAGTCGAATGGTCCTTTCCAGAGACTAGGGACAATATGGGAGTAGGAGGGAGGGGAGAAAAGTTATTTACTCTTTTCACATAAAAATTCTGTCAAGCCAGGGCCAGGGATTTAGCTCAGCAGCATAAGTGTCTGCCTGGCAAGCACAAAGTGAGTTCAATCCCGATACCAAAAAAAAAAAAAAAATCCATCAAGCCTGAATGAGAGAAAAATAACTTCTCATGATATTTACACATAATATGTTTCTTCTTATCTGACAGTAAAAATCAGAGTTATGTCAAACAAAGACAGTAAAGACTCTAAGGCAGAGGCATAAGCTTCAGTATGTAATTTCTGGAAACAAGATGAGGCAAGACCATTTTGTTCACTGATATATTTTATCCTTGGTAACAGCCACATGAGTCAACACAGGGAATCTGAGAAAGCAAAGGTAATTTAATTCTGCATGCTTTACTGAACCCTGAGCACTGAGTATGGGAAAGGATTGCCACTTTTACTAAGTGAAGGTCAACAATAGACAAATACATAAAAGTTCCCATTTCTGTGCTTTAATACGTAGATATAAAGTACAAGAGAAGAAAAGAACTTAAATGGTAGAAAGCTTGTTCCTAGTAACATGGAAACCTTAGGCACAAATGTCCCATCTTGGCAGCAGCAAGTCAGCAGATGGCTATGGAAAGTCATATAACGTCCAGAAGACCTGGGGACCTCAGACCTGGCTTTGGGACTGGCAGAGTCTGAGGAAAGGAAAAATGAACTGGCACCTCTAACCTCAGCCCACCTGACCCCATTTCCCTGTGACCAGGCTCCAGGAAGTCGAGACAGACACAGAGTAGAAAAGAAGAGAAGGAAGAGGGGACAGCAAAGAAGATGAAATGTTCAAAGTGATTCAAGAAATGAGGAAAGAGCAGGAAATACACTGAGGAGCCTCGTGGGAATTCTGGTCCCACTTAGAGGATTTGAGCATCCGAGAAAAACAACCCTCCCTCCCTTGTCATCACCACCCTGAGCTCCAAGTAGTTCAGCAAAAGTAAGATTGCTCCATAAAACTTGGATTGGAAAGAAAGAAAAGAAAAGGGAAGGGAAGGGAAAGGAGAGGAAAGCTCACTCCTAAAAACACAGAGTTCTCACAGGGAACAAAACTGAAAAGAATGGGTTTACATTTCCCACAGCTCCCACAGACCTGTGATCTGTAGAGTCTTTTTATAACCATGTTGCTGTTGTTTTAGCAATAGAACATTTTTAGTTTTTCCAAACAAAATCTTAACGTGGAAGGACAATATGAGAAAACTGATAAAAATATTGTCATTCCTCTGATCGGAAGTCTGTCTCTCTCCAGCAGTTCCTCCATATGTTGGCTTCATGCTCTGAAAATCTAAGCCACAAACTGTAACACGGGGATGAGAGACCAGCCTACTCTGGAAGAGAAGAGCCTCAGGGGCAATGACCTTCAAACACCAGAAGGAGTGGGCGGCGAGGTGGGTATGTGGCCTACGTGCTGAAATGTAACCCTCGGAGGCCCCTGTCACAGAAGAGAAGCAGTGTGCTTGTATTCACACTCATTCTTACCCTCTTCTCTCATTCACCCACCTCCCCTCCCCATGCACACACATCACACACACACACACCTGACACAGAGTCACGTGCATCTAGCTAGCAGCCGTGCACACTCACTGACCAGGGCTGGTAACTCCTCAATATTTGGTAGCGCTATTTCATAGTGGTCTGGGAATATAACAAGTTTGGCTTCGTCTTCATATTCATAATCGTCGCTATTTAAATCATCATCAGTATCTAGATCTGAGGAGAAAACAAAAACAAAGGATAAGAAGTGAGGAAAAAAAATCCCACGCCAAAGCAGCACTCATGGGAAAAGCCAGAAACCCACAAAGATGAGACCAAGGGTGTGACATTTACAATTCCCAACTGACATGACGGCCCATCTGCCCCAAACAGGAATAACAGTCTCTGCCATCTTTCCTACGTCATGAATATTTATTTATCTGCCACAGATGTATGAAGACTGAGTCATATCATACAGCCCTAGAGTTCGAACAGGCAAATATGGAAGACCCTGAATTCTTAAAGATTTTGGCTCCTGATTTCAAAAGAACTGGGAAAAGGTACACGAATTTCAGAGTACATAAGTCAGGTTGAATGCTGGCTCCAGAATTTAATGTTACTTTGGACAAATCACAAACTCTCTAAGACCTATAATTTCCTCACTGGCAACATACAGATAATAATAATTATCTCACATAGTTTGTATGGAAGATAAATGAGAAATTACACACAAGACAAGGTACATAATAGTTAATAAATTATAAATTACTATTTTAAAATGAAATTTCCCTGCCTTCTTTCTGCCTCTTGCCTATCTCTGTCTCTCCTTGTCTGCCCGTCATTGAGAGCTTGCACAATAAACCAGATAAACCACAATAAGCCCTGTCAGGGGAGCAGTCTTGCGACCCTCCGGCTGTGGAGAATTCTCAGTAAGATGAGCTTCTCTAGCCTGCTGTCTATCAAGTCACCATTTCTTTGCTGGGTTAATCTCTGGTAAAGGTTACACGAAGGCTTAAGGAAGCCTCTTGTCACAACATTTACATGGACATTTCAGCCTCATGATCACAGCGATGCCAGCATCACAGATTGTGTTTGTATATTTATGTGTCTGGAACTATGGTGACCAATGACAGCAGTTGAGCTATGTTCCAATCACATGCAAAAACCACACACAAGTAGATACATGAACACATGTGAAACACAGCGTCCGTAGACAGGAAAGAAAGTTATTTTACTATAATCTGAAGCAGTCATGTGAGAACCAAAAGATCTGGCTTCTATCACCCAGTATGCCTTAACGAAAACCAAGCTTTTTTGTTTTTTGTTTCGGTACCAGGGATTGAACTCACGAAGTCGTGCTTGCCAGGCAAGGGCTTATGCCACTGAGCTAAATCACTGGCCCAAAAAACAAGCATTTTTTTTTTGTGTACGGCTCTGTTCTTGAATTGTCAAAGGGATGACTGGTTGAAGTAAAAGACAGTACATAGCACAAACACAGACCAAACATTTTAATAAAGGATTCTAAATAATAAGCCTGGCAAGTGCAAGGCCCTGAGTTTGATTCCTGGTACCAAAAAGAAAACAATAACAAATTGGTTTTCTCCATTCTTAAATTTTCATTATTGTTACAATACTGTAAACATAACAATTTCAAGTAACTAAAGTACAAATCTTTCACTTCTGCATACAGCTTCAGCTCATAAAATAATACTTTGCCTTTCCCACAGAAAATACTCATTTAATGCTAATTCAGTGAATTCAGACTGACCTAACAAGGTTAAAAAAAAAAAAAAAACTCTGCTTTAACATTTACTAGCTATATAACTTGGGTAAGTTCTTCCCAAGTTCAGTTCCCTCATGAACTAGTATTAATATTGACAATATTACTTGGGCACAAGAGTGGTACGGGGAATAAATAAGATGAGGTTTTGAGGCACCTGGAAAATAAGCTGGTACGTACTAGGTTCTTCATACATAACAGCAACATCACTTTCCGCTCCTCACCATCTCTACATTCCTAGCAACTAACATAATCAAAGGTGCCTCCCATTTCTCTGGATGCCCCGTCTCCAAGCCATCCTGAAACATCTTTCAGGAAGACTATAGAATCATGCGGGCATGCCTCATGGGATCTGAGCATAAAAGAAGATAAGCCTTTCAAATGCTTCTAGACTTCAAGAAGGGGCAACTGGTCTCATTCACTTCTCATGTCCCTAGTTCCTGCAGGACACTCACCACATGCCTCCCAACTCCAAAGGAGATGTGTATTCTATTTTCCCTGGGCAACTGATAGATGCTTTCAAAGAAGACTGTTATCACGCAAAAAAGGAGAACATTTCCAGATTTCTTTAAATTTAACGAACCTAAAAACCTCTAGCTGAGGGACATACACAGGGTTAGCTATACCACAGGACATGGAGGCCCCTAGCTCTCCTGCAAGGCTTCCCACTGTGGCTATGCACTGGCCCCACCCAAAGAAGCACCTTCTCTGAGTTAGAAACACAAAAAGTCTCCTCCCCAACTCTACTTCAGAAACCCTCCCAGATCCGAGGGGGAAAAGAGCTGAGATGAGACCCATTTCCCCAAGAAGCTCTGGCTCCCCAGGAGGAAAGGGGGCCCTAAAGGACGCCCGGGCTCTGGTTCCCAGCTCAGGGTTCCCCCAGCCTTGTCAGAGCCGCATGCTCTGTCCGTGTCCCAGGGCTGCAAAATCCAACCAACTGTTCACCTTCGTGGCAAGGGACCGGGAAAGTCCTGGGGGGCAGAATGCATTCTCTGACCCATTTCAGGAGGAAATGGAAAATGGAGCTTATAAATCTCTGATCATCTGAGGTGCAGACAGGTTTTCTGAACAGGCCACTGCCAGGGTTTTTCAAAATTTTCTGTCTTCAACCTGTGTCTCATCAAGTCTTGGCTAACCCCAAGAAGTAGAACTGAAGCTTTCTAAGGTTCCACGGCAGCTCTTGACACTGTACTCTCCAGGCACAAAGAAGCTTAATTCACTCACTCCAGTTTGTGACAACTGGGAGAGGAGACTTGATTTTAAAAGGTGAATATTTAAGAGTAATTCTGGTCTGATCATATTTTTAAGTTTTTATTTATTTATCTTTATTAGCCCATGTTTGAAATTATACTTATCATGGGGAGTTTGTATGTGTACATAGCACATTTTAATTCTTTAATATGCCTTTCCCTTCCGACCCCTCCCTTTCCCTCTGACTCCCATTCTCCTTCCTGATTTTATTTTTCACAATAAAGATAAAAATATACATAAGTGTAATAACTGCATTTAATTTAAAACACACCATATTTGGTATATTATTAAGGCAAAACTGTTAAATGGTCACACGAAAGGTAACTGAGGATCCTAAAACCTTTAACTTCTCCTTCTCTCCATTCTCATAAAACACTAAGTTTTACATTTGCTTTTTTCTCTAGTTCACAGTCTCGTAGTGTTGCAAGTTAACTTTCTGAAGTGTAATAGTGTCTCTGTCCATCCTAGAAACATTGAGAAAGACTCACCCGAGGCTCCAGATTCATAGCCCCACTAAGAATTCCCACAGCTTTTTCTCCCAGAGCCAAAAGAAATGTCCAAACACTCTGTTTATTTAGTGTTTAGGCCCAAATAACCGGGTATTTGTGTTTTAACAGCTTGGTAACCACTTGAAAAATTAACACATATGCATTAATGTCATTTTATAACTACAGTTTACAGGACATACTGTACAAATTTTCTCAATCAAACTAAATAATGCCACTTTTATTTCTTCCTTCACACTGATTTCTACATGGTTCTTGTCTTTTACCATGGAAACCAAAAATTAAAAAGAAGAAGAAGAAGCTTTACAAAGAGATGCCATCATTTGAAGGAATATAGGAAAACCTCATAGTAAAACTACACCAAGTTTGGTTCACACAGTGTTTGACCATCACTCTGCCCTTGAAGATTTGAAATATCTCTCAGTGTTCCTGTGAGTTCACTGCAGTACTCGAGGTGGCTCAGAACACATTTTGAGAGCCAAACTCCCCACTGTCCTTATGAAGTCAACAGTGAAGGCTGAATCAGTGTTTTCCACGTCACTATTAAACCACTGGAAAGGAGTTATTCACAAAAACATCAGGTGACTGAAAGGGAAAAAAAGAATCCAACATCAAGCAATGGCCATCTATTCTGAAAGATGTTTTATGGAAGGGTAGGGGAAGAAAGGGAATCGTAACAACCATACTTCAGGACTAGTGAAATAGTACTTTCTAATCAAAGAAACACAGAGAAGCTGCCAGAGCATTCTGAGTTCTCCACTCTCTGTGAAGAGACAGCTCCATCCCTTTAAGAAAAGGAGATGTCAACTGCAGAGGCTACTCACAGCTTCCCAAATGGTCCTTTTCCTCTTCTGTCAGGAACTTCCAACTTTATTCATTGTTAACAGAGACTATTCTTCAGCCACTGGTCACTGTGGCCATATGTCCAAGTTCTGACCAGAAATGGGAAAACTGCACAAAGATCTATGAGAAGTTGACAAAGGAAGGTACCTTACTGGGGAATGGGTGTGTGTGTGTGTGTGTGTGTGTGTGTGTGTGTGTGTGTGTGTGAGATTCCCCTTTCCTCTTTAGTGCTTTCCAGAGGGGATGTGATGGCTGGAGCCCCATCAGTCATTTTGGACCAAAAAATGACCATGAGTTTGGAAGTCACAGGCCAGCATGGGGAATAAAGCAGATATGGGAAGAGTCTAGATCCCAGAAGCTCACAAGGCTATGATACCAGCCTGGACTTACCGCTGCCCAACATCCTCCACATGAGACAAGTAAGTCTCTGGGTCACTTAACGCTAGCAATATCTTAAATATATCTTAAAATTAGAGAATATGTTTGGTTTATTTCATTTACTTCAACACGGAGCTTGAAAACCAAGTTTTCATGGGGGTAAAGAAGCATATTTAGGTATGAAGTAACTGGTATAAATGGGGCCTGGAGGAAGCCCCAGAATGTTAATGGACTTCCAGTTTAACTTTTTTAGGAATAAGCACTTTTGCTGGGCTGAGAGTTTTAGATGAAGCCTGGGGGTTACTAAGACATGGCATGTGAGTGAACTCAAAAGGTGACTGGTAAGGAAAAAGGAGGCCCCGTACTGAAAGAGTGGGTGGTAACAGAGGGATTCAGGGAGCACTCAGGACAAAACCTCAGTGCTTTCCCTTAATTTTTTAAACTGTGACTTGACAAAATCCTTTACCTTCAAAATAACCTCTAGAAGAGCTGGGAATGTAGCTCACTGGTAGAGCACTTGCCTAGCACATACAAGGCCTTGTATTCAATTCCCAGCACTTCAAATAACAATAACAATAATAATAATCACCAGTGAGGTACAATCAAGGTACAATCAAAATCTTTTCGGTAAGATACTCTGGTGAAAAATTAAGAGGTCAGCAAATTTCGTCAACCAAAAAAAGATGAAAAATAACTACATTAGTCAAAATATTTAATTATTTCTACTTTGCAAAGGCCATGCCTATGTGATTTAATT
Organism: Cavia porcellus; assembly: GCF_034190915.1. Lineage (NCBI taxonomy): Eukaryota > Metazoa > Chordata > Mammalia > Rodentia > Caviidae > Cavia > Cavia porcellus. Next base: position 11,858,958 of record NW_026947500.1, on the reverse strand, counting down.
AAGAATTCACATTATGTATACACTGTGAAAGAGAAGCAGAGGCTCATGACCAAGCATCATCATGTCTTCAACCATTCCAGCTTTGGGGCTCATTCTAGAGTGGCTTTGGGTCTGCTTGGTTGACTGGGGACATGTCACAAAGTCATGGTAAGTGGGAAAGACCAGTCAACGGTAGACACGTTACATGAAGAAAACCAGGAGGCAAAAAGCAGGAGGAAAGGTCAACACAATCAATCATGTCCGGCATGGAGTAAATAAGAATCAGAGCAGGAAGGAGACTCAGTTCCATGACTGTTTCACCTTCCACCTTCCCCGCCTTCTGGTACCGGGGATCGAACTCACGACCTCACGCTTGCCAGGCAGGCACTTATGCTGCTGAGCTAAATCCCCAGCCCTCCATGACTTGTTTCTATGGATTCACTTTTCAGATAATTCTATGTGTCTCTTCATTGCAATAACAATATATTTGTTATTTTTAAAAGCTTAAATACAAACAAGCAAAAAGAGAAATATTAACATCATTTCCATCCTGTTATCAGGAAAGAGCTACTATTAACAATATAGACAACAGCATATTCTTCCAGATCCTTCTAGTGTCCCAGCTATATCTGTATATGTGGGTGCATAGATATACCTGTGTGGATACACAAATATATATGCATACATGTATATATTCAGATATGCACACATATGTATGTGTGTATATGCATATGTATATGTATATGTATGTGTATATGTATATAAACCCGCATACATACAGGTACATACCTATATGTATATAACATGTATATAATTTTTTACCAAAACAAAATCATACTATGCAACCTATTTTGAGATTTCTTTCAAATAATAATCCAAGGCATTATGGTAATACAAAATTATTTGGTCAAAAATTATCAAATAAAACTGGGAAGACAGAGACCTAGCGCCTGCCTGGCAAGTACAAGGTTGTAGGTTCGATTCCCAGTTAAAAACAAAAAATTATGAAACAGTGCTCACTTTGGCAGCACATAAAGTAAAAATTATCAAATAATTTTTTTACAAGGAGAATTATGTCAGAATTTTAACGTGATAATGGTCATAGTTACATGACATAGAAATCAACTGTCACTTCCATAAGTAAAACTGACTTTTTTGAAGGAGGAAAATTAAAACATTGCCATTAGGCAGATACCATAGTTACAAATTGTTAAAAAGCAATATCCACTGTTGGATACTAAAATCAACAGGCGAATCTCTGAGAACAAATAAGACATTGGTAGAATCTCAAAGCAGCATGCCAGGGATTTAGCTCAGCGGCATAAGTGCCTACCTGGCAAGCGTGAGGTCGTGAGTTTGATCCTAGGTACCAAAAAAATAAATACATAAATAGATAAAAGCAGCACCCCAGGCTGTTCATTAATTGCAGTTATAATTTTACAAGGAGAAACCCAGCAGACACTACCTTAAGATGTGATCCAGTTCAACACCACCGACAGGAAGATATAGCAATATCAGGTACCTCCTGATATCGTGCACTGAGAGGGACACATGACCTCTGTAGGAGTCTGACTAGAAACTTCTAACTTCAGAAATTCATGAGAAAACATCAGACCAACCCAAAATGAGGAGCATTCTGAAAAATACCTGAGCAGCACTCATCAAAGAGTCACAACTGCCGAGGACAAAAGAACCCCAGGGAACTACACACTGGACAGGATGAGGGGACCGTGACAACTGAATGCAGTGTGGGAACCTTGCCTGGATCCTGAAACTAGATATTTGTGGAAAAACTGGTGAAATCATAATAATGTCCTAAGTTTGGCTAACTAAAAAAAAAAAAAAAAGAAAAGAAAAAGTGACTCTTCTTTAAAATAAATGAAAAAAAGGATCAAAAACAGGATTGCAATTACTTTCTATTCACTATAATTGCTTTAAAGCATTAGTCCCAACTAAACATACTAAAACCACCCTTCACTACCAAGTAAATGCAAAGTAGAGTCAGAGAGGCTCAATTAAAATTGAGATACAGTGATGCACACCTGTAACCCAGCACTCAGGAGGTTGAAGCAGGAGGACTGCTGTGAGTTCAAGGCCTGCCTGGGCTCCACAACGAGTTCAGGACCAGCCTGAACTACATAATGAGACCCTGTCTCAAAAAAAAAAATAAAACAAAAATTTAAAAATAAAAATTGAGCCTCTCATCCTTAAATTGTAGGGCAATTAAAAAAAACCTAGTGTTACTTCAAATCAGACGAGTAAATACATGTATACAAACACACACAGGTGTGCATGCACACACATAGATGTGCACACATGCGTGCACACACACACATACACACACACACAAACTGAGGACACAATTGATAGCTATTTACATTACCTAAAAAAATCTTGGAATTCCTCCTTTTTGGTAAAGCTCCACCAGATGCCCCTCTTACTTTCTGAAAAAAAAAAAAAAAAGAGATCATTAAAATGCTGCCTATGAAATAAAGTTTGAAAAGGAAAAATCACTCAATTTTTATTAAAAGTTGTATGAAAAGTTCCCATTTTTGATCACAAGACAACAAAAAATGTTCAAGCTGGACTGGAGACTGCAGGATAAACAGAAATGTCAGCGGAGTCAACACGGCTGGAGCACCTGATACTCTATAGAAAACACTTTCAGAAAGGGAAGTGGGAATCAAAAGCCAGGCAAAGTAGATGCTTAGACTTTAATCAGCATGGGCTCCCAGTCGGGGCTGGAGTCCACACGAGTTAAGAGAGGGGGTAAAATGACTGTGGTTCCAGGAGATAAAAGTCCTGTCCCCCTGTTCCCCAGGGGACTTCCCAGCTTGATCATGTGCAAAATCAACAACTAAAGTTAAAGGATTTAATAAACATTACTATATAGTAACTAACACTTGATTATACTAAACCTCCCTAAACATTTCTGGAGCACATTAGACGGCCATGTTTACCATCCTAACCTTGATGCAGCTCTGCCTAGTGTAAAAGTCTCCCCAGCAATAAATGCCCAGCAAGTGACTGACAAAAGGGGCCATTTACCTGATGTTCACAAAAGTAATTTTACACTCAGACAGGATTAGAATAATTACAATAATTTCAAGTGGCCAAGACCATTTCCACACTGTATTTTTTCAGTTATTAGAAAGAACGAGCTTCCAAACACCACAGCATGCGTGGCTCCAACCTCAGCATCTCCATGCAGCCACAAGCCTCAAGGCTTTGCTGTGTGTTTGCTACTTCTTTGTCTTAGGAGTCCTGTCTCCTTTCCCACATTTGATTATCTGAAAACAAAAGCCAACTAATCCTCTGTGTTACTCAAAGTACGTTTTTATAGCTTCTAATATAGGTTAACCTTTAAGCATTTAAGCCATGACTTCCAGGTTAATTCCTCTCCAGAGCCAAAGATCTGACCACTCAACTCTGACCTGGATTTTTTTTTTCTTCATCTCACAGGTACCTTCAAGTTCAGTGTGTCCCACTGCACTCTCCCCACTTTCTCAAAATGGTTTTTCCTCTGGAACTCCAGAGACATAGACATCCTTTGGGTTCTACCTTTCTTCTGTGTCGTGTTGACACAGAACTAAGTCTTGTTAGCTAGGCTTCCCAAATAATTCTAGAGCTCTTTTCATTCCTACTGTTCTTGTCTGACTATTCAATATCAGACTACTGCTGCAGCTTCCAAATGAATAAACTAGTTAAAGAAAGACGTGGATGACGCTGATGTGAAGATGAGCATCTTTTAAAGAAAGAGGACAGGCCGGTCAAGTGGCATCTTAGGAAAAGCTAAGGAATAAACAAAGGAAGGCATGCTCCTTTTTTAAAATGCAAAGAGCAGTCAGAAAGAAGGAGGAAAGCTGAGAAAGGATGATGCCAAGAAAGTAGGAGAGGAACAGTTCCAATGGAAAATAAGCTCAAGTGTTCAAATACTCAAAAGGTTAGGTAACATCCAAGATAAACATGTCCATCTAGCAAGGAAGAGCTCGTATACTCTCTTGGCAATTTTGTGGATTAATAAAATCAATCAGACGTCAATGCTGAGTCCTAATGGAAGATGCAAGAGTGACTCTGAAAAGAGAAAAGGTTTTAAAAAGGCTTCAATCAGCGGGTATTATGACCTTACATGAATGTAGATAGAGGGATAGTTTTGTTGAGGATTCTAAGGTAGGAAACAACAAGCCAGGAGAAACAAAAGCTGGAGCTGTAACACGTAGTACAATTAACAAAAGAGCAAGATTGTGAGTTAGGAGGAATCAGTACCATGAGAACAGATACGTCACAGCTCTCTGCTGAGATGCGAGTGAAACAAACATAGAAACAGACGCAGAGCACGCTTCCAGGATGCAAGAGGGAAGTTACATGAGTGCCTGCCCCAGGTCCCAGTTTTCTCTGTCATGTACAAGTCAAAATAGTTTTCTGGACTTCTGGGAGAACATGGCGGATACATAACAGCAACTACCGGAGGCTCTCTGAAAGGCTCGGCTCAGAAATCAGGAATGATGCGGACTAAAGAGACATGAGCCGGTAGAGATATGCTCTGGTGACTCAGGAATGAACTGGGCTGAGAGAAACCAACTTGGAATGCAGTCCTGGCACTAAAATAAGAACAGAAAAGACTCAGTGTGGAGGCTGACCCCGCGCCATTGGAAACCGTGGTTTGGATTTCCCGTCGCTCGGTGGCTGGCTGCCTCCACAGCAGCTCGGCAAGGAGAGAGACGTGCAGAAGCTCTGGGAACGGGAGTCTGCGAACGGGTCGAAAACAGGACGGACAGGACAAGGAGGCGTACGCTGACTGGTGGCAAGGTGAGTGAGAAACTGACACTCTACCACAGTTTGACTCCAGCGGAGGACTTTCTGGGCACGGGCAGTCCTGCGGGAGCAGGGCGCGGTGGCGACTCCAGCCACACATTCCCCTCTCGAACGGGATTGGTGAAAAGTGCCTGGCCTGCGTGACGCTGCGGGCGGACTTGGTAGGCTGGCCTAACCCAGATCCCAGAGCCTGACGGTGGCCCGGAGGGGTGACTCCCGCGTAGGCTGCCTAGTCCGTAACTCCCTGGTGTGCAGCGGTGGGCGGGAACACCTAGCCAGCGCAATTTGATCAGGCTGTGGCTGACAGGCAGGGAAGCTGGGCCTCCTATGTAAGCTTGCATTTTATAAGGAACAGAGAATATGGGGAAGGGAAGCAACAAGAAAGGCTCCTCGGCCCCCAATTCTGAGAAACAGGCAATAGCGGACACCGCACCAATAGACATTAAGCGCCATATAGAGAGCCTCATAGACCAATTCAGGAATGAAGTTATCAACGACCTGAAGCTAGAAGTATGCAGAATAGTTAGAGAAATGCTAAGCACCACCCAGGAAAAAACAGATGGTGGAATGGAAGAATAGAAAAAGAGGGGAGAATTGTTTGGTGGAGAAAACAGAGAAAGCATAGAGTACATGAAGCAGGTTCAAAGGGACTATCAAGAAATTAAGAAGTCTATCCAAGACTGGCATAACAGCTTGAAAGAAACTAAGGACAGACTATCTGAGCTGGAGGGCAGACTTGTAATATGGGAGAATGAAATGAAAAACTTCTTAAAAATAACAAAGAAACAAACAGCAATAATACAAAGACAAGAAGATGATAAGAGGATCCATAACTTAAGGATTAAGAACATAAAAGAAGAAGTAGGGACACAAACAAGTGAACTACAAAAGCTACTCACAGAAATAATCCAGGAGAATTTTCCTAATTTAGCAAAAGGTAAAGATACTCAGATGTACGAGGTATACAGGACCCCAGCTACCTACAACCTTAACAGAGAAACACCCAGGCATATAATAATAAAAATTCCAGAAATTCAATACAAGAACAGAATATTAAAAGCTGTAAGAGACAAGAAACAGACCACTTACAAGGGAACACCCATCAGAATTACAGCAGATTTCTCTACACAAACCATCAAATCACGAAGAGCATGGGGGGAAATAATTCAAGCTTTGAAAGATAATAATCTCCAGCCAAGATTGAGATATCCTGCACAACTGTCCCTGGAAATTGATGGAAAAACAAGGTGCTTTCAGGATAAAGAGGAACTGGGGGAATTTGCAACCACCAATTCAACCCTACAGAAAGTATTGCAGGATATTCTAAAAAAAGAAAAATACAAAAAACCCAGAAATAGTGGCGGGGAGGCCACAACGAATGGAGCAGAGAACAAAATGAAGAAGACAAACTGACAGCTACTGACAGAAAAAGAGCTCAACAGAAATGAGACAGAGAAGATTGGATGATAGGAACAGCTATTTTAGAGAAAATGACATCTTAATAGGTAATACTGATTTAGTATCGTCTTGTTTTGAAGTCTCATCTAGCTTTTGTTCTTCTGTCTCCAATGGTCTAAACAGGTTGTATCTTATTGGATTTTATTATGTACGATAGTATAAGCAAAAACCTTTTAAAGACAAGGAGATTATACAAAAACCATTGTTCATTTTCTGTTAGTCGATTCTAAATACTCTGTAATGCTGTCATTCTCTTAAATGGTTTTACATTGTTTTGATATACTTAATGCTACAGTATACGAAGTTGTACTCAAGGACTTCAAGGAAAGAGTCAATATGGTAACTACTTTTAGGTCGAAATTATCTGGTGGTGAAACACTATTCTGCTTCAATGGTTATGCTTTGATCTGCGCTGTTTTGCTGTTATGCCCTCTTTTTTCTCAATCTCCACTCCATTATTTACTTTTTTATTTTTATCCGTTTAATTAAAGGGAAAAAAATAGCAGGATATAATATAGTAACTATTATCTCTATTTGAAGCCCTGTATTACTCTCACCATCTTGTTTTTGACTGATGTTCCCCTATTCTGTTTTGATGGATAGTATCAGGTTCGAAAGTTTAGGCATCAGCTGAGAAGATAATGAGATTCATTATAACGCCCATTCTCGTTGACTTTTATCTACTTTTGAAGACCTACAATGTCTCCAATGTTTTGGTTTTGTCGGTTTTGTTCTTTACTATTTTGTTCAATTGTATTATAACTAATGATATAGGCAATTCTATTAGAGATAGCGGGAGGCATTATGGTAACCATTGTTGATCACCTTGTAATATGTTTTTATATTATCTATTATGTCCACCCTTTTGACTAGACCGATTCTGTTCTGTTATGTCTCATTTGGTTTTACTCTCTTCCAAAAAAGCAATAAGAACCGTGGGAGCAATGAAACCCAAAATGTGTAATAGTCATTGTACAAAAGAGAGGAAAAGAAAGTGCTCTAAACTATATAACTGCATGTATATTTAAGTGTATAAGATAGAAAATGATATCACAGAGTTTTATTGGATCATTGAACAGAACTGTTTGCAGTATCATTGTTGGAATGTCCACTCTACAAGCTTTAATTTTGTGACTTGAACAATTATTTCTAAGATGGCAATATGTAATCCATTAACTAGTGATTTCCTACTGTTCATTTTTTTCTTCTGTAAATCTGTATAACTTGTACCCTTTCACTTTTTTTTTCTTTTCTCCTTAAATTAAAAAAAAAATAGTTTTCTGAGAATGACAAATACTGATAAAGGCTTGAGGAAAACATCCCAAGTTCAGAGTGGTCTCTCAGGAGAGTTGAGAAAGACACAGGCAGTGAGAGGACCCAACAGAAGTGGAAAGCCAGAAATCTGGCAAAGTACCGATTATCAACTGGATGCTGTTTATCACCCTCTCCTGAAGGTTCATGTGATGGAGGCGTGATCCTCAGCGTGGTACAGGAAGGTGACAGGAGGTTGCATAGGAGCTTCCTAGGCCAAGAGGGTGCCCTCAGAAGGAAGTAAGTGACTCCAGTCTCACTGGCTTCCTGTTGCATGTGATTCCTTTCTCCACACATATTCTGCCATCAGCTATTTTTCATGGGGTTCTTACCAGAGCCTTTTTGGAATTCCATCTTCCAATGGTTGAGATAAACAAATCTCTTTTCATGACCAAATGAGCCTTCCTGAGGTATTTCACTACAGTAATGCAAAACAAACTAACGTGGTTCCAGATGCCATGGTGCTATGGGGTTTCCAGGCAATCTATGCATGGAAATAGATCCCACTAATGGATCAAATGGCTGGCATTCTGAAGAACAAGAAGACAAAGGTCCATTACAGGAATTGATGATGGCAGAATGTTTAGAATTATGGATCATCAGATCCACGGTAAATCAGCCACAGGCTACAAAGACCTAAGCATGTACAGTAATGGTTATCCTTGACAGAGTTAAAGAGCAAAAATGAGCGGGGACTGCAGGCAAAGAGTGAAATGTTTCACTCCAGATCTCAGAGACAGAGCTGGCCATTTGAGATTATCAGCATTCCACAATGTTGCCACTGGATTTGCAACCCTGAGCAAGTTATTAAGGCTCTGAGCTTCAGTTTCATGTTTCTTGCTTGAGTTGCCTAAAATTTTATCACTTTACAAGAAGATATATGGGCCAAAGTGAATTCCCTAAGAATTTCTATGCAGCACCCAAGAGGACTACTGAATATAAATCTTATAACATCAGACCAAAATTAAACTATTCTAAAGCTAACCTTTGCATTTATGGTTTATATGACTTCAGGCTTTTTTCACTTAAAACAGAGTACATGTAGGTAAACTAAAGGGAGAGATTAAATAAAATTCAAGTCAGAATTGACTAGAAGGTTCAGAATAATCTACAAGTATTTAGGACTATACAAAATAGACATTTGAAAATTAATAATATCCCCAACTAACATCAATGAATAATTAAACATGTAAACAATAAAACAGTAACATGAGTAGCAAAAAGTATAGCAAAATCTTAAAGCCTTAAAAATCTAGCAAAATATAAATTCCTTTACAGAAAATTTCATAGTATTACTGCACTTCAAAAAAGAGACTTCAGTAAATAAAGAACTATTCCAGGTTAAATAGCCATTCAATAAATATTTGTGAAGCACCTACTATAAGCTAGGCATTGCTAGATGCTTAAGAATACAGGAGTGAATACAGCAGACAAAAGTGCATGCCCTTAAGGAACTTCCACGATGGTATACATTATACATTAATCTATAAATTCGATGTGACTGCAAACAAAATCTCAAGAGTATATTTTTCAACTAGATGAACTGATTCCAAAATCCATTAAAAAAAACAAATTTCTAACAATACCCAAGAAGGTCCTAAAGGGGAAAAAAATGAACAAAGAGTATTTGCACTATTGCGCTAGATGTTAAGGTTGGCCACAGGCTTCCTCCACAGACAGAAACAAGTAACAGCAATAGAACACAAGTAAGATTCCCAAACAAACCCGAGTGTGAATACCAAGGAAAAATATTAAATGGTGCTACAAATCATTGTGAAAGCTGTTAGTTATCATATGAAAAAAATAAGTTTCCTATCCTTCAAATACAAAAATAAATTATAGATGGATTAAAAACTTAAAATGTTGAAATATAAACACTTTTTTAAAACAAGTTGCTAAAAAATATTTTATGATCTTGATTTGAGAAATAATCTTTTAGACAAGATATAAATAGTGTAAGTTATAAAAGTTTACTAACCTAACAATAATAGAATTTAAAACTTCATTTCTATAAAAATTTTTCATAGAAAAGTAAAAAGACTAGTCACAGACTATAAGAAAATTCTGTACATGATAGACAAATATTTGGTGACCAGAATATAAAAAGAATGTATCAAATATATAAAGAAAAAGTCACAAAGAGGCCAAAAATAAAAATAGCAAGTCTAGAGAAAAGAAAACCAAAATGGACAATAAATATATGAAAAAATGTTTAGTCTTCACAGAAAGAAATATTAAGTTTTTCTATGTCACTTTATAACAAAAGTCAAGGGTATGGCCAAGGGTTAGTGACACCGAGGGGAAACAGGAATTCACATCATGGCAGTTATTTATTCTATAAATTGCTACAAGTACTCTGGAGAGAAACTGAGTTTCATCTAATAAAAATGAAGATAAACACACCTACAAACGAGCGGTACCACTTCCAGACATATTTCCTAAAGAAATTTGCACATGTATCCCAGAGACATGTATATCGATATTAGTTTCTGCATTATTTTCAGTAAGGGAAAAAAATTCTACTCATCAATAGAAGAGTAGAATAAATTACAAAGTACTCATAGGCTAGAATACCAAATAAGTATTCAAATTAGTTAAGTACACTCGGATGCATCCCAGCATGTAGAGTCGAAACACAGCGCTGTGTGGGGAAGCTCTACACAGAACTGTAAGCAAGAGGATGACTGTGTCTACCTGCATGTTAAAACACACAGTCCAATTTGCTCACGAGCACACAGCATAAATCAAATACAATGACACGCATGGGGATGGAAAGCAACAATTCACAGCAGTGGTTACTTTGACAGGAAGGGAACCAAAGGGAACTAAATTTTCAAAACATTCTATTCTCTCATTAAAAATGATAAGTAAACTAACATATAACAAAAACAATCAATGGGGTTTTTTGCTGCTGACTTTTGGAACCATGAGCATATCCAGCATTATTTTCTATACTTTTACTGTGTTTTTAAACTTATATTATCTTTTTTCCCATCAGTCAACCCATATACTTTTAACAACTCCAATAAGAGTCCAGAGAAAAAATAAAAATGGTTAAGATAAGGTTAGGGGAGAATGTATGGCTTTCGACACACGGTGCTATTTTTGTTTTCCAATATCAAAGAGAATGAGAAGTTATCTGGACACAGTCAAACCTCCATGGTCAAGCAAACTAAAACAATGTTTAAGGGAAAGAAGCCAGGTCAGTTCGCCACCGGCGTGTGTCTCACCTCTCGCACGTGTCTTTTCAGGTGCATGTATACACTCTGTCCAGTTTTTCGAAAATGTCTTTCAACATGTTCCCTTCCAAAGGCCAAAAACGTATTCATGCATACATAGAGTCCACCTTCAGAGTTCTAGAAGAAAGAGACAGGATAAAACATTAACCAAGGACACCAGGCCAAGCACGTAGTCTAATTTTAGGAAAGCAAATGGAAAAAAAAGGTAGACCATGAAGACAAAGCCTAGCTAAAGCCCGCCATTACTCGTGTATGCATCAGTGATGACCCCTTCATGGCCTCAAGAGTCGCCTACAGTGACAGTTCCCCCCACAACTCTCAGCTGCAGGAGCTTCCAGGGAACTGAGCCCTCCGTTTACCAGATACAGGCTACATTCACAGGCAGATGGAATCTCAGAGTCCCTGCAAAATAAACAGGCTTGCTTGACTTTTAGAAAGGGATAAAGGAAGTTAAGAGACGGAAAAAGTTGGCAAAGGATCCAGCACTATAATTACTGTCAGATTTGATCATTTCTTCCTCACTCACCATGCAAATCTTCAGGAACATTAAGTTTTCGATCCTTGTAGGTTTCTTCAAAGATATTAGTTCCAACATTTGGTGACACATGAGTAAAATATGACAATTTAATAAGTACGTAACTTAAAAGAGTAAATAATAAAGGGTGTGTTCCTCTGATAATCATAGCTCCATACTACTGCATGCCAGATATATATCAGGTGCTTCTCACAGTATATCATTTCTAATAGGAATGTCTGCAAGCTGCTTATTAGTATTTTTATTTTACAGTTTTGAAAAGCCAAGTTCGCTAGCTTGGAAGTATCAGAGTTAGATTTTATCTACTTCTCTTTTTCTCTTCCTACACTGTATTTCAAAGCACATGACATTATCTCATTATAGAGATAACACTAAAATAAAGAGTCAAAGATATTGCTCACACTTTACATACTCGGTGTTCCCATCTTCCTTTTTCTCTTGCTTTGCATAATCTGCTGCTCTATAGACTATAACAGTAGCCACCTTTCCTCTAGGGAAGTGGGTTTTATCAAATCTCACCCCTCCAAATAATGAGAAATAGACTTCAGAAACACTTTGTAAAATTGCCAACCAACGCCTATCACAGCTCCTTCAGTGAAGTACAAATTACAGTATCAAAACCAACAGTGATACTCCAAATATGCAAAAAATAATCTTTTAAGTTCCAATAACTCATGAGTAATTTAAAAGTGAAAATTTCTAACAATGTATCTATGATTCATAAGCCAGGATACAAAGGAGTCCTGCCACATAATATTATAATAGCACTAGCTCAAATATGTTCCCCTTACTATATCATGTATATTATTATGAGAAAAAAATGAAAATGGAGAGAGGAAGGAGGAAGGAAGGAACGTGTTGATGACTATATAGTTTATATGGAAAAATCCTACAAAATCTACAAACTAGTACATTTAGCAAGATCACAGGGTACAGATTAACAGACAAAAATAAGTTGCAATTTTATGTTAGCAACAAACACTTGCAAACGCAATTCTCAAAACTCAACGATAAAATAGCATCCAGAAACATAATAATAAGATAAGGCAGTTCATCTGGGCCCCAGTTATTTCCTCTAGAAAAATAGCTGTAGCAACAATTCCATCTCACAGGAGAATCCAAAGAGATGAAGTGTAAAGAAGATGAAACATATTCAAGTGTTGTCTGTTCTTAAAGCCATACATAAACATTGATTATTAATTTTTATGGCTAGTTACAATTATCCTATTACCCTAAGCATTTTTAAATTGGAAAACATTAGCAAAAATGAAGACTAAGTGATTCTGACAGCCACACAGGCCAGAGAAAACAAATACAAATTCAGACAACTACTGGAAGAACCAAGAAATCAGCAAGTAAAAGGAAAAAAATGCTCAAGCATAATATCTTCTGAAGAAAAGCAGACACTTGCTTTACAGTGCAAGAGTTCATAAAGTAGTATGTGAGATAATCATAAAGTCTTTGAGAATTGCATTGTCAAGGTTTGTTGACTTGTTAGGGAATTTGACAGAGATTTAATATAGCAGTATTCATTCGTAGTTCCGGCAGCTGCCCGATAAAGTCACAAAGTGCATAATCAAATAGGAAAATTCCTTAACACCCAGAGAGGAATGGCCACAGCAGGAGGGTTCTATTATAAAGGCCCATGGGCCTCTTCCTGAAGCAGGCCAGGCTATGCAGGCATGCCCAAGGGCCTGACAGGAGGCCTAAAACTTCAGGAAACACTGAGACAGAGACCCTTCCAGTGCTGCTCCATATGAAACAAACCTCAGCCCAGTGTTGTAGGCTTTCTTCCCTCTTGCCTTACCAATATTTAAATATGAGTCCTGTAATACCCATTCTTTCAGATTGAATATCAGCACTCCATGGCACATACTCTGAATAGCTTCTTTCATTAGGACAAGACGAACTGGTAAATCTCTCCCAAACCCCTCATGAACAAAGCACAGAGGATGGTGGGCAACCCAGGCTCAGATCCTTAGAGTGTCAAACCCTCAACTTGGTCTTCTCAGCCACTTTCCCATTTAGATTATCCCCCCACCCACCTACCAAGAAAGAGCAGTTCAGCATTCACCTCCATACAATCAAAAATGCACCCAAGAAGTCGGGCAGGTTATAGAACTACACCAACTGACAGCAAAACAGAAATGGAAGAATAAGAAAATATAATATAAAACAGTATTTGTTTAAAGTAACAGTAGTAGAGATGCTCTGTTAAATCAGAACAGTTTACAAATGAAATCCACAAAATAGTTAATTTTCAAAACAAATGGTTGCATAAGAATGGAGATTCCAGAAATATGTTCATTATATGATAATTAATTAATATATCTCAAACCATAAGAAGCAAAAACAGAGAAAAGAATTCTCTAACAAAAGCTAGTTTTAATTCATGACAGAGCTCCTGCCTGGCATGTATGAGGCTCTGGTTTGGACCCAGTTACTGAAGGGCTCAGGGTGTAACTCAGTAGCAGAGCACATGTTTAGCACACATCAGGCTCTGAATTTAATTCCCAGCACAAAAAAATGACAGAAAAGAAATGTTACTGAGGCAGTTGTACATCAATATAGAAGAAAATTAAATTGGACTGACATCTTAAATTCTGTGATATGGTCCAATACACAAGCAATTAAAAAACTAGAAAAAGGAGCTGAGGCATACCTCAGTGATAATGGGTATACAAGGCCAGGAATCCAATCCCCAGCACCAATTCCACCATAAGGTAAGACTAGAACAACACCTTCACATCTAACCCACTTACAAAGTGGAAAATAAACTCTGGCCAAGAAAATAAAGAGTATCATCAGAGATGAGATAACTGAGCATAGAAATGTAAATGCAAATGAGTTTTGTAACAGAAATTGTGATGAAACAGAAAAGCAACAACAGAAAGAGAAAAGATGTAAAATAAACAAAAGATTACAGTCAACCTAATGTAAGAAACTGATGCAATTACAGGATGTCAATATTCCAACTTGGAAAAGTTTTTTAAGACCATTTGGTTTCCTTAAAGTCAAATCACCACATCTGTACAATCTCCTAAAGTACGAACATTAAAATAATCTCAAGGCGTAAGTACAGGCCCACTAAACCAGCAAAAATTATTAAAATGGTAGAACCTAAAGCCACATGGAAAACCCATACAGTTATCCCTACAATATAAAATAGTTCAAACTTTCCAGAAAGCAGTAAAACTGACCCTTTGACACAGTATTTCCTCTTTGGGGCCAGACTTTAGGAACACAAAACAAAAGAGAACATGAACCCTAATTTGTAAAGAAATATTCACAAAGGCACTATTTTTTTTTGTCTTTTTCATTTTTATCAGTATCAGGGATCGAACTCAACGACCACTTGTTTGCAAGGCAGGTGCTTATGCTGCTGAGCTAAATCCCCAGCCCCAAAGGCACTATTTATAATAAGAAACAGTAGCAATGGTCATGAATAAACTAGGAAACCACATAAACACTACAAAAAATATTACTTAAAATGACAAAGTTTATGAAGTATGTGTAATATGTATAGGAAATGTGCACAAGGATTATGTATAAAATGTATAGAAAATAATTTTAATGAATAAAGAATATATCATGCTGATGGCAGGCGACTGGAGCTGAGGGAAGGCTGCATGTTGGCCAGGGCCTGAAGTGGATGTGGAATGCAATGACCAGTTTTACCTTCTCTTAAACTCTCTCAACTTTTGGGTCCAGAGCCTCAAGTCTATGAGATTCTTGCTGGTCTAGAGTAGGGCTTCTTAAACTACTGCCATGAAGGACAAGGCTGTATTTTATTTGTACTATCTCACTTCTTTTCATTAAGAAAAGCTACAAGATCAATTCATTCACAGCTTGCATCACATATGCACATTTTTGCACATGTGGGTTTCATAAAACCCAAGCAAACCTCTCTCCTGTTCAAACAAATCTATAGAGCTGGCAGTGGAGGCAATGCCAAGTTGCTGTAGAAATCCCTGACACTCACTCTCAGTGCTGTCAGGCACCTGTTGGCAAAGATCAGTCCACATGCTTTGAGTAGCACTGGTCTAGAGTTAAGCCAACCCTGCCCCGTTCTAAGATAGTCTCGATCTGAATAAAGCATCATCTAACTCCCTTTGGACATGAGGGCAGGCTGCCAGCAGCCCCTCATCAATACCGGTCACACATGTCAACATCTGCTGGGTCGCCCATGGTACCCAGATACCACACACTACCAGTCTCTGCCCTTGACCTGGAGTAAGCCCCACTCTGACTGTCCTTAACCCCAAATCCACCTTCCCTTCCCCGCCCACTGAACTCCATAGCTGTGAGAAGCTTCTTTCATGTGCAGACACCACATTCAGAAGCTGAACTACACATTTGCTCCTTTTAGGCTGGAAAACCACATCATATTCATAACTGAGTTCCCCAAAGCATCTCGCGCAAAGCAGGATCAAACAAGCATTTGTGGAATGAGTGACAAACTTCTGTGTCGTTATCTGGCACTCAATTACATGGTTTAGTCTCTCTCAAACTGTTCCTCACTACCCATCTGACCTGAACTTTAAATGTTCCATAGTATAGGTTTGAAGTCTTTGGTGTAGTGAGGCACTGGGGATCAGCATAAGAAAACCAACAGCCTTGTGGTAGAAAAACAACCTGAGATGCCAGCAGAACTGCTAGCTTTTCGGGTTGCCTGGTTAAAGTCATTCTCAGCAGCTTAGACACTTGAACCCAGTTGGTGTAGCCTTCCTACCTGCTGTGACCCAGCCAGTTTTGAGCAGTTCAAGACAGTGGCAGGTATCTCCATACCCCCTTCCCTCCCTGTTCCCTATCCAGCTCCTGCTCTGAGGTGCACCCACCCCACTAGGACAAACGTCTCCGTCTTTGCACTAAGCTAAATAGGACCCTAATGACCACTGTTGTAATGCACTGACCAGAAAGTTGACCAAGATCCAAGACTTGACTTCAACATCTAAAATCAAAATTCACTGATAGAGGCTTTATGATTCCCTTTGACAATTTCTTCCATCCTATATATGTATGTGTGTATATGTATATACATATGGTATATATATATGATATAGACACATGTCCTTATACATTTATGGTATATGTGCATAGCTATTTATTATTTACACTGTATTACCTACAAACTATTTAGAAGTAACATCCAGGACAAAGTCGCTCTTTTGTACTGCCTGTCATTTAAGAATGTTGAAATATTCCCAAATAGAAAGGTCAAGGTTACACATTTCAAAGCAGCAAATGAATAGTCATTTCAAATAAAAATACACCACATTGTCAATCAGTAGGTGTTCTGAGAACTCTGTTTACCGTGGTGTTTTCTTGGAAACCAGCCTCTCACTGGAAGGCAGGAAGGGAAGCGAGCAAGTGTGAGCGACGCACTCAGGAAACAGCACTGCCACGTAACACTTGTTTTCCTAACTACAGAACAGTGTCTCCCATGGAAAACAAGCGGTCATTGCCACAAAGAGAAACATGAGGTGGGAGATGGAGTCACAACAAATCCACATCCAGAACAAATTACATACAAACAGCACGGGGAGAATGTGATGCACAGTCTTGCAAAAGGGACTCAGGTGTGGTTATTTTCTAGAACGTCAACAGTCTTTGAAAAAGAGAAAGAATTTAAATTAGCTGCTCGAAATCACGAAAGTAACCTGAATGCTTAGTAATTTATGGTTCTTCAGTGAAATGGAATGCTCAGTGGACATTTACAATGGACTTGTAGATGAGCACGTACTGCTAGGAGTTATGTACACAGTATTTTTGAGTGAAGAAAGTACAAAACAAAACAATACTGTAATTTTACAACATGTACAACATGCACACTCTGCCCGTCTGTTATCTCAGGATGGAGAGATAATGTGGGATTCTTTGACTTCACGTTCTCATTTTGCATTTTGTAATTATTCTTCCAGAGCATGAATTTGCCTTTTATTTTAGAACCTGAGTTTATGTACATGGACTACAAGAGTCTTTGAGGGTTCCTGTTTCTTGAATCTGGTTTAACTGGCAATATAACCCAACTGTATGGCTTTATGGGTCTGTATATTCTCTTTATGCAAAATAAAATATGGTTAAAAAATGAAAATGATCTTGTAGCTGAGAAAATCTGGGATCACAAATAAAATAGCAGTGATAAGAGGGTAATCTCAGGCAGGCAGAATAAACTGATTACGAAGAAGAAAAATGAAACTAATCAAGGACACTGCTCCCCAGTTGGAGGCCATCCTCCTTCCCAGAAAGGGGAGGACAGTGTGGAATCCGAAAAAAAAATCTGTGAAAGAAGAGGAGGCTGTGTTATCTCCTCCAGGGTCCAAGAAAAGCTGATGGGGTGAGGGCAACAGGAGAGGATTTGGGGCCTTCACGGTCCACAGAGGCCAACATACAGACAAAGATGTCCTGGGAAGGAGAGACAGAGAGCAAGCAAGATATAGAAGGTAATTTCTAGCAATTTAATTAGCAATTTAATAGTAATTTAAGATAATGTTTCCCTAAATCGCCCACGAAGCCTTGAGCTTGTCACCCTCCTGCCTCAGACTTCAAATCAGCAAGGATTACAGGTGTGTGCCACTTAGCCCAGCCAGATAGGACTTTTCAATTGCAAAAATCAGATTCATGCACATTCCAAGCAAATATGCGATAAGAAAGTAAACAATGCTCCATAGCCAGTGTATCCAGCATGCAATACGCTGAAAGAGGCACTACAGTGGAGCAAAAGCACTATAAGAAAACAAACTGGAGTGCTGGACGTGTAATTCCAGCACTCAGGATGCTGAGGCAGGACGCTGAGGCAGGAGGATCACCACGAGTTCAAGGCCAGCCTGGACTATATAGTAAGACCTCAAAAAAAATTTAAAAAATCAGAAAACACTAGATAGCAGGAAATGACCCAAATGGTTCACCAATAAAACAGAATTGGCACCAAATAGTAATTATAAAATCTAAAACCTGGGTTTCAACAGCAAATCCACAGAAATAAATTTGTCTAGATAAGTAAAGTAGGAAAAAATGCACATAATCCCAAGACTGTGTAGGCTTCTCCATTAAAAGCAATGATAAATCATGCTTGTGGCCATGAAATGTTAAGAAAAAATTAGAAATATTAATGCAGTTATGATTTTTGCACGACGCTCTGACTTGGAAAGTTTTTCCCCCACAGATCTTCTCCCCACAGAAGATTCCTATAATTGGAGAGACAGAGCACGGTCCCACAAAATAAAGAGTCCAAACAACGAGGTTCTGATGCCACTATAAATTTACTGTTCAACTGAACTATGATTTACTAACTTTCTTACTAGGAATAAAACTCAATCCTTGCCCTGGCTACTGTCTTTTGGCCAACATGCATGCTGTCATTGGCAATATTTGGGGAAGGGACAGGACAGGACATGAGGACAGCTACGGAGGTGCTCACAGACTAGGCAAGCATCATGAAAGCCATGGGTGCATGCAGACACCTAGCTGAGCACGTTGGCTGGTGCTAAAGTGAAGCAAAACTCGCACAAGCACTTCTCAGTTAGTATGTTAAGAAAACAAACTAACAAACAAAAAGCACCGTGGAAACACCTTATCAACAATAAGGTCTTTTCTAGTCATTTCTTATTTTTGTTTTACTTTTTTAAAGAGATGGTTTACTGCAGGCTGCAGGCTGATAAACCATGTTAACATGAAGATTGGGTTTGCAAATTAAGCCATAAAGCCCATCACTTGGAGCTGATGTGAATATGCATAAAAATTAGCCTGAAAAAGAGATCCCCTGAAGACGCCAGTGATGTTCATTCCTTGCATGGCAGGCAGAGCACCACGTGGGATCACCAGGTACACATTGTCTCTGTTTGGCAGCCCTAAGAGCTTATGTATGCCACCTCCCCTTCTCAGAAAGATTAAGGTAAGCCCTCTGGCACTAGCCCTCCAGCTAGAGTGCGGGACAGTAATAAGCAGCTTTTACGAGGCAGCTCTGAGGACAACAACCCTGCGGCAGGTACCAGGCGGGAGGAAAACCCAGGCTCAGGGAAACTGAACCACTTGCTGAGGTCACGTAGCTGCGAAGTAATAAGGGGGGTGGATTTGAATTCAGGCCAATTTGGCCGCTACACACTGCCTAATGCATCTGAGAAGCAGATGTCAGTCCGGTGGTGGGAGCCAGGTGGGTGGCTGTCAGCACGCACAGCTGTCGTTGCAAGGGCTCGGAGAAAAGAGCAGTTTGTCTTTTTTTTTTCCAGACCTTTTCATTCAACGAAAGCAGAAGGACCAAGTGAAGCAGAGCAGCACTGTGAGCCTGTGTCAGGCGCTCTGCTAGGCTGTTTACAGGACGGTGACACGCACCCAAGACAAACTCCGAAGGACAGCTGGAGTTCTTGGGAGGTGACTTCTCCTGGTTGACATCTCCCTGACCAAAAAAAAACCAGAGTTTCAAGACTCAAGGGCCTGAGCTCCTGGGAAAGCAGCCGCAAGGGTCCCTGGCCCCTGTGGTCCAGTCCAAGCCTCACGCTGGGGACTCAGTGGCAGAACCCACCAAACAGCATGTCCACGTTCAGCAGTTTTATCCCCAAAATACAACATGTGAATCACTTTCACCCCTGCTTCTTATACTACCCCATATTCTGATCCTTACGTTTCTTTCCTCCTGGCCAATCAAACCACTAATCCCTCTACCAGACTACCAAGCCTATTTCTAAGAACTGCTGGGGACAGAGACTCCCGTGTTCAGGTCACCACTTTAACAGTCACACCCAAAAAAAATTAATCAGGACAAGAAAATAACATTTGGTTTGATTAGGAAAAAGCTTTCACAACTATAATTCACTTCAAAGAAACTTCAGCCTCTCCACCAATTGCCTGAAGTGGGATGTGTATGCAGCAGAATTGCTCCAGAGTGCTCTTAGGTCATGAGCAGTTCAATGCACACGTTCCATCTACTCCAACTTCTCAGTCCTAGAGGAAATACTGCTGTAGGCTCCTCCTGTCTGAGTTTCTCTGGAACCTGAGCCAGTCAGAGGGAAAGTAAGAAATGAGAGTCAGTCACTATGTACTCCGCAAGGGATAGACAGCCCCACGTGGGAGCAGAGGTAGAGTCTGGGTCCTTCAAATGGCAGAGCTACTCACAAAGTTAGGTTCTCTAATCCGGAGTCTGCTCCACTCTGAAATCCAAACTGTGGCTTCTGAGCTCCAAGCCAGTTCCTAGTATTCCCAGGGGCACACAGTCCTAGCCCACTTCCCTTTACTCTCTCACCTTCCTCACTGGTGTCCTTAAATTAGGCAACAAGCCATGAAGTCTTCTTGGCCTTGACCCACTGAGTATGTTCTGCTGCTAAGTGGGGCCGTACCTTTATCTGATTCTCCACTGGTATGTTTCACATTTCACCTCTTCCCCCAGAGCTCTATTCCCACTGTCATCATCTGACCCAGGTGGCTCCTTCCCGGCTCCACAGCAGCTGGATCCTGCTGAACACTGCAGACCAGAAGCACTAAATGACCACTGTCCTTGCCCCCATTAGGGCTGACCTCCTCAAGACCAATCTCTTCTATACCGTCGCCTTCCAGTCCCCGCAATGATCTTCTGCTTTGTAAGTTTCCCAGTCTATCCACATGCCAACTCCAGCCTCACCTCTATACCTTTGCTCTCTTCTCCTCCAAAATGCCACATATTCAGATCCCACCTGGTCATCCTGGTCAGTGACTCTTTGGATGTACTGATCACTTCCAGGTTTGAAATCCTGTGCCCCAAAGATTTCAAAACCTAAATATCTTATAAGTGCTTCAGCCTCTAACCCCTGACACATCAGGCCTTAAATTCTGTTTCTATCGTGCACCAGATTTTTAGCAAGTCTTTGAGCAAATGACCTAACCTCTCAGTTCCCGCACCTGTCATGTACGGTAACAACAATAATGTCTTATAAGCCCATTACTGTTACATGAGTTAAACCAATGATAGATAGATAGACAGATACCTAGAACTTGTCTATTTCATAATAAAAACATGAAAGAGTGCACAAACTCCATTATGACACAGAATCTGCCTTACCATGGACCTCTCTGCCCACTATAGTGCTTACCCCAATGCTGGTGTAGGCTCTAAGTAGTAATACTTCCTAATTAACACAAAATGCAATGCTTCATTTTTAATCTTACCACGAGAAGCACATGCTATTCTATACCTCAAACAACATCTCTAGTCTCAAGGCACGTTCAGGTGCATTAAATGCTTGTCATTGTTGCATTGTCCTGATATCCCAGCCCTAAAATTAGGTGCTCTTGCTCACATCTCCACTGTGCTTGGGGACAAGAAGTGTCCTCCACTGATCATCATAACGCTGAATGTCAGCAGCAGAGCAAGCCAAGATCTGGCTACACCCACAGAGACCAGTGCTGTCTTATCTCCCTGAAGCACGAAACACAGGATCCCTTTACTAAGCTTCCTGGGGGCATCGAAAATTACAATGCAAAAAAAAAAAACACCCAGCAAGGACTCAAGACACTTTCCCTGGCTTTAAAAGGGTCAAATTTAAGACTTTATGGATACTAAGACAAAATAAAAGCACCATATTGGTTATTTGTTTAAATATTTTTATCACAAGCACACACTCATGATGTTAAAATAAAAAACAGAAAAGGGTTCCAGTCTTCCCTTTAACTCTCTCTTCAGACCTCAGCTATTCCATAACTGCAACCATCTTCATCCCAACTGTGACAGAGATGCACAAAGTGCTCTGAAGATACAGGAAAGCAAAATCCAGGTTGGCTTGGAGTGGTGGGGATTTTCCTACAGGACACCTGAGCTGGCTTTAAAGGACCTTGAGGGCTTTCCCAGCAGGCTGAGGGGTTGGGAGAAAGCATCCTCACCAAGAAAAGAGTGTGAGCAAACCCCCAGGGCTGAGGAAAGTTTTGACAAGTCACTTATAGAATCACTGTAAATTTATATCTCCAATTTTAACAGGGATTAATAGCAATAAGTCTTTTACTGTTCTTTTTTTTATTAATTTAAAAAGTAAATTTATATCTCCAAAAGAAGATGTCTGTAAGCTCCCATGTTTTTCTTTACCATCACACATCAATTTATCTGTTAGCTAGAAATAGTTTTTACACACGGATCATTATTATCCCCCTAAAAGTGACACCATCTGGGAAAAGCCTCCATGCCTACAGGGCAAGGTGCATTGCACAATAGTAAAGAGCACACAACCCCCAGGGGCCCAGACACTTGTACACCAATGATCAAAGCAGCATTATTTATAATAGCCAGAAGGCAGAAACAATCCAAATGTCCATCAGCAGATGAATGGATAAACAAAATGTAGTGTAGACATACAGGGGAATATTATTCAGCCTGAAAAAGTGAGGAAATTCTGATACACGACATAACATGGATGAGCTTGAAAAACATGGGAAGTGAAATACACCAGACACACAAGGAAACCTGCTGTGTGATTCCAATCCATAAAGATAGAAATCAGAATCATGATTAGAAGAGGCCAAGAGGAGAGGAAAGAGAAAATGTAATCCAACAGATACAAAGTTTCAGCGTGGGGTGATGAAAACTTCTAGAGAGGGACAGTACTGATTGTTATACAAGGATTTGAACATACTTAATGTGCTAAGTGAAACACTTATTATCTGTGTAAACTTTGTGCTTCAGTCTCTTCACCTGCAAAATGCTAGTAACAGTGTATAGCACAAGGCAGTTAGGGATTCAATGAGTTCCTCCATGTATAGAAGTGTATGCTAAGAGTAGCACTCCATATCTAGTAAGTGACTAACACTAGACACTGCACACACGCCAGAATCACCTGGAGAGCTGATTCCGACATATACTGCTAAATTCAAGCAGTGCTGAGATTCCATCTCATCCCAGAAAGAATGGCTATTATCTACAAGTCAACCAATAACAAACGCTGATGGGGTTGTGGGGGAAAGGAGCTCTTCTCCACTGCTGGTGGGAGTGTAAACTGGTGCAACCACTGTGAAAATCAGTGTGGAGATGCCTCAAAAAACTAACATTAGCAGTCCCATTTGACCCAGGTATTCTCCCTGGGCATCTTCCCAAAGGAATTAAAAACATCATAGCACAGTGTACCCATGTATGTGCACCCATGTTTATAGCAGCACAGTTTGTGACAGTTCATCTTGGAAACAGCCCAAATGCCCATCAACTATTGAATGGATAAGGCAGATGTGCTGTTTTGTGTTGGTTTGTCTTTGTACAACAGGATATTACCCTGCCATGAAGAGTAAGCTTGAGACATTTCTAATGGATAGACGTTGAGACCACACTCTTACATGAAATAAACTGCACGCATAAGTGTAAATATCACACTGTTTCTCTAGTGTGAGAAACCTAAAATGTAAAGGGCCAAAATGTATAATAGATATTTGAAAATGGGAAGAGAATACTCAAATGAGAAGGAGAACAAGGAGAGAGAGGGAAGAAAGAAAAGACAAGAGAAAAAGAACACAGAGGGAAAAATGGAAGCAAAGCTTTTGCAAATAAGGGGGTGACAAGGGTTGAAGGGTAGGGAAGAGAACTGGAAAAAAGAAGATGTATCACGAATAGGTACAAATTCCCTATAAGGCATGTGGCCATTATGAGTATCTAAAATGTATCAATATAGTTTTAAAAAAATAAAACTGAAAAGAGAAAAAAAAATAGACTACTAGGTCCCAAACCTAGAGTATTATCTATCTCAGAAGATCTGGGTTGGAGTGCAAAATTATCATTTTGTAAAAAGCGTATTAGTAATACAGAGTAGGATAGCTCATTTTGGGAAACTGGTTCATGCCTGTAATATATCTTGTAATTTTCAATCCCATTGCTCTCTTCTCTCTTTCTTCCCTAACCACCTACCCTCTTCTCTCCGAAAGTCTATCTTTCAGACTTTTCTGTCACCTTGCCTTAATTTTATATTTCTTATTTATTTTGTTGATCCTATAAGCTAAACCATTCAGTATATGCTGAGTCTGCCCTATTTATTTAACATGATGGTCTCCAGTTCCATCCATTTTTCTGCAAATTCTTTACCAAGTATACTCCTTTTTAGATATATGTATTATACATCACATTTTCTTTATTATAAATATATTTTTCTTTATCCATCTGTTGATGGGCATCTAGAATGTTTCAACAGCTTACTGTGAACTGACTATAAACATGCATATGCACGTGTCACTGTAGTAAGATGTTTTAATCGTTTCAAGAATATACTCAGAAGTGCAGCTGGATCAATTGGTATTTCTATTTTTAGTTTGTTGATGAATCTCCATACTGATTAGTGGCTGTACTGCTTTACATCCCCCCCAACAATGCAGACTGAGTTTTTCTCTCCTCCATCCATTCCTGTATTCACTGTTTTTTATGTTTTGAGGATAGTCGTTCTGGCGGGAGTGAGATGGAATCACTATGATTTGCATGTGCTTAACAAATAAAGAGGTCCATGATTTTCTTATACTTATTGACCCTTTGAACTTATTCATCTGTCCATTTTTTGGTTGTTATTTGTTTTCGAGGGGTTATTTTTTTTTTTAGTTCTTCATATATTCTAGAGGTTAACGCTCTACCAGGATAGTTAACACAGATTCCATCTTATTCTGTGCATAGTTTCTTCACTCTTTTCACCATTTTTTTACTGCACAAAACTTTTTAATTCGATACACTTCTTTCACTGCTGTTTGATATTATTTCCTGCATTATCTCCCAGCAATTTCAAACTCTCTGGTTTTATACGGAGGTCTTTGACTCATTTTTATTTGATTTGAGTACAGAGTGAGAGGTAGGGATCTAGCTTCCATCTCTACAAGTGGATATGCAGCTTTCCCATGTCACTCATTAAAGACACAGTCTCCTCTCCAGCGGATGATATTTTGACCACTCTGTCAATAATAAGATGGCTGTAGGTACACAGGTCAGTTTCTGTGCCTTCTGTTTATTCAGGTGCTCTTCCCGCCTGTTTTTATGCGAGTACCGCCTTCACTGCCATGGCTTTGTAGCAGTTCTTGAAATCTAGTATTAGATGCCTCCAGCATTGCTCTGTCTGCTCAGGATTACTTCAGCTATTCTGTGTCTTTTCTGATTTCATATGAATGTTAAGAAAAATTTTCTAGTTCTATGACGAACGTTTTTGGTATTTTCATATGATCACATGGAATCTGTATGTAACTTTTCATAATGTGCCCACGTTTACAAGTCTTCCTGATCCATTAACAAGGAAGATATTTCCATTTTCTAAGGACTTCAATTTCTTCCTACATCATTTCATAATTTTCATTCTAGAGGTCTGTCACCACCCTGGCTAAATGAGTTCTTAGGTATTTGGTCTTTTTGAGGCTACTGGGGTGGAATTGTTGTCCTTATTTCATTTTTAGTGTGCTCATGATTGGTGAATGGGAATGCTATTGATTTCTTTGTGATGATTGTATCGTGCCACTTTGCTGACTAAAAGTCTTCCGGTGGAGTGTTTGGCTCTTCTGTGTAAAGAATCATATCATCAACAACTAAGACAAAATTAGCCCTTCTATGAGATTCAGGACATGCTGGTGCTGTGGGTCCAGAAGGTACCATGTGATAATCTGCTAACTGTTACAATCAATCCTGGAAATGCCTGGCACAGTACCAGATATATTAAAATAAACACTATGGAAGGAAATACAGAAAGAAGGATTTACTGAATGCCTAGCATAAAGTTTTTCCACAAGTAGATGGAAATCTCAAAGGCTTTCCTGGCGAATGTCTAAGCCAGCCATGACCACCAGGCCCCCATCCACCAGAGGTTTGCAAAAAATCCCTGGAAGACAGAGAAGTAACCTTAACATTTCAATATCACCAAAGCATCTCAGAACTTCAGAGGGTAGGATCGAACCTCCCTCTCAGGAAACAGCCCCGAGACTGGAAGAGAAGAAGAGGCATTGGGAGCACACTTGATCCTCAGCTTCACATCCCCCTGCACCACTGTGTGCAGATGACTGTCACAGCAGGTGCATCCAGCAGTCCAAACCCCAGCTGCACCCGCTTGCTGCTCAACTGCCATTCATGGGAAGCCCGAAGGATCCTACTCAGGCCTGCTGGGCACAAATGCAAACCTGAAGAATGAGTTCATTTCCACTCCTGGAGCAACATTTGACCAGTGGTGGCTGGGAGCCAGCGGATAAGTATTCCCCTCTTCCATATCTCAAGGGGGG
Organism: Cavia porcellus; assembly: GCF_034190915.1. Lineage (NCBI taxonomy): Eukaryota > Metazoa > Chordata > Mammalia > Rodentia > Caviidae > Cavia > Cavia porcellus. Next base: position 11,832,447 of record NW_026947500.1, on the reverse strand, counting down.
GACTCTGAAGTGCATTCCACAGGAATCCCCAAAGGGATTTAACACTGGCTGTTTACTGTGCAAACCAGCTTAGTAACCCACTCTTAAACTGGCTTTCCTTCCTTCTCTTGGTCACTGTTACATTTCTCTTCCCTGGGATAACTTTCCAAAATAAACTGCCTGACCAAAGGTTTGCCTCAGCTTCTACCTTTTCAGGTGGTGACCTAAGGCAAGACAATGTAGACCAGCATGCCACTCAAAACACAAGTGATCAGGGGACACGACCAGCACCAGGGAGGGCACAGTTCTCACCACAGCCCAGCGCATGGTGCCAAGGTTTACATTTAGTTAACTCTTTTTATTATTATTATTATTTTAAAGACAACAAAACCAAACAAAATAAAACAGAATAGGGCCAATCAAAACAAAATCAATGACAGCAATACAGAACTTCAAAATAAGATATTAGGAAATCAACAATGGCTACCATAATGCCTCTTGTTATTTTAAAAATAGCTTCTGGGACCAGGGATTTAGCTCAGCGGCAGAAGTACCTACCTGGCAAGTGCAAGGTTATGAGTTTGATCCCTGGTACCAAAAAAAAAAAAAAAAAAAAAAAGAATAGCTGCCTGCACTATCAGACATAATAGAATCTAACAAAACAAAACAAAATAAAACCAAACCAATAAATACAGAACTTCAAAACAATGTACTAGGAAGATAATCATGGCTACCACCTTTCCTTTTTAGATGTTTCCTCCCCTTTCACCTTCACAATATATATTGTACATTTTGGACCCCATTAATTCATTCAGTTTTTAATATTAGGGAGACAACATGATGTTCATCTACGTGAGTCCAAATCATTTCACCCAAGAGCATGATCTCAAGTTGCAACCATTTACAGGAGCCTCAAGGTTATCCTTCTTTACAGTCAAGTAGCTTTCCATTGTATAAAAAGACCATATCTTTCCTATCAATTCCACAGTTGATGGGCAAGCTATCCTTGTGCTTTTTTCATATGGAACATTGTCTTGTCTCTGCCAACCTTCAGTCCACGAATTTTCTTTCAAATCAAATGTGTTTCTTGTTCACAGCACATTGATGGATTCTGTGTCTAATCCACTCTGCCCATGTTTGTTTTTATTGGTGAGCCTAGGCCATCTAAATTAACAGTTACAATCGACATGCCCTGGCTCATCTCTACCATGCTATCCTACCATCGGTCCCCCATTTTTCCCCTCTGTTCAATTGCCTGCCCTGCTCAGGGTTCTCCCTCTCCTCCAGGATTGCAGCTAACAAATGCAAATGGAAAGATCTCTTAAAAATAACGAGGAACCAGGAAATAACAATTGAATGGCTGCAAGACAACGCAAAGAAAAATAATTTAAGACAGATAGGTGTCTGCGAAAAAGCAAGGGTCAACAAATGACATAAAAAGACTATTTATAAATAGCAAAGAACTTCCCAAGCATGGGGAAAAGACCTGACATACAGATAAGTGCTACATATAGAACTCCAACTAGCCATAACCAAAATAAATCTACAACCAGACATAATAATCAAGATCACAGAAATTCAGCACAAGAACAGACGATTAAAGTCTGTCAGAGAAAAGAAACACATCACCTTGGAAAACCCATCAGAATCACAACACAATTCTCAACATAAATCATCAAGTCAAGGAAACTTGGAGTGAAATATTTCAAGTCCTGAAAGAAAGTAACTTCCAAACCAGACTGATGTACCTGCAAAACTATCTTTCAAAATTAATGAGAAACAAGATACTTTCATGATAAAGAACTGAAGGAATTCATGACCACCAAACCAACCCTACAAAGAGTACTGAAGGATATTCTAGAGAGAGACAAAGATGACTGTGGTTCTAGCTAACTCTTTAAAAATAAAGATCCCATGAGTAAAAGAAATGATAGTCAACTCTGAGGAATAGAGCACAGCTTCTGTGTTGTGTGATACAGACTAATCAATGTAACTAGAGGAACAGATGAAGTCTGAAACAGAATGGAAGGATAAAGAGCTTTGAAGAATAATCAGAAGAGAGAAGAAAAGGAAACAAGCCTGACACATGGAGAGGAGAGGAGAGGAGGGGAGGGGAGGGGAGGGGAGGGGAGGGGAGGGGAGGGGAGAGGAGGAGGACAAGGTGTACAGGGATGCAAGAGGCGCTGGACAGCCAGGTGGTGAAAGACTTCCAGGTTAGTCCAGGAAAGCTTGGGAGTGGAAGTATGAACCAGAAACTTTCTCCAATTAACCACGTGAAACTTTCTACATAACAACTGACAACCAAGTTCTTGACCTTACAACATGCAGTTGACTTTTTTCCCTGTTTCTCTTTCCCTCGCTTCCTTTTGTTTTCTTCCTTCTTTCCTCCTTTTTTGTAAAGCAAATATATAGAGCAAATACATGGTAATGCTAATTGACCAGAATTATTTTCTTAATCCACAAAACAATCCCATGACATGGGTTCTACTATTGTCTCCATTTTACAGATGGAGAAACTGGGGCACAGGGAGGTCACATGATTGGGTGACAATGATTCAAACTGCCAACATGGCTCTCTTTTTCACACTTGTCCCCTCCAGTCAGCAAAATCACTGTATTCTACATGATAATCCCACACAAGTCCTTCCCCAGTGTTTCTCATATGTGGCATCTTCGCCATGTGCAGAGCGGATTGCCTGATGTGATTCATGCATTTCCTACACATTCATTGAATTCCTAGTTTATATGCCAGCTGCTGGAAATGAGAGTCTGATAGCAGAAAAGATGCACTCAAAGGCTCAGACACACATGTTGCTGGAAATTTGTTAGACAATCTCACGGATCTAGAGGCAGCAACGTGGAAACGACAAACAGAGGAAGAACTATCTGAACTTAATCTTCCTGCCTGGTAAGGTTTCATAGACTGAGAGTTTAATCAAGTCAAGGAGAGGTGAACCTACACATCAAGGTAAGAGGGTGGACCTGGAAGAAACAAATTTTCCCTCACCTCCAAGCAGCCTGGCATTGAGCCCCAGCCCTAGGTGCTGGGAGGAATGTCCAAATGTCCAAATGAGTAAATGCTGTCCACTCAATACTCACATCGCACAAGGGCAAAGGTCTTCATACCATGTCTGAGACACGGTAGGAGCAAAACATAAGTTTGCCGATCATAGTCTTCTTCCAACAGCACTTTAAGCCACATTACCAACAATAAACAAATATATATATAATTATATCTGTATTTGTGTGTGTGTGTGTATATATGTATGTATGTATGTATGTATGTATGTATGTATCGAGATCAAATACTTTTCCAGGATTCAAAGTCCCTATCATCTCTTCTCTTCTTGAGTCTGAGCTTACTCCTTTTTACATTCCAGATCAATCTTTTTTTTTAATACATTACAGGCAAATAAAAAGAAGATATTCACACATTATATATTGCAAATATGATTTACCTTGCCTAGAATACTGATCTCCTTTATTTTCTACCCACCTTTATTTATGAACTGTTTTTCAAGAATCCGATACAGGGAAGATTTTTGTTTCACTTAACTGGTTTTTATTGGGGTGGAAGGGTGTATTTGTCTTTGTTTTTTCCTTTCTCTACAACAATCTCAGGATACTTTTGGATTAAAGTTTGATACATTTGGCACTGAGGAACTTTGCTCAGTATGGCCAGCCGTGCACATACATGAGCTGGGCATAGCAGCTACTCAAGAAATGTTTATTGGATTCATAATGAAACGTTAAGAAAATACTGCAAGGAAAAACCGCACACTGTGAAGCACTGTACGGTTAAGATGCCTGTCATAAAACCTTCCCTGTCTTCCTCCCTGAAACACAGATAATGATTCATCAACCATGTAAATGACCCTGGTTTCCCCTAAGGAACCACCCTGACAGAATAAAACCATCATTTTACACTGGACAGAGTGCTTCTAGAACAGTACCGGCACACATTAAGTTCCCAATAACCTCAGTATCTGTGGAAGCTCATTAAAACAATCATCTTTTTCTCACGCCTGACATAAGGTGGTAAACTTCTCTAACAACAAAGTTTGTAAGCAGAACTGGAAGAGCAACCCAAATCAAACACAGAGTAAGTCACTGTACCCACATTACACATCATCCCATCCCAAAAGTTTCAGAGGTCTTTTCTTTCTTCTTCCTGGAGATCAGTCTGTCAAATAGTTAGGACCTCCATCTCTCTACACCCTTAGGAGCTATTAGTGTAACATGCCCCACACTAGCCACGAATTCTGAAAACGGAGTTTGCAAGTATCCTATGGACACCAGGACGCAATGGCACTGCCAGCACTGAGGGTCACTTCAGGTAGCATGATAACAGCAAGCTGAGTACTAAATGTAACCGTTTCCCTCCACTGTACATGGATCTTTTTGAAAGAAAAAAGTAATTAACCAGTAAGTTAAATATTTATTCCCAAATGATCTGGAATAGCATAAAAGAAAAAAAAAACATTTCAATGAACACATTAATTCTGGGACTCCAATGTATATTAAACAACACTGCTCTGAAACCAGAATCAACCCATAAGCAGCTAAAGAAAACTTTGGAAATCTCTCCGCTCTTTTGCAGCTCCCCATAGACACACACACACACACACACACACACACACACACACACACACAATATTCTCTCTACTCCAAGTAAAAGAGTTGAGACCATTGTGGGCCTCGCCTCTGCCTCCAATCCATGCACCTCCCGATGCATTGGGATCGGCGGGGTGACATATGAGATCTAAAGTGGGTGGATAAAAATAACCTGGTCTTCAAAAAGACATGATAAACGCCAGACAGCTGAGTCACTTTGAAGCCCATGTTCAGCCCTGAGAGGGGCATTCACCTTTCTTTGGCTTCCCACACATTCACCCAGCCAGTGAAAACCACCACTGGTGGGAGAGGGTGATGTGTGGCAGCTTCCTCCTCCAGGCTCTGAGGTTACCACTCGGAATTGAACTTTTAATAATTTATACTGGCGCACATCAGCCCAACTGACTCATTCAGAAAGGAAAAGGGGAGAAAGGCTGGAGAAAATCATAATCCAGTAGACCCGTATTCCTGCAGCCCGGTGGCGCCCCCTCCCCAAAGCTGCTTCTCACATTCTGGTGGCAGGAAAGGCTGGGGGGCAATGCCAAGTGGAGGGAGACGAGCTCAGGGGCATCAGCACTGTCTAGGAGGGGGAATCCCTGGGCACAGCACACGGCCACCGTGCGAGATCGGCCGTGGCTGCTGGGGGGCGAGATGGACCCCACCACCTACCCTCCGCCCTGTCTCACCCAGGAGGACGCCAGCGCTCCGCACCGCGCGGCTCCGGCGGGAACGAACTCTTCCACCCATCCCTCCCCCGCGCGGCGGAGCCTGCGGAGCTCCGGGCCGGCCTCCCCCGGCGCCCCGCGTCGGGCTGCAGCGGCCCCGGGAGGGGGACCCGGCCGCCGCGCACCGCCCCGCCGCAGCCTCCCGCGCCGGGTCCGGGCCGCCCGGGCCCCGGCACCGCCACCCGCCGGGGGCGCCGCGCTCACCGGGGAGTCGTAGGAGAAGGCGCACTCGCTCTTGTAGACCCGGTCCCCGGACCTGGGCACGCGGATCGTGGGCATGTGGGGCACCAGCAGCTCGCCGATGTCGCCTGCAGCCATCTTCCTGCCGCCGCCGCCGCCCAGCACGCCGAACAGGGCGCCCCGGCGCTGCATGGCCGAGAGCGCAGCGCGCCGAGCACCGAGCGCCGAGCACCGGGCCAGCGGGCCGCGCGCGGGGCGGCCGGGGACGGGCGGGCTCGGCGGGCACTCGCGCCCGGGGCGGGGGACGCTGCTATTTTTAATCCAATGGCGAGTCGCCGGCCCAGCTGCAGCGTCAGGCGGGGCGCTGGGCAGCCGCCGCAGCGCGCCGGGGAGGGGGCGCCGGAGGGCGCCGGCGAGCCCCGGAGCCCCGAGCGCGGGAGGCCCGAGCGCGCCCACGCTGGCGGCGGCTGGGCACCAGCCGGTGCTTTCCACCGAGAATCCTAGCTGGCCAGGGGGCCACTCCGAGAAGGCCAACACAAAGACTGGGAGTTGTTTTTTAAAAAAAACCCGAAGCCCCTCGACCTCCCTGGACTGGGTCTGTGCGTTCATCTACAGGGCCCAAAACCGTGTTTGCACCACGCACTCCAGTGCTACCTCACTTTTTTGAAGCATCAAACAAACATTCAGTAAGAGACTAAAATAAAACCCATCAAAGATAGTTTTTGTTTTTGTTGTTTTTGCAATAATACAAGATCTTCCTACACTTAGGATGTTTTTTAGCCCTCCAAGGCAAAGATGTTTTTCTCTACCTTTAGAATGTCTTCTGTGTGATTCAAGGTTCCCTGGTTTGAGGATCTAATGTGCAGATAGACAGACAGAGAGACATATGCCTGTCCTGCTCATCCTGTTCCCCAAAACAGATAACTGAAATGGGATTGTGTTGGGGAGTTGATGATTTGAGATTTGAAGCACACCACACCAAAGGTACTCGGTGCAGGCCATTCAGTAGTCTCTGCCAGTGAATGATACACAAACCAACAGGGGACCTAATGCAGGTTTCTGTTAAGCCTCTCCTAGATCAGATAGTACATAAAGTCTTTTTATTGTTGTTTTGTTTTGTTTTGCCAAGTTCCCTATTAACTCTCCCTGTTTCTCCGTGGTTCTCCAGATCTGTCTAAATTTCCATCTTCTCAAGCCAGACTTGAGCAGACCACACATTATTCTAACTCACAGTTCCAAATGCCAGCTGATGAAAGTGGGAGAGGCCATGGCAGACAGCAAAAACTTCAGCGCTATTGTTACCTCAGGAGCTGAGGATTTAGCTCAGTGGAATAAGCACCTGTCTTGCAAGCAGGGGGTTGTGAGTTTGATCCTCGGTTCCGATAAAAAAGACAAAAAAAAAAAAAAATACATAGTTATCTTCCTTATTGGCCGAATTTGCTAAACCAGTGTTGGACTGGGATTTACTCTCAACTTGCCATCTTCTGTACAGCATCTGTTTAGGATCATGGATGACATGTGCTCCAAATACAGGGGAAAACGATTCAAAATGTTCAAAACTTCAAATTTAATCAGATCAAATATATATCAAATCAGTGAGACACTTTTTCATCTTTTGTGCTGACAAAGATACATTGAACTAGCCTTGTTTGAGAAATAGACCCTTGTGTACATTGTTGGGGGAAATTTTAACTTTGGAAGCAATTTTAATAATACTGATCATAATTTAATATGTGTACACTGTTTTCCTAGTAATTCCTTGTCTAGACATTTGTGCTGCAGATAAATTTGGACCACATAAGAATATTTGTGGGTGCACTATTTATAGTGATAATAAGCTGAGAACAATGTAGACATCTACCTGTAAGGAGTAATTAAAATATAGTATTCTTGGAAAGAGTAAATAGCTCTACATGTGCTGATGTGGAACAATTTCAAATCATATTCAAATTGTTCCACATTTTGAGATGAAAATGATACATGCAAATCAGTGTGTAAAGCTGAGGAACGTGTGGAAGACTGATGATATGTAGGAAGCACTCTGGCGCATCCTGTGTACACCTTCCTTCTGGCTGGTTATGGCCGTGGTAAATATTTTTAAAGTTGCCCCTTCAGATAGACTTGTACTAGAGCATAAACATGCATGGTTGGCCTTTAGATGTTTCCAGAAAAATACAAAAAGAAGTACTGACTGTTGGGCTCTGTGGAGAGGAACAGAAAGCCTGAGTTCAGAGAAGGATTTACTACTGCTCTTTACCTTTTTATATTATTCAAATTTTACCACATGCAAGAATTGGGTTAAAAACTAATAAGAACTTGGTTGTAGAAACACTCCAAGTTCAACAATCAGTAACAGTAAATGGAGGTTGAAGACAATTGTTACATCACTGTAGCAAAGCATGCTAACTTTTTTTGTAGGTTCAAATCATGATAAATGGTCCTTGTATAGTCAACTGAAGTAATCAGTCAAGGATACTTCTTGCAGCCAAAGGCTGCTGGTCTGGCAGCTCAAGTCATCACAGGCTCCACCGTGCCTTTCCAGAGAGTTGAGCAGGTGTCACACTTTATTGGTGTGAGGACTTCAGTCCTCTCTGTATACCAGAAAGCCCATGGCACGCCAGATGAAAAGGTCTAAACTGAGGAAAATTGATACCATATAAAACATAGGAGAATCACTGAGCCGGGTACTCCTCAAAGATGCTTATGTAAATCTTAAAATGATTAGGATAAAATAATCCTTTTTTTTTTTTGTATTGGGACTCAAACTCAGGACCTCGCACTTGCCAGGTAGGTACTGTGCTACTGAGCTATATCCCTGGCCCTCAATATTTTTAGAGCGGAAGCTTGTTGCAGTGTATTGCTTAACATATGATGGTTATACAATATTATTTCTACTGGGTAAAAATAAACATGCATTTGACATGGCCAAAAGGATATAATAACTTTAAATGGTTATGATTTGGTTGTAAGAGATTTTGTTTCTACTTTCAAAATGTCTCCAATGATGTTACTTTTTTATATAGTATAAAACTTAGCAAGACAAAAATGTTAGTAAAAGGAAATTCACTAAAGAAAAATGTATCAATCAAAACATTTTAGGGCTGGGCATTGTGGCAACACCAGTAGTCCCAGCTACTCAGAGGGCTGAAGCAGGATTGCTTGAGCTCAGGAGTTTTAAACCAGTCTGAGCATCATAACACAACCTTGTCTCAAAAAATAAAAATTCAGGGGAGGAGGGAAGAGAGGGAAAAAGGGAGGCATTTGAAGAAAAAGTTCTATCTCAATTACTTGGACCTTTAAACATAATTGTGCAAGTTCTGAGTGAATTTCTAACTGGACTATGTTTCTACTCACCAGTTTTTGCACATGGATCTCAATCAGTAAGCAAGAAGGGAAAAGTCATGATGGGTCAACAATTTTAACTTCCAATATAAATTCAAAGTCTTAACATAAAGATTTTTAGAAGACATAAGACCGAGAATCAATTTGCACCTGTCCAAGTATTGAGGCTACTCCATCACTCTGCTGGTCAAGGATGGAGCTGGCTCCAATGGTGTGACACTCTAGAGCCTCTCCTGTACTTCAAGCTTTACATCTCACTCTAGCATTCTGAAAACATCGCCTCACTGTCCCCTAAATGGAAATGAACTTCTTATACGACATGGAATGAGCTTTTCGCTCACGGTGGCAGCAATAAGCCTGAACCCACTACTGGAAGCACCCTCATGGCTGCACAAGAGAGCTTTATTGGGGAGGTGGGGGTCAGCCAAATTGTAGCCTTGGCTGAAAGGTGCAGTTGATCCAGCAACCAACCTGCTGCTGAGAGAAACAAGTTTTTATTGATTTGCTGAGGTGAGCTAAGATTCAGTAAATTTCCACTAGCCAGGAGCATGGTTCCAGAAGATATTTCTTCTTGCGATGGACTTGGACCAATTGTGTATCTGGCATCATCATCCTGTACAAAACACCGAGCCTTGCACTTGGTGTTTTATTAACCGTCTGTCCACTTTGATCAAGAGGTCTTCAGTTACTCTGCTAGCTAGCATCATCATCTTGTGTAAACCTCCTGGACTTATGATGACTGAAGGACTCTTAGTGTTTGAGTAAAAGAACACATATCGTTTCCAACAGGCAATAGGCCAAGTCGACCCTGTATCATAGTATTGGATGAAGCATGGTTTAAATAATCAATGTGTCTGCTTATGGAGCTGAGTAGAATCTGACTCAAGTGTTAAGACCACAAAAGGGGACAGACACAATATGAAGACAGACATCCTAAACCTTTTATCCCATTCTAGTAGCCCATCAGACACATGCAGGCCCAAGTGAATTCAATGTTCTCAGCAAAAATGGCCTCTAGGTCACTGGGAGGTAACCTATGTTATCACGACCCACACATCAGAGGTGCTGCCTACAGAAAAGCTAGTGAGAAACTAACAATGTGTGACATCCAAAATCAGTGATTTTAAAATGATTAAGAGCAAAGATAGCTAGTGGGTCTTTTATTCTTGATAACTGTTTCTCATTTCATGCCAGTATTCTGTATCTGTGGTTGTACCAGGGTCTCATGATGGGTCTGTCAAAATATAATGTTACAAAGGATATAAGTTTATTGTACCCAGAAGTTTATCATGCCAGCCTTCTGTCCCACCGTGGTGATCCCTAATTACTCTCAGCCTTTGTTGAAAGTTCTCTACTATTTCTATCATCTTAATCTTCTTAAGATTTAGTATTTGGGGGTGAAGCTGTAACTCAGTGGTAGAATGCTTCTCTAGAATGCATGAGGCCCTTGATTCTGTTCCCAGTATCCCTGAAAAGGGGGGCAAAAAGATGATAGCTTTTTCCATGAAGACCTTTCTGACTGCCTTCACAAATACATCTTTAAAAATTACAATCCCTATTGTCTATTCACATCATTGGAAACTCCTTTATGGTAGCTCTTGTACTGTAATGAAATTAGCCTTGGTTCTTTGTTTTATAGCTCTGTAGAGGAAGCAACCCCTATGAAAGAATCTTCATATCTTAGCATCCTCGCACATTGTGAAAGCTCAGTGTTGCCCTTCTAGAATGGTTTTATTTTAGGTACTCAACCAATAGCAAATGAGTGACTCACATCCATGACATTGTAATGAATATGTTTTTCAGTCTGCTTTGGGTCATTTCAATAAAACTCACTGCTGCACAAATGTTATTCCAAGAACTGACAGCACTTATATTAAAATGTGATGTGCATATGAATTGTGATGACCAATGTCATAAGGAGGAGTTGGGTAGCTCTACAGAGGAAAAAGATATTCTAATTATTTTAATTAATGGACTAGCTCTTGACCTCAAATATCTTCCAGCAGTGTACAGTGTGATTCTATGAAGTTGTTTATGATGAGATTTGTTAGAGAGACATAGGCATAAGTATTTTATGATGGTGGTTAAACCTATTATTAACTATAGAATATGGCAATGGTTAAGAAGCTAATGGCATTTTCTCTTTGAGATAATTCTACATACATTAAAATCATGTAATGTTCCTTAGCATGGAAATCTGATTAGTATAGCATAGAGTAAGATATAGATTAGGATGGGCCACATGTTAACAGTGGTTATCTCTGGGTGTTAAAAATTTTTTCCTTTTGCCTTTCTGTATATCTAAATCTTCTGCCCTGAGCATCTATTCTTCAGTTAGTGAAGGGAAAACGTTAACTTTTTACAGTACCACCAGTCATATCAATTTTCTCTTCCATCTGTACTCTTTCTCACTTGCCTCCTTCACCACCCATATAACAGTGAGCAAGTTTTGCTATTAGATTCATAGGCTGCCTACCTAGCTGGAAGGTAGGTTCACATCGGAATGAGCAAACTCCTTGAGCAGTTCTTAACATCAGGATAAGGTAAGCTGTTCTTCATTTTATAGGGAAATCCGAGATGCTTGTTCACCTTTGCGGATTTCATGATGTACAATACTGCCACCATCCTTGCAGGAGCTTGAGTCACAAGAGTCTCACAGAGGTAGGCAGATGGTCTCTCAATCTAGTCTGACAATGGTCGGTCATCTGTCTTTAAGCCCACATTTCATGCAAACCCAGGAGAAATGTCCTCCACTCCAGGTAGAGAAGCGCAGTGTGAGCATTTGTAAAATACTAACCATGAACCAGAGAATGCACTTCAGATTTCCCAATAATGGGTCAAAGCAAGTTACGCAAATATAACACATAGTGACTCCAAAACCCAAAGGTCACCCCCCCCAGATTTATCTCATTCTTACTGATAAGGAGCTCAAGATAAACAATTCGACCTTCATTTTTCTGAAGTATTGAACTCTCTCTGAAATATCCCTAGCAAGGCAAGCCTCTGTACTTCCTTGGAATGTATCTCTCAGCGTCCATCACAGGACACCTACCACTTCCTGTTATCTAGATCCTATTATACATCCAAGGATTCCAATCAGGCCCCATAGACATTGATGGTTAAGATCAGGATTTGGTAGACTGAGGTTGTTGGGCCAGATCCTGCCTACAGTCTATCTTTGTAGATAAAGTTTCGTAGCCATATCCATCTAACTATATATTGTCCATGACAGTTTTGTGCTACAATAGCAAAGCTGAGTAGTTTTGATAGAAACTGTATGGACTAAATAACAAACTATTCACCACCTAACCCTTGATACAAAAATGAAATCCTGGTCAAGATCACTGCAGTCTATATTGTGATACAGTATCCAATACTTGATATGATCTTGAGTAAATAATCTAGCCTAATGAGGACACTGCTTTCTCCATACTCAGTAGCTGCAAACTAAATGCCCAGAGTTCAATAAGGGATCATCTTTGGAATACCAACCAAGTTGAAATTAACCCCTCGCTCACTTTACCATGGCCCATCATTCTTCTCCATACTATTCACAGCCAGTACAGAGAACAGGAGGCTGATAGGAGTTACTGAGTCTGCTTCTTCTTGGACCTTGATGGTGGACTAATGCCTCTAGGACTACCATCTTGTACATGTTTCGCTTTGGTATCAGGAGTCGCACCAGCTCTTGCTCCTTCCTAAAGAAGTAACTATTACTCCACAGTTCAGGGAGCCCACGTGCAGAGTCTGGACTTTGCTAAAGCTATATATTACAACAATACTCTCAGAAACTGGGTCACTATCTACAAAATAAGCCTAGGTTCCCACCAGGCTCAAGAGCTGATTAAGGTCAGAACCACATTCACCATTAAGCTTCAATTAAGCCTCTATGCTGCCAGTGGACCTCAAGGCTCCAGTTCTGCTCAGTGCCAATTTCTGAGCCTCTAACAAGTTTGGAGAGCACTGTTACTGGGGAAGTGGCTACAGGGAAGCATAGGTTCACAGGACCTATATTTGATCATGTTACATCTTCTGTCCTCAAGCAGCTCACTCTCTTCTTCAGTTATGGAGCTGTGAATGCACCAGCTAATGCCTGCGTGTAACCTTGGCGATCTACTATGGTGGCCTGATTCAGACCTCAGCTCGCTAACGTCAGAATAGGGGATGTAACATCTTAGTGGAATGCCCTGGGAACCTCATAAGGAATCATAGTCAGACACATCCCTGATGTTTATCACATTCGCATGGCTGCTTGCTTTCACAACCAGACTGGCTTTGCTCCTGGCAGGGGTCAATATCACCCAGGATGTCCACCCAGGACTCTTCTCATCCTCACAGGGATCAGAAGTCCACGTCAACAGCAACTCCTGTTGTTAGCATGCTGAGCCAGTTGTAACAACTAGTAAATTTCATTTGAAAGACTCTGAGCCCTGCTTACAAACATATTTGACAGATTAAATTTAGTGTTTCAGTCTCTTGAGTCCTTTCCCTACACTGCACCAAAAGACCTGATTCTACAGTTTACTCTCAGAAACCACAATGAGTTACCAGAGAAACTAGTTATCAGTAAAAGAAAGACAGACAGACAGAAAGAGACAGAGACAGAGACAGAGACAGAGACAGAGACAGAGACAGAGACAGAGAAACAATAGGAAAAATATAAGCTTGCTCCTGGAAAGGAATTTTGCATTCACTAGAGAAAAAAATCATCTGTGATACATTCAAAGAGTTTCCAAGTGTGGGACTCCTCGTGTTCCCTACACATACCTAGATTTGTCCATTTCATCTTGGGGGCTCCTACTGTTTTTTATGAATGCTGTGACTTGGATGTAAGTGCAAGAAAGTGAAATAGCATTTTTAGCAGTAGGACTTGATTTTCACGGCTCTTACTCGACAACTCAGGAAGTTTCATCATGGTCACAAAAAATACTCTGAGAGTCATCTTATTCCTTGAAGAATGGGAGAATTGAGCACATCCATGGCCTAAACCAAACTATCTAATGTTCTGATATTTTTCTCATCATTAGTCCTCCATCCCCAATGTCTAGGGCAGTGGACACAGGTCCCTGGAGGTTTACAGATCTGTGCATGTAGTCCTAGATAACACAGGTGTGAACTGGGTTGACATGTTTTCCATTTTCTGCCTTAAAATTTGAGTGGACTTCTCATTGGCTTCTATCCCATTTTAAACTGAAAAGAAATGCTGAATACCTCTCATATTCTTGAGGACCTGCTGTTTGCCATATGCTCTTTGAGACCAAAAAGTTTAGGGTTCTACTGCTGTAAACAGTAAAAGTCAACTCTAAGATAAGCAACAAAAGGGCTGTCATGGAAAAGCAACAGGTGACTCCAGTACTGAAGGACAGGCTACGCCATCAGAAATCAAAGATCACAGAACTAAGTGTCTGCTTACAGACTTGTCTTCCAAACATTGCCACCAGTTGGTTACAATAGCAATTTTCTTCCATATGTTTGTAGCTGTATAAATAACCAGATTTCTAGAAAACAATCTACTTGACCAATCCTCAGTGCATGTCCATGCCTGTGACTGGAAGATGCCATTCTCCAAAGAAGGAATCCTGGTAAGATATAAGTAATTCAACACTACACCCAACTTCCAGAATTGTTACAAGGGTAGATATGTTTGTAAAGCCCTTAATGGCTCGCCTGAATATGCTAGAAATAATAAATGTAATTAGCAGACTCCCTACATGTGCCCTACAAATATTTCCTAGTAACACTTACAGCAAACATTTTTGAGAAAATGCTATACGGAGAAGCATAACTTAGGCCTGGAGTAAAAGATGTATTAAGATGGTCTCTGTTACCCCAAGAGATTCACAATCTGATTAGGAATATACATATACATATGAGTGCCACAGCGTGTATGATAAGCTTTCTGAAAAAAGTGGGTAAAGCTGAAAATTGAATGAATAAGAGAGTATTCCAGTTGGGACTCATCATGAGCAAAAGGTTGAGAAAAAGAGCTCTAACGGATATAACAGCAAGTGTGTTTAGGGGTGTTAAATAGCTGACTATATCAATGTTTTTGGATCACTGAACACAGCTGTTTGCAGTCTCCCTGTTTGAATGTCCACCTTGTATTCTTTGATACTGTGATTTGAGGAACTATTTTCAAGATGATAATATGTAATCTACTAACAGGTGATTTCTTACTGTTATGTTTTTTGTTTGTTTGTTTGTTTTGTTTTTTTGTAGTCCTGTATTACGTGTACCCTTACACCGCTTTGGTTTGTTTTGTGTTTTTCTCTTTTTCCTCTTAAATTAAAAAAAAAAAAAAAAAAAAAAGAAAATGAGATGCACATGAGTGATCAATGAATATTGAATGGACCAAGTTTGTTAAAGGCATGCAGAGATGAAAACAGATTTCAAAAAAACCTGCAGTTAGTCCCTTTAAAGAAATATAATAGGCCCCTCAAATCTATGCTGTAATGCATAGAAACTGTAAATGAACCTTATATTGCAAAAAAAAGTTTTTATGTTTGGCATGTGTGATTAAATTAAGGATCCTGACATGGAGAGATTATCCTAGATTATCTGAGCAGCTCTAAATGTAATCAGAGGTATCCCTATAAAAGAGAGGGAAAAGAGGGTTATGGGACCAGAGACTGCAATGACGTGGCCACAAACCAAGGAGTGCTGGCAGTCACCAGTTCAGAAGGACAACAATGAATTCCCCCCTAGAGATTAGCAAGGTACAGACCTTGCCAACACCTTGATTTTAGCTTAGCAGTACTGATTTAAGATTTGGCCTCCAAAACTATGAGAGAATAAATTTTGTTCTTCTAGCTTTCCATATTTGTGGTCATTTACCACAACAGCAGAAACAATACAAAATTGTCTTTTTTCTTCTCTTTAACTAGGAACTCTACCTTCTTCTACAAACTACCTGCTACTTTCACAACTTCTATCTCCCAATATTTCAAACGTGACACATTACTAAAGCTCAACATGTATCTGGGAAGTATGTGACTCCCTACTTTCCTCTTTTCCTACCTAAGAAACAATATTCTAAAACAAACATATACATGATAAGTTATCAACTGTATGACACAGACCAACAAAACATGCACAAAATAAATTTAAGACTCGCTAGTTTGCCGAGAACTCATGAGGATCAAGAAAGTATAGCATTGAAAAGCATGGGACTCTGACAGCAGGTGGAAGCCGGGCTAGGACATTGGGCTTCCTCCATTCATGCTATGGGAGCCACAAAACGTTGTTGAGCAAGAAAGTGAAAGCCACCAAAGGGAGTGAGGAAGATTGGGCTAGTGGCAATGTGTGGCACAGGCTGCAGGAGAAAGCAGCTGGCAGAAAGTGTCTGAAGGAGAATATTATAGCAGTGGAGATGGCAAGGAAAGACCAAACCAGGCTGCAGTAGGGATCATGGTTTGTGAAAAAACTTGCAAAGTAAAACTCAACAGACTATTGTCTCCCACCATAGTTACTCAGCTCTACTTCTAGTTACGTAGCCTGAGTTAATTAAGTGTTCCACACTTCAGTTGCTTCATTTGCAAAACATTGAGAACATAAAATATACTTTCTATTAATGAAACAAAATCTAAGCATTGCACTTTCCCTCTCTTCTCCATTCTCACTGCCTCCTCTTCTTTTTAAACTGAGCTACCTCCCAAATGTTCCTGAAATTTTAACAAAAGACCAAACTTGGAAGAAAACCCAGAAGTACATGAGGAAGTCAAGATGTGCTAATAAGTCCTCTGACAGGTATATATGGTGTTACTCATTGTAAAATGTATTATTTCCAATGTCACGCTCCAATTAAGTACCTAACAAGGAGAGTTTAAATACTTAAATAGTTCTCAAGAAATTTTGTGCTGTGTAACTGACAAGAGAAGAAAGAAGTAAAGAACCATCAAAAAAAAAAGCAAGGACTAGCAGAAAAGGGAGGGGAGGAGAGAGGGCAAGAAACAAGGGAAGAATGAGAAATCGAGGAGCTCCTGCTATCCCAGATGCTATACCTGCATTATCTCATTTAATCCCCTTCGAAAACCCAAAAGCTTTGTAGGTCTATTATATTCTCATTTTACAAATGAGAAAATCAAAAATCTATAAATATAACTTGCCCAATGTTACACACACAGGAAATGAAAGAGCTACAATGCAAATTCCTATGCTTGCTCTCAAGAAGCTTATGGGTTTATAGAAGAGCAAAAAAATGTATGTTCCAAAGGAAGAGGCAGGGTATGATAGTATGGAATCAAGGTCCACGTGGTACATTACAGTGGTTTTCAAACGTCTCCGTTCCTGGTCTGCCCTTCTCATGCTTACCTGTGGACAGAGTATTCTCTATAACTAATATCATCGAGAGTTGGTCCTTTGGTCTAGATTTTTAGAAAGGAAAGATACGTGGTAATCACAGAATCCAGTAGACTGGAAACTACTTTAAGACCCAAAATTAATTGTTCATGATTGTAAGTCACTGAGATGCTGAGGTTATTATCACAGCAAAACCATTATCTACTGAAGCGTACAATATTGCTAAGGCAGTCAAGTTTCCTGCTAAACTTTATTTCTTTTTCTGTTATTTTCCCGACAAAAAGCAGTATTTTAAAAATATTTTTGGGCTACTTCACTTCTTCCCTACTTTTGAAGAATATGGACAAAAATGTTTCTGTGAATGAAAAACTTGGTGCCAGTGGAAATGATTCTTAAAATTTTCCACTATAGTGGTCTTAACAACAAAAACAACACAACATTAGGACAATGGATTGATGCACATAAATTGTCCAAAATCCTTTTTGCATAGAATTACCATTGTTAATGCCCAAATATCTTTTGTGTGTCTATGGATAGAAAAATGGGTGAATGGGTAAAAAGAAATAATTTCATAAAAATGGGAACATGAAATACTTGCAACCAGCTTGAATGTTTTCTTCTTTATAAGTCATTTGCTTTTTTGGGGGCTAGAAATCTTCCCTACCCCTAAAATACAGTCATTTAAAGAGCATATGCCTTGGCGCCTTTTGTTCCACCTTTTCCTAGAACACAGTGTGTCTTTTTAAACTTTCTGTTCTGTTATTTCTTGGAATTTCCTTTCCTGGGGGGAGGAGACTACTTCTTCTAGGCCTTGCTTTTAATATCTACCATATCTATCAATATTTCTACTACATGGCCCCACCTCAACCCTTCCTCTTCCTTTCCTTGCCCCTTTCCCTCTACCTTTTCCTCTCTGTCTCTGTCTGTCTGTCTGTCACACATTTGACCTCATACGGATAGCAATAAAAGGATATTATTAGCTGACTTTTTTCTCTTCTTTTTCTCTCCTTTCTTTTCTCCCTGCAAAAATCTGAGGTTCTTCCTTTTCTTTTCATCCCTTCCTGCTGGGTCAAGATATCCCTTGTCCTAAGGATGACATTAACTTAACTATTTATCTGTAGTTATAATAATGATAGGGTCAGGATTACAAGATTCAAAATGAGAAATTCTTAAAAATCTACTTTCTCCCTGCAGGCACTTTTGTGAGTATTACAACATCCTTAGATCTCATGTGTCAATCCCGGGATACCAAGAGAACGGATAGAAAAAAACGGATAGAAAAGCCGGGAAGCCCGTTCCCTCCTTAAAAACCATCCAATCTTTGGAAAATTTTCATAGAAGATGTGATCTCCAAGCAAATGTCGGAGACCTAGTTTGCTCTAGTACACAGGGAAAGCATTGACCCTGATGGTCAAGAATACAATATGCAAAGTCATGGAAAGGCAGTGGGAAATAGTCTGGCTTTGGACAACTCTGGCCTCACAGCTAGAGTAAAGCAGACTTCGTGTTTTCACTGACATGAGAGACACGCTTCTCATCAAACAAGTGCCAGTACTTGTGTGATACCACAGCTCCATGCAAAGACACAGTCAACCCAGAACCTGGAATCAGCACTGGGAAAACGTCTTCCTTCCAGCTTCAAGGCCTTGAGACAACTCTGGAAACCTGACGGGGGTAGCTCCTATTAAACTGCAGGAAAGTGGAACACAGCAAAGCCATACCGCTGAGCACCCTGAGGATCCCCACATTCTCTCTCAAGTCATGCAACAGGTGCTTGACAAGGGCAATCTCTACAATCCCAGAATGCTGGACATTCTTGCTTGCTATCTGGAATACACAATGTTTGTTCATGGATTTTTTTAAACCTAAATGGTGCATCAATATTCTTCAGTGGATACAGCAGAACCTGACTGTGGAAACTGACTCTCTATTAAAATGCTCCAGCATCAGACTGAAGCAGGAGCAAATGCAAGGAAAAGGAACTGCTCGCTGTGGAAAAAAGCACATAAGAAAACAAGGCAACAAGAATGAGATCAGAAGAAACAACCAACGCAGAAAAATAGATCGGCGAGACCTCAGATGTTTGAATTCCCAAGCACAGAATATGAAATATCTATGATCGTGTTAAAGAAACAATACCTGCAGAGAACACAAGGCTGCCAGCTGTAGGAATCTGTTCTGTTGGCACCATCCCTCTCCACTGCGATTCAATGAGTTCATCAAGCAGTCTGATGTAAAATCAAATTCTACATCAGACTCGACATTCTCGTAAAGGTTTAAAGTTCGTCACGAGTGGAAAACACTATCTTCAGAATGACACTGTTCACAGAGCCTTGGGGAATGTTGAGACTGTCACAATATCCTACTATCAGACTGGCAAGAGATTTGGAACCTCTAAGTCTTTAGGACTTCAGAAAATTGATGCCTTCATATGCTGTCAGTGGGAGTGAGAACTGGTACCTTTGAAGAGGGTGATTTTGTCTTTTTGAGATAGGGTCTCGCTAGGTAGTTTCGGTTGGCTTTTGAGCTCACTTTGTAGCCCAGGCTGGTCTCAAACTGGCAACAATCTTCCTGCCTCAGCCTCCCAAGTACTGGGATTACAGAGAGTGCACTACCACACCCAGCTCTAGGAGGGGAATTTTGACAACAGTATAAAAAGTCTAAAGACATACGATCCAACTAAATATTTTTCTTTCAGGATTTTATTCTAAGAAACCCACTAAGGCATGCCAGTATTTACCTGTGATTGGTATGTGTCTGTGTGTGTGTGTCTGTGTGTGCATGCACATAAGCGTTACTTGGATTTGAACACAAGGGCTTCTGCACTGAGCTATGTCTCCCGTCCAGCCCTTTTGTATTTCTATTTTGAGACCGTGAATTGCCTAGGCTAATCTTGAACTTGCAATTTTCTTGCCTCAGCCTCCCACAGCTTCCCCCTCCTGGAATTCCAAGCATGCACACCATGTCTTGCTTACCTATGAGATAAAAGCAAAATAAATGTCAAAAAAATAGGATCATGTTGGGCATGCTGGCAGATACCTGTACTCCCAGCACTTAGGAGGCAGGGGCAGGACGATCACTGTGACTTTGAGGCCAGCCTAGGCTATACATGGTGAGTTCAAGGGCAGCCTAAATTGCATACGTAGATCCTATCTCAAAAAAAAAAAAAATTGTTAAAGAAATTAAGCCCAACCAAGGAAGAAAAGGACGTTGGGCGCTTATGAAGATATATGAGGCAAATGAAAGCTATTTCCTTTGGAGGACTGTTGTGCTGTGGAAGAACTGAAGCCAGGCCCTCCACAAAGCTAAGTATGTATTCTGCCACCAAGCTACATCTGCAGCCCCCCGTGTTCCTTTCATTTATTTTAAATCCTTTAAAATCTGTCTTGGGGCTGGTGATTTAGCTTGTCTGCAGGGCATCTGCCTAACATGTACAAAGCACTGAGTTTAATATTTAACAGTAACACACACAGTATAATTTTTATTAGATGTAACTTTAAGCTACTTATTTTGCTCTTTCAAATCCTAATTTTTTTTCACTGAAGGACAGCAATACCTTCACTAAAGCACCACCGTAAGAAATATGCAAAGTGCCTACTCTGTGTTTGCTACAAACTGGACTTAATAAATGGCATTATTAGTTCATTAAAACTGTGTACTCACTATGCCAAGTTCTTACATTTATAATAGAGAGGGAAAAATAAAGTAAAACCTTCAACTGTCAATAACCTGCAAATTCTAAAATAACGAACATTATTGCATCACCTTACTATCACCGTGCGCCAGGCTCTTGCAGCTTATCCCTATCCTACAAAACTGGCTTTCACAAGCAGGGGCTTGAGCCCTGCTCCCAGGCCTTGGCAGAGCTCCGAGACGGTAGACCACTTTGAGAATGTGCTGAATAAAATCTGGGAATAGCTGGCCATGGCAGGCCTTTTCTGGGGAGAGAGGCTGTATAGTCAGTTGCATGTTTTAGGCACTCTATCAAGATACCCTGAACCAGTGCTGCTGCCTTTTCATTTACTTTGTTTGACAGCAAAAGAATTTATCCACTTATCCTTGCAAATACATAGGGAGATTCAGTAGCTCAAATCTTAGGAGATCTGAGTTCATTTTTATTTTCATAAACAATGTAAGAACATACTTCTAAAATTTAGATTCGCTGATTATTACAGGTTGAGAAATAATGAATGTTTGAAGCAAAAAGACCAAATAATTACTTTTTGTAAATGTTAAGTACATATATAAAGTATTCCAATTTTCTCTCATCTGTAAAAAAAGAGTAATAGGGCCTCAAAATGCAATTTGAAATGGTGAATAAAAGGCAGGTATGTGGTACAGGGCTCAGCAAATAATAAATGTTTAAGGGCAGCCATTATTTTTAGCTGTTCCTCAGATTTCATCTTTGCAGTAATCACTTTACTTTGTGAAGCTATTTCCCCAGTATTACCAAAACCAAAAGCAAAACAAAACAAATCTTTAAGGTATCATACAAACTGAATCTAAGAAAAATGTAGTTTGTATAGTTTTAATAATATAAAGCTAAAAAAAGAAAGTATGAGAACATTACAAACTGGAGATTTGTTATCTGAAAATTTAGGATGCTAAATTTTATATGGGTGGTTCAATATTTCATATATAACTTAAAAGTCCTGAGTGGTTCCTAAAGAAGTTCGAAGTATTTGCAGTACAGACAGGTACAAAAAACCATTTTTCCCAATATTTAACCCATTTATGCTGCAGGTCACTGTTTTACATTTTTGCATGAAATTCATACATTTCCTGGAAAAATTCAAGGAACAAGAATTTGAAGAGCAAGAATTTTATTATATTCCACTGTCACGCATGTTCCAAAAATGGAACAGCAGACATTGAAGGGTTAATACGGTTAAGACTTCTCTTAACATCCATTTGCCAAAAAAACCTGTCAATACTACCAAAATTTAGGGAAATCAAAAATTACAATTTCTCCAGTTTTTATCATTGCATTTTAAACTTTTTAACAAAATAAAAGAACCAAAAACCACAGAACCAAAAACCTTCATCTGAACCAACACTGAGAAACAAAGCCATGGCAGAAGCTCCTTTTATTCATCACACAGCAAAAAGACAGGTACATTTATCAACTTATTTCCACTTAAGAGGAACGTACTTTGTATCTGAAGCAATAAACTAGTTGTCAGGAGTTGATTTTGGAGAATGATCAATAAGTGCTTTATCACTGGTTGGGTACTGATACCAGGGCCCATCGCCTCTCTCGCGCATAAGTCTTCGAACTTCCAGCTCCTTTAACCTGTGACAAATGCAACGATGACACTGTGATCCAGGGTTTCCAGTTTCAAATGGAATGAAGTATCTCCATAAAGAACAATCACCAGAGAATCCTCTGTTTTTATGTACACAGCCCTATGCGTACCCAGACATATACTACATTATCTGTAAGCAAATTTAGGACTTACTTTTATTACTTGGCTTAGGTAGTCACCCACAAGTTTTTGTCCCTAAATGACTCGAAATGATAATTGTCTCCTTCACCAATCCTTGCTCTGCCTGGACAGATTATTTTCCCTGAACTGTGACAACACTTTTCTTGTCTTTTCACCTTTTAGATGCTAGAAGCATTTACAGAATGCCCACTGTGATAGCCATTTCTTGGGGAAGTCCTAGGAAAATGACAATCTTTCTTAGAAGAACTCTGTCTATATTGGCTGCCCGTCACCATTAGGACTGAAAACTTCTCTAAAGGAAGGGCATCATAATGCCCTGGCTCAACAGGACACATTTTTTACCCTTTGGTGGTCCATTTTTGTAGAACACATACTTCTCATAAGACTGGAAACTTATCACATATAAACAATCTACTTTAAAGTCAGGTGTGGTGGCACGTTGTAATCCCAGCCCTCTGGAGGCTGAGATAGGAAGACTGCTATGAAGTCAATATCAGCCTGCACTACTATCTGTTTTTTGGACACTGTCTCAAAAATGAAAACAAAACCAAAATTTACTTCAACATTAACCTGCCCACTAATCCTATTTATGAAAGCTTATTTATCTTATGTTTGTACATTTAAAAGACTTCTGCTTATCTTTTTTAATGATTAAATGCCATGTTTCTTTTCTATCTTCAGAATGTAACCATCCAAAATTCAAGTAATTAAAATACTCACTATCAGGGGACTAACCAGGTACGTAAACTATGGCTCATTCACATAATGTACTATTAAAAAGAATTAAGGAGAATCTATATGTAACACTGTAGAGGGAGATGATAAATACAATAGTTAAGTTGTAGAGCAAAGTGTATAGTCAAGGCACAGTGACACATGCCTGTGCTCCCAGCACTTTAGGAAGCTGAGGCAGGAGTACAAGTTTGAGCCCCGTCAAGGCAATTTAGTGAGACCTGTCTCAAAACAGAAAAAAAGGATGGGGTCTGTACCTCAGTGTAAAGACCTCTAGTTCAAGCCCCAGCACTGGCGGGAAAAATTTTAAAACTATGAAGGACTAAAAGCCTTCTCTCAGAGGGAATCAACTATGAGAGATCGTGCTTTTTACATATTTCTTTAATGTCTCAGTGTATGAATGTCTCAATGCATGCTTTTTTAAAACTATAGATACTTCTAATTCCATGTTCACATTGGCATCTTCCCTGTTAGGGAAGAAGTTATGGTTTCAGGTAATTTGTTTTGTTTTGTAACTATTTAGAATCTCTGTATGTCTGAGGATTTCTAGGTCCTATTACTGAACTGAAACTCAAAGGTTTGTGTATGAAGTTCAAAAAAGCCTTATGCTACTAAATACAAGCCACATTGCTGCTCTATGCTCTGAAATACACAGCAGTTCTATATAGCAACCATGCATGTATTAAACACATATGTAGGAAACAGCCAATAATATGCTTTTTTTGTCATTTAAATGTATTTCAGGATTATAGCAGTGTTTATAAAATACCATGTTTAAGCAGAGTGAACAGAAAAGCAGCTCAATGGTAACCTGGGATCAAGAAGAGAGGATGGAGATTGAATGGGATGGATGGGAAAAGGCACACAAGAATACTTAGAGTGTGCAAAATGACTCTGACTGTGGTGGTGGTTACATGGGTACACACTCTGGCAAACTGCCACTCAATGGGTACATTTGATTGCTTGTCAATAATATCCCACACTTAAAAAAATATTTCAGATTGGATCACATTTAAAAGTAGTAAAAGAAAACACAAAATAGTTTTTTGGGGCACTAATGACTGGAAGACTTGTCAAGCATGTGCTTTACCTCTGAATTACATTTTGAGAGCCCAACAGAATAGTTTAAAAAATAATTTTAGAATTGTGTACAGTATTCACTTATTTAATTACTATCAGAGTTCTCTGGATGACACAAAATCCCAGAAGCTGGGGAAAAAGACTGACAAATGTGACAGTAATTAAACAAATAAGAATAAACACATACACGGAGAAACACTGGTGCGGCAATTAGTCAGCTACATTTTAGTGACTACTGCACATTTGTTACCTGAAACATAAAAAAATACTTCTTGCTTGCAAAAAAATTCTCCATTGTCACAAGGTAAATGACAAGCTAGAAAAACATCAGCAACAACCACCAAAAAAAGAATACTACTTAATGTGCACTTAGAAGAAAACTGGCAATTTAGAAAAAGAGATACACACAATAGCTATGTGACAAAATATTGATGCTTATAAAGAAATACAACGTCAAAATAATAAGATAATATTTTCTAACTCTCACATCAGCAAACATGTTTAAGTTTGATATGTGCCATTAATGAGATCAACATTGAGAAGCAGAAATTATCATTCATTAATGATGGAAAAAAATAAGTGGGACACCTTTCCAGAAATGTAAGGCAGTAAGTATCTTCACATTTAAATGCATATACCATTTGGCTTATAGAAATTTACTTTCTCCAGATGTATAAATATACAAAAATATATACATAAGAGAACCTTCTACCACATTATGTATAATACTAAAAAATGTGGTAAGAATTTAAGTACCAACAAGAGGGTACTAGCTGAACAAAGTGAGGCTCATCCCTCCAGTGAACACATAATGCAGCCATTAAATAGAAGGGGGTCTAGGTTACTACAGATCACCAAACCACATTCACTGAAATAGAAGCGAGGTACAAAACAGTGTTTATGGGACAAGTCTCACTCTACAGTATTACTATCATTTTTAAATTTATAAAATAGATATTCTTTAACATGTAAAATTCTCTAAGAACATATATGGGAAATTATTAAATAGAGGTCATTTCGAAGGATAAGACTAGGTGGAAGGAGGGGAGCAGAGTAGTGTGATGAAAGGGTTGCCTTGAATGTAAAAGTATAGAATAGTTACAAAAGAATTCCTTTTAATCTGATGTACATTATCTCCTGATAGTTACCCACTTATGGTGTTCACTCTAGAAAGGCAAATTCGATCTTCAACTCTTCACATAAAGAACTTTATAGTTCTGAAATAGTTTAGTTTTCTTTTTCTTGTGGTTTGCAACTCAAGAAAATGATTTTCTTCCCCACCCCTTTTCCCTACCGTAACTCAGCCTTTTCAGATTCAATCTGGAGGATAGCCATTGTCCTCTCGTAATTCTTTTCAGGGCTGTCACAGAAAGTACGAGCAATCCATCTTGATATAGGATGCTGTCAGAGAATATTTGTTTAAAATTAGTTTCTGAACATGGCTTTGCTCTTCTAGTTGATTACTCTTTAAAATGGCTACTGCAGGTAGTTAAACAGTAACATTTACTACATGCCACCTAGTTTATATGTATTTTAAACAACATTAGTCTATTAGGTAGTATTATTTTTGTCCCCATGTTAGAGATGAGCAAATTGCACAAACTAAGTAGCATTATGTGGATTCAAGCCAGGTCTGTCTGATTCTAGAGCCTGTGCTCCTTCCCATCACCTTAGGCTGAGGGATCAAAAGTGGCAGATTCAGGAGACAGAGCAAGATTTTGCTGATCCAAACATGGAGCTCTTCCCACCAGTTAGAAAAATAAACTGATTTTATGATTTACCTGATCACTTAATAAAGAAGTGTGTTTTCTAAAACATAATTCACTCACATAATAAAACACAAGGAAGTATAGTCTACACGATGTCATCTCACTACAATACTTGTGAGGGTAAGTAACAGGTTAATCTTGGGGTTTGGTGGTTTGTTGTACCATTCACCAGCACAGGTTTGCAAGTCAGATCGGTGGTTTCTAACACATACTGGCTCCACTTCTTGAATAGGTCACTTACTCCTTTTAGGCCCGAGCAGCTTCCTCAACTCTAAAGCAGGGAACAATGTGTACTTTCTACATGGGATGAAATATTTGCAAAAGACTTCTAGTGTTTGCTCCACAGTAGGTGCTCAATGAAAGAGAGCAGGCATCAGTACTGGTAACCTCTTTCCTTTGGCTTTGTACTTAGAAAAAATTCTGTCAGTCTGCTAGGTTGAGAATACACTGCAAAGTCATTCTTTAAAAAACTGTAAAGCTTTTCAAAAAGTACCAAAAGTAGTTGCTAGTAAAAAAAAGTTATCTCCTTGACATTTAAAATTAAATATAAAACGATATATCACAATTACCAAAGTAAAATATTACCTAACTCTGTGACAAAACACCTAATAAAAAATAATTTTTAGTGACCTATACAAACCTTATAATACTCCCAAAATTCTGGGATATAGCCTTCTGGAATTTCTGCTAATTCAGCTTCACCTAATAAGAGAAAAATGATGATCTTCAACTTTAGCATTAGGCGTTTATAATATTAATTCTTCACCAATAAACCAAGAAATCAATACTCTGTGGTTTTCAGAGATCTTTCATTTGTACCAATGAAAATCTGCTTTTTAAATTCACCTTAGTCTGGCTGCATAGCAATTCATTCATTAAGTACATTTAGACATCTTCAGGGTTAAGGCATTATTACAAACATTAAATGAGAGCTCATTTTAATATAATGTTAACAATGTTTAGTAAAAGACATATTATATCATTCAGGGCTTCCCTGTAGTCACTAGACAAAAACTTTTAGAACTCAAAGTGTTAGAAGTACTCAGAACAGAATTCTCCATGAAAATGTAATGTTTACTCTATTCACAATTTTCTTTTTCTAAAAGAGAATAAGATTTATATGATCCAGGGAGGACTTTAAAAACTTCCTTGGCCACTTCACCTCTCTTTCACTGTATCTTTCTACTTCCCTTATTCAGACTTATCGAAGCTGATTTTGGGAAATAAGAAGGAAAAGGTGGATGAGGTGTTTGGACACTTAGTATGTGGCCTCTTTTAGTGACCTTCAAGGTTTTGAGAAAATGTGCTAAGAAATAACATCATATATTATTGCAGATTTTAATTTGGTCACCTTTAAGTAAATGACCACGCTTATGTTTATTTTATTATTTAAAAGTGTTTTCATCATAATATTCATAATTATCTCTTTGAAAATTACATATTTACTTTAAAAATTTACCAATTTGGTACTGTGAAAGTGGGGGTGACTTACCAATAAATACGTTCACCAGAGTTATGCCAATTACTACTGGAATTCCAGTCAACAAAAGGTAGAATTTCTGTTAAGATTAAAAAACAAAAAGAATTTTCTCATGACCATTTCTAACTCTCCTCACTCTCAACTTTTCTCCTCTTGTGGTTGTCTTGTTTCCTATAATATAAACTTGCCGAATTGGGGATATGGTATCAAATTATTGAGTTCAGTGATATTAATTTGTTCTACATTTAAGACTAAAAAGTGAAGTAAAAATTAAGGTTCGACTGTACAAGTATAATTTTATTTATTTATTTATTTTTGGTACCAGGGATTGAACTCATGACCTTGCACTTGCCAGGCAGGCTCTTAGGCCGCTGAGCTAAATCCCCACTCCTATAATTTATATAAATGACCACTTTTTAGTTAAAGCAATGCCATCCAAGTTAGAAAAAACATGTAAAAACCTTAAGGTGATTTAAACCACTAACAGGGCTTGATTCGGCCATGGAAAGGAAACTGGGACCAGCCAAGCAAACGAAGAGGGCCAAGAAGGAAAAAGGAGGGCAGAGAGGGTCTCAAGACAACTAGAGCCAAATGCTGAGGCAGCTTTAGGGACAGTTGCAGCGTCCAGACAATCCTCCATTTTCTAAGCCTCTTCTTTGTTCTCACACAGCCTTGAGATACAAATACAAGTCAGTACCGTGGATAAGCAATGTTATCATCACTGAATTAAGGCTGTACTATACGTTAGCACCAATCTCTGAAACAAAAGTTCCCAAATATATTAATAAAAAATTATTCAAAATAATAGCGCTCCTTTAATAGTTTCTTTGGCAATTTAGACAGTACTAATATAAACTAATCATCCCCATATAAATCAATTTTCGTTTTTGTAATCTGCAGAGTGTGTGTGTGTGTGTGTGTGTGTGGTGCTGAGGACCAAACTCAGGGTCTTGTCATGCTAAGCAGGGGCTTGACCACTGAGCTAGCTCTTAAATCCTGCAGATTTTTTTTATCTTATAGCAAGGGAACAATCAAATTTCAAATCTCCATTATCTTCTTCATGTGTGTGTGTGTGTCCTGGGGATCAAACTCACAACCCTGCACCTGCCAGGCAGGCACTATGCCACTGAGCTATATCCCCAGAAATCTCTATAATGTTAAGAAAGAAATAGCTCAAGCTTTACCTCCTATTACTGTGCACACTTTTACTCAAAGTGAAAATATTCACTAATTTAAAAAGAGCTGCAGTGACAGTTCAGACTTTACTACACAATCACAGTATCTTCTGAGGATAGAAGTATGGATTCACAAAATCAAATCTTTTATAAAATGGAAGATGCTTTCTAAGGAGGCAAAAAAATTTATCCTAATTGTAACAACACATTTTAGTTCAACAAAAAAATTTTTAACTCACCAATAATTTCAAAAAACGTCTGTCATAGAATGAAGAAGGTTTGACCACGAACAGTCTTTTCCCATGGTCTGCACT
Organism: Cavia porcellus; assembly: GCF_034190915.1. Lineage (NCBI taxonomy): Eukaryota > Metazoa > Chordata > Mammalia > Rodentia > Caviidae > Cavia > Cavia porcellus. Next base: position 11,803,312 of record NW_026947500.1, on the reverse strand, counting down.
GTGTCGTACAGGAGCTGGAAATACCAAATTACTCTGTCTTACACAGTTCATGCAAGTAGACTGTTATGAGATAAAGTCAGATTGTAAGGAAACATGCATACCTAAGCATTTGATATATATTAAGATTTTAAAAACGCTTTGTTTTGAGTACTGAGGACAGATGTGAACAAAGACTGACATACAGTTCTAAACTATAGCTCTCTCTGGATTTTTTGTCTTCTTTATAACACTGTAGACTGAATCCAGGGCTTTGAGTATACGAGGCCAGTGTTCTACCACCTATTTTAATTAAATCTGAACTACACATGCAAGTAATCATTTCATGTTTAAGCAGTAGGCAAGGCAGATCAGATACTCTTGGTGAGATGATCACCTTTGTTTGCTCTGCTATAAATATCTGACATTGCTGCAAAAGAAATAAATTATTATAATTTAAATTACACCATTTTATATGAAGAGATAGTGTACACAAAGAAGTTGCCAGGCTGGCGTGGTGGTGAACACTTGTACAATCTTAGCACTTGGGAAGCCGAGACAGGAGAATCACTGTGTCTACAGCCAGTCTGGGCTAAATAGCCAGTTCAAGGCTAATGTAAACTATATAATGAGTCCCTGTTTCAAAAAAACAAACAAATAGAAAGAAGCTGTTGCAAAATAGATGGAAAGGATCAACATTATTTATGCAACAAATCTCCAGCAGGAGTTTGAACTTGTTACAAAACTATATGCTCTAAAATAATGTGGCTCAAATCCATCTGCAAGCCATTTCTGATTAAGAATACTCTCATCTTCAAACTACTCCCAGAAGGAACTTAACCAAGGACTGCTAGAGATAAAATGAGGCAAAGCTTCTCTCCTGGATCCTCTTTCTGGACTCTTCTGATTCAAGTCTTTTCCACTGGGAACAGGGAAGAATCCAGCTGTTACTGAGAAATGGCCTCTGCTGGGCCACTGTTCTTGAATTCTGCATGTGAGTTACTATGGCATGAAGAATTTTAATTTCCCACTAAAGGAATCCCAGTCACAGAAATCAGAAAGGTTTGTATCTTTTGTTCATGTTTCATATCTGGAATGCCCTCCTTTCTCCTGAAATCCACCCTTTAGGCTCAGGTGATGTGTCCTGTTGCCAAGAAGCTAACATTGCTCTAAATCAGAGGAGATCTCTCTTGCTTTTAAATTGTTGTGCCTCCTCGTTTGCATCCTTCTGTTTAGGTATCCACTCATGCAGGACTGGTTCTAAGACCCCCAAAATAAAACAATTCACAGATACCCAAGTTTCCTACATCTAATGGTGTAGTATCCAAATATAACACATCCTTCTGCAGTTTCATCTCTAGGTTATAATACCTACTACAGTGAATGCTATGTAGTTATTATCTAAGAGGATGAGAAATTGCAGCCAGGTATTTAGCTCAGCAGTGTAAGTGCCTACCTGGCAAATGCAAGGCCAAGAGTTTGATCCCTGGTGCCAAAAAGAAAGAAAGAAAGAAAAAGAAAAAGAAAAAAAAAGAAAGAAAAAGAAAGAAAATTAAATGGCTGAGTATGTTTCATTACAGGCACAACTTTTTTCCAAATATTTTCTAGCTGCAGTTGTTGATTCCAAGGATTCAGAAACCACAGATAAGACAGCCAAATATACTTGCTTCTGCTGCTACCACTTTTAATTATATTTTAATATTTTCAAGGTAGGATCTATTTTAACTTTGATATCATTTGTGGGAGCTTACAATGAATTCAGAAGCTTAATTCACAAGGGAATCAGAAGCTGGCACAAATTTATGAAGTGTAAGTCATACTAAGGCCCCTAAAATAACAGTATTAAGAAACAGAAAATAGGGCTGGGGATTTAGCTCAGCGGCAAAAGCACCTGCCTTGCAAGCACATGGTCGTGAGTTCAATCCCTGGTAGTGATTAAAAAAAAAAAAAAAGAAATAGAAAACAAAGTATAGATTTCAGTGACTTATTTGAAACACTCCACTATTTTTTGTGTGAAATACATGAAGTAAATAGGCTACATGATACCACAAATGCTTATTAGTTCAATAAATACTTAACAGCCTATACACGCAGATCTTTTGCTAGATCATGGGTCTAAGAAAGCTACTGATTCTGCTAAGAGAAACAGAGACTAAATAAATAATTGCAAATCTGTAAGGGCAACAAAGGAAAGAAACAGTATGCAATGTGGAAAAAACAGCGCAGAAGAAAAAATCCCATTCAGAGGATGATGGGGGAAGAAGTGAGGCAAAATTGTATTAGAAGCTGAGAGGAGTAAAGTTAGATGACTTTGTAACGAGTAATTGATTGGTTGGTTATAACCAAAATGTGCTGATGAATTAAGGTGATAATCTATCAAAGGGATTTCTCAAAGCCCTTGCAGCATCAAAACTTTTATGAGTGGCCTGGATGGGGCCGAGCCAGCGTTTCTAACTCACTGAGTCTTGGAAACACAATGCTACTGCAACAAGAGTAGCTAACACACAGAGGACAGAGTGGCCCCCAGAAGAGTCCTTGTAGTCATTCCAAAATGAATCTAAAGGCATAAATGTAATCAGTGGAGAGCCCTGCCTTGATCCTCCCAGATTTAGTTGCTCACCAAAAAGGCCAAAGGCTAATTCAATCTTAATCTAATGTACAAGAAGTACAGAGTCAGAACACAACCATCCTCCCTCTCCCTGACATCCCAACTATACCTGCAGAAGTTTGTTCTTTCGGGGACAATCTGGAGCTAAGCCCACCTTAACCGCTACAGCACTATGGCAAACAACCTGAAAACTGATCTAATGAGACTAAAAGAACTAAAGTTGACTGGCCCACAATAAAACAAGTCTGGGTAGAGATTAGATTAGCTTTTTAAACAGCTAAAGGGTTGTCCAATGATAAAAGACTACTCTATGATGTAATCACCTGGAGGAAAGAAGAAGGATCAGTGTGAAACAGTAATTTTCAGCTTGACACATGAAATTCTTAGCAATTTTAGTTGCTGAAAATAAAATGGGACTGCTACACTCGTTCCCCATTACAATTACTCAAATATCATAGTAGCAGGATACAGGTTAAACCTGACGTGTCAACCAGATGGGCTTAGGAGGTTCCCAGTGGGTTGGTGGAACACATTTCTGGCTATGTCTGGGTGGATCACTGAGGTGAGTCCCTCATTCCTTCCTCTCTGGCTCCATTTCCCAGTCATCATGGACTAAGCAGCTTGGTTCCACATATCTTTCTTTCTTGTAGCCAGCTTACTATGGACTAACTCCCCTAAAATCATGTACCAAGTTAAGTATCTTCTCGTTTAAGTTGGGGTGTCAAGTAGTGTGGCTCAGTGTTCGAAAAGCTGACAAATACAGAATATAATAGGCTTCAGCATAATACAAAGGGTTAGACTAGATATTTAGATAGATAGATAGATATAGATATATATATTTTTTTGGTGGTGGTGGTACTGGGTATCAAACGCACAACCTACCACTTGCCAGGCAGGTGCTTGTGCTGCTGTGCTATATCTCCAGCTAGAGCATTTTTAAATATCTTCCCTTCAGAGAATCTGAATATAGGACCTCTCTTAAAATAAACAGGTATACCTTTCCAATGCACCTCTGTCAATGGTTTCCTTTCCATTCCAAGAACTCAGAATGAGAACTTGTAAACATTGTAAACATTTACACGTGTAAACATTTTTCCGAAGAAGATATACAAATGGAAAGGCACAGGAAAAGATGTTCAATGACATTAATTATAGGAAAACGCAAATACAAACCACAGTGAGATATTAGTACATATCTATTAGGGTGACTATTGTCAAATGAATGTTGGTGAGAATGTGGAGAAACTGGAACTTTTGTGCGTTGCTGGCAAGAATGAAAAATGGTATAAACACGGTAGAAAACCTACAGAGGTCTCCCTCAAAAATCAAAACAGAATTAATACATGATCTAGCTATTCTACTTCTGGGTAATACCCAGAAGAACTAAAAGCAAGACCTCAAAGAGATATCTCTCATATTTACAGCAGAATTGTTCATAATAGTTAAAACACAGAAGCAATCCAAGTGTCCAATGACGGATGACTGGATATGTATAATGGTATGTAGTATACTTTACATCTGGATTCCTCATCCCTGGCTTCAATCAGCATGGTGTAAAGTATCTGAATAAAACATTGCAGCCAGGAATTTAGATCAGTGGCATAAGTACCTGCTTGGCAAGTGTGAGGTCGTGAGTTCAATCCACGAAATAAGTAAAATTAAGTAAAAAATAAAATATTGCATTTGTACTAAACACTCATACATTTTTGTCATTTTCCCTTAAAAATACAACGTAAGAACTATTTACATAACATCACACTGTATTAGGTATTATAAATAATCGAGAGATTATTGTATCAAGTAATGTTAGCGCAAGTAGTTTTTTAAGTTTATATTCCTATAGTCCTGCTAGAGATTACTTGGAATCTATTAAATCCTTTCCAGTATATTCCAGTACATCATGTTAAGCTGCATACTTAAAACTTGGAAAAGAAATAAAATAGAATGCGATGTTTTGAGATTGGAGACAATCTGGTTTTATGATAAAAGTTTCACTTCTCTCTTTTACACAGGGCAAATAACTTTGATCAAGAAGATGAAGTAATATCTTAAAACCTTAGAATGGTGCCTGACACACAACAGGTGCTCAATTAATGTTGGTTACCATTATTACTGATTTAGAATATAATAGTGCATTATTTTTATAATAATTAAGTCAGTTTCCTGTAAAATTTAGGCAATAATATTGTATGTACTTTACAAAGTGTTTGAAAGAAAAAAGTGCCAATCAGTTGATGTTCTGCTATTTACCCCCACCTCCTCAACCATCCACAATATTTAAAGAATTCAAATTTGCAGTTCTAGGACTATCTCCCTATTTTTCTGGGACCGAGGCACTTTTACCTTCTTGGCCCACCTTCCTGAAATATTAGAAATACCATTTTATGGCTGCACTAATACAAAAGATAATAGGAAACAGGGAGATAGATCTTTTGCAAGTGAGAAGTATATCTAGAGATGGGAAGATAGGAGGAAGGGGAAAGGGAAATAAAAGGAATACAGATGTGTTATGTACGTGCACCAACTCCTCGGGATGAATGTAATCATTATGTACTGCAGACAAAAAAGAAAAATATAACCTGGGCTGAACTCAGTAACACTGCAGCCTTTAACAAAGAAATTTAACTTATAACATTTGCATGGGTTCCTAAAATTATTATGGGCTCTACAGGCACAATGACCACTGTGCCGAATAGCTAAGCTGGCGGTAAGCCTACCTGTCTAGTATTACACAATATCAGTGGGCTTCTCAGCAACAAGACCTACCATCTGTGGGATCAGAACTTGGTGCAGGTGGTAAGTATACCAAGAATCTGGTGCCCTAGAATCTCAGGTATCAACTCTAAACCTTTTCAGCCTTGGCTGCAAATTAGCACCAACTGGGTTAATCAATGGCAAAATGTTTTACAAACACTAATCACTTTAAACGCGAGCGATCTGATTACGTAAAGTCCTTTACTCAGACGGTGCTCTGTGTATCCTAAATACCCAAGCCCACAATTTGTCCCGGCACTCTCCAGATCTCACCAAGGTCACCTGGGAACAGTTCTCTCATCTCTCACCCCGTCCCCTTTGCACGCACTTTCTCCCAAGGCCAGCACGCACCAACAGTCTTCGGGAAGACACGGGTGAGAAAGCCTCCGAATCCGAGTCGAGTGCCAAGGCGGCGGCCAGACAGAGCTGTCACCGCAGTGACCGAAGCGCGCTGCAATAAACTCATAGCCGCCATGGCTGCCACCGGCAACAGGAAGAAGCTGGGAAGGTGACGGGAGCCGAGAGAGTCAATTCACTAATGAGGGCGAAGTCGATACGTAGCCATGTTGAGTAAGGGCAAAACCCAATTCCAGTTCTTTTTACCCCGTCGGTGTTAGGCAGCGGAAATGACGAGATTGTTGGCGGAAATAGAGTTTAATTAGCTGTGCGGAAAAAATGGCTGCAGCCAGTGTGGCTACTTTTTGTAGAAGAATCTCAGCAGTCCTGAAGGCTTCCGGGTCATTAATAACTCCTGAGGCTCCCACTAGGTCAGGGTAAGTGAAGCAGCTTTGTCTTTCACTCCAGCTTTGAATCTTGTTCGATTGCAGAGATACGAGGACTGCTCAAGGAGGGAAGGGCCGCTTTGGGTAGAGCTCAAAGCCGCCTCTGTGAAGATCGAGTGACCTTGGAGAAGCTGCCCACCTTAGCATTTGTTGCAGCGCTCAGGCAGTAGATGGAATTTGTAGATGCCCTGTATTTGTTGAATTAACCCTGGCTGGGTAGGTTGGGAAAACGTCACCCAAGAGCTTTTGCTGGGAACTGAACGCTATTTCAGGTTTGGATGGATAAATAAGGGGGCTTTGTACTTTCAGGTTCTGCCACTAAAAGCTGATATTAAGTATATCCCGAAAGTTAGCCAAATAAACAGAAAGTCGCCTTGGAAGTGTAAGAAGTGTTATTTCCAGATGAAAAGACAACTTGTCTTCTGGATAGACCAGGCATCTTTGACTTATTATGTATGGTTTCCTCCCCTTTACTGACGTTTGTCTATAACGAGTTACATTGTGCACGTTATTAAATATTTTTAAAACATAATAAATAATAGAAAGTGTCAGGTCTTTTAAAAAAGTAATACATCTGCAATCGAATGCACAATTATCAAGCATCTTTTATGTGCTAGTGTGTTTATTACTCAGAGATAATCGATATTTTCAGTTTTGCAAAGGTCCAGATATAACTTGATCAAGATGGCCAACTTCGAGCAATTATTTCTTCTACATCACCCTTTTTGTTTTAAAAGGAGACAATTATCACATTTTTTCATTATTATAAAATGAGCATTTGTTCATTTTGGGAAAATAGAGTAAAGTTAGGATATTTACATACCATTGTTTGCTACTATTGTCCCTCAGTGTTCTGTTTTTAAAAATTTCAAACCCAAAATTTAAACCAGTAGAGTTAGGAGTAGTAACCATATACTCTTCACCTCTTTTAGCGAATCATTATTAGCATTTTGTCACATTTTCTTTATCTCTTTATGTGCTTTTAATTCTTCTTTATCTCTATGTTCTTTTAATTCTCAGCTATTGAGGTATGTCAGATTACAACCATGATGCTGCATCTCTTCTAAGAACTAATCAGAATATAATAATCACACTCAGGAAATTTAATTAACACATGACTGCTATTACAGTACTATGTACAGCTTATGGACAAATTAAAATTGTCCTGAAGATTTCTTTTTCTTCTTGATTCAGGAATCAATGAAGGATGATTTATTACGTTAGTTGCCTTGTTAGTTTCCTATAATCCAGAACATTTTGTTTTTTACACTCTCATGATGTTGGCATTTTTTTATAAGGTGGTTTTTTAGAATACTCCTCCATTTGGGTTTGTCTGATTGCTTCCTTGTAGATTCAAGTTAAATAAATTTTCCCCACGTTATTAAATATTTTTAAACATAATTTTAAATTATTGCAAAGTAGGTGAACATTCAGATACATAATAATTTTAAAAGCTTATTGCTTCTGGTACAGAAATACCAAGTAAGTTTTTTTGGACATTAAAAAGAGGATTCACTTTACTCCTTATAAAATCAAATATTGTTAAACTCTAGTAACTTGTTCCTATTTGCTCATTCACAGGTTTTCTCTTAACTTGTTTTCTAAGAATGCACCAGATGTCACATCCTTTCACCAGTGTAAATTACTTCATACCACATTGTCAAGAAAAGGACTGGAGGAATTTTTTGATGATCCAAAGAATTGGGGGCAAGAAAAAGTGAAATCTGGTGAGCAACTTGGGTTGCTAAATATTAAATGTTCTTTGAACCCTCCATTCTCGTATTGTTTGTGCAGCTTAATAATTATTTAGCTGTTTCTTTTTTAATTTCCTTTAAGACCATCTACTAAGTCATTAAAGAATCATTATAATAATAAAGTTCATTGTTCCTTGGCAGGTTGGCAAAACTTTTGAAGAGGAATAAATTGAAATTATTAACTAAAGTGAGGTTTAGAGTTTATGTTAGATTCCCAACTGAAGTGGTAATTGAAAACTAATTTGTAGTAACAAAATATTTTGATGTTAGATTGTAAAAATACATTCAGTATTAATGCTGACGGTTTTAAAATGTTATTGCCTGTCTTGTTACTGATATTTTCATATTATTTAGTTGAATTCTAATATATTACATAATACTGCAATTCTATATTTTACAGATAAGAAAACAGATTTAGAGAAGTTAGTAATTTGCCAAGGGCGCATAACTAGAAACATTATTTGACATCCTGAATTTATTTTAATAGGAGCTGCATGGACCTGTCAGCAGTTAAGGAACAAAAGTAATGAAGATTTACATAAACTTTGGTGAGTATAACTAGATGTTTGGAGCAGTTACAGTATAATAGTGAAGTAAAGGGGCTGGGGATTTAGCTCAGCGGCATAAGCACCTGCCTTGCAAGCAGGCAGTCGTGATTTTGATCTCTGGTACTGGTAAAAAAGAAAAAGACAAAAAAAAAAAAATAGTGGAGTAAAAATGTTGTCTTTGTGATGTAAGAAATTCAGTAAAGTGGTCTATCGTGTCATACATACTACAGATGATATGTATCAGTGGTGGCAAACCCTTGGCATGCTTGCCGTGGTGGGCATGCTGAAACCTGTCAACACTTGAGCCGGGTCACCCCAGCATCGCTCCAGCAGCTGAGCATCAGATAACAGTGCTCATAAAAGGCAGTTTTGGCACTTTGAGATAAATAAGTGGGTTTTGGGTTGTATCTTGGGTACTCAGTCTCTAAAAGGTTTGCCATCACTGGTATATATATGATCCATATCTTGAGAGATTTCATAAATATGGCAGAGTTTAGACTATATTAAGACAAATACATCATAGTTCTTTTGTCGTTGGGAGTTTGGAAATTTTATTGTAACTTCTGTTAGTCATACCAACACTTTCATTCTAGGAATTTTGGTAAACTAGGTAAAGAAAAAGGGGAATAGTTGGTCACATTTAGACTTTCCCTTTTTTGTTGCCTTTTTCATGGTCTGGAGGTCTTTAGCCTCTCAGTGTGGGGATTTATGTTGGAGGGGAAATTTTATGGGGCATTTAGGCAGACCTTTCTGGCAGGTTCTCCTCATGAATTTGAGAAGGTTAAGAGGATTTAAGACAAAGTTGCATTGTTAAGTGGCTGTATTTAGCCCAAAGATACTTTGTTTAAACCATCCTGTTCTGAAAATTGTGTATTTTGCCCCCAAAATAAAGACATTGGTTTCTCTGGAATAGTCAGGTTGTAGTCTAGTAACACTGCCCCTGTATTCCTGCATGACAACAATTAGCTGGTCCTTCTAGATGCCCGTTCTAGATTTTTTATAGAAAAATGTTAAATTAAAGGACATTATTATGGGTTGTCAGGAAAGGGAGTTAGGGCTCTTTGAACATTTACTGTGGCTGAGAGCAAACCGTCTGCCACTCCTTCCCTTTAGATTGGCTTTTTCCATAGCATAAAGTACTGCTGTTCCTTTTTCTTGTTCTCAGTGTCCTGCACATTTATTTCCTTTCTGGTTTAGAATTGTAATTTTAAGCTGATATATTCATAAAACTGAACTAAATCAGCTCAGCTGCTTTGGTTTTTTCGATTATGGTTTGCTGTCTCTCCCTTCCCACCAAGTTCCGTCTCCTCTGAATCTTTCCATGATCATCTAAACTAACAAAAGATGTCTTATTCCTCCCACTTATTGTTCTGGTACTTGTTTCTCCCATCCAATAAGCTACATCCCATTACAGTTTCGGAATCAGCATGGTAGAGTAAAAATAGAAAGGGTTTTGCATACAGGGAATCTGAGGTTTGAATCCAGAATTAGGTGTGCAGCCTGAAACATCTTACTTTTCTCAGCCTTACTTATTTAGGAAGCAGAAACAGCACTAATCTCAAAGAGCTGTTGTGAGAATTACATAGTGTATAGAAAATGCTTAGCAAAGATGTTCAATAAATGTTTTCTGTCTTCTGCTTTCCTTCTCTCCACTTGGAATGGAGCGATTATGTTTTATGTTTTTTTGTAACTCGTACTTAATGAAATATGACAAAGTTTTTTTGAACAAGTAAATAAGCAAAGATAAAGTTATTCTAAAAGACTTTTAAGTGTAGATTAATTTTGGTGTCAGAAACCACAACTTTTTTTAACTTAACCACAGAACAGCATCATAGACTTTGTGTCCTCTGCTATAGGTACGTCTTACTGAAAGAAAGAAACATGCTTCTAACTCTAGAACAGGAGGCCAAGCGGCAGAGTTTACCAATGCCCAGTCCAGAACGGCTGGAAAAGGTAAGGCTGGGGAGGCCAACTGTTGTGTAGGGTAAAAACTAAAAGGAATCAGTATGGTCTTTATTTCTTGTCAAATAGATTTATGTTTTCCTATTTCCATTTGACTTTTAGTAAATCTGTGCTGTGTAGCTGTCAAAATTATCTTATTTTAGGATATTTCTGTCATCCCAGAAAGAAATCTCGTAGCCGTCTATAGTCACTCCATTCCTACCTGCAGTCCTCAGCACGTGGGTGCAGTGTATTTTTATTTCTCTTGAGTAGATACCTACGAGTCAAATTGCTAGTAGATCTCTGCTTGATAGTGTAAGAAGTAGAGAAATTGTATTCTGAAGCAGGTGTTACAGGTAGAGCTTGTGCTGAGCATGTACAAGGCCCGGGTTCAAACGTTTGCTCCCAAAAAGTAAAACAAAATAAGTACCTGAACCAGTATACATTTCGAGCTGCAGTTTGTCACCTCGTCACCAACTAGATCACTTTCTAATGTATTTTTTTAAATGTCTGGTAAAAACAACGTAAGTTTTATCATCTTAACCATTTTTAAGTGTACATTTCAGTAGTGTTAAATATAGTCTCATGGTTGTGGAAGAGTCAGTTACTATTTAAATTAGGTTTTCTTTATGATTATGAAAAGAATCTCTTGTGTTCCTATTCCCAGTCTTCATGTTTCTTATCCCTCAGAATTTTTCTGTACTTGTCTAAGTATGTTTATTTTTTATTTACACAAATTTGTTTCTATAGTATGTCTTCTCCTGCAGCTATATCCTGGATTCCTATATATTTAGATCTGCCTTTTTAAAATTTTCACTATGTTTCAAACATTTTTTCTATATATGAAAAATTTTAAATTTAGATTTGTAAGTTTTTTTCCTAATTTGCTTTCAAAGTTAACATTTTAGAATTTTAAATAGGGAGAACACAGCTATTTTTGTAACAATTTTAGTTCTCCTGCTTGACCTACACTGGATACACCATTGTCACCAGACTGCCTTAAATCAAAAACACATAACACATGTGGAAAAAGTAAAAGAATTAAAAAGCATGCAATAAAAACTCAAGTATTTGCTGCAATTTCTAAGAAAGTTATTCTGGTATAGTGAAAGTGGACTGTATAACATTTTGGGGTTTGTAAGCTTTATTTTGATATACACTTACAAAAGTTAGGAGAATAGTACCCAGAATTTTTAAAACAAGAAATTAACATTTATATAATAGTGTACTCTAGTTAGATCTTACTCAGATTCCATCAAATATCCCAATAGCATTCTTTATAGCAAAAGAAATTCTGGATCATGTGTTTTCAGTTTTTGTGTCTCTTTGGTCTCCTTTAATCTGGAAACTCAGTCTTTTGTTGTTTTGTGGGGCTTTTCTTGTTTGTTTGGCTCCTTATGGATTAGGTTTTTCGTTTGTTTTTTGAGACAAGGTCTCACAATGTAGGCCGGTCTTGAACTCACTATGTAGCCCAGGCTGGCCTTGAACTTGCGGTGATCTTTCTGCCCTCAGCCTCCCAAGTGCTGGGATCACAGGCATGTACCATGGCCCGGTTCATTGTATTGCTTGACACTGACATTTTTGAAGTGAATAGGCCAGTCCCTCAGTGTGGGTTTGTGGGGTATTCCTGTAAGAGTGACACCAACATCATAGATGTGGTGCTGTAGTCTTCGTGGCATCAGATCCAGAGGTTCAGGGTGTGAATTTGCTTTGTTACTGATGATAGTATTAATACCTCAGTGAAGGTATTATCTGCCAGGTTTCTCCACCAAATAGTTACTAGTTTTTCTTTACATCGAAATAAAAAACTTCCTTATTAGGAAGTACTTTGAGATCATGTAAATGTCCTATCTAACTCCTCAACATCCATTCACTGGTTTTAGCATCCTGTGATGTCTTGCCTGAATCAGTCGCAGCATTTACTAAATAGTGATGGTCGAATCCTAGCATTCGTTCTGCATTCATTAGTTAGCTTTCTTCTGTAAGGAAGGCTTTCTTATGTTCCCATTTCTTTCTCTATCATCATTTCCTAGCAGAGTGAACTCACGGATTCCAACTTCATTCAGTGAATTATAATTCTTCAATACCATCATTTCCAGGTTTTACTAATGGAAGTTTCTTCAAGAGGGGCCTTTTGTCCTCATTGTTCTTCGATGAGGTTCATTAAGATGCTCTGGATTTATTTGGCACTTCCTTAACCCAGCTCTCAGCCACTTTGCATAAGAACCTGATTATTTTTAATGAAGAATGACATAGAGATTAATACCTGTGTGCTAGGTGTTCTCATTGCAACATGACATTTGTAAAGTAATCGTTTTATTTTCAGGTTTATTTGCTAACTCTGCTATTAAAGGAATTTAGGTTTTAAGAGACTTAAGTGCATTGACAAAACTTTGACAGAAAGTTTTTGCTAGGATAATGCCGTTACAGATCTTCTCTCCTTGCTTGAAGCACGTATTCCAGTAGATCATCAAAATTTGAAACCCAAAAACTTCCAGAACCCAAAACTTTGACTACAGGTCTGATGGTTAATGTGTATTTCTGATTTTTTCATTTGTTGGCATAAACATTTGAATGTTAGCTCTGTGGACTTAGTAGCCATGTACTTTTATCTCATTAGATACCATATAGGAGCCTTATACCCTGCCCTGGCTTGGGCAAACTTTCTGTAGCCAGCAATCTGATTTACTGAGAACTCCTGAATATTATAGAGCTTTGTGTAGGCCCTCATCAGTGTGTTCTCTTCATTTTCCTAGGTTTTCTGTCTTCAAAATAGTATTTGTCAGCCAGACATGATGGCACATGCCTGTAAGCTTAGTACTCAGGAGGTTGAGGCAGGAGGATTGCTGCAAGTTTGAAGGCAGCCTTGGCCATGTAATGAATTGAAAGCCACCCTGAACTACACATCAAGGCTCTGACTTAGAAAAACAAACAAAAGATTTCTCTTACCCATCTTTTATTTCTCAAGGATGTTGTAGAAATATACATAGTTGAGAGAAACATGTGGATCAGCTACTGTAAGGCAGTGAATGAAGGTTAGGAACAGTGTAGGTGCTGAGCCTGAACTTGACTAAATTTGTGGCTTTCACATCTCTATCTGGTCTCACATTAGCTACCTGCAAGGGGGCAGGTTATTATATTCCAATCTGTCTTTTTTAAAGGAGTTTATAAGAAACATTTATTTATATGTGGTGTTTGATATCTGTGATAATGGTCCAGGATAAAGCACACACTCCCACCTAAAAATGGCTCAGTATATTAATTGTGGACAAACTTGTCTCCAGTCTGAGAATTTCTATACAAACACATATTACTCTACCAGCCTATTATGTACATTAAAAATCATACTGTAGGAATCTTCAAAGAGAAAAAAATAAGCATAGTGGTATCTTCTTACAGCTTGGTGGATCTTTGAGGTTACTCTAAAATCAGAGTGAACTAATACTTCTTTCCCCATAGTAAGAAGAGCTGCCAAGCAGGGTATGATATCTAGGTAAGAATGTGAGGAAAATGGTGATTAGTTGAGGCCAAAACATTTGTAATAAAAGTAACAAACTAGTATCACTTTTTAGGTGAAATTTCAAAATAGCATGTGCTAAAATTGAATCTCCAAAAGGAATTTTGCAGGCACATGTCATGCTGAGTATAAGTAGTATGTGGAAATTCAAGCGAAGTAGCTTTTCATTTAATGAAGCTAGAACTTTTAAGGTTACAAAAAGTGATATTGGGGACACCACTGAACACATGCCTGGGTCAGAAAGTTTTTCGAAAGCTCTTGGTGGTAGTTCCTTGATAAAACATATTGACCATAGATCTTCTGTAGCATAAGTCTTTATGTATTTTTTTCCTTTGGAACTGTTAAAAGAGATTGCTGAAATTGAATCTACCCATTCTTTTCTCAGGTAGTTGAGTCCATGGATGCATTAGATAAAGTGGTCCAGGAACGAGAAGATGCTTTAAGGCTTTTACAGACTGGTCAAGAAAGAGCTAGACCTGGTGCTTGGAGAAGAGACATCTTCGGGAGAATCATTTGGTATATAGATTACATTGTGACTCTTCAGAGATGAGGGTAGAGATTTGATATCCCATCCCCCTGCCCAGAATATTTTAACGAAATTCTCGGATTAGCCACTGAGAGAATCACAGCTTCTCAGGAGGCTGATAGGGTAGGATCACATTTTGGAGGCCAGCCTGGGCAACTTCACAAGATCTTATCTCAAAAGCAAATAATAAGGGCTGGAGCTGGAAGAAGGGAGAAGGAGGGGCAAAGGGGGGACCAGATGAGATATATCACAGATGTATCTGTGTAAGAAAAGATCACAAACTACTTTGGAACACCAAGATATACAAATGAAAGTAGCTTTGTGGGTAAAACTAGCACTAGCCCAGCCATCCCATTCATATCATTCAGTTATTATAGATGTAGGGGCTTTTTTTTAAATAACAGATTCATATCTTGAGTCATAGGACCTTTTCAAATTTTGAAAGCTTATGGATGCCTTCTCCAGAAAGTATAATGTATGTGTATGATTTCAGGTTATAAAACTCCTGAAGTTGATTTTAGGACTTCGCCCTGCCATCTTGGTCCATTAAAAATCCATGAATATTTTTTAAAAAGGATTTCTTGAGGAATAAGGTATATTTGTATAATTCTCAAAGTCTTGTCAGGCATGGGAAAACTGATACTCACAAAGAGAAAGTCTAGGTATCAGTAACCTCTCTTCTAGGGGTTTATTTACATTTCAGGTTGAGCAGATAAAATACAGTTAGCAGTACCTCAAAGATTAGCAAAATGAAGAATGCACTGGGTAGCTGGAGAACTTTCCTGAATGCTTGAAATTACACCACACAGTAGTATTTACACTTTTGGTAAATGCTTCCAGAGGCATTCAGCAATAGGACTGCTTATTGCAGTTCAACACAAAGAAGAGAAACTGCCGAAATACCTCACTAACAAGCTTTTCTGGGTTCTGTGGGTGTAAATCAGTGGGAGAGGGCTTGCATACCAGGTGTAGGACCCTAGCTTTTCTCTAGTGACAAAACCTTTGAACACTTTATTTTCGAGTAATTTATATTAGGGTTAATTTACTTGAAGTTAAATAAGGAAACATGAAAAATTAGGAAAGTGAAAATGCACTGTTTTCTATAAGGCAAATACCTTTTTTTGTTTCTTGGCAGGCACAAGTTCAAGCAGTGGCCTATACCTTGGTACCTAAATAAAAGATACAACAGGAAACGATTCTTTGCAATGCCTTATGTGGACCATTTTGTCAGGTGAGCACAGATATTCCTGGTAGTGAAATGTAGTATCTTTACATCAGATCCGTATGTTAAACTTTCTTTACATGTTAATTTCTATTACATACATAAATTGTGTATGTTCATAGTGTAAAAAATAGGGTAAGGTAAAAATAAAGGAAGAAGTCACATATTTAACCATTGAGAAAAACAGCCACTGTCAATACTAGTATGTATCCTTTTGAAAGTTTTATTACCCATTTATCTACTTGTATGTAAATAGATGGAGAAATTCTAACATGCAGATCAGAATAACTCAAGTGCTTAAAATGTGAGCTTGTGATTGCAGGCTAATGAAAAGCACTTAGAGAAGTCTGTTGGATTCATCGTGTCTAAATTATGCTATTCTGCATAATGTAGATCTATACATATTTCCTATAGCGTATTCATTTTAAACCACTTATGCCAGAGATTAAATTTTTTGAATTTTTGCATGAAATTCATACATGTTACCAAGAAAAATTCTAGGAATGAAAATTTGAAGAGAACACATTTCATTGTTCCATTGTTTTGGGCATTCCAAAAATGGATCACTAGGCACTGATGGGGTAAGCGGATCATTGAATAGGGAAGTTATAGGCGTTCCTTCATGGTAGTGGAGTAACGTGGTATCAAGTACCACCAGTTGGTAATTATAAAAGCTAAGTAAGGTATTTTAGAAGAGCTATTTAACTAGATCCACACCCAAATGCACAGAAGCCAAAGAATTTAATCCCAAAGCTGCAGTTGAAGGGCAAACAATTGCAAGTATGGTTTCTTACTCTGTTGCTATGGCTGCAGAGAGAGATGGCACCAGGGAACTGCAGAGCTGCTGGCTAATCGTTCTAGAAATGAAAACTCAATCCTGGAAAAGCAGCTGAAAGTTAATTCTGACAGCTGTCTTGGATAATACATGTTGGTTTCAGAAAGGACTCTTCAGAGACTGACTTTCTCCTCCAAAAAGCTCGCTTCCATATTCTATACCAAAAATTTAAACTACTTTTAAAAATGATTTTAGTATGAATGGAACATGTCTGTAAGCATGAATGAGTTTAGTGTCAGTTTAAATTTTGCATCTTCTCCACTGAACTGAACAAAGTACCTCATTTTATCTGGTGTACCCATTCTGTGTGGGCATTAAACGTCAGTCATGCTTCCACCAGCGGCACTCCACAGGCAGTACGGAATTCTCCTGCAGAATGTCCCCAGGATCTGTCCCTGCCGTCCTTAACTGGTGTTAGCTGGCATCTTCCTCATTCCGTCCCACTCAGTACTGCTTCCTGGCCAGTTTTCCTCCAGCCATTTATCCCCCATCAATGCTCTTCAGAAACACAGAGTACCTTCTTGTCTAGAGAGTAAAATACAAAGTCTTTCCCATCCTGTGCTCAACTTTTATTGTTTAAATGGTTTTTTGAAACAAATGTCTAAAACAGAATTGGAGCAAAAACTGATGGATAGGTAATTTCAGCTGTTTAGTCTTTATACTTTTTTCTAATTATGTCTAATTAAGACATAGTCTTGTCTTCATCCAGATGTAACTTCTCAAATTTCTGTGATCTTCTGACAGTACCAGTATATAGTAATTGTTCAGTAGATCTCTTCAATTGTATTATTATAGCTTAAATAAAACACTGTAAAATAAACATTTAAGTGAACTAGAGGTTTGGCATCCATGAACTTTATCATAATCATATTCAATTTTGACAATACTCAAATGGCCCTACAGGTCATTATACTTTAGCTGAGACACAAATTCTCATGCCCTGGGATGCTGACGGGGAAAAGAGTCTGCTTTAGAGCATGCTAAGTCTAACCAATGCCTAACCATCATCTTTTAGCATGGTTTTATTCAGTTTAGCGACAGTCAGCTGGGGTGAATGCTATTTGAAATCAGGTAATTACAAGTTCCAGGATACATCTCAGGATATGAAAAACCTAATGTACTCAATAAAGTTGATGTTCTTAAAGCAGAAAAGTATGTTTAGTCATATGAGGACTGAATTTGGGGCCCAGTCTGTCACAGGCTTGTAAGATCTGGACATTATCCAGTCACAAAGCATAATTTATTCAGATACAGGTGCTTCTGATTTCAACATTTGTCTCTTGTGTATGTTTACAGAGATTATTGTTCAAGTTTAATAGTTTAATAATATGGTACCATATAGACTGGTAGGATTTGAGCTTTTATGTAACTGATTTGGAAATGTAGCATTAAGTGGCAGAAAAAAAGTTCTGTAAAAATTGCTGTTGTGTTCTTATTATTCTAGACTGAGACTTGAGAAACAAGCCCGCATTAAAGCAAGAAAAGCCAGTTTGGAGAAAAAGAAAGAGAAAGCTTTACAAGAAAAGTTTCCACATCTTGCTGAAGCCCAGAAGTCGAGTCTTGTCTAAAAAAAAATCTAATGTTTTTCTGTGTACAAAAATATATACTAAGTGATTTATAAAGAAATTGTGTTTTTTAAAATGACAGCGATATTCTCAAGGTAAATATGACGTGAATTCTCAAAGTGTTCTTGCTTCTACCACATTTTTTAAAAATCAGGTATAAAATTCAGGCCAAATTCCCATCTTAAAAATCCTGACATCTACGCATGCTTTTAACATCACACCTGCTCTCTTACAGAATGAGAGTGGTATTAACAGTCTAAGGCAGAGGCAGTAAAGTAGTTTTAGAATTCACAATTTTTACTATTAATGTTAGTAGGATATGAAGAGGATGGGAACTATTATTAATAAATGTAATACTTTCACTCAAAATAATGATAAAATACCTATAGTGTTCAGAAGTAGCAAGTCAAAATATACAACAATCAGAAAATATTTCTGGAGTGGCTGGTAATTTTTATTAATTTTATAAGCCTAAGGTAAAAAGCATAGGCAATAACTTTTACTAGTCAATAAAAAGCAGTTCTACCATTCACTGGTTATTAATATACTAAGCAAAGCTTGAAAGCATTTTACTGAAAGGAAAATATTTAGAGAAAATAGATATTTATACAAAATTATAAAATGCTCATAATCAGAATAAGTACATTTCAAGGAAAGCACAAACTCATTTTAATTTATAGAGCCAGTTAAAGCCTTAAAAAATGTAAGTGGAAATTGAAATATGCAAAAATGTATAAACATTCTACAAAAGATGGTAATTCTTTCCTGAGTGTACTAAAGCTATGAAACGTAAGGTGACACAGGAGGGTTGAGGTCTAGAAACTTTCAAGGGCATTTTCTTTCTACACACTGCTTCCCGCCTTCTTCATATTCTTGTTTGGAAATCCACATCTGTTGAAAGGTGCCCTGGAAAATGGACATAATATATAATTATGTCTGTCCTATGAGAAAATATTATATGTTGACAGCTCAAACTCCCTCCCCCAAAACAGCACTCCATTACTCCTATTCTTTCTGCCCTCCCCCAAACCATCCAAAGATAACACAGCCTTGCCTTTCAGGTTTAAAATAATATTAAATCATTCTATTTTATATTGTAAAATGGCTCTGTGCCAACTTAAGGCAATAATAGTTGTCACAAGGTTTAAGTACTTAGTGACATTTACTTCAGCTGTTTCAAGGAAAAAGGGAAGTGCTCTAAGTCTCAGGTCCAGAAATGTACGACTTTTTCTCCTAATTCAAGACCGACACCTATCCAAGATCCAGTGTAACTTCTTTTGCCCAAGAAACAAATCTTGACTTCAGCATACCTCACTAGCAGACTAGGGAATGGCACAGAGCTAAATTATTTAATTTTAAATATACAAATCCTGATCAGTGCCAGTAGGGGTATGAAGAGGCATGAATACTTTCACATTTTTGAAATTAGGCTAACAAAAGTCCAATAAAGCTAAAAGTCACTGTTATAAAACATTAGGTCTTCTACTCATCTGAAAACTGCAATGCAAGGATAAATGAAACACTGGAATTAATTCAAGCAAGAATCTTTAAAACTGTATCTACTAACCAAAGATGCTAGAATGGAGCCCCCAATCCATGAACTAAACCTCCGTTCCACTGTCGTGTTATTTGCAATCAGTTTCAACCGCATGCTCTAATAGGGGAAAAAAGTGTTAGTACAATCAAAACAGTGGATTCAACTTAGAAAATTCATTTTTGACAATGTTTTAGCTAGCATTTGTATCTTATCCAAGGAAACATACTTATCACCATAAATAAGGAAGTGCTAAGTGCCTTGTGCATTATTTCACTACATCCAGTAATGAGTACAGTTACACCAATCAGTCTCCAGGCCTCAGGCCACCCTGATCCTTCCTTAGCCTACGCCTGTCTTTCCAAACCAAAGCAAAGCAGTTATCAGGTCTCAGGTAGGACCACTGCTTTTTTTCCAAATTAGTGCTTACGCCTTGAATTCACACTTTCTTGGTAAGTTTATGGCACAGTACTATCCTTTTATCTCACTTCCTATATCAAAAGATTTTCCTTCTTACCTAGGGATCTGATTAGTAGTTAAGTCTTTAATACATTCCAGTTATTGCACATATGAACATAAAGTTTGACTCTTTTCACAGTGAAATGTGTATGTGTCATGGTAAGTTTTGAGATGTGGGATGCGTGCTGGAGTGAGAGGGGTGAGTGTGTAGGTGAGGGACACTTCTTTCCTTTTTGCAACACTAGGGATGGAACCCAGAGCCTTACACATGTTAAGCAGGTACTCCACCACTGAACTCTGAAATCTACTAACTACACTGTTTTAGGTGTACTCTAGATCAGCCTGTAGTTCCAAGAATCTTAAGATATACAGAGCAGATGTCAACATGTAAATACATATATATGCAAATACCACCCATACCACCCTTAATTATACAAATAGAGCATATGTAAAATAAGCTAAAAGACCACTAAATACACAGATTCTACAGATTTGTTAGGGCCTGTGTAACTCCTTTCAAGTTTACTTTCCAAGTTAATATTTTGTGGCACCTTATAAAAACTACTTGATAGAAATTTTAAAATTATGACTCCTATTACTGATATACCATACAAATTACCTTCTCTCTAATCCAGGTTATTTTTAAAAGTTACTATAGTACACCTTGTAATCTTTTAAAAACATACATGCTCTCATCAGTCCTCTACCAAATTTTATCCTGTTAAGATTTAACTAAATCCAAAATACTCCATAAAGCATGCACTGCTACACATCTGCTGTGGGCTGAATTATAACCCCTAAAAAAATACAATATGTTGAGGTCCTAATCCCTCTTACCCATGAACATGACCTAATTATAAAAGTCTGTGCAGATGTAATTCATATATAAATTGAGATCAATAATGGAGTAGGATGGGCTTTTAATCCTGTATGATTGGTGTTTTTTTAAGAAAAGTACCACAGCTACAAGCCAAGGACTGCTGGCAGTCCACAGAAAGCCATGAAGAAGGAAGGAAGTGTTTTCACTACTGACTGCAGCAGGAGCTGGCCTAGTGACACCCTAATTTCTGATCGAGTCTCCAGACCTGAGACAATACTTTTCTGTTGTTTTAAGCCATCAAATTGTGGTGCTTTCTTATGGCAGCCCTAAGCAATCTACACACCACCCATCTTTCCAATCACATCATCTTCCTCTTTTCCCCATAGCTATCACTGATTACTTTGAACTACTGGAACATATAATCCTCCCATAATACTTTTTTTCCCAGTACTGGGGATTAAATCCAGGGTTTTCTCACTGAGCTATATTCGGCCCCCCTCGTTTTTTGTTTTTTTTTTTTTTTTAACCTCTGAAACACATTTTGCTAAATTGCCCAGACCAGGCTCAAATTTGTGATTCTCCAGTCTCAGCCTCCCAGAATGCTGGAATTATAGAGTGCTGGATTACAGGTGTGTGCCACCATGCCTGGCTCCATCATGGTTTTTGCTCCACCTAGATGTCCTGTCCATAAATTAGCAAACCCCTAAATTATTCATTTAAATAACAGCTTCTTTATAGGGCTTTCCTCTAGAGAGTTAAATGCTTCTCAGTGTTCCCAAGAGTACCCACTTGGCTCATTACAATAATTATTTTTTACATGTCTGACTTTCCAGTGGGCCACCCTAGTGTGTAATTACACTATACACTCATGAGCAAGTATAAGGCTAATGCATAAAGTTGAGATTCAAACAATTTGAGAAATCAATAGATGTCATTTAGAAAATTGATAAGCAACATTAATACCACATACACAAAATACCTACCTACTTAAAAATGAACCCTGGCTTATAAAACTATGACACTGGTGAAGACATACTAATAATGAAACAGTGCTACTAGAAACAAACAGAACTTACTGGAGGAGTTTTCTGAGACAGCTCTCTATTCAACCTATCAGTAAAACTCTGTATTAGCGTGTTTCCTCCTGCCACTATCACACTGCCATAGAGACCCTAGGATAAAAGCAAGAAACAAATTATTTCCAAATGTTCCCATTATCATTATTATTATGATGCTAGGAATTGAACCCAAATTTCCAATTGCTTTAAATAAAATTACAAGTGAAATCATATCCCCCATTACAATTTGTCCTTCCTTTACCTGAAAAATTTTAACTTCTATACAGAACTAGTAACTTGAACCAGTAGTTTTCAATCCTAGCTGCATAAGCAATTCATCCAGGGAGCTTTTATACCACCGATGTCTAGGAACAACTGAATTAAATCTCTGGAGATGGGATGCAGGGAAGGGTTTCATTTATTAAAAATTCCCCAGATGGTTCTTCTGTGCACCTAGATTTAAAAATCACTAACTTAAAAATAATCATTCTAAAAACCATAATTTTTGTTAGCTGATATTTAAGTAGAGATACATACATTTTATGACAACTACTTCTTAGAATGTTTATCAGGAAGTTACAGCATTTTAAATTAGATAATATTATTTTATGGATTATGATAAGCAACAATTTACTCCAAAAATAGTATTGGCCAAAATGACAGCTATCTTTTTCCTCTTTTGCAAGATGTGCATCAGAACCACACAGGAAGCTTCTGCAAAATACACATGCCTAGGCCTCCCAAGTAAAAAAAATTCTTAATTATAAGAAATACATTTATTTTTCTTTCTTTTTTTTTTTTTGTACTGGGGATTGAACTCACAATCTCACACCTGCTAGGCAGGTGCTCTTGCCACTGAGCTAAACCCCCAGCCCCTACATTTGCTTTTAATTTGCATGCATAAAAAATGCCATCCTGCTTTTTTTAATGGCTAAGTTCCTATTTAAAAACTTATTTCAATTGTTAGTACCATCTAAATTTTGAAACAGAAAACAATATAGAAATATCTCTTCTGCAGTTAACACTGTTTAAAAGAACACTAAAAATAGCAATCTATCATATATATGAGACAGGGTCTCACTATGTAGTGATCTATGTAGTGGCTGGCCTTAGCCTCCTGCCTCAGCCTCTAAAGTGCGAGGATAGAGGTATGCATCACCACATCCAACTGGCTTATAGTGAATGTACTTCATTGTGTTCCCCCCAAAATGGCCTTGGATTTGTACCAAACACTTCAAACTTGTATTTCTATTGTCCTATGAGTAGCATTTGCCTGCCAGGTCACTAACTGAAATAAAGAATGATTTTCAGAGTCACTCAAAAGCTTTTGGAACAATACTTTTTTTTTACACATCCTTAGTAAAAACATCATTCTCTAAGCACATTAAAAGAAAACAAGGGCAGTATGTGGGCTTATGAACTCGATCAAGTTTAACAAATTACAATTAACAAGTGTGGTGCACAATCAGTCTAATAAATACAGTACGTCATACAGAGTTAAAACCCGACAAGGAACAAAAACGGTGATTTAGGGGCATTTTGCTGTCCTGAAAGACACTTTATTCTGTAATAGGAGTCTCGTACTTACTGGTCTAATGTCAATATCACACATTCCAACACTTGTAGTGACAACATGACTGACTCCCAACATTGTATTTCCTGACAGCCCCTAAAAACAAAAGAAATTGGACATTCACGTGAACAGCTTCACAGAGTAAAGCATATCCTCCAAAACTTAAGTCTTCAGAGGTTTCGTGATGGTTAAGCTTAACTGTCAACTTCAGTAGCCTTGGAGCCACCCACAGGATCTTCTGGTAAAAGCACACTTCAGGGGACACCTCGATGGGCCATGGAACATGACCTTGTAATGTAACTGGTGAGCACCGTGCCGTTCCTACCATGGCACCAGCCAGTGCGGACTAAAACCCCAGAAACCTTCAGCCAAAATAAACATTGCTGGGGGGGGGGGGGAGCTCAGATATTTTGCCCTAGCAATAGGGAAACTGATCATATGGGTTTATAATTAAACAAACTCTTTCTATGCATGAGTAAGGCCAGGCGAATTAAAAAACAAGTTTTCATACCTTTACATTGGAAGGGTCGAATAATCCTTCAGGAATTTTTAGCCGCTCTGCACCAAAATCACAGTTGTAGCCATTAGGAAATTCATAATGAACAGTTGGCATCTGTGCAGCTACTCTGCAAACATATTAAACAGTATTATACAAAAACACAATCCTCTTCAAATTGATGAACTACGAGGGAATTACCAATTTATAAGAAACCAGGAGGGAGAATACTTAAAAACATTTAGTATATCCTTACACAGCTTTACAGAGTTAGGCTAGTTAACCTAATTGTAGAATTCTTTTTCTGGTGGTACTAGGGATTACACCTAAGATTTTTTCAAATGCTACCCAAGTGCTGCTGTACTACTGAGCTGCATCCCCAACCCTTTTTATTTTGAGATAGCATCTCACTAAGCAGTCCAGGCTGACCTTGAACTTACAGTTCTCTTGCTTCAGTTTCCCATTTCACTAGGATTGTAAGCATATTCCCCCATGCCTGGCCCAATTATTTAATATTAAAAAATCCTTTCTTCATTTTATGAAGTACACAGCTTAAATAAAAACAGACTGTTAAAAAAGAAAAAGAAAAAACACATACTGTTCATCGTAAGTTGAATCTGACACTTGAAGTACTGAAGCTTGAAAATCTTGGATAACACACTGAATAAAAATAAAGTTTAAGAAACAGGACTGAAATTGGAGCTGCAATTTATAGTTTTATAACATGATATTTAAAATATTCTTCTTAATGAAACAGTACTATATTCCTTGATGAGTGAAGCCTTTCAAGAGTATAAATCTATTCAAGAAGGTCTCTGAGTTCTGAAGGCAAACTATAAATTTTACTTAAGGGACAATAAAGAGAAACTACTAGAAATCCTTGTATCATAGTCTTGCGTAACTAATCCAGTTTCAGAACATCAACTTTCCTTAAAAATAAGTATAATTCTTTTTTCAAAATGTCATTGTCAAATGCCTCACTTGCATGCCCTTTACAGTACCAGGCAAGCATGCCTTGCACTGTAGCACAGGGTAGTTCTGGGGGGCGGGGGGGAGGATCAAGAGGTAAGAAAGACTTCCTCGCCTTATTTTTAACCCGTTTCATTTGCCATGCTACAAGCATCCTGAAAGACAGGCCCTCAGGCTGACTCAGACACCTTCCTTTTTAGCTGGAGGGTTTCTTAAAAGCCGTGTAACCCCACCCACCACCCACCTCAGCAACATGTGCTCAAGACACAACCTCAGGGAAGCCAAAGGCTCACATCTATACCATGCTGCAAGCCAGAGGAGAGCTGACACTGTGCCCAGGTCCCCCCATCCATGTAGGTGACACTTGGGTCCATCCCAGCAAGCAAAGCTGAATGGTGGTCTGGAATCTTTGCCTGGTCAGTCTTTGGACAGTTTCTTTGTAACTTAGTAAAGATCATATTAGTTTAATCTTGAGAGAGAAAATCTTATTTCAAAAGCCTTTTATATGAATTTCCTTCATACTTCTTTACAGCTTTGAAGCAATGGCTTACATTAACAGAGAAGACATTATAGCAGCTGACAATGCCTTCTTCAGAGTGTACAGTAATTGTGAAGACAAAGGGGGCTCTTAATCCCCAGTATGTGTGCACTTCTGGTTCCTATGTCTAGTTGTTAAAACTTGTAAACAATGCTTTAATCTAATACTCTTTATCTCCAACTTTTCTTTTAAAGGCACCCTGGTGTCACTTACTTGATTGATTTCACTGGGTTCAACACAGTAAGTACTCTGAGATGACATAATGCTTTTTATGAAAGCTAATTCTCATGAATTACAGTGATGAGTTCATCTGTCCTGTTTACTAAAGTACCTGCATGAAATGCACCAAAACCTGGAGCAGTAGTTTTATATAAATGTTCATGAGTTTGTTATCATTAATATAATTGTTGATCTACTCATACTTTGTGCAAGAGATTGAGTTATCAACTAAAATCTTTCACTTCTTTGTGGTCATAAAACAAAGCATAGATTGAGAAAAAATATTTCATTAAATATAGTCTATAAAGTGTACAGTATAAAATAGTTAAATTTTTGCTATGAAATATATATGACCTCTGGGTTATAAAGGAAAATTCTTATTTAATACCATGGCCAAATTACTCATTATCCTCACAGTTTTTTCTCTAACACAAATACATACAATATTTATCTCCATGTGCAAAAAACTGTCAAGATTTAAGTATATCCCTCTCATAGGAAATTATGACTCATATGATACTCAGAGACAGATTTTTGACAAAAGGAATGGCTCACTGGCTCCTTGCTAAGAACAATCATATTTTTGACTGGTGAATTGATGCTGGGGAAAAGAAGGCAACTGAGCTACACCAGCAGATCTCTGCAGTAACTAGAACCACTGTCTTAACAGAGCAACAAAATGCTAGTTTCTACCCTAAAAACATAATTCTTTCCAAGTTACACTACAGTAATCCAAATGAATATGTAATAGTTTGTAAATATCTATTAGAAAAATATGAAAAGTACTTCCCCACAACCAAAGCTAAGTTGTATTTTATTAAATATTATTAAAAATATTAAAAACATAGGGCTGGAAAACATAATGTGCCTGCATTTAACGACTTACAGCATGGGACACTTTCATAAAGAGACTAAGGGTCACTTACATTACACATGTAATTGTGCCAAGACCTTGTGACCTGCGGCAACTTCTCTTTTCTTTTCCAATTTGCTGGAGATCCTTCACGAACAGCTTCCTGACAGTAACAATATATGCTTGGTTAACAGAGAACTGAGTAATACAAGAGCAGAGAGCTGGACATAAATTTCACAAAATTCATCATTACTTACTTTTGATGCAATCATATATGGAGGAATCAATTCTATATTCATTTCTTGGAAGAGTTCTCTGCATTGCATAGTTATAAAATCTCCAGCAAGAGGAGACTTCACGATGCCTGTGACACAGATTATGTAAAGCTAAAAGGCAGTAAGTCCAAATTCCTTGGGACAAATTTCTTCTGAGTGTATTCATATATGAATAATTTTTTCAAGTAGAACCATTAACTATCCTAAAGCATAAACGAAGTATATATTATACACTGAAGATTAA
Organism: Cavia porcellus; assembly: GCF_034190915.1. Classification (NCBI taxonomy): domain Eukaryota; kingdom Metazoa; phylum Chordata; class Mammalia; order Rodentia; family Caviidae; genus Cavia; species Cavia porcellus. Next base: position 11,776,246 of record NW_026947500.1, on the reverse strand, counting down.
AAATGCACTCTGGATTGGAATATAGTACAGTGATAGAGTGCATGCCTAGTATTTGTGAGGCCCTGAGCTTAAATCACTGCCTTATTTTACTTTTTGTCCTTAATGGCATCTAAAAGCATCTCAAATGCCTTAGTTAAATATAGTTACCTTGTTGAAGGACGTAGCCATCATGGACTGGAATTGCAGTGGTATGAGTTGCTCCACTGTCCAAAATTAGCCCAGTAGAACGGCCATTAGCAAATCTAGTTTAAAGCACTAAGGAAAATAAAAGTAAAAAAGACCCCTAACATACAATCTACTGTAAAGTACAGGCTCTTACATTTCAGAAGCCATTCATAAAACATAGACATTATAGTGTTAGGGACAAAAATTAGTGTCAAATAATTTGATTTTAAAAACAAATTAGATAGGTAAGACTTCCAAAATGGCAATGTAAGAAATATTAAACTGTCAAAATTAATACAATCACTGAAAATCTCTGGAGACTGATCAAAGGGTTTACAATAAATTACCTGAGACATTAAATACAACATATAATCTTTGTTTATGTCCTGATTGAAATATGCTAAAATGTTCAAAAATAACTCAAAACCAACAAAAAAGCGACCTGGTAAAATCTTCGGGAGATATACATACCAAGGTTGGTACAAATAAAATTATACCATGTCTCAGACAGTTGAAGGTGAGTGATGAATACGTAAGGGCTCATCATAATATGGTTTCAAATTTTTACAGTAAGAAGTCAGAAATAAAATAATGCCCAATTCTGCTCACCTTCAAAATCAGGACTGCCATGATCAAACTGTGGACTTGGACTAATTCCTTACTTTATTATGATTCTATTGACAGATTATGAAAATTAAATGAGATAATATAATGTGTCTACTAATTCTCTTCTCTTACTTAAAATCCCAAAATCTCTAGATCTAAAGTTCAAAAATTTCAAATCTAACACACAAGCCCTCTATATCATTTAGCCAAAAACTATTTTTACAACACCTACCAAAATCTTCCATTTATTTATGTATTTTTCTTCAATTATTAAACTGAGTCACAATGAACACTTACACTTTCTACTTTCATATTTTCCCTAAAGTCATCTCCAAGACACAGTGCTACAAACATTAGGTAACAATTAACAGAAATATTCTCAAATATATAAAACAATTATGAAAGATTATAACAAGCCAGTATAATGAGCAGAAAGTGAAGCTCAGGTTTTAAGTGCTGTATTTACTTCAAGATCAGAGATTTACAAACAGCACAACATTAATTCTAAATGTGAGGTTCTTTCCTCCACGCGCAACTCAATTCTGTTTTGTTTGTTTTTTTTGTTTTTTTTTTGTCTTTTTCGTTTTTATTGGTACCAGGGATCGAACTCACGACTGCCTGCTTGCAAAGCAGGCGCTTATGCCGCTGAGCTAAATCCCCAGCCCTTCAATTCTGTTTTTTTAATAAACACTGGCTGTTATACTTCTCCAAAGTACCACAACTATACAAAACAGTCCAAATTAATCACCAGGACAGTTAATCTCGCCTGTCAACTTGATTAGCTTAAGAGACACCTAGGGGGTCAGGAAGGCTCCTTTCTGGGTCAGTTGTGGAGCGGTGACCTTGGGGACGATACCTGACACTCGGTCCCCTCCTCTCTGGCTCTTCCCCTGCTCTCTGCTTCAGACACTAGGAATTGAGCGGCTTTTCCCAGCCATTCCCTTCCGCTCGATGTTTCTGCCCTGGACCCTGCTGACCACAGCCCAAATGTATCTCTTCCTTCACAGTGTAAGTCTCAGATATTTGGTCCCAGAAATGGAAAATGACAAATGCAATCATGTATTCTTTATGACTTGGCCAATGTTGTTCTGAAATACTTTCAATCTGTTACTTAGCTTTGAACAAGAGTACTGTACTTGGGTTACAAATTATTTGAGCTGAGACATACTATTTTTCTAGCCTGTCCCTTAGTTTCTTACAATAAATACCTGATAAAGGATTAAATCTGAAATAAATTTAGAAAAAAGTAATCTTTAACTTCATTTATGCCATCTGGTTAAAATGGTCCTCTTTAACCACACTCTCCTTCTTACACACACACACCTGCTAACCACGACGATTTGAGTGTTACTTTACGATTTTCTGGCATATCATCATTTCCAACAAATAATATTAAAAGATACTAAAACAAGGGGCAAGGAGAAATAAAATAACTTCTCAGCAAGCAAGAATTGGCATGTCTCCCTCCACAGGTGAATTTAACAATGTCATATACTCTAGAAAAAGACTGAGTGTCATTCTTAAGGATACGCTGTCAAAACTGCAGTTTTACACAGGAAGAATGCAGGGATGTTATAGTGTTCAAACATTAATTCTGTCAGTTTCTCTCTCTTTGCTCTAGTATTCCACTTGAGGGAAAAAGAAATGCAAATTGTTTATGGCTTAAGAATTAAAAGTGATTTATCTCAAACTATATTACAGCACTGTATTAACAAAACATAAAACATTAAAAACAATGAAATCTATGGTAAATCTGTATAGGTAAAGTTTCCAGCTGCCATGAATTCCAGAAATTATAGACATTTTGAAGTACAAGGAAATCAAGATTATTATAAAGTCTTATGAAATCTTTTAAAAGATGTCTGATAATCAAAATCGTAAGTATATTAAACAATGAAATTTCCACACACAGTTGGTAAACTAGAGGCTAGAAACAATAACAAAATACTAACAATCATTACACATGCCTTGTGGGCCTTTTTGTCTATGTACCAAATATATTTCGCAAAAAACTTTAGTCTAGAAAACTTGCAGCCTATTTTGACTTCTTGAAATTTGAATATAAAAGTAGAAATGCAGTGCTCTTGGCACACACAGAATGATTCACAAACCAAAATGGGAAGCACAGCAAAGAAATCAAATGTAACACAAATCCCTCAAAAAAATTTTAAAAAATAATAAATACCAGAACCCATGAAGCATATTTTATTGCTCTTTGAATATCTTATTGAAATAATAAATGCTATTATTATTATTATAACTTATTATTATAATTTAAGAATTAACCCTCCCTTCCTTAATTTCTAAATTCACATTCTATGCCTCTTTTTTAAAAAATAAAATATTCTTCATATGAATAGAAAACTAAAAGGGCAAGAATAAAAATAACTAGAGAAAGTTAGAAAAGAAAGTCTCTCACCGGTGCTTCTGACATGAGAACAGGGTGCAGGCTGGCTTCTGATTTGACGTGCATTTTATAGGTATGATCCAAAATGGCCTGGAAACTATCCCAGTCTTCAACTAGAATGTAAGATTAACAGCTTGAAAACAGTATTTATAAAGATGCACAGCATCTTTTGAAAGACTGTTTCTATAATGTAGTAAGGAATACACTTTAATACCCAGAACTACTTATTTTACAGACCTACACGGTACCATGGCACTTTATATAGGGATCTTTGTCTTCTAGGACACAGAAACTCTTTTTGGTCCCACCAGCCCCAAGAGCTGCCCTAAATACAATCATGGTTTTCATAAACCTAAAATACAAAATAAATGTTATTCAAAAAATACCTGCCAGAGGCCCAATATGTGATCGAAATAGTGACAGGAAATACATTAAAAACCATATGATCCAGACCTGACAAAAAACTTGAAACCTACTTCAAAAAAGATTAAAACTTTAAGAATCTAGAGATTAACAAAGGGTTATGATTGATACATTAAGTCAACTTGAGCAGTTCAGAAGTTTAATTAAGAGACTCAGCAGGGAGCCAGGATCCTTACTTTGTAAATATCTTCATTCTGTGCAACAGTAGGGCAAGAAGATTTTGTGAGTGCTACATGCCCTGGCCCGGGTGTGTGTGTACAACATGAGAGAGGAAAAAGGCTTGTTTGCCACCTTTTTGCTCTGGCTGCTGCCTTGAAGTGTTGCCCCAAGGCCATGCCAACCGGCTTTGGAGCCACAGATTAGACTGAAACCTCCACAAACAGTGAACTAAATAAACCTTTCCTTCCTGTATTTTGGGTGTCAAGTATTTTGTCCCAAAAACGAGAAGGAAGATGCCCAGATTGTTTACAAGCCTTTGTATAGTTGCTCTTTGCCTATTTTTCCTACTGACCCTAAAATATCCAATGCTAAAGCCATTCTTTAATTGCATGTCATTTCAAAACTTGTCAAGTTTCTTTGACAATTCAGTTCCTACAAACTCAACACACACACACACACACACACACACAAGCACACGCACACACACGCCACGCTATTTCTACTCACTGATCAAGATTCAGAGTAAAAGTTACCTTAATTAAGAAAACCATTACTGATCCCCAATCATAAGTTAAAAACCTTTCCTCACTAATCCCATTGTTTATGAACATAACTATACAGCATTTACTTCAGAGTGCACATATTTGTATGAGATACCTATCTCCCTTCTAAGTGTCTTAAGGGGAAGGGATATTTCTTAGGCATCACTGTATTCTCAGTATCTGGAATGTCAGTTTGTGGAATAAACACCATACATGTAACTGATGTCCAACTTACAAGCCACTACTTTATACCTAAAATGTGCACTTGATAGCTGTTATGTTTTTCTATCAAATCCATAGAAGAAACATCATACCCATGCCATTTTTCAGTGGTGAGATGGCCTCCATATTCTCCCTCGGAACACGCAGGGCGTTGGTATCTATGTAGTAGGTGGGGCCGCCTTGTTTGCCTTTATCGCCATCTATTTCCATCAATGTGCTCCCATCATCTCTTTCTACCACCATCCCAATAGCTGTGGGAAAATCCACCTGCAAGAGTCGAAACACCCTGTAAACTTTCACTGCTTTTATTAAGGAGATTTTTTTTCTTCTTGCTCCAAGAAGAAAACTCATTCTAACACTGCACTTACCTTGGGGCAGTCCTCACCAGCATAACCAGCTCGCACAGTATAGGATCCAATGTCAAACACCAGGGCTCCAACTTCATCTGAAAGATTTAAGATAATAGCAAGGTTTTTGTTTCATTTTGTTTTTGGCATTATTGGAGACTGAACCCAAGGCCCTTTACTAAGCAAGTGTTCTATTATTGAGCTCCCTCAACTCCGAAGATAATTAACAACATCTAAGCATCACATGGAAATTCAAGGTCTATTTAGAGTTCTTAAAGTAAGAATGTGAAAACTCTAAAAATTAATTATATTTATGTTATCATTACTTTGAACCTACTTTTAAATATATCTTTAATTTAATTAAAAGATAGTAATTCATACATTGTTTATCAGAGAGGTTCAATAAGAAAGAGCTGATACACTAAAACTCGGTGATATAAGGAATTTATTCATTAAAAGGACTTACAAATATATAAAACAAAAGGGATAGTACAGTATCCTAAAACTAATAGTAAAAGGGATTTATTGCCTATCCTCAGTACTTAAGAACCCAGAACAGCTACCAGAACCTGGAGGAGCAGGCCTGACAGAAGCTTTGACCTTCAGTGGAGAGAGACAGCCAGCAATGACTGACTCGAAGTGGAAAGAACCAGCCTAATAAAACGCCAGTCCACCCCTGATCTCACCAACTAGGGTCATTCTACACTTTACCATCCACACTGGGATACTTCCGAATGCGAAAGGGAGCCCTGTTCATAGTGACAGGATAAGAGGTATAAAGCAAAAAGCAGTGATTGTTACCTATTGATGGCCAAACTCAAACAGAAGTCAGAGGCCAGAAGCCCCTGATACGGTGGTAAAGGGCACAAAAAGGATGAAAACAGGAACAAAGTGGATCTGGCAGGGCAAGAAAAAGACATCCAGCACGTCTGAGTACCATTCCATCATACTCTAGAACAAATTATATTTCATTGCAGTTAAGGAAGATTAGCAAAACCTTAAGTAAGGACCCTGAAGAACAAGAGTTCATTTATTTTGGTGCCAGGAGTTGAACTCTGGACCTCACATTTGCCAGGCAGGCAGTATAGAGTTTAAAGCATAATTATATAAGGCAAGTAAAAATTCTTAAAATGAAGCTATCATTAATGTTTACACATTTCTAAGATTATGAGGAAATAAAACTGGTAATTATTAGGAAGTAAAACTGAGGAAGAAAACTGGTCATTTTTATTCACAATCAAATTTGGAGAAAACCCTCTATCATCAACTCTATCAAAACAGGAGGCCTTGCTGGGTGTGGTCGCGCACACCTGTAATCCAAGCACTTGGGAAGTGGAGGGCAAGAGCCTGGGTTGCAAAGCGAGCTCAAGGCCTGCCTGAACAGCATAGTGAGACCCTATCTCCAAAAGACAAAAACCAAAACAGGAGGCCTGATTCACGGACTGCAGGGGAGAAGAACCATAACCCAGCAAGAAGCCAGGCACTGCCTGTGAGTCTGTGCCGTGTGCAGACCCTTGGGGGAGAACAGACAATGTGGCCTGGGAGACAAGAAGTGCCAGAGCCCTTCCCTGCCGCCCCACAGAAACAGACTGTGATGATGGCTACTGAGGTAAACAACTTAATGCTTGTAGTGTTTCGTGTTTCACTGACTTTGCAGGTCTGGGGCCTGTGGTCTGATCATTTATTCAGAGGATCATGGCACACAGTGTGGCATCTGTGGGGGAATCTCCTTCTGAAGTTGGTAGCCACTGTTAATTCCCTGTTACCTCATTTTGAAGTCCTGTATTATTTTCATTGTTTTGTTTGGTTGGGTTTTATTCTATTTTGTCTTGTTTGATTTTATTACATCCAGTGGGATGGGCAGCTGTTTCAAAGATAACAAGGTTTATTATGGTAGCCATTTTGGATTTACTATTACCTTGTTTTGAAGTCCTTTATTGCGTTCATTGTTTTGTTAGTTCTGTTCTGTTTTGCTTGATTTTTACTATGTGTGAAGTTATGGGCAGCTATTTGGAAGATAATAAGAGGTATTATGGTAAGCATTGCTGACTTCCTATTACCCTAAAAAAAAGCACTGGTTTTTTGGGTACTGATTTTTCAAATGACTTTTTCAGTCATTAAAAACAACAAAGTCTTTTTTATCTTCATTCAATTAGCAAAAATTAGTAAGTCTGATAGCATCAGGTGCTATCAATAATATAGGAAGGAGGAATTCTTTACATATTTGCCAGTACAAGCTGTAAAACAAGTAGTCACTATGGACAATGTAATTATATCTGTAAAAACTCTAGATGTGCATACATAATGACACATATTCTTTATTCTAGAGAAACTGTCTCACATGTCACAATGAAGACATGTACCAGAATGATACCAGATATGTGAACATGTGCAACTTATAACCCCTCTGCCTCAGTTCCCTCTTTTTAAAAATGTGCATAATAGTTTCTACCTCATAGGATGCTATAATCATTGAATGCTTTAACTGTTTAGCAGATACACACATTTAGAACAGTTCCTAATATATAATAAGCACAGTAAACAGTGGTATCTCCATTCATGAGCTTAATTCTTTCCAGACACTGGTTGCAACAGAACTGCAAGCATAGTAGAATGAATTAAATTCATAACTGAGGCACTGTTGTATTTGATATTGTAATTACTCTTGTCAAACTGTTTGCCAAAGGAAAGGGCAGAAATAATTTAATGATCTTTCAGCAGGAAGAACACTACAGTTCATTCACATTGTGGAAAACTACACAACAGCTAAAATGAATGGTCTAGGTCTACAAGGGTCAACAGAACACATCACACAAAAGCTTACTTTTAAAACTTAGTTACAAAAGCCTAACACACATACACTCAATATGAATACAGTATATGTATATATCATGATACTATTTAATTCCTTCTGGGTGTACAGACATGAGTACCCAGGATTCTTAATGTCTTCTGTGTCATGTACCCTTTTGAACTGAACTGTGGGTTCGTAACTGAATTGCAAGCCCCTAAAATTCACATGTTAAAGTCCTTACCTTTAATATTTCACAATGTGCCAGTATTTGGAGTCAGGGCCTTTAACTAAATTGTCATTAGGGGAGGCCCTCATCCTTATAAAAGGAAGAAATTTAAGCAGGAGATGGTGATGTACACCCTTAATCCTAGCTAATAGGAAGGCTGAAGCAGGATCACAGAAAGTTCAAGACTAACTTACCAAGACCCTGCCTCAAAAAATAAAAAGGGCTGGAATCCAATCTCATGTATCAGGGAAAAACAAGATCAAAAGAAATCTGGACACAGACACGTAGAACAGGAAGACGCCGTGAAGACTGGGGAAGGAGATGACCATCTACAAGCTGTAGAGAGAAATCTCAGAAGAAAACACCTGCCGACACTCTGCCTCAGACTCCAGCCTCCAGAGCTGTGCTAAAATAAATTTCTGCTGTTGAAGCCACACAGTCCATAATACTTGGTCATGGATGCTCTAGAAAACTAATACAAGAGCTTAGGAAACTTAAGAATTCCTTCTTGGAAAAGAAACCAAGTATAGTAAAACATAACCCTATCCATGAATTCTATGGGAAGGTTAGGAATCCCATGTTAGGAGCCCCTCCTCTAATTTCCTTTTTCTGGGTAATTCATTCCAGTTCTTTGGTTTCAACTTCTACCTAAGTACGGATAATTCCAATTTCAGATCGGTCAAGTTCCAACCAGTATCTAGATCCATATAATTAACTTCTTACGGTAAATCAACATCTGATGTTTCCCAGGTGACTGAAATTCAACACATGTGAAGCAAGTTCTTCTCTCCACCACCCCCAAACCAATCTTGGCATTGCCACACAGCTGGTTTACCCAGTTGTCTGAGACTGAATGGTTTCATCTCCCATTCTTTGTCACGTGTTTTTGCTAAGCATATCTCAAAGTCCTTCCTCTTTAATACCATTGGCCTTGCTTTCCACCAAGCTCTAATCTCAACAGGAAACAATAACTTCCTCAGGTACTATGTTTCTGTCTCTTTACCTTCTACTCTTCACACTGCTGCAGTGGCCAGGTATGGTGAACATGCCTGTAATCCCAACACTCTAGAAGGCTGAGACAAAAGTGAAAATTTGAGCCCAACCTGGGCAACCCAGAAACTAAGAGTGATCTACCTTTAGAGAAAAAAGAAGAAGGGAAAAAAAAACAAAAGAACTTGAAAAAGACTGGGGATGTGGCTCAGTACAAAGGCTCTGGGTTCAATCTCCACAGAGAGAAGAGGGCTGCTGCACTGTGATCTTTCAAAATTGTAACATCATTTTGGTACATAAATCCTTCAATGAAATCAATAGGATGAATCATTCAGTGGTTTTAAATCTGCCAGATAAAATTCAAATCATTCCACTCCACTGATATGCAAGGCATAATCTGGCAACAACACCAACTCTACCTCAGACAACAGCACTCCCTCACCCTTCACCGCCAGCCAAGCCTGGCACACTGTCGCTCTCACTCCTGCCTCATTATCTTCACTACCTTTCTGTGAAAGCCCCTGACTGCCCCACACTAAGCCAGTAACTTCTGTGGCTGTGCTACCTTTTGCATTTTCTATACAGTGATATTAACTTACATATCTCATTGAATTAATTACCATTTCTCACCAATATAAGATGCTCATTATTTAATATATCACTAAGAAAATGCTGCCAATTAAAAACTCTGACACTCCTCAATAGTGACATCCAAGTTCAGCTGTTTAAATGTAAGATTAAGAATCAATGAAATATCTTACAATAAACCTCTATATATTAATTGATCCACCTAAAAGACTGTGAGCTTCCTGAAGGCAAAACTTGTAAAGTGAGCACTAGAAACAAAACTATTTTGTGTGTGAAATGAAAAATCTAACAATTCAGTTCATCTGTCTTAATTAGTATGAAATGACTATAACAGAGTTTTGAGCAGGGGTGGTAAGGCTTACAATTTTGCATTGCTTCATTTTCCTTTTAAAGAGTGGAAGATCCCAAAGTAGAAGAGTAAGAAACAAGTGAGGAGGTTTACATAACATAACCAGAGGTCTGGAGGGTTAAAATCTGGGATGCGACTTTCTCATGGGATGGATTTCTGTTCTACTAAAAATGCTTGTTTATATTTTTCGAGGACTTTGAGGTTTTCCTTATAATAAATGGCTTCTAAATCTACAAGTGATAGAGCAATTTTCAAAACTGGTCTTAAAATACTCCATCGCAGTACTGAAGGCTAGCAAATTTGGGAAAAGTAGCAAGGTTGTTTTATTTTTTGTTTGGACCAGGGTTATCTCAAATCAGGAAATCAACTTAAGAAAATTTTAAGGCTAGAAATTTAGGAAACAAGAGGGTATGTAACAGTGATGAAATTAGAAATTGATGTTTGTTTGAAAGTTGGGCCAGTGGTATATGTTTATGTTTATTGTAAAAAGGAATTTGAACTAGACATGGACCATGAAACATAACTGCAATAGCTTTAAGTGTGCCCAGAAACTACTTACAAATATGAAGATTTAAATAAATTATGCACTGTACCTAGACTTGGTCAAAAATAATCATTAGAATAAGATAGCATCAGTCTTAAAATTTAAACAAAAAGATACGTATAGTAAGAAAAGAGGTTAAAGAGTTTGTTAAGTTAATTACTCAAATTTTAAGAGGGAGGTTTAGATACTTTAGGCTTTTTGCGAAGTGCCTTTTCTTTATCCCAGATATCCTCCTTCCCAACTAAGAAGCTGTATAACTTAAGGCTGATTACTTACTTTTTTCTAGATCTCATTTTCTTTCCCAGTAACATGGGATAATGGCACCAACTCGTAAAACTGCCGAAGATTAAATGCAATATTTATAAAGCCTCTGGAGTTCCTGCCCATAATACACACTCGATAAACGTTAGCTGCTTAGCAGTATCATCAGTCTCATATTTCTCCCTTAGTCAAAGCAATGCTTTGTAAGTAACAGTAGGCAGCCTCCAGGTTCTTAGCGCAATGAACCTGAAAATCACAATACAGTTGATAAATTCTAGAAGGTCATATACCCAGGGTTTTTTTGTTGTTGTTGTTTTTTGGTTTTTGGTTTTTTTTTTTATTTTTGTGAGACCTGCATCTTTAAAGACGTTATCCAACAGATCGGCCTCAAAGTAAAAAAAAAAAAAAAACTACTCACACTGAAAAATCAACGGGACATAAATAGGAAAGGAGGCAGTGCGGGCCCTCATTCCACACTCAGAGGTATGCGCTTACATACCAAAAAACTGATTCTGAAAACCTTACTTTTGTTACCCTCTACCTGTAAAATGCTGTAGGATTCAGAAACAACAGCCTTATTAGAAATAGTAACAACAGCAATAACTTAGATTTTTCTTCCTGTCTCTAACTCATCAAACACAATCCAGAACATGATGCTTCGAATGCTGTAATCTTGCAAAGAGACTGTAATTTAATAAATTAAGGGTGAGGCTTGAGATTCTGCATCTCTAAAGTTTGCAGGCAACACTAACACTGCTGACCCGTAGACTACACCTGAGTGGCAAGCACAGCACGATTTAACTTTTACAACCAGACCGTGTGGGGGCGGATTTATCTTTCCACAAATAAGGAGCCTTAATTTTGGAAAAGTTGTGTAAGAACTACCTGAAGTCAAAGAGCGGGTAAAAAGCGAGACTGATGCTACCTGCAATCCAGAGCTGTGCAGCTTCAGCCGCGGCTCTGTGCTACCCAAGGTAAAGTGGAAACAATCAAAAGCTGGGAAGCTCGGTGAACTTTCTAGGCACCCTTCAATAGCAAGACACCCTAAATTCCGGGAAACAGCCCGGCCCACGAAAGTTCGGAGGCTCCGAGGTCTCCGACCCGCGTGCAGAGAGAGTCGAGCCTGCACCCACGCTGCCACCTGCGGGACGCGACACGCCGCCGGGTTCTCACCCGCGGCCGGCACCTAGCGAGCCTGACCCTGCACACCCGACGAGCCAAGCTCCGGGAGTGCTCGAGGGGACGAGAGCCAGAGCCGGGGGTCACCGCGCCCCGACACCACTCCAAGAACCCTGGCAAGAAGGGGCGACTGGGCGAGGAGTACGAAGGCGGGCAGAGCGCGGGGCGGGGATGGGACGGGGAGCCTAGGTCCCCATGGGGGAGAGCGGAAGGGGCCGACGTGGAACGGAGCGGAGGGCTGGGGGCGGCGGTTAAAACCCCACACGCCAAAAAGGCGCGCTTTCTGGGGCGGCCGCACTCACTCACCTCCCCCGTACACGCCGCCGCTCATGGCTGCTGTCGACACGACTCCTGGGCTAAAGACGACCGGCTGAAGTGACTGCAGCAGCCGCTACTGCAGATCCTGCGCTCAGCCCCCGACCCCCTTAAGTTCCACCGCCACCCCCCTCAGGCAACAAAGCGGCGTCTACACACCCTGGAGCACAGTCACACTTGCTGGTTCCTCGTGTCAGCCAATCACAAGGGGCCTGGTCTACCTCTCAGCCAATAAGAAAGCGAATCTGTCTATCCTTGTCGCGGCGCTGCCATTTTAGCCAATAGAAGACGGCTGTGGGGGTGGTCGGGGGAGTGACGGAAGGACCAAAGTTGGGTTGCGAGGCCAGAGGGGGCGGAACTTCTAGGTGGGCGGGAGAAGGGGTGGGCCCGGAGCTAGAGAGGGAGCCGTGAGCTGCTGGCAGAGAAAGGGTTAGCCCTGAGGTTCGCTGGGCTAGAAAAGAGCCTGAAAATTAAGTCTGTGCATAGCGGTTCTTAGCTTTGGATTTGATGAATGCAAAATGTTTTTTAATCAGAAAAATATATTTTCTAAGTTTTCGACTAAATTAGGTAACAGTGTTTAAAAAGTACATTTGAAAAGCCATCAGTTTCTTTTACCCTGTGAGTCAGGTATTAAGCAAGCTACTTGATTCTTATTCACGCAAGCACCCCGTCCTAAATACAAATCCAAACTGTCTGCTTACTTGTTCCAGCCCGATCCAGAACGCTTTTCTCCCCTGGACTACTGCACCAGTTTGCCCGTGTACCTGTTGCAGGTCTGAAGTTTGAGCAATAAAAATGCCAGAATTAGAGCAGGTTCCCCAAAGCCCCCATACTCCAAATTGTTGCAAGCTGGGCATGGCAGCGCACACCGGTAGTCCCAGCTGAGGCAGGAGGGTCTCAGAGAGTTCGAGGTCAGTCTGGGCTACACAGAGAGACCCTATTTCGAAAAGAGAAAGAAAGCCCCGTCAGGCTCTGTGAGCAAGATAGCAGATGGGCCAAGTCCAACCCAACATCTGTTTTTGTATGGTCTGTGTGGTAGGCATAATTGTTGTATTTTTAAATGGGTTTTTTAAATTAAAAAAAAATTTTATCGGTACTGGGGATCAAACTCGCTACAGCGCGCTTTCAAGGCAGGCGCTTATGCCGCTGAGCTAAATCCCCAGCCCCATAAAATAAAATTATTTTTAAGTGTAATATTTCATGGTATGTGAAAATTATACGAAATTCACATTTCAATAACCTGAAATTCAGTTTACTGAGACATAGCCAAACTTACTCATTTATGACTGCTTTTTCTCTATAAGAACAGGATTGAATAGTTGTGACACAGACTATGTGGCCAGCCGAGCAGGAGAACACCACATTTAACTGTCAAACAATTTATAGCAAAAGTTTCTTGACCCTTGAGATGATGTGTATGCCTAGAATGGTGTCTGCACTACGTGTTCACTGTTGTCCTTGTGATTTTAGTTCTCAGATATGCATTAATTTGCCTAGTTTTTCTTCCGTTCATGAGAGCGCAGTTGTTCCTTTAGGTTTGGGTATTTTGAATATAGTGCTTCACAGGATAGCCCAGGCTGGCCTTGAACTTGAAATCTTCCTGCCCTTAGTCTTACTCCCAGATGCTGGGATTACAGGCATGTGTCCCCATGCCTGGTTCAAAATACCAGTGATATCTAAAGGCTACCTTACTACTTCAGGTGGGCTTAGGAGGCCAGTAGCTTATCTATTTCATGTTTTTATAGTGTGTTTAACTAATAAAACTGATGGGTTTTTTAAATATTGGAGTACTTTGAAATAATTAAATATTTAAAAGTTACTATTTAGAGCTCATATGTAACCATTTAAATCAGTTCAGCATTTAATTACCCAGTAATTTATATTTAGCAATTAAACAGTTGTATATTGATATCTCACATCAGGATATCTCTAATACCTCTTATGTGTATAAGAAAATGTGTCCTAGAAGATACTGAAGAAGAATAAAATATTTATCCCACTAGTTCAGAGTTGTGAAACAGTTCAGCAGAATTGATAAAGGCTGAGATGCTGGAATTATCTTCCTTAGAGACCACAGTATTTGCACCATATGGTAAAATCATAAATACAATAGCACAAAGAAGACAGCCTGAGAGAATATTGAACAGATATGCTTAGTTGTTTTTGATAAAGTAAGAGATTTGTTCCATTTGATGATTCGGAAAGCTATTACAAAACTGATCATAATTCCAATCAGCTTGGTCTTTTTTTGAGGGATTTTGTTTTTGTTGGTGGTGGTGGTTTGGTTTGGTTGGGTTTTGGGTTTTTGTTTTGATTTGGGGGCTTTTTTTTTTTGTACTGGGGATTGAACCCAGGACCTTCCTATTGAACTAGTTATTTCCTAAGTCCTTTTTATTTTTTATTTTGAGAAAAGTTCTTGCTAAGTTACTAAATCCCAGTTAGGGATCTGACTTGTGATCCTCCTGCCTCAGCTTCCCACAGAGCATTTCCCTGTGTGTATCTCCGTGCCTGGACTGTCTGGACTGCTTTAGGTACTCATAAACCATTACAATGGATTTCTCTACAGTACATCTGCTGTGTCAGTGTTCTCATGCGTTAGCATAGATACAAATGCATGCTTAAGCCCTTAATAAATTTTAATTATCAAAAATGTAATAAAAACCTGATAAAGGAGCGTGTACCTATTGTCCCAGCTACTCAGGAGGCTGAGGTGGAAGATCCCTTAAATGCAGGAGTTTGAGACCACCCTGAGGAGCACAGCAAGACCCTGTCTCAAAAGTGGTGTGTGTGTGTAGAGAGAGAGAGACAGAGACAGACAGACAGACAGACAAACAGTTGAGAAAGAAAACTCTTTCAATATTCCAAGACAATCTTGGTGTTAGGGAATTGCACTTTCTCAGTGATAAAAACATTTCCTTAGCAATGAGACTTCTAGAATGGCAGCTTTTTTTTTCAATAATTAGAAAACTAGTAGCAAAAAAAAAAAAAAAAAAAAACCAAAAACTAAAAGCAAAACACTAATCCTGTAGACTCTGCTTTGAAAAATATAAATATCTAAGGGTGGAGTTTTTTGCATTAACATATTTTCTTTGCACTGTCTTTTCTCTAAGGTCTTGGGTCAGCCTAAATTAATGCTGCCAATAACTAGTCAGATTAAAGAAGAAGAGCAACCTAAGACTGTTACTCGTTACTTCATTTCTGAAGGCAAGCCATATCAAATCTACCAATGCTTGCAATTTCTCCCTCAAACCAACATATAAACCTAAAAGCAAAAGACGCTGAAGTAACATGAAGCTTACAGTAGATGTTTAGTGATTGACTCTGAATCCAAATCGATGCAAACAAGTGCCCTTTCAAAACTTCTTTGCAATATCCAAACTTCAAGGATTTCCTATGTACAGGTGCAACACTGAAGTCTGCCTCTGTGGGTCGCTGGTCTTCTATTCTTGTATCTTTGCACCAGGACAAATGTGATGCTGCCAACAGTTTCCATTCCCGACATCAGCTCCTGTCGGGAATCACATTACGGAATTCCAGAAGTCATTGCAAAACGTTGCTGAACTTGTCCTTTATCTCAGACTTTATTAAATTTAGCAATGAAAAAATGCAACATGTTATTCATTAATGCTAGGAAAGAATCTCATAGAATTATCTTAAGATTCTTATGACACAAGTCGGGCATGGTTGTGCATGTTTGTAATACTAGTATTCAGGAAGCTGAGGCAAGAGCAAAGCAAATTTAAATTAAGGCCAGGCCAGGATACACTAGTGAGTTCAAAACCAGCATGAACTACGTAGTGAAACCCTGTCTCAAAAAAAAAAAAAAACCACAAAAATTATGGATATTTACAATTATTTTGTGTTTAAAATCTATCAAATAAGCAATTACACAGAAGCAAATTTCAATATACAGTACATATTTTTCAGTGGCCATGTGTAGGTAGAAGGAATCATTGTTAGTACCTTACTCGGTTGGCTGGCGTTCCAAAAATATAATATTTATGAAAGCACTACCAACCATTTCAATAAAAACATCCTAGATGCACAAAGGAACAAATGAAAGTATATTTGATCGCCACTGGTACCTTTATCAGGCACTGATAGCTATATTACAGTATTAACAGCATTGTCCTGAAAAGACCAAAAAGGAAAGAGAAAATGATGAGGTGCTAGATGCTCTGTGGATTTTACAAGTCTACACTGTTATTTCATTATCACTTTAAAAATCTCCTCTTTGTTAATGTGACATGGCTTTTGTAAGAAATCACAAGATGAGGAAGCAATGCTAACATTTAACTGGTTGGTGCTGCAGGCTGGCAGCATGCCACCTTGGGTCACTTTGGGGCAAGTCAGGCTTCCCATTGATCCACATCAGGGCCGACAACACGAAATGAGCTCTTATACCACCCAGAGAGCAGCATGGAGCCGGTCCAGCTCTGTGTGGTTTCTCTGGGACCTGGAACTGCTTTAGAATGGAGAGATTGCACCTGCTTTATGATAATAATGGCTACAAATTAATGACTTACAGCCACGTGCCATCACAGAAAACATGCTTTACACATAATTCTTTCCATTGAATCCACAAAATCTCCTTTTGAGAGTTTTACAGAATGGGCCCGGAGATTTAGCAACTTGCCCAGTATCATTTTGTTTCTACTTCAAGATGCCTTTTCCTTCCCACATGTGTGTTTTCAGTAAACTTTTAAAATGACAATTTTATTTACATGCAATAAAATAATTTACATATATATTCAATTTTTCTAATACAAATGATAACTTACATTATGCTTATGAACTTGAGGGAATTCTTCTTTGCAAATTAACTTTAAAATATTTACTTTAGCACCAGGAATGATGGTGCCCACCTATAATCGCAGCACTTGGGAGGCTGAGGCAAGAGGATTGCCCTGAATTCGAGGCCAGCCTGGGTTCCACAGTAAATTCAAGTCCAACCTATATTACAGAATGAGCCTATCTCAAAACAATTTGACTTTAGAATTTTTTTATTTTAAAAAGTTTAGTAAATAATTATACAATCTTAAAGCAGAAAGAATGCAACAGAGTCAAAAGCAAATTTTTATCGCTCCTTTTGCATTCCTCCCAATTTCTTATTTCTTTCCAGACTGAACCATCATTGCCAGATTCTTATGTAAGCTTCCAGAGATCATCTTGTCAAATAAAATCATATATTTATAGCCTTTCTCTCACATGCTGGCATTTTTCTTGATTTGTTTATTTAAAGTACTGAACACATTTTTAAATCTGACTTTCCTCACTTAATCATATTATCTTGGAGATCATTCTATATCAGCCTATATAATTCTGCTTTACACACCATCACATCCCATTATACATATATATATATCATAACTTATTTCACCTGTTCACTATGCATAGACAATTTATTTCTAGTCTTTTATTACAAAGAATGATGCAGTTATTATTTTCTATGTGTATGTATGAGAGTTTTTATGAATGTATCTTCAAAGAAGTGGAAATTGTAGGTCATAAATTGTATGTGTTTCTTATCTTACTGGTCATTACTAAATTACATAGGAATTGTACAGTTTGCATCCCTCCAATAATGTATGTTTTTTCCCTCTAAACATCAACACAGAATTTAATCAGACTTCTGTCAAGATGGAGCTTTTATATACCATAAGATATTTTCTGTATTCATTGATATTTAGATAGGAACCCTGATTTTTTTTTTTTTTTTGTACCATCAGTGGCACACAAATTCAAGAGTACATATTTTGAGCATTTTACACTTTGGATAAAAAAAGAAACAGAAGTATTTACAAGCTGAATTTCTGATCAACTAACTTATTGAACCCCTGCTCTAGGTCAGACACTGGGAATATAAGGAGAAATGAGCTGTGATCCCACTCAGTTCCTCCCATCTTGTAAACATAGCTGCTGTTATGGTTTATGTCAGATGGCCTCCTAAGTCTCATGCAATCATAGGTGTAGCTGAATCTAGCATTCGTGATTGGTTCATTGTCTGGCACTGGGATTGGTGGTGTGAGTGCTATACCTTCCCAGGGCTGGAGCAGCGTACAGTGTAATGGCAGAAAGAAGATATGTCTTTCTCTCTTCTGCTGTTCACGCTTGCAGTTTGCAGTGGTCATGAACCGCTGCCCCTCAGCCATGTCATTTTGCCTTGGAGCCAACTGAGTATGGACTGAAACCTCCAACCTGCAAGAAATATACTTTCCCTTCCCTAATTTTGGGCATCAGGTATTTTGTCTCAACAATGAGAGAAAAGTAACCAAGACAGCTCCCAACACATTCCAGTTGCTATTAGAGAATGGATACCAAAATTTCACTGAAGCCCAGATTTCCATCAAGGCTCGAGAAGATTTGCATTATGTCTCCCATTTAAGTCTTTTATCCCCACACTGGTACACAATTAAGACAATTACAAACAAAGGAAAAGACACCTAATACAGGATATTCACATCTCAATTGTATTATGCACAATACTTCTAACCAGGTGCTAGCTATAAAGTTTATTTTGTTTTGTTGGAAGGTAAGGAAAGCTTATTTCTTTTGTTCTTTTGGGAGACATGTGCACATGGGAACCAAAGTGGGTTTTTCTTTTTATAGAAAAAAATATAAGCAGAGGAATTAGTTATACAAACCAGTCGGTCTGCAGATATCTGCAGATCAAATAACTACCGGCTAAGTTGACTGGAAGAATGCCTATGTTTAAGCTTATCATTGCTTCTTAATATCTAATAAAAACTGCCAAAAGTGCCCCTAATCTACATGGGAAGACCTCATAATTGATGAAGTTGAGCATTTAGGACATAATTACCTAAGGTACCTAATTAATACTATGAGATTATGGTGGGTGAATTCTGCCTCTCTTCCTCACCCCTCCTTACCTCACCCTGTCCACATAATCACACTGTGTTGCTCTAAGGTCACATCTTGTTTACCAGTTGTCTGATGTGGATAAACTAGTATTTGTACTCTCTGTGGTGCACCAGATCCAAGTACACATTCTGAAGGCCTTAGATTGGATTATGAAAATAAGCTGAGTAATTTACTCACAGAAGATGTGACCATTCTGACAGCCATTACATGCTGTGCCACCTGAGCTACAGTAAGAATCAGAGATGACAACGCTCCTGGAACCCTTGTGGTCTCCATCTCTCCTCCTCCCCTTTTCCCTCCCTCCCTCCTTCTCGCCCTCCGTGTGAACAAAGAGATTCTGAAGGAATTGATGTGCTATTCTTTCAAAAAAGTTCATTTGTAATTGCAGCTGTTGATTTTCTCCAGCAAGTTTCATTCTTTAAAAATATTTTTACGGGGCTGGGGATTTAGCTCAGCGGCATAAGCGCCTGCCTTGGAAGCAGGCAGTCGTGAGTTCGATCCCTGGTACCGATAAAAACGGAAAGACCAAAAAAAAAAAAGAAAAAAGAATAAAAATATTTTTACCTAAAATTTCTAGATTTTGCATCATTATCATTGTGATTATGATTACAATTTTAAATTACAACTAATAATAAACTTTATTGGTTTGTTGCAAAGAAAATATGTATGTATACTTTGACAGGCATGTAACCCAGATAAGGGTTTAAAAGAAACTGACCAAAAATGGAAAAATGGTTGCACATAGTTGTTAGAGTGATATATTTTGTATCATCAGTTTGTTTTAAACATGATTGCTTTTTTAAAAGGCTATTTACAATTTTAGGCCAGAAAAATAATTTTCCAAATAAAGTTTTAATCCTCAGGTTAATATTACATATTACATCAGGCTGTTTTCCTCTATGTAGAGACACGGGTATAATTTTAGATATAGTTATACATAATTACAGTAATATTGTAACATACAATATGCCCAATTTTACTTGTATAACCCTCTTACAATTCCCCTGCATTCCACAGTTGCTCACATGCTCCAAACTCACCCTTGGCTGAAACTTTTTAACTCATGGTTTTGCCTGGGTGGCCCCTTTTGTTGGGCACTCACCAAGATTAAAAGACTAACAAAACAATTGCCAAATTCTCCAAGAGCTCCCTATGTGTATGTGTTTTGACTACTAAAGAAAAAAATCTATCAAGTCAGTAAAACTCAGCTTGCCCTCTGCAGATAATGTCCCACACACCCCTCTGAGTGCCCGAGTCAAGTCACAGTATATTTGATGTCATGCAAGAAAAGATTTGGAGGTGGAAAGAGCAAGTCTGTATGCAATGACATAACTCTTAAACTAGCTATTTAAACTATGCTTTAAATATGAAGCACCCACCCATTTCCAAAAAGAATTGTGCCTTTGAGGACTGGATACGTAAAGCAGCAGTGTTTAGAGGAGCAACCTAGAGAGGTTATTGGATTATAAAGATTCTAACAGCTGAATGGGCTCTTAAATTGTGAGGTCCAGTTGGAAAAAGTAGCTCACTTTGAGGGTGAATCTTGTTCCCAGCCGTGTCCTCTCTGGCTTTGTGTTTCCTTTCTCTGCCATTCCCGTCAGCAGTGACTTGTGTGCCTTGCTATAGGCCTGAAATCATGGAAGCAGCTGACCTTGAAATGAAGCTTCTGAAACCATCAGATAAATTAAATCTTTCCTCCTCTAAGTTATTTTTTTCTCAGATATTTGGTCACAGTGATAAAAAGCTGGCTTCTAGGAGTGGTGGCACAGGCCTGTAATCTTAGCACTTGGGAGACTGAGGCAGGACGATCAATGAGTTCAAGGCCAGCCTGAGACCCTGTTTCAAAAAAAAAGAGAAACTGGCTAACAGCACTACCACATAAAAATGTATAAGACATTGTGGAATTTTCAATAACTTTTTTTAAAAAGCATTCCTTCTTAGCCAGGTGTGGCAACCTGTAATCCCAGCACATGGAAGACTGAGGCCATGAGTTCAAGGCCACCTGGGCTCCAGGTCATCCTGGACCACATAGTGAGACTCTGTTTAAACAAAACAAAAACCTCTTGAAATTCATGAGAATTATTGACATAAGTTATTTTCTTACCTCCTAGAAATTCATTTTCTCATAAGCTGCGCAGAATATCCTGCAAAAAGAAAACACATAGAACAGCTAAAATGTAATATTTTTAAAATTCATATGCATTTAGAAATATGAAAGATGTCTAAATTATGACATTTCTCTCCTTTTTTCTTTTATAAATCTCTTTATTTGAGTTTTTCCAGAAAAAATTTCTAATTCTTTTCATAGACTGATAAACATAACTTCAAAACAACTTGAAATCTGTGTTTAAGTGTAGGGCCATTGTACTTGTTCCAAGATGAGACTTAGCTGTTACTTGTGCTAAATTTTAAAGATGAATGGCCTCTCTTGTTTTGCTGCCTAACTTTAACCTTCCCTTTCCTGTCTTGCCCTGAGTTTGGGAATATATTGCTCTGATTCCACTTAATTATTTCTTTAAATGATATATTAAAGAAAGAATTTCTATAGCAAAGTGCTATAAACCTAATAGCTTATAGCAACATAAATGTATTTTGTTTTACTTCTGAAGATTAGAGATACAAAATTGGGTGTCAGAGGGATAAAATCATTGTAGTGCAGGACAATGTTTCTTCTGAAAGCTCAAACTCACGGGGAGAATCCATGCTTCGCCCTTTCCAGCATCTAGAGGCTGCCTGCATTCCTTGGCTTTAGGCCCATGTCACCCTGACTTCCACTTCTGTCCTCATATTTCTTTTTCTCCTTCTTATCCTTCTACCTCCTTCTTGTAAAGACACTTATGATTATATTGGGCTCACCAGATAATTCACATAATCATCTCATCTCAAGGTCTTTATCTTTAATCACAATTGTAAAGTCCTTTTTTCCATGGAAAGTGATGTATTCATACGTCCATGGATCAAAATAGACATCTTTGGGAAGAATATTACACTCTCTACCATTAATAGAATCCTAATCGAGTACTCCATCCACTTCATAATTTTTCCTGGATTGAAAATTAATAGGAAAGTATCAATATTTTCTGCCTTTAGAAATAAAAGTTTGAAAAGAGACAAAGATGATATTGGGATAAATATATTTCTATAATTTTATGTCTATATAGATATATAACCACATGTCCAAGCAACTAGTTCCCTTTTTCATACCTTGACTCCATCTGTTCTTACATCACTCCTCCTCGGCCCTTAACTAGTGTCCCTTTTTATGCTTTAGAACCTCGCTGGAGTCAAAGCATCCTTAGACTAATTGTTCATTTTTTAAAATAAGGAGCAAAATAGAAGATAAACAGGAAGTAGAGAAGCTGAAATAATTCCCCAATTTATTCTGTTGTTTCAAAAATATTTTAAGATCTGTGATAATTTGTTTCATTTATACTACTTTCTTTTTGTTCATAGAAAAGAAATTTTGTCTTTTTATTTGTTTATTTATTCTTTGTAAGAGTCTTTTTTGTCTATGAGTTTTTATCTAAGTTGCATTTTGGCCATTTCTTAAATTATGATCGTGATATACTGTATGTTGATTATAATTATTTTCTGATAAAAGAAAACACTGCATTTTAAATCCAGTTCATATGATCAAAATTTGGCCTTAAGTCAACACCACTGTTACCTCCACTAGAAGTCACTTCTCATTGTGCTTCTCCATCATTTACAGGGTGATGAGGCACTGAGGCATTTTATTTTATTGATACTTCCCTACTTTTTCCTCTACCAGTCCCCTCAGCATCATGCCTTTTTGGAAGAAAGTCCATGCCATTCATCCATCCTTCCCTGGCCCCATCTTTCTTGTTCTCTGAGAAGCTTCCACTTTCCTTTATCAGCTGTCTTCAAACTCAAAAGCCATGTAGAAACTGTCCAACAATCTGCCCTCCCTATTGTTAGAGAACCAGCATAATTCCCTTTTATCTTCCTCCTCCTTTTTTTTTTTCTTTGACAGCTCATCAATTCATTCTGACTTTCCCTGGTAGAAATGCTCAGACAACCTCTCCTGACATGACAGAGAGCTCAAGATGTAGTAGACTGTTAAGTTGAACTTTTGCCTTGTTTTTCAACTCTAGAAACTGAGCTTTAACTAGTATCAAGAACTCTTATCCAGTAAAAGTGGTTTTCTTTTCATCCCCTTGAATTTTAGTCTCCATGGGCCCTGGCCTCTGTCCTCTAGACTGTCAGTCCAAGTCTGGGGCTTCTCTGTAACCAAGTTTCCTGGTACTTATGCCAGCATCATCTCGGCTTTCTGAATGCTACCTGTGCCTACGTTCCAGCAGACGCGTCACCCTGAAGCTGGCCATTCACCTGCATCCTAACTTTTACAGGTCCACGCATTTCCTGATTAATAGATGGTGCTGTTCCCCAGAACACTCCCGTCAGCCGGACCTGTGTGCCTGGCACTTGCTCGCCTAAGTAGACCGGCTACAACTTAGTGGAATCTACCAGGTTGTGACCATTTTTCTTTGCCTAGCTATGGATATAATGTGATCACAGCCCTCTAGCTTTCCGCTACGTTCACATTCCTACCTCACTGGGTTCTCCTTCTCTTTGGTCTCCCATCCTTTCATCTCTTCCTGGCCTCTCCAGCTGCCTGCTTCTTTATCACTTTCTTCCTCCAGGACATTCCAACCATTTTCATCTCACAGCTTGGTCTCTGCACTGTATTCTTCCTGCCACCCTTTGCACTCAGTCCCTCAGATCATGATAGGGCCATTACAAAACTTCCCTTCTCTTCATCCAAGGTCGCCATTAAATCTGCCTTCCATACCCTCCCTCCTTTGGCTAATGAAATGTGGGAAACAATGGAAAGTCTCATTTCCAGATGAATGCTTTAAGAGAAAACTTCCTTTGCCATTTCCTCTCTCCCTTTGCTTGTGTGACCAGCAATGCTGAGTGAAAATAGTGGCCCCACAATTTCTCTTCGATGTGTGTGTAGCAACAGAAGAAATAAACCTTTATTGTTTCAAGCCTTTGAGAGAGGATGTCATCTATTATTAAAGCATAACCTACCCTGTTGTGACAGGCACTGGTATTCTTCACTGATTATCTCCACACTTGTTCTCAAAGTGTTTCTCTTCTACCATTCCCTTCAAAAACCATCATCTCCACTTGGGGGTCCATGTGATTCATGCATTCAAGGATAAGTGTGTGACCCAGATTCACCTTGCCCTTGATGCTGGCTCTAGTGGTGAACACTTACCCAAACTAGGCCAACCGTGACCTCTGCTGGGGTTTTGTTTGGAAAAAATGAAAAAGAAAGTTGACTACGTACTTGATCTGCCACGTTGGAGCCAAATAATGAAGAGAAAGAAAAGCCAAGTAACAAAGAGAATCACATTTTTGTAAGACATCGTTTGTGACCCAGAATTTAGCCACACTATGAATCACTGTATTCTTTAGATGTTTCTGTTATGTAAGCCAATACATTTCTTTTGTTGTTGTAGTTTTGAAACGATCTGGCTCTGTATTCCAGGCTGGCCTTGAACTCTCCTTGCAGTGCAAGCTGGCCTTAAATTCATGGTGATCCTCTTGCCTCTTTGTTCTTGAGTCTTATCTGAAATGGAATTTCTACCACTTGCAAATGAAAGTGCTGACTAAAACATCTGCCAAGCATTAATGGGTATACAGGAAACTACAGGATTTTCCCTTATACCTTTTACTATGAGACATCAACTGAATTCTCATTGGGGAAGCAGTCCATTTGTTCACATTTACTTACTTCCTATTATTTATGCCCTATTACATTCTTCATGATACCTATTACAAATATCTTCTACTTTCCTAATTCCTTTTCCGCCAAGGAAAGATAGCCTTTCCATTCTTTAAAATCAAATTCATTTACTTGAGCTTCTACAACTTTAACTCCATTTCTATTTATTTTTATTTATCCATCTTCTTTCCAAGGTTAATCACATCACTTGTTCCTTGGCTCCACCCCCTCTGGTGGCTTTTGTGCCCTGGGTTTCCTTTTACATTACTGACCACTCCTTTATCTCTCCTTTCTCTTACCACAGACCGAGAGTGATAATTCAGTCTCTTCCTCTTCTCCTTTGAGTGCTGATCATTAGATAGCACAGCCTTTCCTCTGACTTTGTATCTCACCTCAAGGCAAATAACTCAAGTCCATCTGCATTCCAGTTCTGGCCTGCAAGATTTTTTGAATTTGCATGTCACAAATGCAGATGTATCTAAACTCAACATGTCCCAAAGTGAACTTATTTTTCTCTTCTAAAATTTTAACCCTGGCTGGGCTTGATGTACACATCTATAATCCCAGCACTCAAGAGACTGAGGCAGGAGGATCACAGCAAATTTAAGGCCAGTCTAAACTACCTAGTAAGACCCTATCTCAAGAAATGAGATTAAAAAATTCAAACTCTGCAGCAATCACTTTCTGAATGTAGGCAGTCTCAATCACTGTGCCCTGTACCCTCAGATCTAATTAGTTAGATGATATTGTCTAGTACAGGCACTTAGTACATACTTTAAAATTCCTACTTTCAGGCTCAACACAACAGCATGCTCATGAGACCTTAAAATAATGGTATTAATATATCCATCTTCTGAATATACATTATTTGACCCCAGCACCATGTCACTGCAGAGGCAAGTCCATTTCAAATGATTTTTTTCAGCCTATGAAGCATACCCACAAAATCCTGAGAAGTACTCACTTAGAACTTTAACTTAAAAGTTCAAGCATTATGTTCTAATTCTTAGAGTCCCTGGAAATTAGGAACCAGTCCATAAGTACTAAAAATGTGGAGCTAGTTTCTTTAGTCCCTTCTACTTACCTCTAGTGCTGCGTATGAGATCTTTTGCCCTGCACATTGGTAGCACTGTACCTGGTCACCTCTATGACTACCAAGAGTATTTTCCAGGGTGTTGCCTGCATTTGAGCCACAATCTCCCCAGCCTTCCTCTTCCCTCAGGCGATCGATCTGTTCTGCTGCTGAGAGGGACCCAGGAGAGGGGCTGCAGTGCTGCGGCCCAAATATACAATAAGTCCTGATGGTGTCCGGGCCTCAGGCTAGCTGAAAGGCAATCAGACCTTTTAATGTTGCGCTGGTTAATATTTTCCTTTTTTTATACTGAAAGGCAATGTCTATATGCTCCCTAATATCACGTCACATAACAAATGGCTTTTCCTCCCCCAATTTGGACATGTCAGACTTAAGGGAGTGTGTGAAAGAAGAAGGAAGCCTGCACTAGCACACACATCGAATCTTCACAGAGCCCATGAAACAAAGGCACAGTTGGTCTCATAATTCGCAGTAACTACCTTTTATAAAGATAGTTGAATTAGTGATTACTGAGCCAGCGTTCTTAGAGGAAATACACAGGTAGGTAGGTGGCTGTAAGCTTCTGATGACAATACGTTCATCGACCAATCAGTGTGCAGTTTTGCTTTACGCATGTCTGTATGGTGTCTTATTTAACACATATTGCTGATTAAATAACATCAAACTCAACCACCAGCACCGCAGCTCATATCTGAGCACAGATTCTCTAATACATGTATTTTCTTGCCAGGCACATGACAGCCTTCTTACATTTAGGAACACTCAGTAGCACTTTAGCAGTACAATTAGGGACCATTTTATTTCATTTTACTAGTTTTTTGAAACAGGATCTCACTATTTAGCCCAGGCTGGCCTTGAACTCACAGCAATCCTCCTGTCTCTACTTTCCAAGCGCTGGGATTATAGATGTCCTCCACCATGCCTGGCTAGGGACCATTTTACAGAGCAAAGTCACTAAGGAAAAGGACAAACATGCAAAAATGTGGCACTACATTAGAATGCAATAAAAGCACTCCTTTATATGGGATGAACCAAAACAAGAAAGCAAAGTCTTATCCTGTTTGCATTCAGCTAGAACATGCATGTCACACTACTCGAATTTCTCATGGCCCTGCTCGTGTTCATGAATGACTGCCAAAGCACTCTGATCATTGCTTTTGAGTTTATAAATACATATTAGAGTTGCTGGGTTTGCAAAAGATGGAATCTTTGAATCATGAGGTTCCACTGCAGTACTGATCATGAAGTTCCATTTTGTAGATAAGGAAACTAAGAATCAAAATAACTAAGATCTTTCACAAACTCACTATGAAAATGGCCCCACAGGGATTCAAACTCCACAGGCCAAACTCTAGCCCTCTTGAGAGGGAGGGCCCTAGGTGAATGGCAGAAGCCCATCCTGAAAGCTTGCCAGTCTCTAAAGGATCTCTCCATCATCTACATCACGCTTAAAGTGAACTTTTTTTTAAAAATCCTAATGTTTGACTTAAGGTGTAGCTCAGTGGTAAAGTGCATGCTTAGCCTGTGCAAGGTCTTGGGCTCAGTCCCTGGCATCAAAATAAATAAAATCTGAACATTTGGGAGATGTAACTTAACAGACCTCAGCAAACTCTTGTGACCATAAGTTCACTTGCAGGCATTCCTTGGAAGTAGTAATCAGGAGATGAAACTTTTCTGGTAGATGTTGGATAGTAATAGGAACTGGGCCAAGGAGAAATATCTGAAGAATGAGCCTTTTGGGGAAGAGACACCCTGTATAACAGTCAAAAAACGTTTTTTCTCAGTTAGTGCTGGCCGCCAATGTTTTGCGTTCTTCCCTCCACTGCAGCTGAGCTCCCCCAGCAGCAGAGGCTGTGGGTTTCAGAGATCCAAAGACCCTGCAGGCCTCCAGGTGCTCAATGATTACGTAGGGGACAACAGCTGCACTGAGAAGTGTTTGCCCTCACAAGCAGAGGTGGCAGTATTTTTTTAACTAGTCTCCTGCCCACAACCTGCTGACTTGTGTCATGCCCTGTGTTGGTACAATCACATCAAGTCTTATCAAAAGGAAAAAACCAGCCTTCCAGGAGTAAATAAAGCTTTAGGCAAGTATGGCCCTGCCACTGTGGAAGACACCACCGGAAGTGGAGCTGCAGAGAACAAAGATGGTGGTGATACTGATCTCTTTAGATCTGATGAAGAGGAAAGTGAAAAAGCAAAGAGGCTAAGCGAAAAACTTGCACAGCATGAGTTCAAGGAAACCAAAGCTTGCATTTGCCGCCAAGTCTTCCACTTTGCTAGATGTGAAATCTTGGGAGGACGACATAGATATGGTAAAATTAGAGGAGTGTTCCCCAAGCAGTAAAGCAGATGGGTTGATCTGGGTCCCTCTAAACTAGTTCTAGTAAGATATGGAATTTAGAAATTGAAAATACAGTGTATAGTTGAAGATAATAAAGTCAGAACAGAGGAGCAGATTTGTGGACATGGCTCCTTTAACAAGATCTAAAATTCATCCTGGATTGTTGTGCTTCAAAAAAACCTTTCAGGACAACACAACAAAACATACACTCAGAAAGCAAGATCAACAACCAATAGCAGTTTCAGGCATCAGGAGCTTGGGTGTCTCCCAGAGAGGAGAGAATCCAAGCTGTACTCTAGCTCCTTCACAGTTCAACCAAAGTCTAGGTCTACCTCTTGATTAAGTCAGGCACTGAGATGACCTGAGATGCACATACTCGCTGCTGGGCCACACTGCTTGTCCTTTAAGAGGCTGTTATGTGCACTGGACAGCAGCGGCAGAACACTGCAATAGGCTTTGACTGACTTACCCACTCCTAGGCTCTTTTGGCTGCTCCCGGGTTTGAGGTCCTGTGACCAGTGTCATCCCATGCTCCTCTAGCTGGAGCATAGAAAGAAGATGGTCCAGAGGAGGATGTACTCTAAGCCACGGTATAGACGTGGCATGTCTTTTTTATTTTTTTTCTCTCTCAACGTCAGAAGACGGACAACATACAGAGAGTTAATGGAAAAGCATATGAAAACATCCTAATGGTGATACAAGCACTGAATAGAATGCAAAATCTAAATGAATTTTTGGAAATGAATGCAAGCATTTTGCTTGCTGCAAGCCACTTCAGACTTTGTCCTCAGACAGTGACCATCTCTTCATCCCAGCACTACACTTCTCAGCTACTTCTCTCCTCCCACTAAAACCGTCATCGCCACCCTCCCACAGAGGATTCTTTGCCTCCCCCCACTCTTTACTGCAGAACTCTATGTAGGTTTTCAGTCTATCCCAGGTTATCCAGACTTTGTAGTCTTCAAGCCAAGGATTAGATCACGCAATCTAACAAGTATAATAGAATTGATAATAAGGCAAATGGGGGCTGGATTTAAGTAGAAATAGTCTTAAAAATTATTTAGAATTATCCTTAGCCATACTGAGCTACAACATCCCTTTCATTCTTCCTAAATAAAAATCTGGAGACTCTCTGTACAATACCTGCTGAGGGTTAAAAGTATTTTGGGTGGTGTGGCAGGCTGGGGCCACCCCAGGGGTAGAATCTCCATCAACCCCTGAGATCCGCGCCATGTTGGAACTTAGGGTGCTGGGAAATCAAGCAACCAGCTCTCCTCCCTGATAAGTGGTAGTGAGCCTACCAGCACATGGGCTGAGAATTAAACCTCTCACCTCCCTCCCCTCTCAGCCCTCTTCCCCACCTCCACCCCCACCCCCATTTGCAAATGGGAGCCAGAGATCTGAGCATCTCTTGGGAGGTTGACCATATGCAATATAGCAAATAAGAGGGATTTCCTTCTACCATCTCTTTGAAAGCAAATATTTTTACCACTGTTTTGCTTCATTCTGATTAATGGTATTGCTCTATTCAATATTCTGTTTTGATAAGTTCTATAATATTCTGTATTTCATTTTATTTTGCTATACCTGACTGAAAGAACAACTATTGTGAAGATAACGAGATATACTGTGGTACCTATTACTGTTATCCCAGTAACCTGCTGTGAAGTTCTGTATCAGTTTCACTACATGGTCTAAACTGGCTTTGTTCCGTCTTGTTCTGTTGTATGTTACTACCTTCAAAATAATAAATTTTTTAAAGTATTTTGATTAACTGATCACAGAACTTTCCATTAACTGTAAGAAAGTGTTCCGGTTAATGCTCTCAAGAAATAGTTACCTATGAATCCAACCAAAGACTAAAAATCCAACTTGACTAAAACTGTGAGGGAGCTATTGTTCTTTTTCACTTTCTATTTTTAATTTGAATTTCTTTATCTATCTATATTTATATAGATATTATCTATCTAAAATTTAAAATAGGTGAATAAATGTTATCACATTGTACATACTGAGTTTTCCTAATAAAGTTTTGACCCCCACTTCCCCATCAGCACTCATTTCCTAGGGCTGCCACAATAAAGTTTGTGTCATGAACTGCGTGGCTTGCAGTAGCTCTGTGACACATTGTCTCAGAGCTACGGAGCCCAAAAATCAATATGCTGACTGGACCATTCTCCCTGGAAGCCACTAGGGGAGGATCTTTCCTTATCTCTTCCATCTTCCAGTTGGCCCTGCCATTCCTTAGCTTATGACAATGTAACTCCAGTGTCCTCCTCCATCCAGCCACCTCACAGCCATTTTCTCCTTTTGTGTCTCTGCGCATAAGATTCTATGTCTGTGCCCAAATCTTTTCTTGTAAAGATAGTAATCATACTGGGTTAGGACCACCCTAAAGGCCTCATCTTAACTTGATTACATTTGCAAAGAGCCTATCTCCCCTGCTAGATCACATTCGCAGATAGAAGAGGTTAAGGCCTTCGGTATCTTTTTTTGCAGACAGAGGACACAATTCAACTTATGATGCCCCCCAAATGCATGTTGCCCATCCTTGTCTGTGTGGCTCAATACTTTCTTACTTGCTCTCTGGGCTCACCGGGCTGTCAGGGAGCCTTTCTATTTCCTTGACTTCCGTCTATCTCTCCCATGCCCAATCAACTGAGTCAGCAGCCTAAAACCTCTTTTCTGAATTACTGCTGGTATTTGCTCACTATCACAAAGGTCAGTCTGAACAGTGCTTGCAAGACTCAAGGGGCAGAAAAAGTCTTCTGGAACGTTTCCTACGTGAATGGGACCTGTACTTATGCTCCGAGAACAGTAGATAAGGAGGGAATGTGAAAGCATAGATCTGATTATCTTGATGTTGAATTAGGAAGTATTTCGATATTTGGATTCTCTGTTGTGTGGAGCATTTTAATTACAGGGTAAATAATTCTCTTACAGACTTTCTGCTTTCCTGATAATAGGTATACATCTTTTACAATATTTTGATAAAAAGGCACAGAAAAATGCACACGGCATTTTAAAAAAGGAAAACTTAACAACTCAAACACACAAAAAGCAAATGCCTCAGTAAACTTATCTCACCATCTCTTTTTCCATTCCTGAAAACTCCCCTAAATGCCAGTACTAATCTACTGAAAAGAATTGTGCTTAGGGAAAACATTTTTAAGGAACTCAGCATTGGGGTCAGTCCTGATCACTTACAAGATCACTTACAATGCTGGGCTGTTCTAGGAGGTTGCAGCGCATTCTGCTAATTTGACTCCATTCAAGCAATGCGGGGTACATTCCTATCTCCCCAGAACCTCCCCTCTTCTTGTATAGAGATTCCTGTCTTCCTTCCACCTACTTTATTTTAGTGAGGCCTGACAAATACTGTCCTCAACCTTGGACAACTAAACCAAGCAAGGCTCACAGTAAATCCTTCAATATTTTCCAAAGTGGAGCACAACACAAAAATTATCAACTATGCCCTTTATAAGAAGCAGGGGATAATGAGTCCAGAGAGTACTTGGGCCCCTTAACCACCATGGAGTCCCAAAAAAGAAGCAGGACCAGTGCTTGACTTCTTTTCCAGAAAGCCCAGTAGTGCCCTTCCATTTTCTGGTAAATGCAGGTCCCTACATGAACCCCAAAGTTCCCCTTTTCACACATTTTATTTTGGTTTAGATTTGTCACTTGCAACCAAAAGAGCCTTGATTAATACAACAATTGTTATCTATGTGGAATGTTCAAGAATCATTTTGATCCCTCATGCAGCACCAAAAACCCTTATTTTCTTCAGCAGGTTATTAAGTTATTATTTCCCTTCTGACATCTGCTCTTCTATATCTGTCTTTTCGACACTGAGGCTAAGACTGAAACCTGTGGGGACCTTTGATCATCCAGTCAAATGCAGAATGCCATAGCTAACTTTAATGGAACAGTTACTTTTTCTGTCTTCCTCCTAGAAAAGTCAGGGCTATGCTGAATAAAATTTATATATATATTTCAATTTTTAAATATAGGGATTAAGTAAAAATCCTATGTGGAAGAGGGAGATTTTTTTCACCAAACGGAGTTAAGATAGGACAGAAAGAGTTGAAGAAATCAGTCAAGCACACTAATATGAAGACTGTAAATAAAGAATAGCCTTTGCAAATCTTGCCAGTTACACGAAGCATGCTTTCCGGGAATGGCACCAAGATATTAGTGAATAGCAGTGGCACATCTTAAAACAAAGGGAATTGTTGTTCAAAGTACACTACTAATATATTTACCCAGTGACTCTAGAGTCCAAGTGACCTAAATCCACAGTCTTTGTTTCTACAGTTTATGTTGTCATCTTTGCATTACAATTTTTTAAAAAGTATATTGACACACAGGCATTGTATACTATTCAAAGTTTAACAAGGGACGTCAAATAATAGGGCAATTCAAGAGTTAGTTGTCAAGTATGTAAAGTAAGCTTCTGCACAATAAGCACAGTATAACACTATCACAATAAGACTATTTTTGTTTTTGTGACACTGGGGATTGAACGTGGGGCCTTTACACTGAGCTATATCTCCCAATTTTCCCACCTTTTCTCTTTCTGAGCAAAGAAAAGTTGCTAAGTTGCCCAGTTGTCCAGCTCAGGCTAAACTCACTTGCAGTCCTACCTCAGCCTCCCAGAGTACTGGGATTACGTGTACCACCACACCCAGCAATAAGCCATTTTTAAAAATCATTTATTCACTTCCTAAAAAGACACCAAAAAACACCTGACTGATCCACCACCATGTACTGAGTGTTATGTTAGGTACTGAACATACATGGTGAATATAAAAAATCCTGTGCATATTCTCAGTACAGTACCCAAGACAGATTTAAAAGATGGTTCTGTGTGCCAGTGTGCACAATCTTTGAGGATTTAAATATTGTCTGTGCCCCCCAAAACTTGTTGAAATTTGATTTCCAGTTTGGTAGTGCTGGAAAGTAGGGACTTTCAGAAGCAATGAGGTCAGTAGAAGTGATTAATGCCTTTCTCACTGCAGTGGATTCTCACTGGAGTGGGACTGGGTCAGTTACTGAGAGGGTCAGTTATAAAATGAGACAGGCTGTTGTGCTTTGTATCTTTCTCACATGTCCACTTGTCTTTTCACTTTCCGCCATGAGCTGAAACACAATGAAGTCCTCATCAGAAGCCGCCCAGATATAACCATCCCACCTTGGACTTCCCTGCCTCCAGAATTCTGAACTGAATAAACATTTTCATTATAAATTACCCAATCTTGGGCATTCTGTTATAGTAACAGAAAACAGACTAAGACACCTGCCTAGTAGGTACTGTGACATTGATTAAAGGACTCAAACAATTGAGAAGTTACAAATCACATGTAGAGGAATGAAGTATTTATTCTGTCTCTCTCCTTTCTGACTTTCCACTAAACTGGCTGAACACAACTTGGAATCAGAAGGTTGGGGACTATTACAATCCATACAAGCCAGCCTGGATGGAGGCTGGAGGCAGGGTGGAATAGCATGGAGAATGAATCTGGAAGGCTACAAGGACGTACTGCATACTATGTGCTGAAAACTCCCAGATTTGAACATCTGCCATCTAGCCTCTTAAATTGAACCACAGTAGACACGAACTTATCCATATGAATCTTCTCGTGACTGTCCCATCTTTTAGCCTGGTTCCTATCCCATTCCTTTCTAACTTACCTTTAAGTTTCATCACCATTTACTCAGAGACATACAGAGACCTAGGCCTTAACCAGCTTTTATCCCTGACTAAGTTATATCAGTTATTTTTTGAGACTATGTCTTACTATGTAACCCAGGATAAACTTTAATTTATGTTGTAGTCCACACTAGTCTTGAACTTACAGCAATCTTCCTGCTTCAACCTCCTGAGTGCTAGGGTTATAGGCAAATGCCACAAGACCAGGCAGTTCCATGTTCAAGAAATGTCCAGAATCTGGGTAGATTTCACCTGGGTCTATCTATGGCCAGGCCACTCTGAATGTGCTGATGTCGCCTGGATACATCTCCATGTCCATTTGCTTAGCCCCTGTGTATGTCCATCGTCTTTTGTTTACATGACTGCAGTATGCTACTCACTGATAGTTAAATGATATAACTACTTTGGAAATTAGTTTGCCAGTTTTTTACAAAACTAAACATACTCATACCATATGATCCAGCAGTTGCACTTCTTGGTATTTACCCAAATGAATTGAAACCTTATGTCTAAAAACCTGCACATGAATGTTTATAGCAGCTTTATCCAAAATTACCAAAACTTGAAAGCAATAAAAATGTCCTTCAGTAGGTGACTGGCTAAATAAACCACGGTACACTCAGACAATGGAGTATTGTTCAGTACTTTAATATAAACTATCAAACCATGAAGACGACACAAAGAAAATTTAAATGCAAATTGCTAAATGAAAACAGCCAATCTAGAAAGTACACAGTGCATAATTCCAACTAAATGACATTATGGAAAAGCTAAAGCTATGAAGACAATAAAAAGATTAGGAGTTGGAAGGAAGGATGAATATGCAGAGTGCAGAGGATTTTTAGGCCATGAAACTATTCTGTAGCACATTATGGTGACGAATATATGCAGTTACATATTTGTTCGAATCTCTAGAATGTGCAATACTAAGAGTGAACCCCAATGTAAACTCTGACCTTTATGTGATAATGCTACGCTGAGGAGGTGGGTTCATGAGTCGTGGCAAAGGTACTGCGTTGGTACAGGAAGTTGCCATCACCTCGTGTGGAGGGCAGGGACATACTTAAACTGTACCTTCCTCACTGTGGTGTGAAAGTAAAATGACTTCTAAAAATGAAATATATTTGGAGAAATAATACTTGTGGAGATCCTAGAGGAAAGAAAGAATCACAGATTTAGAAAAACTTATCAGATGGCTGAAAAATCCTGATCTGTGACTCTTGTAAGAAACAATACAGTATGGAGGGGAGGAGGAGCAGGGACTGATTCTACAAGTGTCACAGGGAAGGCCCCCAGTTGGCATGGCTTGGGTTAGAAACTACTCCCTCACTTCCTCAAGACAATGAGCTACTGTATAAGCAGAGACTGACTCACTTGCCAGGGACTGGGCTGATCTCTAGCCAGTAGCCTCCCACAGGGCCATGTCCAAGGCTGCCATGCTGACACAGCTCTGCATACTGTTACCCTCACCGCTGGAATCCCCCAAGTACCTTCCTGTCACCCTACTGCCTTAGCCCTTCACCAAGCCCCCTGAACCTCACCCCACCTCACCTGCAGCTGCTAAGGGAATCACCCCAGCCCATCAAGGGGCTCCCATCCCTGTCTCCTATGGGTGATGTGTGATTTGGTCAATTGAGTCACACCATTAAATATTTTAGCCAAGGTCAACTTCACAGGGAGCAAACTGTGATCACAAAGGCCTTGAACTTAGTTTGCTACTTAATTATCCTTGCCTCAACAATTTCAATAAATTTTGAGCAAAAGTCTTACATTTTCATTTTTTAACTGGATTCCACGAATTATGTAGGCTGTCCTAATATTGCCTATCATCCCTGAAGGTGAGGTTAGGCATCACATGGATGCAATGGAGGAAAAGGCACCACAGTGTAAAGGAATTGCAGAACACACTAATGCTACACATTGCTCCTACGCTGAGGTGAGTATGTACTGTTGAATTTTTTCCCTTCCGGCACTGGGTTTCAAACTCAGGGGAGCACTGCCATTGACCTGCGTCCCTGAGCCTTTCTATTTCTTTTTTTTAAATTTTGATACAGGGTCTTGCCAAATTGCCCAGGTTGACTTCAAACTTCTCCTGCCTCAGCCTCTCAAGCAGCTAGGATTATAGGTAGGTGCCATTGTGCATGGCCACAGTTGTATTTTTTTTTTTAATTTGAAGGATACATTGAGCTCTTGGGATCATTCAAGGAAGGATTTCTATTAGCATCATTCTCTAACCAACTGAGCTAACCAGCCCACGGAGGAAGGACTTCTAATGCCAGGCCCCTAAGAACACTTTTAAAAGAGTGTGTGTCCCTGGAGAGGGTGGAGGGTAGGGACTGACTGGAAAGAAGAATGAGAGTAATGGTGAAGTTTGATGTCTTCTCACACACACACAAAGTTCCGTATCTTCATAGCCGTTTGGCTTACACAGATGTATGCATTTGTCAAAACTCAGCAAGTGGATATTTAATAGTTAATAACACATTTCATATTTGTGCCATTCGCTATATATTTATATATGCTATAGATATATTTCACTATATATATATTTCACACAAGTGAATATCAAATTCAGTTAGTAATATGCATGCTGATCTATTAAGGGAGGAAGTATACTCATGTCTGCAATTTATTTTGAAAGGTATCAAAATTAGATGGATTAAGATATGGATAAAAGGAAGGGTGGGTGGATGGATGGATGGATGGATGGATGGACAGATACATGATTATGGTGACAGGAAAACCCGAGCAATATGGATGTGCGTGTGTACTGCACTATTCTTTCAACTTACTATGTGTGTATATTTTCATAACAAAATGGGGAAAACAACTTTCAAAAAAGAAGGGCAGCTTTCACTTGTTTCTGAGTTTTACCCATGCATAATGTCATAATAGCCTTGGCAATTATGGTGGAGCAGAACACCTAAGCTGAATTGTCATTTTGCTTGCCTTAAAAATGCAAATTCTTTTCACAGCTCCAACCCCTCAAAAAGTTTGTGAAGAGTATTCACAATGGAGAAGACTTCTTGTTTTCCTCTTAAATCCATTTAACGCCTGTGCGAGCTGAGCTGAAGTCCTCGGAATTGGCTCTAATGCACAGAGTGTATGCTCTCAGCAGAGCTTCTCTTTTCTTGGCGTCACTTGCCATTTGTAAGGGTTGCCAAGGTAATGACCAGACACATCTAAAGACAGGCCCATAAGAAAGGACAACATACTTATTTTTTCTCTTTTAGCATCAAATATTTAAAATTCATGACACATTCAGTTTGATGAAATTCTACTGAGAACCAAATTTCACAGTACAGAAAATAACTCCCTGCCCTTGTCTCTATAGCTCTGCTTCTAATGACTAGATTATGTTCAAGAACCATATATAGACTTTTCTGTATACCACAGATTTCTTTTTTTCCATGGGGAAAGAATGTGAGGAAGTGCTGGATGTGTTTCATAAAGTAATTGTGGATAAATTCGATAGAAAGGCAAAATTTGGGGGGAGTTCAGATCTGTATTAAAAAATAAAAGGAATACATTTGTATCTTGTTAATCATTGGGAATTGGTTCTATGACCTAACAAGTTTATCAAAATTCAAGGATGCCCAAATTACTTATATTGAATGGTATGGTATTTACATATAACCCATAAATATACTTTAAATCATCTCTAGATTACTTAAAATGCTTAATACACGGTAATTGCTATGTAAATACTTATTATATTATGTTGTTTAGGGAATACTGACAAGAAGCCTGTATATATTCTGTGCAGGCATGATTTTTATTCAAGAGATTCTGATTTATAGCTGGTTGAATTTATGGAGACAGAACCCATGATATGGAGAACTGATAGCATTTCACATTTCTTTAGAATGAATACAAGATTTTTTAAATTGAAAAATTCAAATTTCAATTCAAATAACACTTGGAGCTGTTAATCATCACGGTTAATTGATGTTTCTGCCTATACAGATCTACTGTACCACACTAATTATAATTTTTAATATCAATAAAAGGGATTTATAACTTTAAACATTTAATGAGTATGTTTTTATTTATGAGATCAACAAATAGATGATTGCAGGTTGTAGAGGAAACTTCACAGGTCAGTTGAATTTCACCATGTTTTGAAATCAGTGCTTTCACTTCAGATTGCTTTTGTTTTACTTTTCTTGTGGTGTTGGGGATCAAATCTAGGCCCTGGCACATGAGAGGCAAGAGCTCTACCACTGAGCTACCGCCCTAGCCCCAGACACAGCCCTCTATTTCTTTTGGCATCTCTTTGACTTCAAAGTAAATTCTTACTAATATGAACTTTTAAGTATTCATGTTTTGGCTTTATTCAAGTCCATTTGTTTACTTTTCAAATAAAATTCCAACCATTAAACACAATTTTCTCTATGGAAATCTTTTGTA
Source organism: Cavia porcellus (assembly GCF_034190915.1). NCBI lineage: Eukaryota > Metazoa > Chordata > Mammalia > Rodentia > Caviidae > Cavia > Cavia porcellus. Next base: position 11,737,938 of record NW_026947500.1, on the reverse strand, counting down.
AGGTGACGAAGTCCCTTTATGTATCTACAAGCATCTTAAAATGTTCCCTGTGAGATACAGGAACATTTTGTTGTTAAGGGTGCTTCCCTGTCTAGGCTTGCCAACTACAAAGTGCCATTACTGTATCTGTCCTGAAACACCCTTGTTCTCCTAATAATCCAAAGTGAACCTGATATTCAATTATGTCCAACTGTTTTTTGAGGTTAATTCTACTTTTCTCCTAAGCCATTTCTTGCCCAAAGGGTCCATAAATTGACTACCAATGTGTAAGATTGTGGCATATCTCTGTTTGTGCACCTTTAAACTATCATATTCCAGTCTTTTGCTATAAGGTTTTGTGGCAAATTCTTTGTTCATTCAAGCATTCCAGATCTTTGTTGACTTGGTGTGGTTGGGTCATTCCATTTTCCTGCTCCTCCATCACAGGCTATATTCAGAAACCACTGGAAGCCATTTTCTTTTCTTTGATCCTTTTGGATTTTCTATTTTGGAAAGTTTCTATTTCCATTACGTCTTCTTTAGGAGTAATTAGCATTTCATTCAACTGTACAGATGGATTTGAATTTGATCCTTAAAAACAAATAAATGGATTAATATATATTGGATGATAACATCTTTCCAGGGCTTAGAAATTGTTGATAGAGGAAATGAGGAGGAGAGGGGAAAAATTACACTTTGAAAAACACATTTTAGGTTGTTCCAGCTTTTTCCAGTTTCCTGAGCCTCTCTTTTGCTTGATCTTGAGGGTAAGAGACATCTACTAATGAATAACTCATGGGCAACTTATAGCAGTTAATTAATGGTTATCACTTGAGATTCTGTTTTGATGCCTGGCATGGACCTGAGATATGCAGGGCTTGTTCCTTCCACTGCTCTTCGGGGTATTAATCATCAGAGAACATGAAAAATCAGAGTTTCCCTCTGATGCACTCTGTCAGCCCCACCTTATATCCTGACCCTCACTGACACTTGAACTCTGTGTTCTTTTCCCTGGGTGTCCTTGTGACCTCAGACCCTCTACCTGCCTTTACCAATACTAACTCTGCACTTCCACAGCCCACCTCACTCTAACCCACTGTGCTTGCTTGGTTCTGGCGGATTCAGCTCCCAATATGAGAGCCACTTACCACTAGCCTCAAGCTCGGGCTCCCTTTTCTGTCTCCACTTTCAGCCTTCCCACCAGAGAAAAGGTTTAGACATGGTAGCATTTTTCCACATGATTCTACAAGGTACAGGTGGATATGCTGAGCAGAACTCACAGAGCATTCATCCTGGGAGGCCATATAGCTGAGAGTTGTGCAACCCAAAGCAAATTGCTACCAGTTAATAATTGTGAATCTGTTGGCTCTTCAGCTATAGGGATGATAATGTTCACTTTACTGGGTCATTGGAAGGATTAAATACAGTACAGATTTATGGCAGGCTTTTTAAAAATTGGAGGTATTACTATTTTGAGATTGTTTCTGAATTAATGTACATAATATTCTGCACATCGATGTGCAAGTCTGAGCTATGTTTAAAAACATTAAAACAACAAGGAAATAAATCTGTATGGTCCATAGGAATTTAAAGTAAAAAATGAAGAACTAGCCCATAACTATTCTATTTAAGCCTTTGGTTTTTATGTATGTTCATCCAGTTGAGATGGATTAAATGCTTTTTATTTGCCAAGTGTTTGCTGGCAATAGATGGCTGAGTAGATGTTCTTGCAATCTAGATGAGAAGACAGACATATAAATAACCACTTGGAGATGTGTGACAAGTTCTGAAAGAGCCATATTGGCAATTGCTGTGGGCAGCCCTTCACTTTGCCTTGCAAAGTCTGGAAAGGTCAAAGCCATGTCTTTGGTCCCTTGTTAGAGTCAGCAGAGCAAAAAGCAAAGCATTTGCACTAATGAGCTAGCAGCAACTGAAAATTGGTGGCCCATGCACATCAGAGTTCCAAACTTGTTTGGTCTATAGGGGATTTTGAAAATCAAGAATATCTTACATAAAAATTTGGAGTTATGATTTTTCCTGAAAAATTACAAGATCTGCCAATTCCAGGATATAACCAACTGGATTTAGACTAGCCATTTTTAGTTTGTTTCATAACCAAACCACTTGACTCATCTACTTGACCAACTGGCTTCTATGGGCATTTGATATTTCAGCTTTGCAACCAAACAGACTCAGGTCCAAATCTCAGTTTTACTGCTGACTAATAATTTTGCATTCAGCAGTCACTTGTTGAGTGGGATTGATGCTACCACCTTCGCCTGTTTTGGAAAGTGGATTGTATAAGAGCATGGATTGAAACAGTGCATCTCAAAATGCAGCTTATTACCTGCCTTTGTCAGTGCCACCAACTGCATCTCTTAAAATTTACTGTGCATGTGAATCAACTGGGTGTTGCACAGACCATGCTCTTTCAAAGCTACTGGACTGTATCATCCTACACACTAGTCACTAGTTTCATGTCAGTATTTGAGTTTAAACTAATTAAACTTCAGTCATATCCTTAGTTACAGCTTGAGTGTCCAACCCCCACATGTGGCCTATGACCGTCCGTTGGAATTGAGACAGTCACAGGTACAACTGGAAAAAATTTCCATCATGCCAGGAAATTCTATTAGACTGTATTGTACCCAGTATTATCTTAGTCCATTTGAGCTGCTATAACAAAATATCATAGGTAGAGTGACTTAAGGAATAGAAATTTATTTCTGATAGTTCTTGAGGTCAAGGTGCTAGCAGATTCAGTATCTGGTATACTTTCTGGCTTTTAGAAAACACCTTCCTACTGTGTTCTCACTTAGGAAAACAGCTCTCTAGCATGTCTTTTATAAAAATACTAATCCTATTCATGAGGGCTCTGTGTTTGTGACCATATCACCTCTCACAGCCCCCACTTCCTGTAAAACATCATACTGGTAATGAGAGGTCAACACATGAATTTTGGAGGAACACAAGCATTCAGACTGTGGCAGACATTGTCTAACAGATCGCCTGAGATCACCTGGTTATCTGGGCAAATAATTATATTTGACCTACTGTATTTTATTAGCCAGAATTATAAGTCTTTAAACTAGATGGCAACATGTATAAAATTGCTAAGTTAAAAATCATTTTTGTCCTAAAGAAAGACATGCTTTATATCCAACAGAAAAGAATCCTGTTTGGGTTTTGTTGTTGTAGAGCACATTAATCAGTTTGTTATTGTATGATTTTGTAATTTTATCCAATATTCTTCTACTAGTGAGAAGAACCTCAGCTCCCCACAACCCACCCTGCCTATCTCCTCTTTGAACCAACTGGCACTCTCATAAACTAACTAAATCTTAGACCTTTACTCACTATGAAATTTGACATGAGTCAGCTATTTAAATTTATATGTTGGGCCAACTATTTAACCTACAAAACCTTGATTTGCTTACTGAATGGAATAATGAATAAGAAACTTTTAATGCAGCTGTTGACATGTCAAATTTACTAAATCAATCTTAAATATTTTTATTATATTATTTAAAGAACACTTTATCAACTATATTTCTAGATGTCTAAGCATTTTAATTCCTACTTTGTGTAACTCCACTCCTGTGTTGAAAGTTCCAGCTGTATTCTGGGCACAATGCCTGTCTGTATCTCTTTGGTTTCACTTTTTCTGCACTCAGCGTTTTTATCCTTTCTAGAGCAAAGGGAAAAGCTTTCTGGCTAGTATTCTGGCCTCCAATTGTGCGAGAAACTCTTCCAGGCTGAGAACAACTAAGCATCTTCCCCTAGGCACCTCTCCCTCCCCTCCCCCTCCCCTTCCTGCCAGCAGAAGTCTTTGACTCCAGCTTCCGGCTTGGCCTAACAGTATAAACACTCTCTAAGTGCCTCTGGACTGCTTTCAGGTTTAACTATTTGAAGACCCTTATCGCAGAACAATGCATGTACTTACAACTTTCTTGCCTTCTGGATTGGAGAACCTTTCACAGAATATTTTTTTCCTTTCTCTTAAGCATCCTTCTACAAGGTCCATTCTACAAAGTCCATTTGTTATGTTCAAATACAAAATTAATTCATGTTCTTATTCATTCTGGAAATTGTACTCCAATTTTTTATAGCTCAGACTGTTTATTAAGGATCTTCTACGTGAGTAATGCTGAAATCATTTATCATTGAAGGAACTAGCTGATGAGAAAAAGAGGAAAATTTTGTTCTCTGTTTTCTAGAGTTTATGCAAGCAGATAAAGAAAATTCAGTCTATAGTATGACAGAGTCTTGGCACGGAAACACACTTCAGAGTTTGGTAATAAAGATAACAAAGACAGTGTTGAGTTAGTGAGAGAACAAAATACAGATGTACAAGATAGAGGTAAGAGGATCATTGAAACATTTTGTAAAAGGTCCAAAGAATGGCTTCAGCTTTATCAGCTCAGAAAATTCATCTTTTTTATTTGACATCAGAATCTTGTGCAAGATGTTTGTCAGATACTATACCTGTAAGTTGGAGTGAAATGTGTTTTATCTTCAATAAAGTAGGGTAGAAAGAGACAAAGAATTCCTAAAGTTTGGATATGAGTTTGAAGCCAGGTACTCACATCCTGTCTTTGACTCATACTGTGTGTAGTGAAGAGTTTTATCATAGAATTCATTTTCCATTGAAATTTTTAGTCATGCCTAAAAATAAGTTGTCTTTTACACATGGTCTAATGGTTATGTGTCCTATTAGGATTTTAATAATGAGGATAAATGTCAGTAAATTAGGTTAATTTTAGTTCTGCATTTTCCATTATAAAACTTAAGCAAGCCATTTCAACTTGCTTGCCTAGTTTCCTTATCTGTGTAATAGGGATAATAATAGTAACTGAATAATGGGATTATTGTGAGGCTTCAATGAATCAAACATCAAGGGCAGTTAGGATAGTGTCAAATACACTGTAAACAGTGTTAGCAGCTGTGCTTTTACTTTTTTAATATTAAGCCATTTCACTTAAATCATGCAGGTAATTATTATGGTGACTTTGAGTATTTGTATGGAAGCAAACATATAAAGAATGTGTGCATTCAATTAAATAATAACCAAACTCGGTAATAGAGTCAGTGTCACTTCTTTAGATGGAGAGGCAAAGAGTCCAAGCAAGGGTAAGAGCAATTCCAACATTGTAATATGTGACCACTGTAAAACCTAACCTATAGTAATTACACAGAAATGTTCTAAAACAAATGGTTACTTCTGTTTATTAGTTTGCTCGGGCTGATCTAACAGAGTACCACAGATGGGGTGGTTTAAATGAAAGATATTCTATACCTTTTTTCACAGCTCTGGAAGCAGACCACAGTGCCGACAGCGGTGACTTCCAGTGAGGACTTTCTTGGACTTGCAGAAGGGATTCCTCACTGTATCCTCACGTGGATTTCTTTGTGCTCATATGCTCCTGGTGTCGCTTCCTCATCTTCAAGTATACTAGTCCAATAGCACCGGGCTCCTACTGTTCTGACCTCATTTAATTTTAATTACCTCCCTAAAAGCCCTGTCTCCAAATATAGTCAGATTGGCAGGGGGACTTCAACATATGATTTTTGGAAGAGCCACAGAGGAACCAATAACACTCTGTTTGCCTCATATCTCTGCCCTGATAACTTTTAAGAGCTCTTCACTGCCCTCGGAAAAAGTGCAGCCTAAGTCACAATGATTAATGGCTATTTCCCACCACACTTTCCGATAGGCTCCCTCTGTGTTTTAAAACAAAATTCATCATACACTCAATGTTCTTGAGTCATATTTGTCTTTGCACTCATTGTGCTCTCTGCTCTTCAATTGCCTCTCCTCGTTTTTACATGTTAACATCCTACCTAATTCTCAGACTCTGTCTACGTGCAGCTTCCTCCAGGAAACCGGTTCTAATCTTCCCTGATAGAAATTTGCACCTCTCAGCTAAGCTCCAAAAGCACAATGTCTCCCATTTGACACTTTCCATTTTTTCTATTTTATGTCAGTCTGTGGCTCAGTCCCTCTGGACTTTCTTGGATGCTAACTGATTCTGATTTATCTTTGTCATCTCCATAATCCTTCCCCAGCACAGTGCCTTACTCTACACAGATGCTCAAATGTATTGAATGTGTAAATGAAAGGTCTATTGTATATCAGTGATAAACAAGTAGAGCTAGACAAAGAGATATGAGAGATCAGGAAGGATAATCCTCACACTCTGTGGTTATCCAAAGAGAAGTAAGCTTTCACAGGGTTTCCATTTTGTATTTCCTATATTTTTGGGTTATTTGAGTTTGCATGATCTATATGATACATATACATATATATGTATATATATTCAATTTAATTAAAAGAGACAAGGTCTCTCTATGTTGCCCAGACTGGCCCCAAACAAGTAGTCCTCTTGGCTCAGTCCCCCCAGTAGGGAATCTCAATAGGCAGTGTTCATACTGGCTGCATAATTTTTAAAAATAGAGTATTAAAAATCTCAATTTTTAAAAGAACTACCTGAAAGGAAAAAGATTGATATTAGGAAGCATGGCTATTATATAACATGCATTGTATATATAGTTGAGAGATTGAAGGAGAGCTTTGGAGATACCTATAGAGATTTACACGTTATACAGAAGTCCTTTTCTTAAAAAGTAATCACTACATTTGTAGAATTTTTGGTTATTTAAAATATACACACATTATAACTAGTAACGGTGAAGTAACAGTGAAAGCTTTAAAATGCTGTAATGATAAATGCCTTGCACATTTAAAAATTTTCAGTATATAAAATATTGTCCATTCGAAAATATAACTTTTACCACATAATGAGTCTGCCACTTGTCACCTCTCATTTTTGTCTCCTGGTCTTTACTACCAGATAAAAATTATCCCAGTGTTCCAGGAGGTATCAAGGGAAAAAGTGAACAAAAACCCCAACAAAACAGGGTTTGTTTCTGAAATTAAAAAGCATAGAGTGGTCACATGGTTGAAAAAAAGGAAGTAAGATCTATTTCAGAGCATACCTTTAGGCTGTAGATAATTCTAAGGATATTATCTATATAAAGCTGAATTCACACAGACAAACACACTCCTACTAAGAAAAGCTATGCATATTTATGTTCATTACACTTTACGCACTTGTGTGTAGGTATTTTACTTTGCTTGAACACGAAGTAAAAAGGAATCCCAAGAAAACATGAAGTATGTTTTCTCAGTGCCCGCTCCTGCATAGAACACAGTGAGTGTTGTCCTCTGAGAGAGAAGCAAGCCATTTAAATTCAGAGAACAGATTCTCCACACTGGCAAGCTATTTTTAGCTCAAGCTGTAGATTAATTTGGAAAGGCAGAAGTGGAGGTCTTGCCTTTTTCTTGGATTGACTTTTTTTTAAATGGCAATAGATAGGTTACACATGTCGAAGAATAGCTCTCCAAATGTAGCATTTCAAGCATTTTTGAGGAATATATGATTCAAAGTTAGTTGAAAATGTTCACATTGGGCCTTAGAAAGTTTTGTTTGTAGATTTGTTTTTAAGTTTATGGCATATCATCCTAAAATTTAAAAAAAAAAAAAGAGGTAGGTGCTCCTGATTGGTTTATTCAACTACATTTTTGGGGGGATGTGACAAGCTACAGAGCTACCTGATAGAAAAGCAGCCATGCCCTGATGTCAGATGCCTGGCCTGGGATGCCTGGCCAAAACAATTAAAATAAAATTAAAATCAGATTCATTTCTTGAGTCACTGCAGCACATATCAAGTGTTTGGGCAAATGTAGCTTACATAGTAGACAGTACAACCCCTTTCCGTCATGACAGAAAATTCTGTTGGACACCACAGGTCTAATGCCAATAAGAAAGTATCAGATGAGAGATTTATAATTTGGTCCCATTGTAGCCTCTACATTTTTTTCAATAAACACGTAATACTATGTACTAAGAACTAGTTTAAGCACTAAATGTTCACAATTATTCTATAAGTTATTTCACTTTCCAGATAAAGAGACAAGCACAGAGATATTAAGTAATTTACCAAACCACTAAATAGCAGCACTAGGAATACAAATCCAGATAGTTTGTCTTGAGAGTCTTACAGTCTTAACCATTACTTAATGCTTCGTTACTGAAAATCCATGTGGCTTGGGAACATTTCTTCACTATCATGTTCATCTGTCAAATGAGAAAAGCAACTGTATTTCATCTAAGGTCCTTTTTACTGGCTCAGGTGTCAGTCTCTTGCACATTTAGTATTTAGTGCCTAATCAGTAGGGAGGATGTTCACAGATGCATATGCGTAGACAAAGAAATCATGGTCCCTGCCCTCCTATGGAAAGATGTAGGCATTTGTCAAACACATGAATGCATGGAAAATTTCAAGGGAGAGGCAGAGTGATAAAGGATGTATTCTGAGTAATGAGAATGTTCAATGAGATTCAACCTAGTCAGAGAGGACAGTCGCAGCTCCTTTGAGCAGGTTGAACTTGGGAGGAGAGATCACGTGAGTCCCCATTGTCCACTCAGCTGCCATCAGCAAGAGATCAACTGTACTCACTTGCCCTTCGTGGCAATGGGTTTTCGTGTGGGTTGGAGGCTGCAAGTGAGCGGGACCATAGAGAAACAAAATTTTTGTTACCCCTCAGGCCACTTTTCCCAGGTTTACCCAGATTGCTAGCCTGGGGAACCAGCAAAATTACCTACATCAGAGTTAAATATGGGATGCAGGCTAACATCTGTAATCAAGATTAAAAATAATTCGGGTTGCAGCATGTAGATAGCTCACACACAAGGGATCATGTGTACATGTTATGTCAGTGAATTGAAAGTGAAAACTCTGTATTTAAGATTTGCTTCATGACTTCTGGTTACAGAGACTTTGTTCCGGGAAAAGGACCAGTTCTCAGTTCTGTAACTGGGAGACTGCCCAAGAACCCATGCCATGTAGTAGCTCCTTATTGAGTCATCTATGCACAGATGTGTGTTTCAGATGATTGTGGGTTTGTAGCATCAACCACTGGGGCCACTCAGATGACTCTCTTCACTCGGGCTTAGTGCTCATTAAGCTTCTTTTTTTTTCCTTTGTGATGGTTTCACCATATAGGGGCCTTGAATTCACTATGAAGCCTAGGCCGACTTTGAACTCATGGTGAGCTATCTCTCTAACCTTTTGAGACCTGGGAATACAAGTGTGCACCACCATGCCCAGCTCTTCAAGACAGTTCTGCTTTTAATTTATCTTTCCAAGATCTGTCCACAGATGCAGAATGCAAATATGAATATATAGTCTATTTGGTAGCTTCATTTCACTTTCTAAAATAATAAGTGGGCATTTTGATTTTACAAATTAATTGTTCTTGGTGAAATCAAAGTTATCGTTCAGATACTTGTCTAAGACATAGTGATGATTTAATTTCTATGTGACAATCTTACCATATCAGTGGTAAAAGCAAGGTACACTGTACATTTATTTATAGACCTGAAATCGTTCATTCCTCCAAGGAGCCTTGGTTTCTTGAGTGGGAAATGGTATTTAAAGGCCACAATCTGTGCTGTCATTACTCCCAGTCCTTTTCAGTGGACAGAGCTAGGAAATACATCTTTCTGGAAATTTTTTTTAAATCACAGACTCATACTGATATTTCCAATTCAAATTTAACATTAAAGAAGATATATAAACCTCTCTATATATAGATATATCTAGAAAGACAGCAAGAGTGAGAAATCTTGTATTTTAACATTAACATGGTTATTTGCTTTTTTCTGTAATATATATACAATAGTTCAAAATAATATTGATATTAGTATTAACAATAAGATTATGTAATGCACAAAGTTTATGATTGCTTACAGCTTTATTTGTCCTTAGACTGTATCCTACCAAGACAGTCAAAATACTGCTTAAAAATGTAAAATCATTATTTACCCAATTTAGTTATAATATTAATTTGATATGTATTTAAAACAATGAATCAGTCACCATAGTTTAGTTGTTCAGTGTCTCCCAAAGTCCCATGTGTTAAAGGTTTGGTTCTTGTGTGGTGTTACTGGGCTGTGGGGGGACCTTTAAGAGACAGAATCTAGTGAGAGGTGTTTCAGTCACAGGAGGCACAGCACAGAATGGGACTGTAGAACTCCGGTTTCTTCCTCTCCTTCTCTTTTGCTTTCTAGACAAGAGGTAAATGGTTCTACTCCACTGTGTGTCATGACATGCAGCCTTCCTGTAGACCCAAAGCAACAGATTCATCCAAACGTGGCCTGGAATCCATAACTGTGAGCCAAAAGGAACCTTTTCTTTTTTTTTTTTTTTTTTCTTGTATCAAAACTATTTTCCTCTGGAGGTTTATTTTGAATAAACTATTTGAAGACAGATTACAACAACATATGACACCAAAAGACTAAAAAATACTTTAAGAGAGTATTTTAAAAACTGGGTCCTGACATAAATAGGATTTTTTCTAGTTCTGCAGGTCAGAGCTGGTAGCCTTCTGTATATACCACAAGATGAAGATGCTTTTCTCATTTAAAAAAATAGCTATTCATGTATGATAAGCCAAAGCTACCCCTTGCAAAGTAAAGTTCTTTCTTCATCAAAATCCCCAATAGTCATAAAAATAAGTCTTTCAGTTTGAACTTTGCATCAGCTCTTTAAAATACAGAAACAATATCCCATCAAAATATTTGTAATATTATGTACAGCTCTGTGGGGTTAATCACATTTTGAGCAACTAGCCCTTTAGTTATTTTCATTGTTTTTTTGGTTAACAGATTGTCCCAGTTTATGAAATCATGCCAAATGAAACAGGCAGTCACTGAGAAGCCGTGTCACTGAGAAGCACATTGTCTTCTGATCTTTTTACCAGCTTTCTCTTTCCAGAGAGTAAGTGCTGGGGCTTCATATCAAACACGTATCTATCTGCCTCCTCTGTCTTCCCCAAGTGATTTGTCTTCTTCTGAGCATCCTCCATCATAGTCTTAACTTTATTCAGCATCTTCACATCCCAAAGGCCAGAAGCATCACATGGAGTTCAACAGCAGCCCTGCCTCTGGGCTAAGAAGTGAGTGGAACACATTTCTCCTGCTGCCTTTTCCTAGAGACACTCTGAGACCTTCTTGCCTGGATTGTATAATGGGTGTTGTCTTTACCATCCACTACAATACCAGGACTTTACATCCCATTCTTCAAAACTGTGCACTGAATCTTCTGAACAGTTTGAGGGATCCTTGATTCCTAGTTGTTCCTTTCCTTGGGTTGCAGAATTCTCAGTTTCTTTTTTCTCTAATCTGTTTTGCCAGCTATCAGATCCCTGACCCGCGCCCAACGTGGGGCGCCACTTGATCCGGCCAGCGGGCCAGTTTGAGGGTCTCACCTGGAGAGGGGATCAGGGATGGGGGCAGGGCAAGAGAAAAGAGAGATGGAGACAGGATGCGATTCCAATCGAGTCTCGTTTATTTTCAAAATGGCTACAACTTTATATAGGGTGGGGGGCGGGCCAAGGGCAGGAAGAGGGCACAGAGTGTTATCTGATAGGTCATCATCACATCCGGATATATGATGTAAGCAGGAGAGGATTATGGGTAATGTAGGCAGACATAAGGATCATGGGAAATGTAGGCTGACACACAAAATGCCCTCAGGCGGGAGGGGCAGGGCAGCAGCAGCTATTTGAAGCCGCTCCCTACAGATCCCCATCATTTCTTCATCTTCACTTTTGGATTCATTGTCATACTGTCCAGCAGTCTACTCTTAACTCTTCTTTTTCTAACTCTCCCAATTTCATCATGATAGCAAAATCAATATCATCTCTACATTACAGTCTTTCCAGATCTCTGATATCTTGTGTTATTTTTTGGGTGAATTCATTAAATCTCAGAATTTTTGAAGAACCAAAGTATAATCATCACCCATTCCCAGTGTAAGATCTCCTTCCCTTTTTTTCTTGAGTCCCCAGTCTCTCTTCTCTTCCTGCATGCCACCACTCCTGGGGTGAAGGGAGTCCTCTCCTTATTGTCACTCTTGTTTGCTCTAGCTAAGTGCCATGTGTTCAGTATTTCATTCACTTTATTTCCTTTCATTTTGTTTTCACTCAATGAGCCAAAAGCCTATCATAAGCTTCTGTTTTAACTTTAATCATATGTTCCTCAATCAGGGTGCTGGGCTGTATAACAGTCTATAAATATTTCTGATCATCTTCAGGAAGTTCAGCTAGTATCTGTGTACCAGAAGTCCCCTCCTCCCCTAGATACTATACTTCAATTTGTGAGTGGCCCAGGTAATAGTTCTGGTTACAGTTCCTATTACTTTTGTCACTGTAATGCACAGCTGGTCACTATGATGTGTATCGTGAGAACCAGTCCTCACCTGACAAGCCATTCGGCCTGAGTACTTTCTGCTTGCTTATCCCGTATAAGCCCTATACCAGAGATTAGGACCTGATATTTTGGGAATGATCCTGATCAGTACCCATTTAAAAATAAATCTGCCTCCAATTCTGGGTGTCATTTCTGTTTCCGCTTGCTGTTGGCATCTGCGTGTCACATTGGTTTACTACAGCTGTAAGAGGTCTGCTGTAAGAGCTCTAATTGTTCTTTCAATTCATGACCACACTGCTCAGACAAATCTATCATATAAGAAACTGACGTGTGAAGGTGAGCCAAGGCTGTGATAGCTTGCATTTCATAGTATTTAGATCCTCTAAGGATGACCCAAAATCCCTGGATCTACATTCGGCCAACATTTAGATACTCATAATCCACTTCCCAGCAAACAGAGACTTAGCTGTTATGGTTGATACATTGTGTCCACTTGAGAAGTTTAGAAGTTTAACAGAGATTCATCAGAGAGCCAGGCCCTTTCTTTGTAAACATCCTCATCCTATACAAAAGGAGGGCACAGAGATTTTGTGAGTGCTACACCCACCCTGGAGGAGGGATGTGGCCTGTGTACAACATAAGGGAGTTGAAGAGGCCTTGAAGTGTTGTCCCAGTGCCCTGCCACCCTACCTTGGAGCCAGCTGATTATGGGCTGAAATCTCCACAAACACTGAGCTAAATAAGCTTTTCCTTCCTTAATTTTGGGTGTTGAATATTTTTTCCCAGCAATGAGAGAAAAGTAACAAAAACAGAATTTGGTACCAGGAGTGGTGACTACACCTGACCGTGTGGTTCACGAGCTTTTGGGAAAGGCTTGTGGGAAGAGTTTGGAAAGATTTGGAAATGTCATCTGAAGAAGTAGCCTTGGAACAGCTTAGCCTATTCTGTATGGGAAATTCTGATCAGACCGCAGAAGACCCCAAGGCTGATAGAAATCCTGCCAATAAAGATCAGGCTTAAGAGGTTTCTGCTGGAAAGGACTGCATAGGTTGTTGGAGTCCAGATGATGTGTGTCATGGCTTGGCAGAAAGTTTGTCTGTGTCCAGAGACTTTGCCTGAGACTAAGATTAAGGATGGTGGACTAATTAATCTGGCAGAAGACATTTCAAGGCAGTCAAATGTTGAGATAGTGGCATGGCTATTGTTGGGGCTTCTAGCCAGATTTATGTTGTGAATCAACAGCAAAAAGCCCAGCAGGATGATTTAAAACTTCACGAGTTTGGCCAGAAAGGAAGCCCCAGTAAAGCTGTGGACTGTAAAGACGGAGCTGAGATCTCCATTTCTGAGAAGGAACAGGAGAATAGAAAGATGACCTGAAGGCATCATAGAAAGTGGCAAGTCTCAAGTCTTTGCATCTTCAAACCTACAAAAGTGGAAGACTTTGCTTTGAGGTGAAAGCCACAGAGCACCATATTCCAGAATGGCGGCAGCACAGAAAATTCATTTCTTAGACTTGGATACAGAGTGCCCAGCAATCCAGGCCCTTGACCCCTATAGCTAACAGCAGAAAACCTGCCTGCCATTACAACTGACAACAGATCTCAGCATCATCCAAGTGGTGCTGGTTTTTGGTGCATACAGAATACAAAAGTTCTTAGGTTAAAAAGGCTTCCACTCAAATTTCAGAAGGCCTGGGAGGTCAGGCAGTGTGATCCCCTTAGAGAGTAATGTGTGAAGCTGTGAGTGTGAAGCCAAAGGTGCAAGGGAGAACCCAGAAGTTTGGAAAAGTAAGCAACATGGATCATCTAAGGAAACCTGCAAGGAATGACCACATCAGCCTAAGAGAAAAGTCATGGGAGCTACAACCACCAAAAGTGCCACAGAGGTGGAACCCCATAAGCCCTTTAGAGCTCACAGTTTGTGACTAATTGCTTCAGATGCTGGACTTGCAACTAGAAAATTTAACATTTACCCTGCTGGATTTTGGACTTGCTTTGATTACAATGCTTTGTATCCCCATTTGTACCTTTTGGAATAGGAATGTTTGTCTTGTGCCACTGCATATTGAAAGTGTTTAACTTTGTTTTCATTTGTACAAGGCCTTACAGCTAAGTGTTTGCCTTCCATCTTAGAGGGAATTTGAATCTTTTAGCAATGCTGAAACTATTATGAATTTAGCAACTCTTGCAGATGAATTAAATGCCTTTTGCCTAAAGGGATATGTACGAATCTTTGGGAATCCAAGGATAAAATATTATATTTATAACATAATATAATGTTGATAATGCTTGTTAAGGATTTTTAAAAAATTTTTATTTAAAGAAAGACTAAGCAAAACAGAAAATAGGTAGAAATAATACATACGTTCAGAGAAAAGAATTAAAATTAAGAAATCACAAGTTGATGTTTACATATTGTTTTACAAATAGTTGTTCCATGTACAAGAGTGGAATATGTAAAGTGGGAATTCAAACAGCGAGACTGCAAACAGTTCTGTTCAACTGTCCAACAAAAACTTAGTAACATGGTTGTTAATCCTATACACTTAAACATACATGAAGTTATCCATATCTTCATTTATGTTTAGATTAAACAAACTAAAGCAGGTTAAAATCATTCTGAACAAAGAATAATAGTATTGCTGGATTTCACATCATGACACTCTGTGATCAGCACTGGGTACTGTAGTGCCTTTTTTTAAAAATTTAATTTAAAGAAAGACTAAACAAAACAGAAAACAGGTAGAAATAATACATAATTTCAAAGAAAAAATAAACAGTAAGAGATCACTAGTTGATGATTATAGATTGTCTTCTTACAAATAGTTATTCAAGGTACGAAAGTGGAGTATATAAAGTGAGGATTCAAACAGAAAGACTGTAACCAGTTCTGTTCAACTATCCAACAAAAACTTAGAAATATGATTATCAATCTTATACACTTAAACATACATGCAGTTATCCATATCTTCAATTATGTTGACATTGAATAAACCCAAGCAGGCTAATATCACTCTGAACAAAGAATATTACTATTGCTGGGTTTCACATTATGACACTCCAGGATCAGCACTGGGTATTTTAGTGTCTCTTTTTCTTCAAAGTATCTGTTCATTTCATCATGTGTCATAAGATCTGTTCTCATAAACTGTTTACAGATTCTACACATGCATAAGTCTTAACATGTATTTCTATCTTTTCTATATTAGAGGGAGAAACAAAATAAAGCATGGCAAAACCAAACATATTCCTATAAACACATGAAATGAAATAAACAAATAAGACCATTGTACAAAGAGTTCTACCATGGTTCCTGTGTTGTCTCTTGTTATAGACAAGAGGCAATAGCCAATATAGTTGGCTATATCATCAGGCATAGTATAATTGAATATAAAGTACATAACAGTATTAATAAAACTCAACTTTGTATATAGTATAGAACTTCAAAAACTGGCAGTTATCAAACGAGAATGTGTATCGTAGAGTCTTGTCATCTTTAGTGTAGTTGCCTGTACTCTCAGACTTGATACTATCAATTATATCAATTTTGAATAAAATCTTCTCTGCCTCATTTGTTACGCTCTTTTTTTTGCCATCAGTTGTCTACTTATCTTCTTCATCCTGTTTTCTGCTCCACTCATTGAGGCCTCTCTGCCACTGTCCCTGAAATCCTAGTACTTTTCTCTCTCTCTAGAATGCCCTGCAGTATTCTCTGTAGACTTGGATTGGTGGTTGCAAATTTCCCAAGTTCCTCTTTGTCTTGGAAGCATCTTGTTTCTCCATTAATTTCTAGAGACAGTTTATCAGGGTATATCAATCGGGATGGAGGTTATTTTCTTTCAGGGCATGGAATATTTTGCTCCAGGCTCTTCTTGTCTTGATGATTTGTGTTGAGAAGTCTGCTGTTATTCTGATGGGCACTCCTCTATAGGTTATCTGTTTCTTGTCTCTAATAGCTCTTAATATTCTGTTCTTATATTGAATTTCTGGGATCTTGATTATTATATGTCTGGGTGTAGCTCTGTTTTGGTTGTAGGTGGCTGGAATTATGTATGCCTCATATATCAGAATATCATTTCCTTTTCCTATGTTTGGGAAGTTTTCCTTAATTATTTCTGTGAATAACCTTTGTAGTTCCTTTGTTTGTACCCCAGCTTCTTCATTCACATTCTTTATTCTCAAGTTATAGATCCTTTATCATCTTCTAGCCTTTGTATTGTTACTGCTTGTTTCCTTGTTATTTTTAAAAAGTTTTCCCTTTCATATTCCCACATTGCAAAATTGTCCTCCAGTTTGGATAATCTATCCTTAGTTTCTTTCAAGCTGATTTGCCATCTTTCCATAGAATTTTTAATTTCCTGGTGATCTCTTTGAGTTTGCTTCATGTATTCTTCTATTTTTTTTATATTCTTCATCCAATGGTTCTCTCCTTTGTTTAAGTTCCTCTCTTCTTCCATCTGTGTCTGTTTGAGTATATCTTTAATTAATTTCCTTATATCTTGCTTTATTTGGCTAACTATTTCACTTTTGAACTCATCTATGAGGTCCCAAATATATCACTTTATGTCCACTGGTGCCATGTCTGATATTGCATGTTTGCTGTCCTCATTCTCCTTTGTATTTACCTGTCTTGGGTCAATGTTCTCAGGCTTGGGACCTGGGGACTTTTTGTTGTTGCTTCCTCTTCCCATCTTTTTTGCTTCTTCCAGGAGGCCCCGGTTTCTTTTTGTTGGTTACAATTCTTCTGAAGCACGCTGGCTAAATGACCCTTCCCACTGCAGTGTGCTAGTGAGTTGCAGACAGGGACAGTGTATGCTGGCTTCTCCCCTTCAGATCAGTCAAGTGCTGTGGCCTGCACTGTTTTACTTTGTGTCACCTCTTCTCCGGGTGGCAGCAGCTGGAGCATGGAGGTGGCAGCGGCGGCAGCGGACTTTGCGCACCACCTCCCCTCCAGGTCGGGCAGCCGTGACTGGGTCAGGGGCAAGGGCAGCCAGTGGGGGCCCAGCCATGCCAGGCCCACAGTGACAGGTCTTACTGGCAGCCCAGAGGCACCGCGGGCAGTGGCTGGAGTGCGGCAGTGCGGCGATCAGTCAAGTTGCTATAACATTTCTTTGCACCACCTCCCCTCCAGGTCAGTCAAGCTGCTGTGGCCTGCACTGTCAGTCAAATTTCTGAGATTTCACTGGGTTAGTGTGGTTAGTATGCGCCACCACTGTAGGGGCTTGATTTCAAATAACCTATTGGGTCTCAGCCAAGTCACATGACCCAGGCCTAGCTCACTCCACCAATCCCATTTGGGAAGTGAGCATTGCCTGAAGTCGCTGCTGCCCCCTGTATTTGCCAGTCCTGCCCGATCCCAGAATGTCGTCCACCAGAGCCCCTCTATTTATGGAATGGCTCCACTCCCATCACTCACCACAGGTCGATGTAGGCACCCTGCCAACTCAGCTCTCCCTTTGGCTCACCGGCCTCTGAATTCAATGTCGAAGCAGTGGGACCTTGGACAGCTCAGCAAGTCATGGCAGGACCTTGGCAAGCTGTGGCAAAACCTCGCCAAGCTGGGTGGGACCTTGGCAAGCCATGGTGGGACCTCAGCAAGCTGCAGCGGGACCACAGGACCTCGGATGGTCAGCAAGTTGCCTTAATTTCTTCTTGGGATGAGAGAATTCATCTCCCTCTGTTTGTGGCTCCTCACTCTGTATTGTGTTGAATTCTAAGTTGACTATCTCAAAAAGCCTCTGTAGCCAGTTGTTATCTATCCACCATCTTGCTCCTCCCCGGTTCTTAAGGATTGTTAAGCTGTGTTATAATTTTCAAGTTGCAAAATGTTAAAAAATAAGCATGCCTTTGTATCTGGAGGCTGGCTTAAAGAAATATGTCTGTTTATCAAGTTGAAAAGGGGTGGACTGTTATGGTTGATACACTGGGAGAAGTTTAGAAGTTTAACTGAGAACCTCAGCAGGTAGCCAGGATCCTTACTTTGTAAATATCCTCATCTTGTGCAAGAGGAGGGCACAGAGACTTTGTGAGTGCTACACCCACCCTGGAGCAGGGAGGTGGCCTGTGCACAATATAAGCAAGGAGAAGAGGCTTGTTCTCCTCTTTTGCTCTGGCTGCTGCCTTGAAGTATTGCCCCAGTGCCATGCCACCCTGCCTTGGAGCCAGCTGATTATGGACTAAAATCTCAACAAACAGTGAGCTAAATGAATCTCTCTTTCCTTAATTTGGGTGTTGGATATATTGTCCCAGCAATGAGAGAAAACTAACAAAGACATAGCTGAACACCCACACATGTTCTCATCACCTTGTTGATGAAGCTGGATTCCTAACAATTGGCCACTGACACAGAAGCAGAGCCCTTGTATTTGGATCAGTGGCTGGCAGGTGAATATATGCAGATGCACTTGTTCCAAATACTTCAAACTCTGTTTCTGTCTCCTGATAATAGTCCATTTCTGCCCAAGGGTGGGTCCATTTCAGCTGCTTGCAGAAGTAGAGAGAATCACCATATTTCATTAGCCACACATAATCTTTAGCAACCTTGTCCACTAAATTTTTGGCAATATTTATTTTTCCTGGACCCAACTTGTAGTGATCCTTAGCATAGAGAATGTTCATCAGATCAGCATAAAATGGACAGACATCATCTAATATGGGAAAACCTGTTAGAGTCTGAGTCATGCTAATTCTGCTGAATAAATTTGACATTTCTCATGTAAAAATGTGTAATGCAATGAATTTGATAGTGTTTATGAATAACTATTGCAGTCTTTCATTGAGTCTTTGATAATGCTGGGTCAGTAAGTCATTGGCAGATGGCACCACTGTAATCTCCTTAAAGTTGTAGTGTACCATGCTGCTGGTGGGCAACACTAGAGATCTTTTCTTCTTATTAAGTTTATTGCCTTCAGTGCCTAATTATAGTTACAGGAAGCTGAGACACAGCATTTATTTTCTTTTTTTAATTTTTAGAAGTTACTTTTTCCTTTTTAATGTAATTTTATCTTTTGGATATGTAAAATATCAGTAAGACATCGAGTTTAATACTGTAAGTTCACTCTAGACAGGTATTGTTGAACCTTTTAGAGCTTTTTAGTGATGCAAACAGTCTGCTGTGGTATGTGTGTCATTGGTTCATTACCACTGCTCTAGAATAATCACTTCCATCCGCCTGCATTTGCTTTTGTTGTTTCTTCTACCAAATGTAAGCAGATTGTTGTCTCTTTTAACCCTAGCCCTGAGGAAAGACGTCACTGTGAGACCTGACACACAGTGCTCTGGCTGCTGCCGCCCTAGTAAACCATGAGCTGTGCCCACTTATCTCCCCTGTTAAATGCCTTGTGGTTACACATGAAAGAATCAGGCCAGGATACAGCTCAGTGGTGCAGTGCCTGTCTGGCATGTGCAAGGTCCTGAATTTGATTCCTGGTACCAAAAAAAAAAAAAGGGTCCAAATTTGTCTTTTCTACAGTTAAATTCATTATGTATAAATCAAAGCATTAACTTTCTCCTTAAACTAAGTCTCACAACAGACTTCCTGACTTCTGTTCTCAGTGTTTCAATTCTCCTAACCATTCAAGTATCAAGACTAGTCAAGTCTGGACTTCTTCATTTTATTTGGTCTTCATACCCTGTCAATCACCAAAGCATGCGGTTATACATTCAGCTGAAAGCAACATGTTTGCACGTGAATTATGTGCCAACATGATTTTCTGTGATTCCAAGGGATGTATACATCGCAATGGAGAAAAAGCAAGAATAAATAAGTGACCCGAGTAAGGTTTAAAGTTGATACAGGCAGGAGATGGTTTGGGAGAACAAAATGAGTATAGAAATTCCAAATGAAACAGGACTAGAGACGATCTTTTAGCTGTGTTTGAGGGGCAAGTAAGAGTTTTGTCATGAGGAAAACGGGACAGAGATGGGGAAAAGCGCACATGTGCAGAGGAAGCCTGCTGGTAAATGAGAGCAGCATGTGCCAAGAACTGCAGGTTTCAATATGCTTAGCGTATTGGAGTTTGGCAGAAGAAAGACACATGGTGAAGAATTTTGTCTACTCATCATGCTATGGATGAATTTTCTTTTCCTTTTTCAAAAACTCAAACTCTCAGAGAAGATCTCAAAGGATTTTAAAACGTGGGTTGATGTCATCAGAATTACTTTTTAAAAGATCACCCTGGGCTTGGAGATGTAGCACATTTGGTAACGCACTTTCCTAATGTGCACAAAGCCCTGTGTTCAGTCCCCAACACTGCAAAAAAACAAAAACAAACAAACAAACAAAAACCAAAGAAACCTCCTGAGGTGGAGGGCATATATTTTAGGTGGCATTATTGGTCAAAAAGAAAATTATATAGCAACAATTTGCTCCATTTTAAATGTGAAGATTAGAATGCATCAAAACCTGAATGTTATATCTGCAGTTTATTATACATTTACAATGTTACCTCATTTTTTTGCTTGTAATGACTGCTACATTGTATCAACTTGAAAAGTTTAGAAGTTGAAGTAAGCAACTCAGCAAGGGGCGGGGCTCCTCACTTTGTAACATCCTCATCCTGTGCAAGAAGAAGGCAAAGAGATGGTGTGAGTGCTACACCACCTCCACAACCCATAACCTGTTTACAGTGTAAGGGAGGAAAAAAGGCTTGCTCTGCCCCCCACCTTTATTCTTGTTGCTTTTGCTGTTTTTTACTATCTGGAACTGTTGCCCCTGTGCCATAGCAACCTGCCTTGGAGCCAGCTGATTATAGTCTGAAACCTCCACAAACTGAGCTAAATAAACTTTTCCTTCCTTAATTTGGGGTGTTTGGTATTTTGTCTCAGCAACAAGAGTAAAGTAACTGAGACATTACTGAAAGGGTTTTGGCCTAGACAGGACACTGTAGCCAGGAAAGCCACAACCGGAAGCAGGAAGCCCCATCTCCCCTGCCCCTAGGAAGTTACCTGTGATGCCATCTTCCCGCCCCTGGAAATTTACATATGGTGCCAAACCTAGGACCAATGGGCTACCTGTGCATCCCTAATGCCCGCCTTAGGTTCCACCCCAAACCGAGGCTATTTACAGGCCCCCACGCCACGTGTCCGCCCGAGAGATTGCCAGTCGCCAGCGGTGGGGGTGCTGGTCATCTCTCTCCGTGTTCTCAGAATAAAGCCCTCTTTTTATTTTATATTTCTCATCTTTTGGAAATATTTTTCATCTTTTGGAAATAATCCTAGCAATTACTTAACACACTTTTTGCAACATTTGAAACATTTGATAAAGAATTCTTTTGAAAACATTATTACCTATAGGATTATTAGTAATTCTGTTACTCATATCAGTTAACTACTATCATAACTTCTTATGGACCATAATAAATTAAGATAAATAATTTATGTTTTTTGAAACTACATATGTTGTTAAGCTAAGGTTTCCTGTCACCTAAATACAACATCGTCTCTAGCTTACACAGGAATCTTACTGAGTTGTGTACATAGTAACCGGACCCGCCCAGCCACAAACTACAGTTCGTGTGTAAGCAATTGTGCGGCTAAAGATGCTGCTCTCTTCAGTCACTGCACTGAGCATGAGACAGCCTGGAATACAGTCAGCACTTGCACACTGGCTGTGATTCTTGTAAACATATATTCCTAACTATAAGATGTTGGAGAAATGTCACAGCATGAATAAATCTGTGCAAAAATATCTTCATTTTTCTCTATAGATCATTTTAATTTGTATCTTAAGCAACATTGTAGGTTACTGTATTTTTTATTTAAGGGTTGTTTTTTTTTTATCAGTACTGGGAATCGAACTCATGACCATGCACTTGCAAGGCAGGTACTTATGCCACTGAGCTAAATCCCCAGCTCCTGTATTTTTTATTTAACAAATAAATACCTGTAAAAAATTATCCACATGTTTCTCTAAACATTTTAATTTTCTGTTAAATAGGTTAATATATGCAGATATGTTAGAGGGTGATAAATTAAGGATGGGATGGCCCCAGTGGCATGAACTCGAGCTAAGCTACTGATCTACCTTTAGCCTACCTTATATATCCACATACTGGAAGTGAGAGAGGAGGCTTAAAGTCCCAAAGTATGTTTTTCAAACTTTATCAGATCCTAAAAAATGAATTAAGTTGACCTTTTGTTTACAACTTTCATACAACAGCTAAACCTAAGACAAAACCAAATCATACTATAAACATTCAAAAACATGTATTTCCCACCAATGTTACATCAGGGCTAAGCAAGAGAGGTGAGAAGGTGATATACATTTATTTGGTAAAACTTTGCCTCTTTTTTATATCTGAGATAGTTGCATAAAAATTGTACCATTATTTTTTTAAAAGTACAGATCACAAACAAGCAAAGAATACTAGAAAGTTCAGAAGTATAACTGAGAGAAAAGCAAAGGATTATACCATAAGGAAAGCAGTTATGAAAACTTCACTGTCTTACTTATTCCTGAAAACTTGCTATGGTAAATTTGGGGGGAAAGTATACTTAGAAAGATCTAGTTTAGTCAGGTCTGGTGGCACACATCTGTAATTACAGCACTCAGAAGGCTGAAGCAGGAGGATCTCTGGGAGTTTGAGGCTTGGGCTACACAGTGAGTTCAAGGCCAGCCTGCACTACATAGTGAGATGCTGTCTCAAACCAAACAAACAAACCAACAACAAAAAAGAAAGATCTGGGAGTTCAGAACTCAGAACCATGCCCCTGTTGAATTCAATTTTATCAAAAAGCTAACATGCAAAAAAAGCAACCCAGAGCCTCACAAAGTGTATTGAAAAATTTCAGTTTTGAGCAAATGAAACACAGATCAAATAAATTTGCCTCATGATTCCTTCCACTATCTAAAGTCTCATCCCTTTAATTTAATCACTGGAAAACAACTATGTAGGTTTTCATCTTTGTATCTGGATAATGAACCAACCCGTCCCAAACTCTCAAGCCTGTGTCTGGAGCTGCCGCTGAGCACTGGATAACACAGTGTGTGACACAACAGTCCCAACATGTTAGTCACAAAAGTCCAAGGATAGAAGTAAATCTAACAGGGGCTGGGGAGAGAGCTCAGAGGTGTAAGTGCCTGCCTGGCAACCACGAGGTCCTGAGGTTGATTCTGGGTACCAAAAAATTAAAAATTTAAAACATAAATGTAACAAAACTCCAAGGCTTTTAAAATTCGTGAGTAGTGAACAAAGGGCAGGCCAAATATGAGTAAGACAGTGTCTCTTTGGGAGAGATAAACTCATTGAGTTTTTTTTTAAATTTTATTTTAAAGAGGGTAGAATTAAACATAACAAAACAGAAGAAAACAGATCATAAGAAAACAATGTAGGAGACACAGAATTCAAAGCAAGTCAACCGGATATCTTCACTGTCTACCATATTGTGTCTTGTTTTCTTCCAAATAGTTACCCACATCTTCACATATAGTGAATTCATACAAAACAACATAGTATAAAAATGATCAGAACAGAGTGATGAAGGCACTTTAGGTCTTCAAGACCAGACAATAAGGAAGTCAACAATGGCTGGCATAGAGTCTCTCATTCTCTTTAAAATAGCGGTCCATACCTTTACATATGTTAAATTAAACAAAACAAAACAGACTAAAATCACTCCGAACAAAGAATAATAGTATTGTTGGATTTCACATCATGATGCTACAGAATCAGCACTGGGTACCATAGTGTCTCTTTTTCTTTAAAGTTTTCGTTCATTTCATCATGAATTATATAATCAGTTCTCATAAACTGTTTAAAAGTTCTATGCATGCATGAGTCTCTACATATATATCTATCCTTTCTGCATTACAGCAAAAAAACTAGACAAAACAAAAATTCTTAGAAAAACACAAAAGAAAGATATATAAAACCACAATAACAAGGTGATCTACAATGGTTACTATGATATCTCTTGGTCTCTTCAATAGAATTGTCTATATCATCAGGCATAATATAATTGAATATAGCACTACATACCAATATTAATAAAAACAAAACATTGGAAACATTATAAGACTTCAAAAGCAGATAACAGTCAAACTGAGTGGGTATCCTAATGAATCTTGTCATCTTCAGAGTATTTGCCTCTACTCTCAGACTTGATACTATCAAACATAACAGATTCAAATAAAATCAGTCGAGACAAACAGTGATCTAACAACCCAGATTCAAATAAGATCAGTCGAGACAAACAGTGATCTAACAACCCAGATTCAAATAAGATCAGTTATGATAAAATAGTGTAAGTTATACAGGGCTTCAGATTAAGTTAATAGGAAATTAAGGATGGTTACCATAGGATACCCTGCTATTTTTGGAATAATTGTCTGTGCCCTCAAGTCTAGTACAAGTAGACAGACTGGAACAGAATATAATCAAACTAAACAGAGTGATGAGAGCAATGTGGATTTTAAATCCTGACACATTATTAACAATGTCCTCTGCCTTCCTTTTTTAGACAGTTCCTCCCCTTTCACTTTCACAGGATGCACTGTACATTTTGGGTCGTGCTAACTCCTTCAGTTTTTAGATTAGGAGGGTAACCTGCCATTTACCTAAGTTGTCCTGAACCTTTTTACCCCTGGGATTGATCTTAAGTTGTATTCCTTTACCTACAAAAGCCTCAAGGTTTCCTTCATTATAGTTGAGTAGTTCTCCACTGCACAACAGTATCATGTCTTTCCAACCTATCTGCAGGTGCTGGATGAGCTGGCCCTTTTTTTCTCTGGTTCCCTGTCACACAGAGCATTGTTTTCTCATATTTGACTTTCAGATCATAAACCTTCCTTCAAGTTAATTATATTTTCTCTACAGATCATCTCGATGGACCGTATCTCTAGATCTACTCTTCCTGTGTTTCTTTTTGTTAGTGTATCAAGGCCATCTATGTTAGACGTTACAGTCAGATTTCTCTGCCTCATTTCTGCTATGCTATTTTTCTGCCATTGGTTGTCTACTTTTCTCCTTCATTCCACTGTCTACCCATTCATTGAGGCGTCTCTGCGACTGTTCCTGAAACCCTGGTGTGTTTTTTTTTCTCTCTCTCTCTCTCTCTCTAAAATGTCCTTAAGTATTTTTTGTAGGGTTGGATTGGTGGTCATGAACTCCCCCAGTTCCTCTTTGTCGTGGAAGCATCTTGTTTCTCCATTAATTTTGGTAGACAGTTTTGCAGGTGGCAAACCTGGGTTGGAGGTTATTTTCTTTCAGGGTTTGGAATACTTCACTCCAAGCTCTTCTTGATTTGATGCTTTGTGTCATGATTTTGATGGGTTTTCCTTTATAGGTGATCTGTTTCTTTTCTCTAATAGCTTTTAATCTGTTCTTGTGATGAATTTCTGGGATCTTGATTATTATATGTCTGGGTGTAGATCTGTTTTGGTTGTAGCTGGCTGGCATTCTGTATGCTTTATACATCTGAATATCATTTCCTTTTCCTATGCTTGGGAAGTTTTCCTTAATTATTTCTGTGAATAGCCTTGGTGTTTCCTTTGCATTTACCTCTGCTTCTTCACTCACATTTTTTGTTCTTAAGTTATAGATCCCCTTGTCTTCTAGCCTTTGTATTGTTACTGCCTGTTTCCTTGTTATTTTTAAGAGATCTTTCCTTTCATGATCACACATTGCAAACCTATCTTCAAGTTTTGTTAATCTGTCTTTAGTTCCTTTTAGGCAATCTTGCCAGCTTTCAATAGAGTTTTTAATTTACTGGTAATTTCTTTGAATCTGTTTCATGTATTCTGCTTTTTTTAAACATTCTTCATTGAATGTTTCTCTCCTTTTTCTGTGTTCTCCCACTCTTCCATCTGTGTCTTCTTGAGAGGTGCTTAGCATTTCTTTTATTAATCTTGTTATATCTTGCTTTACTTGTGTTGGCATTTCATTTTTGAGTTCATCTATAATGTTACAAAGATATTTCTTTATGTCAGATGATGCCGTGCCTGAGATTGCATGTTTGCTACCCTCGATCTCTTCTGTATTTACCTCTCCTGGACCCATATTCCCTGCGTTGGCTGCTGGGGGCTTTTTCTTATTTCTTTCTCTTGTCATGTTTCTGGTTTCTTCCATACAGGTATATAGTGGAGGTCCCAGCCCCTTTCCTTATTGGTTATGGTTCTTTTGAAGCGTGCTGGCTAAAGATTGCTGCCCTCCCCAACCTGCGAGCAACCAAGCAGAGGCAGTGTAGGCTGGCCCCTCCCCTCCAAGCCAATCAACCAGCCAGTGGGGGCCTTCACCACATTAGTGTGTGCCGTGCGGATGGAACCAGTTCAGGACAACTTTGGGGACTATTTCACCCCTGGCTATTGGGTCCCAGCCAGGAGCGTGACCCAGTCCAAGCAGATCCCACCAGTCTGCTCTGGGCAGGGAGTGACCAACTGAAGCCACTGCAGTTCCTTGTTCAGGCCTGTCCTGCCCAATTCCAATATGTCGTCCAGTCAGTCACCCCTCTCCCACGGGAGGACCAAATTCCAAGCACTCACCTCAGGAGGTGAGTGCAGGCCTCCACGCTGGCTCCATTCTCCATTGGGCTTGCCAACCCCCCACTTCAGTGTGACTGAGAGTCTTCCTTCCTGGGTCGTAAGAATCCCTCTCCTTTTGTCCAGTCTTCTCCATGGTGCTAAATTCTAGCATCTTTCTTCTGTGCTTCTTTACCATAGTAAAAAATGAGATGTTGACTAGCTCTTGGAGACTGGGATATTTTAATGAACAATGTATGTAGTTGATAATAGAAAAAATTCCAGTATTTTATTATGAAAGGTTCCAAATATAACAAAAAGTTGATGAAATTACATTATTCGTGTAGTCACTATGCAGATTTGATTAACATTTTCCTGTACTTGCTTTAATAGATAAATGATTCATTTCTCTTTCTGTCTACCCAGAAATCGACTTTATTTTCTTTATTCTCTTCAAAGTAAGTTAAAGTCATCAGTGCATCAGTTTCAAATATTCTAGATTGCCTATCAATAACTAGGATTCAGTATTTGTTTATGAGTTTTTAGGGAAAATTTTATACATAGCAAAATGCACAATTTTGTTTGTTTTCCTGAGGCAATGTCTTGATATATAGTTCAGGCTGGTCCTGATTACACTATGTAGCCCAGGTGGGCCTCATGTGTGTGATGATTCTCCTGCCTCAGCCTCCCAAATTCTGTGGCTACAGGTATATCCCATCATACATAGCTTAAAATTCATAAATGTACTATTTGAAAAGCCTTAGAAAGTATACACTGTGGCATTAATCTTTAATTTCTGATTAAAATGACTGCATTTTACATTGAGAACTGCATATGCCAGCAAAGTTCAGGGTTTTTCCCAAAAGCAAAATTTCAAAGATCATCTAAAGAATAAATTACAGGCTACCATCACCTATTCAATTATCTTCCCCATTTCTTAAGTAAATATATAGGCAGCAGAAAATTAGAAAATATGATCATAAGAATGATGCTTCTCATGACTGTCAAAATATAAAAATAACCTGGAATAAGCTTATAAGAGAAATATGTGACATAAGTAAAGGAAACTAAAAATCTTTACTGAAAGATAAAAGAGCATTTTAATGTGAAAAGAATGCTGTATTCTTCAGGGAAAATATTAAATATAGCAATATACTTTCTTCTCCACCCAGCTTAGTTTATAGGCATAAGACCATTCTCATATCAATAAAACACACACCACTGGGACTTTCCCTTTAAAAATGACAAGACATTTATGACAACAGGCTAATATTGAATAATAAGAGAGGACCTAAACTTTATTAAATAAGTACATGTGTAATATCAGAGTAGAAGATGATAGAACTGGGGATAAAGAGGTAATGATGGTGAGATGCGATCAGATACTGAACATCCTAAAGGCTGAAAAATACAGGCCACTGATGAATCAGCCACAGAGTATGAAACAGTAAGGACTCGAGGGTGATGTCAGACTTTTGGCTTGTGCTGTTTCCTGAGATGTGGAAGACAAGGGGTACAAATGCTATGGACTAGGGAAAGAAAGTCACGAGTTCCATTTTATTCATGCTGTTTTAGCCTGTTAAATGTCGAAGAGGATATACAAAGTAGGCAGTTGTATATTTTGGTGTGAAGTTGATGAAGCCCAGGCTAGAGCTGTAAATACAAGATAATGTCACCTAGGAAGTAACTATAAAGAAAAGAAAGCAAAGGGCCCAGAGCATAGAAGACAGAGATTAGTGCTGCCAACTCCATGCCAAGGTAGGACCCAGCTACACGGAGGGTAGGCAGAGGGCTGCCTCCAGCTATTCACCCCTTTGGGGAACTTCTTCATTGCAGACAGCCACCTTGCCCTTAGATGCAGCCGAAATACAGTGACAGAGCAGGGATGGGAGATATATATATATATATATATATGATTTCCATCACCTCACATATATACTTTTTAAAAAACCTTTCCTGCAAATTTCAACTATACATTATTAAGTATACATTCCTCATCCTATAACTGAAATCTTATGCCTGTTGACCAATATTTTCCCCACTACCCCTTCCTGTAGCAATTATCATTCTAGTCTCTGCTTTTGTGAATTTGATTTTTATAATATTCTGTTTAGAGTATACGATTGTGTAGCATTGCCTGTCTAGCTCTGGCCTATTTTGCTTTGCATAATGTCCTGTGTGTCCATCTGTACTGTCATGGCTACCAAAGTTTCTTTTCTTTTGCTTTCTTTCTGTCCTTCTTTCTCTTTCTCTCTTTCTTGTTATTTCTCTTTCTTGCCCTCCTTCCTTCCTTCCCTTCCTCCCTCTCTGTAGACTCTTTCTTACAGGGTAAAGGCGTGTTGGCTCCTAGCCCTGTGCACAAACAAATAAGGGCTGAAAGGAAGAGGTGAGGAAGCTGGGGTGGGTGGGAGTGGGTAGAGGTGGAGCCTCAGCATGGAGCGCTCTGAGGGCTCGAAGAACCCACTGCTGTGAAGCACAGGACATTGAGCCATTCGGACAATGTGGCCGCAGGGTTGGTGCAGTCATGTGGACCCTGGGGGAGAAGCCTGACTGGCATAGAAGGCACACTCATGCTCTAGGCAGCCTGATGGGAGAGGTGGATGGCAGTAAGACTGCTTTGAGGCCCTGCCCCAGGGCCAGGGTTCAAGAGATCAGACTGCTGGGACCTGCTTGGTCTACCAAGAAGCTCAGAGGCCAAGGTGAGCAGATGGGTGGCTGGCACAAAGAGTACTGGGAAGAGAAGCTCAGGCTGGCAGTTGCTGGAGCTCTCTGAATGCAGCAGCACCATAGACTGGACTCTGAATTTTTAGGTTCCAGAGAAGAGTGTCTACCAGAAGGCAGGGCTCTTTGGCTGCAGTCTGTCCCTGGAGGACAAGCCTGAAGGAGTCCAGGCTATGATGGGGAACAGGGCTCTGCTACCTCAGGCCATTCTGGGAGCAAAGCTCTGATGTCACTGGCTCAGCCTTAGAGACAGGACTCCAGAGGCCCTGGTTCTGTTGGTGAGCAGGACCGTGTCACCTCTGGCTCAGCCACAGGCAGGGCTGTGCTTCCCCCACACCCTCTGGAGGGCAGTGCTTAGCAGCTCAGTGTTGTGACAGTTCAGGAAGGTGGGAAGTCCCAGAACTGTGCTGAGTTCTAGAAACTTCAGCCAGCAAGGGCTGAAGTTCAGTGTGTCCAGAAAGGCCATACTTACCCAGTCCCAGCCCTTCCACCTCCTGTCATAATAACTGCTGCAGGATACTGGTGTACTGCATTTTTGGCTCTTGAAAGTTGAGAGTCTATAGGGATGGGATCTGGAACTCACCACAGGTGATTTCCCAGGCTGTTGTGCAACTCTATACAATGTCCTGATCAAATCACCTTATAGTCATAGCTCTGTGGGCAGAGCAGGCTCTTCTGGGTAGGACTGAGGTGGAGAGGCCACTTAATCTTTGGGCCTGCTAAATTCTGGGGAATGGGTAAGAAGTAAATCTGGGTTTAGGGTCCAATGGCAAAAGGCTGCAACAGTGGATATGAAGTCAGAGCTTGAAGTCTAGGAGAGACGCACACTAAGCCAGTCCAAAGGATGATGGATGGGTGACAAGTGGTGCCACATGTCCAGGAATGGGCTCACTTGATGGATGGGGGTTCTGGGGTCCATATATGCAGAGGTCAGAGCACCCTGGCCTCTCTAGATGGCGCTGCCCAGGCTCTGTCAAACCAGCACTCTCTGAGCCAGACTGCACCAGCACCCTGTTGGCAGCACGTCACTCTCTCGCCTGACGGGATGCTGACCAGGGCAGCAGGGTCAGCTACAAACTCTGGACTATAGAGCTTCTTTCTAGGGAGGCAACCAAACCCCATGTTTTGCCCCCTGGTACTAGGCCTGAGCTCCTCTGATGGGTTTTGGAACTGCGTGATCCCCATTAACCATTTGATATCTCTTTTTGGTGCATGACTTTCCACCTGGAGCCTGTTGAGTTGACAGAACACTGAATCCTGAGTGGCAGCTTCTGCACCGCCTTCTTGGGTCTTGTTACTGCTGGTCCTGGACACTCAGTCTGACTGTAGGGAAAGGCAGGCATCTCTTAGAACTGATTTTTCTTCATCTCAGTTTCGGTGTGCTTCATTTCTATTTTTGTCTCAATTGTTTTTTCCATGTTGAGGATCGAATCCAAGACCTTGCACACGCACTTTCATTGGCTACACCCCAACCTCTCAGGATGGTATTAAACTTCTCTTGCTTTCTTCTATGCCACACTGGTTGTTCAGAAGTACACAGTTTAATTTTCAAAAAGTTATGTTTTCCTAATTTCATCCTGTCCCTGATTTCTATTTTCGGGCTATTATGATTGGAAAAGATACTCAATATGGATTTAGTCTTCTTAAATTTGTTAAAGCTTATTTTGTAGCATAACATATCCTGGAGAATGCTTCATGTAAACTTAAAAGGAATATGTATTCTAGTGCCATGAAGTAGAATTTTCTGCAACTGTTAAGTCCATTTGATCTAAAATATAGTTCAAGTCCAGTGCTTCCTATGTTTGTGTCTGGATGGGCCATCCACTGTTGCAGGTGGGGTACCAAAGTGCTCAAGTGTTGTTGTGTTTCTATTTCTCACTTCAGTTCCGTTTATATTGCTTTATGAGTTTTGTTGCTGATGTTTGTGTGTAGTACATTATTTATAACATTATCCAGATGAACTGACCCCTTTAACAATATATAATGAATTATTTGTCTTGTGTTATGGTTTTTGATCTTAGGTCTGTTTTATCCAATACAACTATAACTACCCTTCATCTCTTCTGTTTTCTATTTTTTGAAATATTTTTTCCATTTCTTCAGTGTTACTCATGTGTGTTCTGAAAGCTAAAGTGAGTTGCTTGTAGGCAGAATATAGTTATGGTTTCTCTTTAAAAAGTGAATTCAGTCTATATATTTTAATTGTAAAATTTAGTCCCTTTGCATTTAAAGTAATTATTGAGCAATAAGGATGACATTTTTGCTAATTGCTTTCTAACTAATTTGTATTACTTTTATTCCTTTTTCCTCTCTTGCTACCTTTTTTCATGATTTGATTTTTTTGTAGTAGTATGCTTTGATTTCTTTGTCCTTATGTTTTAAGTGTGTACTATAGGTTTGGGTTTTATGTGTCCTATGAGGCTAACAAAAACTCCAAAGTTTTACTTCTCCCTTACACCATTTTATATATTTGTTTTTGAGACAAACTGGCCTTGAACTCATGGCGCTCCTACTGCCTCAACCTCCCAAGGTCTGGAATTACAAGCATGCACCAACATGCCTGACCAATATGTCACAATTTACTTTACTTCATACTGTGGGTCCCTTAACAAAATATTATAGCCATAGTTATTTTTTACCACTTTTTTCTAGAGGTAAAAATAATTTATACCTCATTATAATTTTAGAGTTGTCTAAATTTAACTATATGTTTACTTTTACAGTAAATTTTATACTTTCATATGTTTTCATGCAACTTAAAGAATTTCCTCTAGGGGCTGGGGATTTAGCTCAGCGGCATAAGTGCC
Source organism: Cavia porcellus (assembly GCF_034190915.1). NCBI lineage: Eukaryota > Metazoa > Chordata > Mammalia > Rodentia > Caviidae > Cavia > Cavia porcellus. Next base: position 11,705,702 of record NW_026947500.1, on the reverse strand, counting down.
TGCCTTGCAAGCAGGCAGTCGTGAGTTTGATCCCCGGTACCAGGAAAAAGACACATACACAAAAAAAAATTTCCTCTAGAATTTCTTTAAATATTTTTTTTCTTTCTCTTTTTATTGGTACCAGGGATTGAACTCACGACCACCTGCTTGCAAGGCAGGTGCTTATGCTGCTGAGCTAAATCCCCAGCCCCTTCCTCTAGAATTTCTTATAGGACTGGTTTAGTTGTGACAAGTTCCCTCAACTTTGGCTTCTTTGCAGGTCTTTCTGTTCTTTTACTTCTGGGTTACTTCTGAAGGAGAGCTTTGTTAAATAAAATATTCTTCCCTGGCTGTTTTTCTTTTAACACGTTGAATATATCATCCCATTCTCTCCTGACTGGTAAGGTTTCAGCTAAGAAATAAACTGGTAGCCTTATGCTAAATGTGATGAGCCTTTGCTTTGGCTGCTTGCTTTTTCGATTTGTATTTGTCTTTTGATGATTTGATTATAATATGTCCCGGTGAAGTCCTCTTTGTGTTGTTTCTGTGTAGGAACTTTTGAGTTTCATGAATCTGTATGTCTGTATTGCTCTAAAGTTTTAAAAAGTTTTCTGGGATTATTTCCTTAAATAAGATTTATTCTCCTTTTTCTTTCTTTTCTCATTCTGAGACTTGCATAGTTCATAAATTGTTTTTCTTATTGGTGTTTATAAGTCCTATTGAATTTCTTCCAATTCTTTTTTTTTTTTTTTTTTTTCTCCCGAGACTGAGTAATTTCAAAAGACCTGCCCTTGAGTTCACAGATTATTTCTCTGGCTTGATGAAGTTAATTTCATTCATTATATTCTCTAGGATTTCCACTGGTTCTTTTTTCTGATTTCCATCTCTTTGTTGAACTACTCATTTTATTTCTGTGTTTCCTGAATTTGCTTAGTTGTCTGTCTTTTCTCTTATATTTTGTTGGACTTCATTAAAATACCGAGCATTTCAAATTCCTTAATTCATTTCAAATTCCAAAGCCATGAATTTGGAATTCATATTAAGGAATTCCAAATTCCTTAATACATACCTATATTTTTTTGTAACTTTTTACAAGAAAAGTATTATATTCCTTTGGTGGTGACTCTGAAGCATAGTGCATAGATAGATACAACTCAGATTCTAGGGGGTAAGAACCAGCACAGAAGTGACCCTGACCTTGTAGATGAGGCTGATCTATGGCAGCTCAGGCTTTGATATAAGGATGCATTTATGATGGCTCCTGCCCCAAGGGGAGAGTGAAGGCATGGACTCCAGGCAGTTTCATCAGCTGTTCAAAATAAAGATGACATTTCACAATCTGCCTTAAAGGTATGTATGATGGTGTAAGCAAGTGGAGGTTAGTGATATGCCAGTAGCTGCTTCAGGGTAACTTTTTAAAAAGAAAAATCAGCTGGAAACAACTTTTTCTGTGTTTCTTCCTTGATGCTATTTGGAACATGCCTGAGCAGAAAGCTTCTGTTGCCTGAGATCCAGATGATAGCAGAGCTTCTATACCAGTTCTCGAGTACTTCCCTATAGACTTCTATAAGAAAGAAAAATAAACTCCATGATTTTGTGTGTCTGTCACTCTTCTACCAGCCTAATTCTAAATACCATCTATGTTCTAATCCTTCTATGTTACCCCAGGAATGATGATTGATTGATTATATCAATTTGAGTATGAGAATCTCAACTAAATTTGCTCAGCAGTTCCATACTCTAGGCTGTGGAAGATCCACCTTAGAGTGTCTTGTAATCTGGATGGGAAATGAAGGGAAATGAAGAAGGGTGGATCTGTTTCTGTTTCTTCAGAGGAACTCCAGTCCTTCACCTTGGATGTCATCTGGCTTCCAGCACAGACTGTTCAGCTTCTGACACAAATCCTTCAGCCTTCTAGCAGAGATTCTTTAGCTTTAGCCTTCCATTGAAGACCTATCAGCCTCCCAATAGACTTGCACATCACACTTCATTGAGCTCTAGACTTTTACTGAACCCTTTAGTCTCCAGTGCGCAGACAGACACTCAGCACTCTTCAACATCTGACTCTGAGTGGCCACTTTAAGCCAATCCTGTAAATTCTTATGTATTTTTATATCTCATGTCATATCCATTTCTCTAGTGAACACTGACTGGTACAGAATTTTACCAGAGAAGTGGGGTCATTCCCCCCACCCCGTACTTGTCAGAAGCCTTTGGAACTGGCTTGTGGGAGGACTTTGGAAAGATTTTGAGGTGCTGGCTGAAAAAGAAGCCCTGGAAAGCTTTAGGCTGTACTTGATGGGAGATTCTCATCAGAGTGCAGGAACCTAGGAGGCTGATAGAAATGATGCCAGTAAACACCAGGCTCAGGAAGTTTCCTCTGGGGAGAGCTCCACTGGCTGTCGGACTTCAGATGTTGTGTGTTATGCCTTGGCAGAAAGTTTGTCTGCATTTTGCTCTTGTCCAGAGACTTTGTCTCAGATTGAGATTAAGATCAGCAGACTATGTAATTTTTTTTAAAACCAGGGATTGACTTCATGCTTGCCAGGCAGATTCTTATGGTGCTGAGGTAAATTCCCGGCCCCAGACTATTTAATCTTGTAGAAGAAATTTCAAGTCAGTCTAATGTTGAGGTGGTAGCATGGAAACTTTTAGGGGCTTTTAGACAGCTTTATGTCTAATCAAGAGCAAAGAGCCCAGAAGGATGATTTAAAATGTGAGTTTGGCCAGAAAAGAAGCTCTGACAATGCAAAGATGGCCAGAAGACATCACAAGAACCAACAGGACTCTAGCCCTTGCAGCCTCAGAGTGCAAAGGTGAGACTTTGCTTTGAGTAGACAGCCCCAGACTACCGTGTTCCAGAATGGTGGTGACCCAGGGAAACTGTTTCTAAGGATTTTATATGCACTGGACTTCTACAGCCAAGAAAGATGCAAACCTGGCTACTGCTCCAGCTGGCAGCAGACCTTGACATCATTCATATAGCACTGGTTTCTGGTGCATGCAGAATGCAAGAGTTGTAGAGGAAGAAAGGCTTCCTCCCAGATTTCAGAATGAGACCTAGGAGGTCAGGCAGCGCGACCCCAAGAGGGTGTATGTAAAGCTGTGAGGGTGATGCCAAAGGTACATTGGAGACCTAGAAGTTTGGAGAAGCCAGGAACATGGGTCATCTGAGGAAGACCACAAGGAGGAAGCAGATTCCGCACAAGAGAGAAGCCATGGGAGTTGGTACTGAAAGTACCAAAGGAGCGAGCCACCCAAGCCCATTGGAGCTCCTGTGTTGCCACAGATTGCCTTGGATGCTGGGCATTGAACCACAGGACTTAATGTTTGCCCAGCTGGATTTTGGACTTGTTTTGGTCCCATTCCTTTGTATCCCAGTATTTGTACCTTTCAGAATGGTAATGTTTATCTTGTGCCATTGTCTGTTGGAAGTGTTTTTTTCATTTATACAGGGGCTTGCAGCTACAAGTTTGTCTTCAATTTCAGAAGAGGCTGTGCACTTGACCTTTTCAACAGTTCTGAAACTCCTAGGACTTTGGTAACTCTTAGAGATGGACTAAATGTCTTTTGTGTAAAACAATGTACATATGTCTTGGGGTGGCAGGGTAGAGTTTGTATTTAGACGTCCCTTCAAAGCCTCATGTGGTCATAGGTAGGGCTTTTTCAGAGGTGGCTGAATCTAGAGTGTGTTATTCTGGGATTAAGTGTGTGTGATTACTAAATCAATCTATTGATTGGTTTGGCACTGCTCTAATCCCAGTAGTCTAGATAGAACACAACAGAGGCAGAAAGAAGCTGCTTATTTCACTACTGTCGGCCCGCCGTGAACTGTGTCTCCCCTGGGTTGCCTGTCTGCCATGCCACCTAGCCTGTAGCCAGTCAAGAAGGAATGGAATGAACCGTGAGCTAAATAAACCTTTCCTCCTGTGATATTGAGTGTTGGGTATTTTGTCCCAGCGATGAGGAAAGTAAGTAAGACACCAGGATTAACCACTCCCTCCTCTGACTTTTCTGTCTTTATTTATGTCTCTGTCATGGGACTTGCCCTAAGATACTGTTAAGGTTTATGTGCCACAGTAGGGATTCTGAGTTTGTTAAAATCTGTGACTGAATTTCATTCTTTTAATTGGGACTTTTATTCTCTTAATGCTGTTATGATTTTTTAAAATTTTAGTATGTATTTTTATTAGTACCTGTTCGCAATACACAGTGATTATTTTCATTGTGGGGAGTTGGCACATGCATTTCACACCTCTTAATTCTTTCTGTGCCCTCTTCCCCTCCACACCCTCCTCTCTTTCTCCATCTGTCAGTCCTCTATATTTGTCTTTTATTTTGCTTTTTATTCATATTTAGATTTCTCATAGAAGAGAAACCACACTGTGTTTAGGTCTATGTAGCTGATTTATTTTATTTAACACTATGGTCACAGAGTACATCCATTTTCCTGCAAATGACCCAAATTCCTCCTTCTTTATAGCAAAGTAGTACTCCATTGTGTTAATACTTGATTTTCTTTTTTCTTTTTTTTAAATTTTTATTTTAAAGAGAACAAAACAAAACAGAACAAAGTAGATCAGAACAAAACAATGCAAGCAACACAGGATTTCAAAACAAGACAACAGGAAATCAACAGTGACTACCATAATGTCTCTTGTTTTCTTCTAAATAATTTCCATAACTTTACACACAATGAATTCAAACAAGACAAAGTAATATAAAAACAATCAAAACAAAAGAATGAAAGCATTATATGTCTTTAAACCAGAAAACAGGAAAATTAGCAATGGCTACCATAATGTTTCTTGTTCTGAAATTAAATAATGCAAAACAGACTAAAGCCAATCAAAACCAAGAGTAAAAGCAATATTGCACTTCACAACATGATGATAGGAAATCAGCAATTGATACCATGATGTCTTGTTTTCTTCACAGTAGCTGTTCATCCCATCACACGTAATAAAATCAATTCTTGTAAACTTTAGAAGAAGTTCTAGGCATGTATAAAAGTAAACATGCACACCTATCCTTTCTATATTAGAGACAAAAACAAAAAAACAAATTACAAGAAAAACAAGAGACAAATAACAATAAGAAAAAATCTCAAAACAATGACAATGTAGGCTTTCAAAACAAGGTGATAGGAACATATCTAAGATTGTTATTTTGTATAGTTATTCACAAGAGTTACTCGGATTACCAGATAAAATATGCAAAATTGATCTAACCCTTAACTGCTTTGTTCCAAGAACTAATACAATTAGTAGCACAGTCATCTTAGCTCTCTAAATGTGTATATACAACTTTATGTATATTTTTCTTTTCTCTTCCTTCTTTCCTCTTTTTCCCTATTTTTCGCCTTTCAGCAGTTTCTTACTCTTTCACAGTATTTATTGAATATTTTGTGTCTTATTTACTCTTTCAGTTTCTTACACTAGGGAGACAATACAGTATTTACACATGTGAATTTGATTTATTTCACTCATGAGTATGGTATCAAATTGCATCCATTTACCTACAAAAGCCTCAGTATAATCCTTCTTTATAACTGAGTAAGTACTCCATTCTATAAAAATATCACATCTTTTTTATTCATTCGTCAGTTGATGGGTATTTGTGTTGTTTCTAAGATCTGGCTATTACAAACGGTGCTGCTATAAACAGGAGTGCACAGTGTCATTGTGGTACGATGTTTTCATTTCTCCCGGGAATATGCCCAAAGTGGAATAGTTGGGTCAAATGGGACTTCTGATCCCAGCTTTTTGAGGAACCTCTACATGGACCTACACAGTGGTTGCACCAGTCTACACTTCCAGCAACAGTGCAGAATTCCTTGTTTCTCGAAGCCTCGCCAGCATTTGTTATTGTGGTTTTCTTGATCCTGGCCATTCTTTCTGGAGTGACAGGGAATCTCAGTGTAGTTTTAATTTGCATTTCTCTAATGACCAATGATGTCGAAATCTTTTCCTCTATTTATTTGCAATTTGTATTTCTTTAGCTGAGAAGTGTGTATTCATCTCAGATGCCCACTTTTGGATTGGGTCTTTGAATTTTGGGGGTCTGACTTTTTAAAATTCTTTATATGTTCTAGATAAAGTCCTTTGAGGGATAGTTTTCTAACATTTTTTCTCTAATTGTGGGTTTTCTTTTCACTCTGTTGGAGATTTCTTTTGACATGCAAAAACTTTTTAATAAGACGAGATCCCAGTTATTGACACTAGCATTTCCCATGCAGTTTGATTTTTGTTCTGCTGACCCCTATGTCTTCAAGATTTCTACCTACTTTGTCTTCTGGCAGATTTAGTATTTCTGTTTTAATATTTAGACCTTTGATCCATTTTGACTTTAGTTTAGTGCATGGTGATAGGCACTGATCTAGTTTTAGTTTTTGGCATATGCAAAACCAGTTTTTCCAGTACCACTTGTTAAAAAAGGCTCTTTTCTTCCATTGAACATGGTTTGGCCCCTTTGTCAAAGATAAGGTGGCTGAGTGCATTTGTAGTTGTGGTTGTATCTTCTAATCCATTCCGCTAATCTTCAGGTCTGTTTTTATTACAGTACCATGCTGATTTTATCACAGTAGCTTTGTAGTATAACTTCAAGTTTGGGATTGTGATGTCTCCTGCCTTGCCTTTGTTGTCTAGAATTGCCTTTGCTATTCTAGGTCTCTTCTGGTTCCAGATGAATTTGTGAAATGATTTGGTTTTTTTTTTTTTTTTGGATCTCATTTTTTATTTTTATTTATTTATTTATTTATTTTAAAATTTTATTTAAGGAGAAAAAGAAAAAAAGCAGAAAAAGGGTACAAGTTATACAGAATTTCAGAAAAAAATAAACAGTAGGAAATCACTAGTTAATGGATTACATATTGTCATCTTAGAAATATTTGTTCAAGTTACAAAATTAAAGCTTATATAGTGGACATTCAAACAGTGAGACCAAACAGTTCTGTTCAATGATCCAACAAAACTCCGTAATATCATTGTCCATCTTATACACTTAAATATACATGCAGTTATATCGTTTAGAGCACTTTCTTTTCCTCTCTTTTGTACAATGACTATTACACATTTTGGGTTTTATTGCTCCCACATAACAGAACAGAGTCGGTCAAATCAAAAGGGTGGACATAATAGATAATGTAAAAACATAATACAAGGTGATCAACAATGATTACCATAATGCCTCCTTCTATCTCAAATAAAATTGCCTATATCATCCGTTATAATAAAATTGAACAAAACAGTAAAGAATGAAACCAACAAAACCAAAACATTGGAGACATTACAGGTCTTCAAAAGTAGATAATAGTCAACCAGAATGGGCATCATAATGAATCCCACTATCTTCACAGCTTTTGCCTAAACTTTCGAACCTGGTACTATCAAGCAAAGCAGGATAGAGGAACATCAGTCAAAACAAGATGGTGAGAGCAATACAGGGCTTCAAATCAAGTTAATAGAATATCAAAGTGGGTTACTATAATATATCCCGCTTTTTTAAAATTTATTTTTCCCTTACTTAAAAGGATAAAAATAAAAAAGTAAATAATAAAATGGAGATTGAAATAAAAGAGGGGATAACAACAAAACAGCGCAGATCAAAACATAACCATTTAAGCAAAATAGTGTTTCACCACAAGATAATCCCGACATAAAAGTAGTTACCATATTGTCTCTTTCCTTGAAATCTTTGTATACAGTATACAGTCGTATACTGTAGCATCAAATATATCAAAACAATGTAAAACCATTCAAGAGAATGACAGCATTACAGGGTATTTAGAATCAACTAACAGAAAATGAACAATGGTTTCTGTATAATCTGCTTGTCTATAAAAGTTTTGGTTTAAACTATCACATATAAAAATTCCAATAAGATACAACATGCTAAGATCAATGGAGACAGAAGAGCAAAAGCTTGATGAGACTTCAAAACAAGATGACATTAAATCAGCATTACCTATTATGACGTCATTTTCTCCAAAATAGCTGTTCCTACCATCCAACCTTCTCTGCCTCATTTCTGTTGAGCTCTTTTTCTGTCATTAGTTATCAGTTTGTCTTCTTCATTTTGTTTTCTGCTCCATTCATTGTAGCCTCTCTGCCACTATTTCTGGATTCTTCGTATTTTTCTTTTTTAGAATATCCTGCAGCATTCTCTGTAGAGTTGAACTGGTGGTTGCATATTCCCCTAGTTCCTCTTTATCCTGGAAGCACCTTGTTTTTCCATCAATTTCCAGGGATAGTTGTGCAGGATATATCAATCTTGGCTGGAGGTTATTATCTTTCAAAGCTTGAATTATTTCCCCCCATGCTCTTCATGATTTGATGGTTTGTTCCGAGAAGTCTGCTGTAATTCTGATGGGTGTTCCCTTGTAAGTGATCTGTTTCTTGTCTCTGACAGCTTTTAGTATTCTGTTCTTATATTGGATTTCTGGAATTTAGATTATTATATGCCTGGGTGTAGCTCTGTTTGGGTTGTAGGTGGCTGGGGTCCTGAATGCTTCATACATCTGAGTATCTTTACCTTTTGCTAATTTAGGAAAATTCTCCTGGATTATTTCTGTGAGTAGCTTTTGTAGTTCATTTGTTTGTGTCCCTACCTCTTCTTTTATGTTCTTAATTCTTAAGTTATAGATCCTCTTATCATCTTCTAGTTTTTGTATTATTGCTGTTTGTTTCTTTGTTATTTTTAAGAAGTTTTTCATTTCATGCTCCCACATTACAAATCTGGCCTCCAGTTCAGATAATCTATCCTTAGTTTCTTTCAAACTGTTATGCCAGCTTTCGATAGAGTTTTTAGTTTCCTGGTAATCTCTTTGAACCTGCTTCATGTATTCTATGCTTTCTCTATTTTCTCCATCAAACAATTCTCCCCTCTTTTTCTGTTCTTCCATTCCACCATCTGTTTTTTCTTGGGTCGTGCTTAGCATTTCTCTAACTATTCTGCTTATGTCTAGCTTCAGGTCATTAATAACTTCATTCCTGAACTCGTCTATGAGGCTCTAGAGATAGCGCTTTATGTCTATTGGTGCGGTGTCTGCTATTGCCTGTTTCCTCAGGATTGGGGGCTGAGGGGCCTTTCTTGTTGCTCCCTCTTCCCATGTTCTTTGTTCCTTATATATGCAAGCATATATAGGAGGCCCAGCTTCCTTCCCTGTTGGCCACAGTCTGATTGAATTGCGCCGGCTAGGTGTTCCCACCCACTGCAGCACACCAGGGAGTTAAGATCTAGGCAGCCTATGTGGGGCCCGCCCCTCCAGGTCACCTTCAGGCGCTGGGACCTGGCTGTGCTAGCCTACTGGGTCTCAGCCAGCAGCATCACATAGGCTAGGCACTGCTCACCAATCCCACTTGAGAGGGTGATATGTGACTGAAGTCACTACAGCACTCTGTTCTGGCCAGTCTGCCCGGTCCCAGAATGTCCTCTGTTGGAGCCTCCTAGATTGTGAAAGAGTCCCAGTTTCTCTCTCTCACCGCAGGTCGATGCACAGCTCCCTGCCCGTTCCGCTGTCAACTCCGTTCACCAATTCCCATTCTCAGAGCTTTCGTCTCTCTCCCTGCCAAGCCGATTCAGGCACAGCCGTGGCAGCAGGAAACCCAAATCGCGGTTTCCAATGGTGCGGGCTCCAGCTTCCATTCTGAGGCTTTATCTGTTCCTCTTATAGCACCAGGATTGCATTCCCAGTTGGTTTCTCTCAGCCCAATTCATTCTTGGGTCAGCAGGGCACATCTCCTCTCTTGCTTAGGATTCCTCACTCCACACCATTCCTGGATTCTAAGCTGGGTCTTTCAGAGAGCCTCCATAGCTGCTGCTATCTGTCCGCCATGTTCTCCCGGAAGTCCAAAATGACTTGTTTTGATTTGTGAGATATGCTAATGGTATTTTGATTCAAATTGCATGAAATCTCTACCACAATTTTGGGAGAATGGCCATTTTCACCATGTTTTTTCTTCCTATCCATGAACAAGGAATGTCTTTCTATTCTCTGAGATTCTCTTCAATTTCTTTTTTCAGAATTGTAATTTTCACAAAATAGATCTTTTGCTTCCTTTGTTAGATTGATTCCTAAGTATTTCATTTTGGGGGGATGCTACTGTGAAGAGTGGGGTTTCTCTCATTTCTTTTTCAGTTTATTGTTTGTGTAGAGGAATACTATTGATTTCTGAGTGTTAACTTTGTATCCATCTACATTACTGAATTTGGTTATTATGCCTAGAAGTCTTTCAATGGAGTTTTGGGGATCTTCTACCTAGAGTATCATGTCATTTTCAAATAATCATAATTTAACTTCTTTTCCTATCCTTATTCCTTTTATTTTTCTCTCTTGTCTATCTCTGGCTAATATTTCTAGTACTATATTGAATAGGGGTGGTGATAGTGGACAGCCTTGTTTTGTTCCTGATTTTAAAGTGAAAGCTTTCAGCTTTTGACCATTTAATATGATGCTGGCTGTTGGTTTGTCATAGATAGTTTTTATCAGATTTAGGTAGAGAACATCTATTCTGATGTTTCTTTCTGTAGGGTTATTATCATGAATGAGTGCTGAACTTTATCAAAAGCTTTTGCTACATCTATTGAAATGATCATGTGATTCTTATTTTGGCTCTACTGATACGATGTATTACACTTATTGATTTGCATATGTTGAACCATCCCTGCATTTCTGGGATGAATCCCACTTGGTTGTGGTATACAATCTTCTGATGACATGTTGCATTCTATTTGCCAGTATTTTAGTAAAGATTTTTACATCTATGTTCATTAGGAAGACTGGACTGTAGTTTTCTTTTTTGGTTGGGTCCTTCTCTGGTTTTGGTATTAGGGTAATACTTGCTTCCAGGAATGAGCTGGAGAGAATTGCTTCCCTTTCAATTTCATTGAAGAATTTCAGGAGTCTTCCTTGAACTTCTTGTAGAATTCAGCTGTGAATCCATCAGGACCTGGGCTTTTCTTTGTTGGTGAGGTTCTAATTACATTTTCATTTTCATTAACTGAAGTTGGGTTATTCAGCATCTTTTTTTACATCTTCTTGATTCAGCTTTGATAGTTCATGTTTCTAGGAATCTGTCCATTTCTTCTGTGTTATCAAACCTATAAGAGTAAAGGTTTTCAGTGTAGGTATTGATGATCTTTTGCATTTCCGTACAGTCTGCAGTGATTTTGCCTTTTTCATTCCTTATTATATGAATTTGAGTTTTTTCTTTCCTTTTTAAAATAAGAGTGGCCAGTGGCTTATCAATTTTATTTATGCTTTCAAAGAACCAACTTTTTGATTCATTAAGTCTTTGTATTGTTTTCTTAGTTGCTATTGTGTTGATTTCATCTCTGACCTTTATGATTTCTTCCCTTCTTTTGGCTTTGGGCTTGACTTGCTCTTCTTTTTCTAGATGTTTGAGGTGTAGCATTAGATTGTTTATTTGTGTTCATTTTATTTTCCTGATGTGGGAGTTCACAGCAATAAATTTCCGTTTGAGGACTGCTTTCATTGCATCCCATAGATTTCAGTAAATTGTCTTTCTATTTTCATTTGCTTGTAGATATTGTTTAATTTTTTTCTGTGACCTATTTATTGTTCAGGAGTGTATTATTTAATTTGCATTTGTTTATGGAGTTTTTGCAGTTTCTTTTGTCATTAATTTCCAGTTTTATAGCACTATGATCAGATAATATGCATGGGATAATTTCAGTTCTTTGGAATTTACTTAAGCATTTCTATAAGCTATTGTATGGTCTATTTTAGAGTATGTTCCATATGAAGCTGAAGAGAAAATATATTCTGGGGGGGGGAGATTTAGCTCAGCGGCATAAGCACCTGCCTTGCAAGCAGGCAGTCATGACTTCGATCCCCAGTACCGATAAAAAAGAAAAAGACAAAAAAAAAATTTGAAAATATATTCTGTTGTTATTGGGTGGAACACTCTATACATGTATTAAATCCATTTGTTCACAGGTTTGATTCAGTTCTTTTATTTCTTTGCTGATTTCTGCCTCATCTATCTCTTCTTATCAATGGGGTGTTAAGACCTCTCATTATAATTGTGTTATTGCTTATTAGATTTTTCATTTCTATTAATATTTGTTTTATATAGCTGAATGCTCTCATAATTGGTGCATATATATTTAAGATTGTTATCTCTTCCTCTTGAAGTTTTTCCCTAACCAGTATGTTGTGACCTTTTTTATCTCTTTTGATCATTTTTGGTTTGGAGTTCATGTTGTCTACAGATTAGCTACCCCTGATTTTTTTTTTTTTTTTTTTTGGTCTTTTTTCCTTTTTATCGGTACCGGGGATCGAACTCATGACTGTCTGCTTGCAAGGCAGATGCTTACGCCACTGAGCTAAACCCCCAGCCCCAAGCAATTTTTTTTACCCCTGATTTTTTGTGTGGGGGTTCCTGTTGCATGATGTATTGTATTCCATCCTTTGACTTTTGGTCTCTGAGTTTCCTTTTGGGTTAGATGGGTTTCTTTTACATAACATACGGTTGAATGCTGTTTCTTGATCCATTCTGCCAGTCTGTTTCTTTTAATTGGTGAATTGAGGCCATTTACATTAATGGTTATAAGTGATATATATTTGGCTTATATTTGTCATATTATCTTTCTGCTGTTGACTCTTTACCTTTCCCCTTTGTTTAATTGTTTGCCTTGCCTAGTGCCTTTTTCTTTTAGTGTTCTTGTAGTTGCAGTTATTTATATGTCTATCTAGAATCTCAGTATTTTCTGCAGGGTTGGTTTGGTGGTCATAAAGTTCTTCAGCTTTTCTTTTTTGTGCAAATATCTTATTTCTCCATCAATTTTTGAGGACAGTTTTTCAGAGTACATCAATCTGGGTTGGAAGTCCTTATCCTTTAAGATTTGAAATACTTCACTCCATACTCGTTGATCTCATCATTTGTGTTGAGCAGTCTGCTGTGATTCTGATGGGCTTTCCTTTACAGCTGATTTGTTTCTTTTCTCTAATAGCTTTTAACATTCTGGGCTTAGACTGAATTTCTGGGATGTTGATTATTATACATCTGGTGTAGATTTATTTTGGCTATGGCTAATTAGAGTTCGATATGCTTCACTTGTCTGTATGTCAGTTTGCTCTCCTATGTTTGGAAAATTTTCAGCTATTACTCTGTAAATAGTTTTTGTGTATCATTTGTGTTATCACCTTCTTTTTCACTTACATTTATCAATCTTATATTGTTTTTCTTTGCGTCATCCTGCATCCTGTTTAAAAATAACAGGAACCTTGATTCATTGTTATTTTTAAAAGATCTTTCCTTTCCTGTTCACTAGCTACAATATTGTCTTTGAGGTCTAAACATCTATCTTTACTTTCATTGAGGCAGTTTTGCCAGCTTTCAATGGAATTTTTTATTTCCTGGATATCTCTTGGAATCTGTTTCATGCATTCTGTTGCTTTCTTATAGTGTTCATTCAAGATTTCTATCTTTTTCCAATGCTCCTCAATATTTTTTAACTATGTCTTCCTTGGATGTGTTCAGCATGTCTTTTATTATGTTTATCATTTCTTCTTTTACCTGGGAGATTATTTCTGATATGAGTTCTGTTACAGCTTCATGGAGTTGTTTCTTTATTTCAGTTGCTATCATTTTAAATCTTTCAGGTATATGGTTTACATTTTCTTCTATGCCCATGTCTCATAAACTTGCTTGGAATGCGCTGGAGGTTTAAGATTGCATTTTGCTCTTTTGTCATTTTGCTGTATTCCCCTTGAGATGCTGAATGCAAGGTCTTAGTTGCTTCCTGGGTTGATTTATCTGTCTCTACTGCAATGAGTTTCCCCAGCTGAGTGGAGTTCATTAGTCAGGGCTTACCAGGTCCCTAGTAGCACTCAGAGGCTCCTCAAATGTGGAGAGTTCACTGGGCAGGCCTTCAGCACACCCCACATGATGCTGTGAAGCTCTTGATTGCGTGAGGTTGCTGGGTGAGGATCAACCAGATTCTGAGTGGTGTATCAAGGCTGAACAGCTAGATTGAGTATGCTATGCAGCTAATGCCACAGGGCACACTAAAAGCTTCACAGCTGCTTAGAGTCACTGGGTGGGGCCCTACCAGGTTCCAAGTGAGATGCCAAGGTTGCACGGCTAGATGGGATTCACTGTGCAGGCCTTCAGCTCATGCCACTGAGCACAGGCAGATCCCCAGCAACTCAGTGTCACTGGGCAGGGCCCAATCAACCCCGAGGGACTTAAGTGGACGTCCGAGGCTGAAAGAGGATGCTAGGTGGGGCCCTACTAGGTTCTGAGTGAGGTGCTAGGGTTGAAAGCTTGATGGGGTTCACTATGCAGGCCTTTGGTTCATGCGACTGAGCACTGGCAATTCCACGGCGACTTGGGAATTTTCTTTTCATTCTGTGGATGGATATATGGGATTTTCCCAAGATTTAGTCTATTATAAACATTTTTAGATTTCTTATCTTCCCAATTGGAATATACGCTTTCTGAGCAGAGGTACCTTTTAAAATTCATTTTTGCAAAGTTTTCATTCATTTTTTCTTTAGTGTATCAGTCACTGCTTATTAGAAAAACATTTAATGCAAGATATATTTATATAAGAATTTACACAATTGCCTTACAATGGCCACCCACAGAGTCAGCTATGGAAGAGTATTAAAGGGCTGTCTGAACACTGAAGTTTTGTGGGATCCAGTGGAAGTCCTGGAGCTCACTGCAGTGCCCTGGTGAGTGCATATCAGGAGGCCAAAGGGTGTGTTATGGAAGGCTGAAGACAAGATCCAAACTGAAGGCAAAGACTGGAGCTCCTCCCAAGAAACAGAAGCAGCATTTCTTAAGTTCACAGTCAGTTGACTATCACATTTATGTTTTTTATTCCTTTGTGGAGAATTTCTAGTTTTTTTTATGTACTTCAAGAGTGTTCATGCTTAATTCTTAGAGGCTTTTTATAATAGTTGGTAGGACATTATAAAAAGATCTTGTTGGATAAAATTTTAATGTGTGTATCATTTCAGTGTTTGTCTTTGTTGATTTTCTTTTTCTACAAGAGTTGAGATTTTACTTGTTTTTCCAATGCTGAATTACTTTGGGTTACGTTTTAACTTTTTTTTTTTTTAAATTGTAAGGATCTGAGCCTTTTTGAAATCCTACAGTGCTGATATTTTTGTTTGAGTAGACGGCTGACCTGCCTGGGTTTCTGACCATATTTCTATGGATAGGGCTGCCTCGAGCTGAGGTTAGGGAATATTGAAAGAAAAAATAGAAAAGTCACTGCAAGTTCAATAAATAATTAAAAATCCAATTTTCTTCTGCAAACAGTCTGCTGTATTTATTGTTCAGAGTTCTAAAGTAGTTGTTTCATGCATTTATTCTACATTATATAGTAGCATTCAACGTGTGAATGAATTGAACTGTATTTATTTTACCCACAACTGAACCTTTTAAAGTCATTTTCTAAATGGATATCCTTGATTTATGCAAAGGTTAATTGAAAGAAATGACCACACTAAGACAGTTCTGTTTCCAGGAGGGTCATTAAAATGTGTCCTGATCCACTATAGAGTTTAAGGGGCCTTGACAAAGCAGTCAGGCCATGTGCAAAGAGCACTAGATTTGAGCCTACATGTCATTAAATGAAAATTAGGTTAACATAATGCTCACTAAGAGGATGAAATCATATCAGGATGCAAATTCTTCAGCATGCATGTAATAGAAAATGAGCATTAATTCTACATACTTTTAGAATTTATTTTCAGGAAGAGATTACCTACCTACAGAAACAACATACTTTCATTGGTCTGCTTGTAGGAATTATTTAATTTGTATTTCTATTTATTCTTTGGCTGCCCAGAGGCTTAGAATTAGGTACAGTGAGGAATTAGTATGTTTATCTATGGAACTGATACACTTGCCTCTGTTCTTCATAACATTATGTTCCCTTTTTTATTTCAGTAGTCAAATTGAATAACATGACTTTCATGGTAAAATGTTTAAATTTTGGACAAAAATAGATGATTGCCATTAAATCATTCCTTTTTATCGATACGGGCTTAGTAAATGTTTTAGGTTCCTTAATTAAAGTCTTAGTGATTTCTTGATAAAAACAAATTATTTCAAATTAAAATGAACATAGATACTTCAAGATCACGAATACTTGGGCATAGAACAATCACATAACTGAAATTCATATTTTACAATTAGAACTGGCATTTCAGATTTAAATATTTGACATTGCACATATATATGAACCATTTAAAAAGACTTAATTGATTATGACACTTAATTCTTTAAAACAGTAAGATAATAAAACTGTGGTAGTATAATCCTTCTTCATGTGTCATTTGCATATTCATCACAGTTAACAGTATGCTTTTTTTGTTAAATAGTATAGAAACTGGTGTATTAAACATTCCATAATTTGCTTTCCAAGTCTAAAGACATTCCTAGTAAGCACAAGTTGCATTAAATGACTCTTATTTAAAGCAAACTTTGTTAGACTTGAAATAATAAAATGTCTCATCTTTTGGATGAAAGTTTTCTCACTGTCTTTCAAATTTTCCTTAAAAAGAGCCATTTTTATTTTATTTTATTATTTTTTTATTTAAAGAGAAAGAAACAAAAAATACATGGAGATAAAAAAGGGTAGAAATTAAACAGAATTACAGAAAATTAAATGGTAAGAAATTGTCAGTTGATAAGTTACGTATTGTCATCTTAGAAATAGCTGTTCAGGTTACAGAATTAAAATATGTAAAATGACATTCAAATAGTGACACTGCCAACAGTTCTGCTCAATGATCCAACAAAAACTCAGTAATATGGTTATCAGTCCTACACACTTGTTTTATATCTTAAAGAGGGTAAGATTAAACATATCAAAACAGAACAAAACAGTGTAAAAAAAAACAATTTAAAGGAATACAGATTTCAAAGCAAGTCCACTGGAGATCTTTACCGTCTATCTAATTGTCTCTAGTTTCTCCCAAATAGTTGTCCCCATCTTCACACACATTAAATACACAATGCATATTATAGAACTAATCAAATCATTACAGGATGATAAAGGCTTTTTAGGTCTTCAAGATCTGACATTGGGGAAGACAATAAGAACTACCATCGCATTTCTCATTCTCTTTGTAGTAGCTGTCCTTATCTTTACATATGCTGAAACTGAACTTAAGAGACTAGACTAATATCACTCTGATCAGTGAATAATAGTATTGCTAGATTTTATATCATAATGCTACAAAATTAGCATTGGGTTTCTTAGTGTCTCTTCTTTTCAGAGTATCTGTTCATTACATATTGCATTATATAATCTGTCCCCGTAAATAGTTTTTTAAAAAATCTTCTCATGCATGAATTTCTACATGTATATCTATCCTCTCTGTATTATAGGGGAAAACAAATCATAACAAGACAGCAAAACAAATTCCTAGAAAAACATGCAGTGAAAAAGACACATAAGACCACAATATTAGGTGATCTACCATAGTTACTATGCTTTCTCTTATTATTTTCAATAGTCTTGTCCACATCATCGGGCTTAATATAGTTGAACATAGTATTATCTAGCTATTTTTATAATAACACAACTTTGAAAACATTGTAGGATTTGAGAGCTGTTAATAATTAATACTGGTATGGATATCTTTTACACCTTGTAATTTTCAGAGTAGTTGCCTCTACTTTTAGGGTTGATGCTATCAAGCATATCAAATTCAAATAAAATCAGCCAAGGCAAAACCCTGGTCTTATGAATCAGATTCAAATAAGATCAGTCATAGTAAGACAATATAAGTAGTACAGGATTTCAGCTTAATGGGGCTGGGGATTTAGCTCAGCGGCACAAGCGCCTGCCTTGCAAGCAGGCAGTCCTGAGTTCGATTCCCGATACCGATAAAAAGGAAAAGGATTTCAGCTTAAGTTAATAGGAAATTAAGGATAGTTACCATGGTATAACCTGCTATCTTTGGGTCAGATGTCTGTGCCCTCAAATCCAATAAGAGTGGACAGACCAGAACAAATTAAATTCAAACTAAACAGGGCGATAAGATTACTGTGACTTTTAAATCCTGATATACTATTAACAATGACCTCTGCCTTTTTTTTATAGTGTATCAAAGCTATCTATACTAAAGCCTATAGCTTACTGTCTCTGCCTCATGTCTGCTACTCCACTTTACTGCTATAATTTGTCCACCTTACTCCCTCTTTCTACTGTCTGCCCTGTTCATTGAGGTCTCTCTGCCACTGTTGCTGGAATGCTGGTATCCCTTCCTCTCTTTCTCTGGAATGTCCTTCAGCACTGTCTGTAGGGTTGGGTTGGTGGCCATGAACTCCCACAGTTCCTCCTTGTCTTGGAAGCATCTTATTTCTCCATTAATTTTGAGAGAGAGTTTTGATGGGTATATGAGTCTTGGTTGCATATTATTTTCTTTCAGGACTTGGAATATTTCTCCCCATTCCCTTCTTGATTTAAGAGTTTGTGTTGATAAGTCTGTCATTATTTTGATAATTTTCCCGTTCTAGGTAATCTGCTTTTTTTCTCTGGCTGCTTTTAATATTCCATTCTTTTTGGTGGATTTCTGGAATCTTGATTATTATATTTGCTATTATATTTGCTGGGTGTAGATCTGTTTTGGTTGTAGGTAGCTGGTGTTCTGTATGCCTCTTTTATCTGGATATCATTTCTTTTTGCTATACATGGAAAATTTTGCTTTAATATATCTGTGAATATTCTTTGTTTTTCATTTTTGGTTGCTCCTGCTTCCTCACTCACATTCTTTATTCTTAAGTTATGTATCCTTTTGTCATCTTCTAGCCTTTGATTGTTTCTTTCTGGTTCCTTGTTATTTTTAAGAAGTCTTTTCTTTCACAATCGTGTATGATAAATCTCTCTTCAAGTTTCAAAAGGCTGACTTTAGTTTCTGTCAAGGCATTTTACCAGTGTTTAATGGAGTTTTTAGTTTCCTGGTAATCTCTTTGGATCTGTTTCATGTATTCTAAGTTATGTTTAAATTCTTCTTCAGAAGTTTCTCTTTTCTGATTTCCTCAGTTCTTCCATCTGTGTTCTCTTGGGCGGGGCTTGTCATTTCTTTAATTAATCTCTTTATATCTTGCCTCACTTGGATCAGGAGTACCACTTTAAATTCATCTATGAGGTCATGGAGGTATTTTTTTTTTATTTCAGCTGATGCTGTGTCCAGTATTGGATGGTTACTGTGCTTGTTTTCTTCAGTGTTTACTTCTCCTGGGCTTATTTTCTCATGTTGGGCAGCTGGAGATTTTTTTTAAATTTCTATCTCTTGTCATGTTTCTGGTTTCTTTCAGACTGGAATGTTCTGGGGGTTTCTGGCCCTCTCCATATTGCTTAGGGTCTTTCAGAAGTGTGTTGACTTGAGTTTTTGCTGTCCTCCCCAATTTGCTGTTATCTGGGGTAGGCAGGGATGCAGGAATGGTGCAGGCTAGCATCCAACCTCTGTGCCAGTCAATCTGCAAATTAGGCTGTACTTTGTGGATGTCACAGAATTGTGACTATTTTGTATCTGCTTCTTGGGTCCCAACCAGAGGCTTGGTTCAGCCCCAGCAGATCTTGCCAGTGTTCTCTGTGCCAGAAGCAGCTGGCTAATGTCACTGTGGCACAGGGCTCTCCCCAAATCCCAGCTGTCCTCTTCCAGACCTCTCTGTGCCAGGAGTGACTATCTAATATCACTGCAGGCTGCGGATCTGCCCAATTCCAAGATGTCCTCCACTAGTTTTCTCAATGTCGCTGACGCCGATATGGCACTGGGCTCTGCCCACTTTCAAGATGTCCTCCACCAGACCTCTCTACACCAGGGGCTACTGTCTGATGTCACTGAGCCACGGGCTCTGCCCAACTCCTAGATATCTTTCAGCCAGCCACAGCAGCCGTGGGACCCAGTCCCCAGTACTCACCAGGACTCAGTGCAGGTCTTCCTCTTGAGTCTACTGCACACTACGCCACTTGCCTTCACTGCATTCCCAACACAGTGCGAAACGGTCAGAAAACTACACAGTGCCGGCTTTGGAACTCCAGAGCTTCTCACAATCTCCTCCGGCGCAGCCAGGCAGCCCTGGCTGCCTCACGGGGTCCCAGGTCTCAATTTCCAGCAGTCACCAAAAGCCAATACAGCTTTTCCTCTTGGATCCACTGGTCAGTGTGTCACATTAAAGATGCAGGATTTGCAGACTCCCGTTATCAGCCATCACAGTCTCAGCACGACCTTAAATCCTCCAGCCATGCTGTCTTGGTTAATAAGAATCATTATCCATTCATCTGGCCCTCTCCATGTTGTCATATTCTAGCATCTAATATGATTTCTCCAGAGAGACTCTCTGCCCAATTCCCTAGCAAGCCACCATTTTTGAAACTCCAAAAGAGCCATTTTTAAATAGAAGTGTTTTTTAACTCGAAGTCCAATTTCTCCAGCTTGATTTATGCCCATATTTTTTTTAAAGTTTCATAATTATTTCATGGGGCCAAATGTTTAAACAGTCATGTTTCCTTTTTATTTTCTTCTTGTAGGCAAAAGCTCACTTTTCACAAAGCAAGGAAAGACAACTTCCTAATTATTGACCAAAAACTGTTTCTTTAGCCTTGGTGTTTCCTATTAATTCAGCCTGTGACAATACAGCAATTTGCTCAAGCACCCAGCTTACAGAATTTGAGGAAAAGCTTGATGTTTTAAAATGGGGTTGCCAGCATCTTCCTGCCCAGTCTTCTCCTTCAGGCTTCAGCATGATCGTACTTTGTCACATCATGTGAAATAGGCTCGAACCTGTCCTCTTGAAATTCTACTTGGAATATTCTGATGACTATATTTCAGGGGGGCAATTTTTCTTTTTATATTTGTTTATTATTGATAAACTGAAAGATATGTCAAGTCTTCAACATTAGGCAAATGTTGATGACAATAGTGAGAATTAGAAAAGCAAGATTAAGAATTTCTCATATTAATATCATAATATGAAATGGGGAATAAAGTAAGCAGTTAAATGTCCATGTAAGAGAGGTTTTATCAAGTAAATAAGCATGTTGATTTGAAAAATATCCACAATTAGTGGAGAGAAAACAGCCAGCAGGACCCACATTCCAGTTCATGATGACCATCATGTTTTAGCCCTCCACTCGCACTGGGTGTGCAGTTTTCTAAGTAGCACAGACTGTCTTCAAGACGGATCTTTTCACAAACTGTTCCTTTTGATTTCTCCTATTTCTTCAACTTTCAGCATAACCTGCACATCTTAATCCCTGGGATTTCATTAAACCTAGTTTTCCTTATTCATTTCTGGTTGATTCCTAAATAATAAGGGCAGTAAGCAAGTTAGGCAGTTACCAACTTCAATTTAGACAGAAACGGGGCGGGGCAGGGGAAAGAGGATTTAAAAAAGAATTGAAGCTTTCCTCAGAATAGCCTGCTCTGCTTCCTCCATGGTGAACATTTATCTCACTTTTTCCTCGTTTACTTGGCCTAAGTTGGGTCTGCAGATTAATTTTCTTCCTCACTCTTTACTTTTTCAAATATTCTTTACCACTGTGTTTTGCTCATTTAGTTTAATGCTTTGTTTGAGATGAGAAGGATCTACCAGGAATTCAATGCAGGAGGAGAGACAAGCAACCCAAAACCTAGTAACCTTTATTCAGTGAGCTGTTTTTAGAAAGTGATACCAGATAACATTCTGGCATAGCCGGTCAAGAGTAAAGCTCAGGCAATGGAGACCAGGGACCCAAGACAAGACAATGGGAAACCTCTTGGATGTCACCACCATGTGAATTTCACAGACTTTACCGCTAAGCTGTGTTCTTAATGAATGGTAAAGGTGTAATCCTGGCAATCTGAGATGGAAACAGATTGTCTACTATTGTGATATGATTTAGATTCAGTCTGACCAGGAAGGTGACAAAAGATGGATATGGCTTGGTACTTTAAATTTTGAGACTATTCTCCAATTACTGTTTTTCTGCTGGAAACATACAAGTTGGGATGAAATCTATCATATACAGGCTTTTGTGATCTTTATTACAGGAAAGGGTTAAAAACTAAGAAGACAGGGCTGCCCTAGAATCTCTTCATCTTTCAAGGGTATATGGGTCTCTTTGATGTTTGATGATACTGGGAGATTACACCTCCTCAGGCCAGTAAACCAGGTCCCTTCTTTGATCAAGAGGCTAGGAACTATGCAAATGAACAGTGCTCTAAAAAGGGAAAAAAACTACCCTGGAAAGGTTATTCTCCCTTCAACAGAATCAAACTAGGGCTGTAATACTAGTGGAAGACCTAAGACTACCTGATATGCCTGCTACTCTTACAAGCACATATAGAGATGTGTTGAGTCTTTCATAAATATACCAATGTAGAATCATCATCCTGGAAGTGAGAAGAAATAGTTGATCAGCCCCAGATATTTGGTATAAACTACAAAATGGTCACAAGGGTGACCTATGCTGGACATGGCTTTTCCTATGTTCAACAATCAGGAGCCAGAGGAGAGATAAAAGAGAAAGACTGAGATTATGCTATTGCAATTGTTGATGCTTTAAACTCTCCCAGGGATAGCCAGGGAAACAGCTATTGGATGCTGGGCATGAAATTGCACCAGCCACTGCCAGGGCCCTGATCTGAGTGTGAGGCAGCCAATGGGCCTTACTCATGGCACTGTAAAGTTGATTGTCCATGCTCCAAGAGAAATTAGACCAGCCCAAGCCCTCATTTACTGAAGAGGCCAGGGAACCTGCTATGCACTATCTATGCATGGCACCATTCCGCTAAAAAATCTTATCTCCCTGGGTAATCTTAGAGATCACGAGTGAGTGACTTCATTTTATTTCAGCTTCTCCAAAATACCTGCTCTGGATCTCTAGACAGTTGTAGTCCAGAATAAACTAACAGGGGTCTTTGCAGCTGTAATAATTAAAGAAGCTTCCAAGTTAACATTGAGGCAGAGATTAGAAATCCTGACTCCCCATCAGATTAGAGCTATCCTGGAGACAAAATTTTCATGTGGTTAGCAGAGAAATGGCTTGGGCCATGCTCTTAGACACCTCTGAGGTTATTATAAAAACTTGCACTATTATTAAGCCTGCTTTTTTGATGTCTGCAGGCTCAGAAGTTAGCCACTCTTGTGAACAAGTCCTATGTAAGCACGCAAGACATCAACCATGGCCCCTCCAAAGCTTTGAAGAGCTGTGGTTCACTGAAGTGATTCACTTCAGACATGCCTCCTTGGGGAATCAAAGGGCTGTTAGGGAGGCAAGAAGGACATCCCTACAGCCTGTCAAGGCCCGAGCCTTACTCCCAGTTCCTGAAGAACCGTTAAAACTAGTCTACATTCACCAGGGAGGTAAATGGGCCTCAGGACAAATGGGAATTAAAAAGGGAATCTGGTGGTATTTAGAAAATGGACTAGTGCTTCCTCAAGGGACAGCATGACAAACTATAAAAATCCTACACGTGAAGTGGGCCTCGATCTTCTGAAAAGGTAGAGAAAACCAACCAGACCCTAAAGCGAGCTCTGGCAAAACCTTGCCAAAACACATCTGAGTCCTGATTCCAGTTACCCCTTACAACACTAACAAGGGTTCATGACATGCCCCAAACTGGTCTAAGTATGATCTCATTTGAGATGTTACTTGCAAGGTCATTTTTATCCTCTGATATGATAGTAGACCCAGAGACCATGAAGTTTCTACAATAGCTCATTAATTTGGGCTGAGTACAGCAGGCTATCCAAATGTATAGGAACAGAATCCTGCCAACTCCTGGCCCAGGAGGACCACCTACTGTCCATCCTGGAGACCAAGTGCTTAGAGAGAGACTTCCGGGAGAACATGACAGACAGATAACAGCAGCTATGGAGGCTCTCTGAGAAAGTCAGCTTAGAATCTAGGAATGGTGTGGTGTGAGGAGTCCTAAGCAGGGGGAGATACACCCTGCCGACACAGGAATGAACTAAGCTGAGAGAAACCAACTGGAAATGCAATCCCAATGCTATAACAAGAACAGATAAAATCTCAGCACAGAAGCTGGAACCCGCACTTCTGGAAGCCGTGATTTGAATTTCCTACTGCCTTTGCTGCGTCCCAATCAGCACAGCAGGGAGAAAAAGCATGCGTGCAAAAGCTCTGAGAGTGGGAATCAGCAAAGCAAACGGAGTTGAGAGTGGCACTGGCGGGGAGGCCTGCCGATGCGGTGAGTGAGAAGAAAGGGAACCTGTCATAGACTAGGAGGCTCCAACAGAGGACATTCTGGGACCGGGCAGACTAGCCGGAACAGGACGCTGTAGTGACTTTAATTGCATATTCCCCTCTCAAGCAGGATTGGTGGGGAGCACTTGGCTTGTGTGACGCCATGGACTAAGACCCAGTAGGCGAGCCCAAACCAGGTCCCAGCACCTGGTGGTGCACCCTAGCAGTGAAGCCTTCAGTAGGTTGACCTGGAGGGGCAGGCCCAGCAGAGGCTGCCCAGGTCAGTGTCTCCCTAGTACACTGCAGTGGGCAGGAACACCTAGCTGACAGATTCAAACAAACTGTAACAGACAAAGAGAAAAAAAACTGGGCCTCCTATATACACTTGTATGGAAGGAACCAAAAGTGTGGGAAGAGGGAGCAACAAGAAAGGGTCCTCAGTCCCCAATTCTGAGAACACTGACCCAGGAAAGGTAAATACAAAGAAGAATGAAGACAGAAAACATGCAATATCAGACACAGCACCAACAGACATAAAGCGATATCTCCAGAGCCTCATAGACGAGTTCAAAAATGAAGTATTTAATGAACTAAAGCAAGAAATAAGTAGAATAGTTAGAGAAATGCTAAGCACCACCCAAGAAAAAACAGATGGTGGAATGGAAGAACAGAAAAAAAGGGGAGAATTGTTTAATGGAGAAAACAGAGAAAACATAGAATATGTGAAGCAGGTTCAAAGAGATTACCAGGAAACTAAAAACTCTATTGAAAGCTGGCATAACAGCTTGAAAAAAACTAAGGATAGATTATCTGAACTGGAGGACAGATTTGTAAGGTGGGAGCATGAAATGAAAAACTTCTTAAAAATAACAAGAAAAAAAATAGCAATAATACAAAGGCTAGAAGATGATAAGAGGACCTATAACTTAAGAATTAAGAACATAAAAGAAGAAATGGGACACAAACAAATGAACTACAAAAGCTATTCAGAGAAATAACCCAGGAGAATTTCCCTAATTTAGCAAAAGGTAAAGATACTCAGATGTATGAAGCATACAGGACCCCAGCCACCTACAACCCAAACAGAGCTACACCCAGGCATATAATAATCAAAATTCCAGAAATCCAATATAAGAACAGAATACTAAAAGCTGTCAGAGACAAGAAACAGATCACTTACAAGGGAACACCCATCAGAATTACAGCAGACTTCTCGGCACAAACCATCAAATCATGAAGAGCATGGGGGGAAATAATTCAAGCTTTGAAAGATAATAACCTCCATCCAAGATTGATGTATCCTGCACAACTGTCCCTAGAAATTGATGGAAAAACAAGGTGCTTGTTATAGCCTAAATCTAACTGTTGCACCTCATTGTCTGTTCTGTATGCATCATTTGGCATCCCCCTCCCCATTTCTCCTTTCTATCCAGCTAGGTTAAGTTTCAATTCCTAAAAGGCTGTAAAAGCTTTAGGTATCCGTTTCCTGTAACCCCCTCCCCTGCCCCTCATCTGGCTATCTGTAATAAAATTTACTGTTCTTTAAGAAATGCTCTCCTCTGTAAAGATTGTAAGATCTTACCTAGTTGATATGTTAACCATTGTTGCCCTCTGCAAATAACAAATGTGGTGCTAAAATAAGCTAACAGGGGTTGCTAATTACTGCTAGGTTTCTCTATTCTCTGCTAAGGGAAAGAAGATGTTTGCCCAATCTAAACTTGCTCGAATGCAGGGAGACTTGCTTGTTAGCTCAACCCTTATCTGAACTTTGCTCTTCCCAATGTAATCACCCCATTTCTGTCCTATAGTGTACCCCAGCCCCCCTTCCTTGCATTGTGAGACCAGCAGCTGTTTGTGGTTTTTACAAGATAAAAGTCCTGACTTCTAGCTGTGAGGGGCGCAGTCTCCAAATTGGCTACCGGAGGCTGTGTCACCAGGCCTGGCCTAAAATAAAGCCTTTGCTCCCCAAATTTTAATTTCTTGCTTCCTTGGGTTTTATTCCAGGGCCCAAGCTATACAGTGCTTCCAGGATAAAGAGGAACTAGGGGAATTTGCAACCACCAATTCAACTCTACAGAGAATACTGGAGGATATTCTAAAAAAGAAAAATACCAAGATTCCAGAAACAGTGGCAAAGAGGCCACAGTGGAGCAGAAAGCGAAATGAAGAAGACAAACTGACAACTAATGACAGAAAAAGAGCTCAACAGAAAAGAGGCAGAGAAGGTTGGATGGTAGGAACAGCTATTTTGGAGAAAACAAGACATCATAATAGGTAGTGCTGATTTAATATCATCTTGTTTTGAAGTCCAATCAAGCTTTTGTTCTTCAGTCTTAACATGTTGTATCTTATTGGATTTTATTATATGTGATAATATAAACAAAAACTTTTATAGACAAGGAGATTATACAGAAACTATTGTTCATTTTCTGTTAGTTGATTCTAAATACCCTGTAATACTGTCATTCTCTTGAATGGTTTTACATTTTCCTGATATGTTTGATGCTACAGTATACAAAGTTATACACAAAGATTTCAAGGAAAGAGACACTATGGTAACTGCTTTTATGTCAGGATATCTTATGGTGAAACACTATTTTGCTTAAATGGTTATGTTTGACCTGGGCTGTTTTGTTGTTATGCCCTCTTTTATCTCAGCCTCCTTTTTTTATTATTTACTTTTTCATTTTTATCCTTTTAATTAAGGGAAAAATAAATAAAAAATAGCAGGATATATTATAGTAACCCACTTTGACTTCCTATTAACTTGATTTGAAACCCTGTATTGCTCTCACCATCTTGTTTTGACTGATTTTCCTCTATTTCTGTTTTGCTTGATATTACCAAGTTCGAAAGTATAGGTAACAACTATGAAGACAATAAGATTCATTATGATGCCCATTCTGGTTGACTATTATCTTCTTTTGAAGCCCTCTAATGTCTCCAATGTTTTGGTTTTATTGGTTTTGTTCTTTACTGTTTTGTTCAATTTTATTACAACTGATGATATATGCAATTCTTTTTAAGATAGCAAGAGGTATTATGGTAACCATTGTTGATCATCTTGTATTTTGTTTTTACATTATGTATTATGTCCATCCTTTGATTTGACTGACTCTGTCCTGTTATGTCATATTTGGTTTTACTCTCTTCAAAAAAAAAAGTAATAAGAACTGTGGGAGTAATAAAACCCAAAATGTGTAATTGTCATTGTACAAAAGAGAGGAAAAGAAAATGCTCTAAAGGACATAACTGCATGTATATTTAAGTGTATAAGATAGGTAACCATACTACTGAGTTTTATTGGATCATTGAACAGAACTGTTTGCAGTCACCGTTTGAATGTCCTCTCTATATGCTTTAATTTTGTAACTTGAACAACTATTTCTAAGATGACAATATGTAATCTATTAACTAGTGATTTCCTACTGTTTATTTTTTCTGAAATTCTGTATAACTTGTACCCTTTTCTGGTTTTTTTTCTTTTTTTCTCCTTAAAAAAAGACTTAGAGAGAAGGGACCCCACATGCTGACCCATTAAAGCCAAAATAAAAGGGCTGCTTAATAATCTTTGCTCACTCCCTCAGTAAAGGTGGTAGAGACAGATAATCTCATTCATTTTTTTAGAATAAAGCCAGTCCCATCTGAACTGTTGGAAAAATAAGATCATCCCAAAGGAGAAAGCTATTCCTGTGAGCCACTGGAAGGCTTTCAGATTTCTCTTCAAAAGCAAGACTCCAAGACTACTATAGGAAGCCTCATAATTGGGCTAATAGTGAGGCTCAATGTCATTAACTCTTTTCTCATTGTCTGCTAATAGATTTTTATTTCGTCAACTTAATGAGCCACAAAGCCCAAGACAGTTGCAGAACACATGGTCCCCAGAAGGTAGGGTTTATAGCCCCTTTCATCAAAGAAGCTATGGAAGACAGACACCTCTCTCAGCACGTCATAAAGAATTAGGGGAATGTGGGTCTCTTGGGGGAAATGACATAGGAAATTAGGACATTCCAAAACTGGCTGGAGAAGTAGACATAATTACAAGGTCCCAGAGCACATGTGCAGAACAGCTCCCAAAGCTCCACTCATGGACTTCTCGAGAGAACTTGAGCAGATTTTCAATAGTATACCCTAGACGTGACTGATGCCAGGCATTCCAGCACTGCTTCTCAGGACATGTATGTAAAAGTTTTCATGGGTTTCCTTGAGATTTGGACTGTATATAAAGATACAAACACTAACAGCTGGTTATCATGGACTCTTCACATTACCCCATTGCCAAGATATACTTTTATCCAGCTTTGTTCTCTTTTATTCAGTCTGTCTTGTTACTTTTCTCTCATTGTTGAGACAAAATACCTGACATACAAAGTGAAGGAAGAAAAGAATTTTTTTTAAATTTTATTTTGAAAGTAGTAAAAATGCAACAGCACAAGACAGAACAAAGCCAATCAAGACAATGCAGTGAAATTGGTACAGGACTTCACAATAGGATACTGGGATAGTAGTAATAGGTACTATGGTATATCTCTTTAAGTTCACAATAGTTGTCCAGTCAATTAGGTATAGCAAAATCAAACCAAAAATAGAACATTATAAAACCAATTGAGAATACTGAATAGAGCAAAAGAACCATAACAAAACAAAACAGTGAAAACAACCTTTGCCTTCAAACAGAAGGCATATTTGCTATACTGCATATGGTCATCCTCCCAAGAGATGCTGAGACATCTATCCCCAGAAGCTATGGGGCGGGCAGGGAAAGGGTGCTTGATTTTCAGCCCGTGTTGTAGTATGTTCACAGGTAATAGTTTTCCTCCAGGCCCTCACCAGGGTGCTTACCAAGAGGGTGGGTGAATAAGCTGCCTGAGTCCCACCATGGCCAGATCTCGGGAGTTCTGGTTCTCAAAAGAAAAGATTTATTTAGCTCACTGTTTATGGAGGCAGGGTGTCATGGCTGAGGGACAACCATCATGAAAAATAGGGGAAAAACGCACTTTCTTCTTTCTCTTATATTGTATCCCAGCTCCACCTCTGGGCAGGTACAGCACTCACACCACCAATACCAGCACTAGACAATGAACCAATCACAAACACTAGATTCAGTTGCCTCCATGACTGCATGAGGCTTGGGAACCACCCAGACACAAACCATAGCTCAGTCCAAGCTTGTTCTGAAGAGCCAGTTTCCTCCTCACTCTTCATTTTTACTTTTTCAAATGAACTTTGCCACTGCTAAAAAATTTTTTTTGCGCATGTGTCAACTCCCCATGATGAATGTAATCACATGTGCTAATAAATTGTGTCTGGAGAGAGAGAAATACCAAGAGACTAAGACTATTTGCCTCTCCTGCCAGCCTCCCAATAAAGTGACAACTAATAGAAGAAAAAACCACTTCAATTTAGAAATGAAGAACAAAGAAACAGAGGCACAGAAAACTTAGGTGATATATCTAAAGATCATACAACTGGTGATAGAACTTAACAAAGCATCTTCTGAAGCTACTACAAGCATTTTAAACTATTCAAATGGCTTTTACCCTTAACAATAATTCCCACATAAGGATCTCTAATATTTCAAAAATAAACCTAAGAACATTGCTGTATTTTAAATCATCTCACATTTGGGTTAGAAGAAAAATACAACATCATTACCCTAGAACTGTATTGTATTTCCCAAAGACAAGGATATCAAAAAGAAGTTTAAGAATCAACAAAGGTGGGCATGGTGGCACATGCCTGTAATCCCAGCAGTCAGGAAGCTGAGGTAAGAAAATCACTGAGATTTCAAGACCAGCCTGGACAACACCAGCCAGGTGAGCTTAAGGCCAGCCTGAACTACATAGTAAGACCCTGTATCAAAAATAAAAGTCAGTCCTTCTTCCGGGAGAACATGGCGGACAGATAACAGCAACTACCGGAGGCTCTCTGAAAACTAGGCTCAGAAGCCAGGTATGGTGCGGACTAAAGAGACATAAGCAGGTGGAGTTATGCTCTGCTGACTCAGGAACGAACTCGGCTGAGAGAAACCAACTTGGAATGCAGTCCTGGTGCTAAAACAGGAACAGAAAAGCCTCGCTGCTGAGGCTGGACCCCACGCCATTGGAAGCTGCGATTTGGGTTTCCCGCCGCGCGGTGGCTGGCTGCCTCTACATCGGCTCGGCAAGGAGAGAGACGCACCGAAACTCTGAGAACGGGAGTCTGCAAACGGAGTCGAAAACAGGACGGGCAGGGAGGCATGTTCTGACTTGTGGCGAGGTGAGTGAGAGAAACTGACACTCCACCACAGTTTGACTCCAGCGGACTTTCTGGGCCCGGGCAGTCCTGCGGGAGCAGGGCGCGGTGGCGACTCCAGCCACACATCCCCCTCTTGGGCGGGATTGGTGAAAAGTGCCTGGCCTGCGTGACGCTGCTGGCGGACCCCGTAGGCTGGCCCAACCCAGATCCCAGAGCCCCACGTAGGCTGCCTGGTGTGCAGCAGTGAGTGGGAACACCTAACCAGCGCAATTCGATCAGGCTGTGGCTGACAGGGAGAGAAGCTGGGCCTCTCATATAAGCTTGCATATATAAGGAACAGAGAATATGGGAAGAGGCAGCAACAAGAAAGGCTCCTCGGCCCCCAATTCTGAGAAACAGGCAATAGCAGACACCGCACCATTACACATAAGGCGCCATATAGAGAACCTCATAGACCAATTCAGGAATGAAGTTATCAACGACCTGAAGCTAGAAGTATGCAAAATAGTTAGAGAAATGCTAAGCACCACCCAAGAAAAAACAGATGGTGGAATGGAAGAACAGAAAAAGAGGGGAGAATTGTTTGATGGAGAAAACAGGGAAAGCATAGAATACGTGAAGCAGGTTCAAAGGGACTACCAAGAAACTAAGAAGTCTATCGAAGACTGGCATAACAGCTTGAAAGAAACTAAGGACAGACTATCTGAACTGGAGGGCAGAATTGTAATATGGGAGAATGAAATGAAAAACTTCTTAAAAATAACAAAGAAACAAACAGCAATAATACAAAGACAAGAAGATAATAAGAGGATCCATAACTTAAGGATTAAGAACATAAAAGAAGAAGTAGGGACACAAACAAATGAACTACAAAAGCTACTCACAGAAATAATCCAGGAGAATTTTCCTAATTTAGCAAAAGGTAAAGATACTCAGATGTATGAGGCATACAGGACCCCAGCTACCTACAACCCAAACAGAGCAACACCCAGGCATATAATAATAAAAATTCCAGAAATTCAATACAAGAACAGAATATTAAAAGCTGTCAGAGACAAGAAACAGACCACTTACAAGGGAGCACCCATCAGAATTACAGCAGATTTCTCTGCACAAACCATCAAATCACGAAGAGCATGGGGGGAAATAATTCAAGCTTTGAAAGATAATAATCTCCAGCCAAGATTGAGATATCCTGCACAACTGTCCCTGGAAATTGATGGAAAAACAAGATGCTTCCAGGATAAAGAGGAACTGGGGGAATTTGCAACCACCAATTCAACTCTACAGAGAGTATTGCAGGATATTCTAAAAAAAGAAAAATACAAAGAATCCAGAAATGATGGAGGCCACAACGAATGCAGCAGAGAACAAAGTGAAGAAGACAAACTGACAGCTACTGACAGAATAAGAGCTCAACAGAAATGAGGCAGAGAAGATTGGATGATAGGAACAGCTATTTTGGAGAAAATGACATCTTAGTAGGTAATACTGATTTAGTATCATCTTGTTTTGAAGTCTCATCTAGCTTTTGTCCTTCTGTCTCCAATGGTCCAAATAGGTTGTATCTTACTGGATTTTATTATGTACGATAGTATAAGCAAAAACCTTTTAAAGACAAGGAGATTATACAGAAACCATTGTTCATTTTCTGTTAGTCAATTCTAAATACTCTGTAATGCTGTCATTCTCTTAAATGGTTTTACATTGTTTTGATATACTTAATGCTACAGTATACGAAGTTGTACTCAAGGATTTCAAGGAAGGAGATAATATGGTAACTACTTTTAGGTCAGGATTATCTGGTGGTGAAACACTATTCTGCTTAAATGGTTATGTTTTGATCTGTGCTGTTTCGTTGTTATGCCCTCTTTTATCTCAATCTCCACTCCATTATTTACTTTTTTATTTTTATCCTTTTAATTAAAGGAAAAAAATAGCAGGATATATTATAGTAACCCACTTTGACTTTCCATTACCTCGATTTAAAGCCCTGTATTACTCTCACCATCTGGTTTTTAACTGATGCTCCCCTATTCTGTTTTGCTGGATAGTATCAGGTTCGAAAATTTAGGCATCAGCTGAGAAGATAATGAGATTCATTATAACGCCCATTCTCGTTAACTTTTATCTATTTTTGAAGACCTACAATGTCTCCAATGTTTTGGTTTTGTCGGTTTTATTCTTTACTGTTTTGTTCAATTGTATTGTAACTAACGATATAGGCAATTCTATTAGAGATAGCGTGAGGCATTATGGTAACCATTGTTGATCACCTTGTATTATGTTTTCACATTATCTATTATGTCCACCCTTTTGACTTGACCGATTCTGTTCTGTTATATCACATTTGGTTTTACTCTCTTCCAAAAAAGTAATAAGAACCATGGGAGCAATGAAACCCAAAATGTGTAATAGTCATTGTACAAAAGAGAGGAAAAGAAAGTGCTCTAAACTATATAACTGCATGTATATTTAAGTGTATAAGATAGAAAATGATATCACAGAGTTTTATTGGATCATTGAACAGAACTGTTTGCAGTATCTTTGATGGAATGTCCACTTTACAAGCTTTAATTTTGTGACTTGAACAATTATTTCTAAGATGACAATATGTAATCCATTAACTAGTGATTTCCTACTGTTCATTTTTTTTTCTGCAAATCTGTATAACTTGTACCCTTTCTCTGCTTTTTTTTCTTTTCTCCTTAAATAAAATTTTAAAAAAATAAAAAATAAAAGTCAGTGAAAATGTTTAAAAATGATGTTTACAGTGATAATGTTTAGGACATATGACCCTGAGTTTTCTGCATTGGAAGCCAGTGCATTTCTGATAAAGAGGGGAAGGTGTACTCCACTGAGCAGTGATCAAAACATTAGCAGGTAAGTATGCTGCTTTGTATTTTATAACTTAAGGAAAGGGCAGATAACTTTAGTGGGATCAAGGTATTTTGTAAAGCTAATTAAATATTGCTAGAATCATTACCTGCAATTTGGAAATACATAAGAAAAATATTAATGCATTTTTGGAGTTAAGGGCCAGGTTTGATTTTCTATTTACAGAACTATTTCATAATTCTATAGGGACAAAGATGAATTTACAGATAAAATGGAGTCAACTGTGGAATTATATCCTGTAAATCAACTATGAACACTGGATTAACAAATACCAAATGTTGCTTCTCTAGGAAAGTCTGTGTCCTGTGAGCATCTAGACTCAGCTGATAAACATATAACCTTGTTTTATGTGTGTTTCTACTTAAAGACTCCTTATTAATATAGGTATTGTTGATGCATAGATTTACCTAACCAGAAGTCTTATAACTTATGCCATCACAAAATTTACTTAATACAAGATTTTCTCTGTAAGTCCCATCACAGCTTTTTTACACTTCAAACCCTAGACTGTTTCAGCACTGTGCCATTTTAACAGTGAAATCACCAATAAAAAGAATATAAGTGAAAAAAACAGCACTAAATAGACCACAGAGGGAATATTTGTAGTCAAAAGAAGGTAAAATAACCTTTTGCAATCTAGGTAGGAATGTGTACATTAGGCAACTTAAAAGTTTGTTCCCCAGCTCAATTACTTAAGTGACCACAAATGTGGCTTCAGTATTGATTTTGTGGTTACAAATAAATTCTAGTGAGTAGGCAAATTTGCAGATATGGAAAATACAAATATTAAAGACTGACTGTATTTATCCTGCTGAGGAACAATTTCTATCCAGAAGAATTCCAAGGATTATACACATGGCCTTTCTAGACTTAGAAGTTACTTACCTAAATCTAACTTCTCAACGAAAGCAACCCACCTGCCTTCCTGGTAAGCCACGGCATGAGCTGGTGGCAGATGAGCCAGGAAGAGAACCAGTCAGCGTCTCCCATGAGCTAAGAATCAAACATCTCATCCCCCACTCACCACCCACCCCACCCCTCCCCACCCCCATTTCCAACTGGGAGCCAGAGGTCTGAGCATCTCTTGGGAGGATGGTCGTATGCAATATAGCAAATAGGGGAATTTCCTTCTATCTTCTCTTTGAAGGCAAGTATTGTTTTCACTGTTTTGCTTTGTTCTGATCGTCTTACTCCATTTAACATTCTGTTTTGATCAGTTTTATGATTTTCTGTTTTTGGTTTGATTTTGCTACCTGATTGAATGGACAACTATTGTGAAGATAATGAGACATACTGTGGTACCTATTACTGTTATCCTGGTATCCTGCTGTGAAGTTCTGTCTATACCAGTTTCACTGCATTATTTCAATTGGCTTTGTTCTGTCTTGTTCTGTTGTATTTTACTACCTTCAAAATAAAAAAAGAAACTAAATCTAGCTTCTCAAATTCATTTTGGACTGGTCTACTATCCTCCTGGTTCTTCTATTAATTGATTAAAATCAGGGAACTAACATATACATATGTACATGTGCATATAAAAAGATAGTTGAGATAGTTATACTACTGATTTCTGTGAGTTCACTGAAGAGAATGATTTGTGTTAGCATTGTTTGGACAATTGAATGCAGATGTCTTTTGCTCTGGGTGAATGATTTGGGGACAACAATGCACAATGTATGTATCATTGTTCCCCCATGGTAATATGTTTTGAAATTTTGTTCTACTTTTTGTTCTCTCTCTCTCTCTCTCTCTCTCTCTCTCTCTCTCTCTCTGTCTGTCTGTCTCTCTCTAACAAAATGGATTTGGAAAAAAATCATGGTGCTATAGTTTGGCTCGAAAATGTACCCCAAAGATCCACATGTTAAATGCTTAATGCTCAGCCAGTGATGCTATTAGGAAGTGATGGGAACTTTGGGAGATGGGGCCTGGAGTAAAGAAGGTAGACATTGGTGGGTATACCCTGGAAGCTCAGTCACTGGTGGGCATGCCCTCAAAGCTTGGTCAGCAGTGGGCATGCCTTTCAAGCAATGTTGGAATCTCAGCCTCTTCTTCCTTTGCTTTCCAGCTACCAAGAGGTGAGCAAGACTCCTCAGCCACATGCTTTTCCCATGATGTGCTGTGTCACCACAGATCAGAAGGAACAGAACCAAATAACCATGAATGTAAACCTCTGAAGCTGTAAGCCAACATAAACTTGTTTCCTTTATTAAGTTTCTTTTGTCAGGAATTTTATTACAGTGATAAGAAGCTGACTAACATGTATTGACATGTGTCCATCTTATTACCACTTTACTATATTGTCTCCCTTGTGTAAAAAACTGAAAGTGTAAATAAGATCCAAAATGCACAATAGATATTGTGAAAGTGAAAGGGAAGAAATTGCTTAAAAGGAAAGAACAACTGAGACAGGAGAAAGGAGAAAAGAATGATCATTTTTTTCACACCTATTTCTTGTAATCTGAACAACTACTTTGGAGGTAACAATATTCAATATATTAACCATTGTTAAGTTCCTATTATTTTGTTTTGAAATTCTGTATCATCATTTTTACTTTTTTTCATTTTTTGTTTTAAAATTTAAAAAATTATACTATATAAGTTTTCAGAAACTAAAATACAGAAAATATGCCATAACTATCAAATGAGGAGATTAAACTAGAAATGATCTAATGTTCTTTAAATTCTGCAATTTTAAGAAACTAAAAATCTCTTATGGGGAATGGTGAAGAATAAACAACAATTAAACTCATTGACTATAATAAAATTCATGTAATCATTTGATTTTATCATCTAACGTTCTACATCTCAGTCTTTACTAGGTCAATATCAAGGGAAACCTTTCTTAAAAATGGAAATCAGATGATGTCGGAATAATCTACAGTGAGTAGCAAAAGATTATGTGAACCAATATCTGGTAAAGGTAATTATAGGCCATACTTAGTAAAGTCTTAATAATAGGCCATACTTAGTAGCATGAGAAATAATTGCCTAATTGTAACAAGCCCTCCGCCGTTTTGATCTCAATAATTGCTTCACAAATAAAACCAGCATAAAGTCCCCCAGTAGCTGAGTATATGGCACATGCCTATAATCCCAGCACTCAGGGGGCTTGAGGTAGGCAGATCACCTGGAGTTTGAGACTAGCCTGGGCTACATAATGAGTTCAAGTCCAGCCCCAACCACATATTGAGTCTCCACCTCAACAAAACAAAACACCTCCCAAAGAATTAACAAACAAAAGTGAAACTGAAAGCTGAACTATAACTGTATAGTTTTCCCAAAACTTGTGTTTTATGAGCCTTCCACTCTTCCTAATTTATAATTTATCCTACTTATAAATTGGCTGATACAAACTTATTCTAGTACAGTATAAATTAATCACTTACAAATTTCCTACCATTTACTTATAATATCAGTCCTAACTTTTTAACTCCTATTTCTAGTTTTCTTGTATTTTCCATATCCTAAGTTGTCAGTCATAGAATTCTGGATTTAGAAGGTGAAAAATACTCAGCTCTTTTGTAAAAGGAGGCAAGGTATACACAGCAAATAGACAAAAGCAATAATAAATAAAGGAAAATTTAAATGGCCTTTGAATAGAGGAACTTCAGCTTCAAAGCAGCAAGGCCTTAGTGGCTGCTGGAAAATTATGGCAAGTCAGAGTAGAAGAATTCATTTTAATGCATTATTTCTAGTTGAGACCTCAGGAGGCTTGGTGGAGGACTCTCTCCATCCTCTGGCTACTAAGCACCATCCAGATTGAAGATGACACAGATGCTTCTGCACACCCAAGCCTTGGCAATTGTGGGGAACACAGGGCAGCCCAGGAAATGCAGGTGATGATCCACTTCGACAGATGCCACCCAGAATACTTTGGAGAAGATGGCAGGGGCATTACCACTAGGAGCAAGAGATTCTGCCCAACTGCCAACTTCAATAGATTGTGGACTGCAGGCAGGGAGTGCACTTCCTACACCCAGGCTGGAGCTGCTCTCATCACTGACATGGAGCAGCTCAGCTCCTCCAAAGTTCTGAGCAGGGAACCATCCCAGTGCGCCCTGTCAGCTGAAAGCCAGGTTCTTCATGGGAAGAACAGAGGATTGCTGGAAAGTGCGAGGGTTTTTGTCGTGGTGGCTTAAAGCCATGTGGGAAAAGATACATTAAATACTAACCAGTGCTCAGAAATGAATGAATATTTTCAAATTTCAAAAGCATGTCATACTCATTACTAGAAAATTTTAGAAAAGTTTAGAGATGAGAATAATAATCACTTGACACACCAACACTTGAGATAATTTATGCTAACATTTATTGCACGTACATTGTGCTTTCTAATCTTCTAATCGCCACTCAGATATGCATAGCTTACTTCTCTCAGGATCTATAGCATCACAAAAAGTCACCAAAGTAGGAGACCATACTTTTGTGACAAATGAGTAAAAATGTAATTGAAAGTTTATTTTTAAATGAAACAAATTACAAAAATGAGCTTATTTCACCTTATTCTGAACAACATTTTGGTTATAGTTGAGACTATGCACTAAGTGTTAGAATAAATTACATTTGGACTTTGTTGTGGGATAATTTGAATGAATAAAATATACTTATCATCGTGCTAATGTCATCTTTTTTCTTTAATTAAGGAGTTTAACTTTGCCATCTCCTCATCATCAGTGTTTTGGCCATCTTGGAAGAGTTAGGAGAAAGATAAGATACTTTCTGTCTCAGGACTAATTTTACAACCATGTGCTTCATGCAATTATTAGCATCTTTAATAAGATTTCCACCTTTAGTTTGAAATCATTTACATTTTGTCCCCATTATTTTAGCTGATGTTTATTACATCTAAAAATCAGGGTAAGACATTGAGATATAGAAGCTATCAGCAAGGGAAAAACACTTGCTGAATATATAATGTTTGACCAGTCACTTCATTAGTGAATGTTTTCATATAACAGTAAATTTTGCTTCTCTGCACAAATATCAACACAGAATTGGATTAATAACCCAAACCCTCTATACTTGCTAACAGTGTTCACTAGTAGGCGTGGATGTGCATTATACATGAGTTGTTCAGGAGATAAATCATTTCCCAGGCCTCTTCTAGAAAAAGCCAGGAGCTTGAGAAAGATGGAAGCTGGTTTATGATGAAGAGAAGTGAGAAAAGTAAGGGTTAAAGAGTCAGCCTGTAAAAACATGCTCAGAGCCATGCACCTGTGAGTCACTTCTGCTGTTATCAGAGGGGAAAAAAACATCTGAATGCAGCTACCAGATGACTCCGATTCCCTTTGGCAGGTCTCTTCCACTGATGACATCACTGCTGTATAAAATGAGGAGTTAGACTCGCATTCTCCTTAGGTTTCCTTATGTTTTTAAAATTAACTAATTATGTGCTCTAAGAACATGCAGTACTTCTAAGGGATGCTGGAGCTCTTGTGAACATTTGAAAATAATAATAATCCTGCTATTTGATACCTAAGAAGAATTTTAAGCTAAGTATTTTTGCTAATATATACCTTATATGTTGTACATTTAAATATTTCTTCTACTTTTTAATTGAACTAGTCATCTGGCTCACTGATGTCTTTATGGGAATTAGAAAAAATACTCTTTTATTGTCAGGACAAAATGATGATAATTTCTTTTTCTTTTATTTTCCTTCCAATTAAGGTACTCCTCCCATTGGGTAAATAAAGCTAAATTATCCCAGTTCTGGGCTTTTGACCTGATAAATGAAGCGCTATGAGTTTTATTATATTAATGAGTACTCAACTGGGAACAATATCACAAAAATAAAGTGTTGAGCTTATAATATTTATATTTATAAAAAATATTAAAATTTTCAACATTGATTGGTTTTGTACGCAAAGTCTAAAGGAGAACATCAGAAATAGTTCCCAAATGAACTACAATGAAAATATCAATAGCACTCTACAAAAGAACTTCAATGATTACACGTAAGACAGTCTATATATGTGGCAATAACACATTCCATACACACGCATCACTTACACTGACAGCACATGTCTTTTGCTTTCCTGGCCTTTTTGTAGGACATACTTGATATTTCAGTATCTTTTCAACTTTGTCAAGAGGTTTTTATTATATTACACAGTGTGTAGTTAATAGGAACATAAAATATGGTAAAATAAATTATTAAATTCTTCATATGTATTTTGCATTAGTCATCAACATTTCCACATCACCAGTGTACTTCCTCACAAAACCTAAAAGATAACATCAGAAATAAATTTCTATCTGGACCACAATGAAAATACCAATAGAACTCTACCACAAAAATAAGGTTTGCTCCAACCTTCACATCCAAGGTAGTCTTCACACGTGAAAACTGCATGTTCCGTGTACATATCATGCTTACGCTGACAGCACGTGAGTTTAGCTCTCTTTTCCCATATGGCAGTCTTGTCATCTCCCTTTTCCTATTTTGTCAGGAGCTTCCTACTATATTGCACAAGATGCACTTAGCAGGGAAATAAGATCTCGATAAAATACAATAGCAAATACGTAATGAGTGCTGAGAACAGACATCAGCATTTTCATATGAGGTGTTTGCTTGCTTACAAAAACTAAAAGATAATATCAAAAATAAAAATTTATGTGAACTACAGTGTAAACACAAACAGAAACCTAACATAGAAATAAATATTCCTTCAAGCTTTGTCACATCCAAGGCAGTCTTCACACATGACAACTGCATGTTCCATACACAAGTATTGCTTACATTGAGAGTACATATGTTTTGATTTCCTGTGCTTTCTCACAGTGCATACTTGACATGTTACTTGTTTTCCTGTTGCCATAGTAGCTCTTTGTGATGTTACACCTGCCTATGCACCTGTCAGCTCACCCATATGCTCCACAATTTTTTTTTTTTTTTGTACCGGGGATCGAACTCATGATCTTGCACTTTCCAGGTAGGTGCTTATGCCACTGAGCTAAAGCCCTGGCCCACAATTTTGTTGCATAGTTAGTTCCTTAAGCAGAAACATTGTGTTTTTGTCTGCTGTAAATGAGTTCCAGTCCCAGTTCTCTAAGGAAATTTCTCCGTGGTATTCGGCACATGTTATTTTATTTGCAAATTCTCCAACTACTTATGCCATACATGTTTAGGACCAAGTAAAACACAATCATTGGCCAATGCTTTGTGTTTGAAGTGACATCATAGTTGCTGCACAATTTATCAACAACATCTACTCCGTGCTTGGTTTTGTTGTTGGAAGTTTTTATCTCAGGCTTCTGTTTGGCTGAGGTTTCCTTATCAATATTTCCATCATGGTTAAATGTTGACGTCAGCAGTATCAGTTTGCTTTTCTGTACCATACAGGAGGCCAATGTCATATCTTTCTGAAATCCAAACATTGTAATATGCAATTCTCCATTTGGAAATTGCAACATTTCCAACATTTGCAACAATTGTCCAGTGTCACATTCTGATTAGTCTGGGAGATGGAAACTAGAAGTCTGTTCACAACATCATTGGTTTATTACCATAGGAATAAGAATTTAATGACTGAGCTTCATGATAAATGTCTAAATTAAAAACAAAGCAAGTCTTCATATCTACAAAGGCATTCATTTTTATGTCATATTTTGACCCATTGCTTTTTCATGAGTTTTTTACATTCCTGCAATCACCACGAGAAATCTGTGCTAAACACAGCAGACCTATGAATGCTTTCAGTTCAGCCAATGAACTGTCATAATAAATACACTTTTGAAGAAGGCTTTTGGTACATACAGAATGTTTCCTTGCAGTTGAACTTTGTGTATTTCACAGCATCTTATAGCATTTCCTCTGCTACCATTTCCAACATTGAATGGCAGTGCTGGCCTTCTGTCCAATACTTCTCACCCCTACAAGACCCTCACTGTATTTTCAGACCTAGTTCTAACCTCAGATCATTCCATTTGGTTGTGTAGCCATTTAGCAACATCTCAACTAGTCAAATATGTACTCACAGTGCTGCTTTCTTCCTCATCAGGATCAAGAAGTTTGCAATCTCTGTGTCTGTTTCAGTCTATTCATACTCCATTTCACTTTGGCTCACGTGGCCAATGTCAAAGTCATCGACATCATCGTCATCGTCATGATCACCATCCATGCACATCACTCTCCTATTATGAAAGCCTGCAGTTTACCATAATGGATGATCTTCATCATCCATGCATGAGTAATTTGATGATTTACTTTTGACCTGCTCTGAAACTTGCAACTCTGGTTTTTCATGTGCTATTATTGTATTGTACTGACTTGGGCTGCTTCTACCAGAAAACTCAAATGGAAACCTTTTTTAAACAAATTCAGGAGGGCTGGGGATTTAGCTCAGTGCCATAAGCACCTGCCTGCCAAGCATGAGGTCATGAGTTTGATCCCTGGTACCAAAAGAAAAAAAAATTAGAAGTGGTGTGGGTCTACTGGACCCTGTATGATGCTTAGGTGAACATAAGCAAAACCAGTTAGGTGGAGCTTATAGGTAGGAATAAGTCCCATTTTGCCACTTTTGCACACATACACACTTCTTGCCATTCATCACACCAAGTAAGTAGACACATAGATTCCTTCGTGTGTCCCTCAGGGAAGAGTATTGAGATATACATCCAACTTCAATAACCCTGAAAGGACCAGGAATATAACTCAGTGGCATAGCACCTGCCTGGCAAATGCCAGGTCCTGAGTTCAACTCCTAGTGTCAATAATAATAATAATAACAGCAACAATAATAATAATAATAATGTGTGAAATACACATTTAGAGTAGAAAAGTAAGAGATGGGTCCACTGGTCCCAGGCTTACACCTGGAGGCAGGGCAGTTAAGAAGTTAAGTGAATATTCTGAAAATAAAGTTTGGAGAAGAGAATTCCAGACACTTAAAATAAATGGACACCAGGGAAGCCCTTGTTTGGGCAATGTTCCTTAGTGTCTTATAAATGAGCATTATCACAATGCTTGTTTGAAAGATTTTTGGCTAACATAAGTAAAATGGTTGGGAATCTCAGATGCTGTCAATAAATTGATATGAGTAATGAGTATGAGAAATGTAGAAATGGGAAGTTGCTCAGGGATACACAGCTCCTAAGTGGAAGAACTGGGCTTGAAATGTAAGCAGTGTGACTCCACTCCCTCCACACTGTGGTGCCTGTGCCTTTAACAGGTTGGTAAGAGAAGCAGTCATTTTCTTCTTCGTCATCTTCTGTTTTAAATTAGATGTTTTTAATATCTTGTCACCAAGCAAATGTTGTTTAATTGACTATTATTACCTCAAACTTCAATCTTTGAAGCTGATAAAGCCTCAATATACAAAGGTGACAAGAAAATCCTCAGGTTTTATCAATCAAGACTGTCTTTTCTGCTTTATTTCTCCCCTCTTTTTATATCACAATCTCAAAGACAGTACTGGCCAGTCGCTGGTAATTCCTCTCATGGGAGAAATGTAGCCCAAATGCACTCTTGAACTGAAACTAAAGCTTCAGGGTGACGCATGGCAGTGAAACTTACACAGTAAACAGGCTGGGATTTCTTTTCAAACATCTGTGACTCAGGGAGAAAGATGGGAAGTTAGAAAAAAAGTTATATTTCCGTGTTTTCAAACTAGAGAAGCAGAAAGAACTGGGAAACTGCTTTCAGAACTGTCACTGCTTCTCAGCGCTAATCTC
Source organism: Cavia porcellus (assembly GCF_034190915.1). Classification (NCBI taxonomy): domain Eukaryota; kingdom Metazoa; phylum Chordata; class Mammalia; order Rodentia; family Caviidae; genus Cavia; species Cavia porcellus. The sequence goes on along the minus strand of NW_026947500.1, from coordinate 11,662,727 downwards.
ATACTGTAAAGGGATTTGAACCTAAGTGATACAGCACTTGCCTGGCATGCTCAGGGGTCTGAATTAGCTCTGTCTCTACTCCCCTACTCTGGAAAAAAGAAGAAGAAAATCTATGAAATAATTTGTTTTGGTAATTGGGTGAAGGGGGCAGAAGACTGAATTATCTTTGCCACTTCCTGGGACTCAGTAATTATTCTCCCAGTCTTGTGAGTTCAATCCCCGGTACCGATAAAAAGGAAAAAGACAAAAAAAAAATAATAATAATAACAAACAAAATAAGTGTCCTCCCTGGCCAAATCAAGACTTGAAGTCAGAAGCAGTAATTAATGAGTGCCAAGCGTATAGTTTGGGGTTACTTAAATTTTTTTCCCTAATGATAGAAATAATGCATGTTCATTATAGGAAAAGTAGTGAATGTTAAAATTCATACATGGATTTTCCCAGTTTAAACTGAGCAACAACTCGCTGATACTTTGTTATATCTTTTCATTTTATTCCTTACAAGTAAATATTTTTATATAACATCAAAATCACCCTCCATTTTTATTTGGTAGGCATACTTTTACACCATTTTTATGATTCAATCATATGACTACATCATAATATAGCTAACCATTCCATTATTGTGTTATAATCTTTGCTAACATAAATAATAGCACAGTACATTTTTATCAGTTTTTCTTTGTGCATATTTAATGATTCATTTAGGACAAATTCTTAGAACAGTATCACTAAGTCAAAGAGCTTTCATGTTCTTAATACATACAACCAGTCTGCAAAAAGGCAATGCTAATCAATTAAAGGAATCTAAAACCCAGGTAGCAATAGTATCTCTGTTTTGTGTCCTCAAAAGCTAGGATGACTCAGATCTTAAGTATTCCCGCAAAGAGTCAGAGGCGTTGGTCCTTGACTTGGCGCTGTTGAGAAGTAATAGAAATTTTAATAGGTGGGGTCATAGTGGTAGGTCTTTTGACCATGGATGTGCCATCAAAGGGGACCATGCGCCCTATCCATGCCCACTTGTCTTTTGCTTCCCCATCAGGAAGGGAGCCATTCTCCTCCCCATGTTCTTGTGCTATGTCTCAGTGCGGCCTAAAAGATACAAAACAAATAGATTGTGAACTAAAACCTCTGAAGCTGTGAGCCCAAAATAAACCTTTTGTCTTCAGACAGTGGCTATTTTCAGTATTTCTTGTAGTAATAGAAAGCTAACCAATAGTCTCACAGTTTCTCTTATGTCACTAACACCAACCCCTCCCCCAAATCAGCTATAGATGAGTAGGAAAGAACTTTGAATTACAGGCTGTCATTCCTTGACTTTAGTATGGCAGGAAGGGTACTCTCATTTTCAGAACTGTCTTGTGACCATATAAACTTTAGAACAGTTTTGCATTTTCTAAAACCATGTTGACCCAAATCATGACTGGATAGTAATGGAACCCAAATGTCTAAGACTGTGATGGGAAAAGAAAGAAAAAGTGCTTTTCTAATGTTCAGGATTTTAGAATCCTCATAAAAACACCTTATAAATCAGTGCTCTTCAAACTTTTAATACGTTTCTAAGTAATCCAGGGGCTTTATTACCTATTATTTTACTTTTTAAACTTATTTTGCAGTGTCGGGAACCAAGCCTAGTGCCGTATGTTCTAGGCAAGTATTCTATCACTGAACTCTATGTCCAGGCCCTATTATTTTTTACTGCTGACATTTTATTGTGTGACTAATAAGTTTTGTTTTGCTTTTTGTTTTTGAGAGAGGATGTTGCTCTACACTTCAGGCTGGCCTTGAACTTACTATGTAGCCCACGCCAGTCTGAAACTTAAGGTGATCCTCTTGTCTCAGCCTCCTGAGTTCTGAGATTACAGGCGTGTGTCACCATACCCAGTTTGAGACTAATGTTTTTATACTTATTCTGCAGCTATTTTTTTGCTCAATAATATGCCTTTCAGATCTTAACACATCTATTTCTATTATCAGTACAATACTAATCTTAAGAGTATAGCTCTGTAACTTGTAGCATAGGCCTTTCCTTTTTTTTTTTTCTTTTTTGTCTTTTTATCAGTACCGGGGATTGAACTCATGACTGCCTGCTTGCAAGGCAGGCACTTATGCCGCTGAGCTAAATCCCCAGCCCCCGCATAGGCCTTTCCCATATTTGTTCAATTCAAGCATTTTTTGCTCCACTTGCTCTTTACTCTTTAATAATTACTTTATTTTTTCAGTTTTATTGAGTATAATTGACAAATACAATGCCATGAGTATCTTTAAGAGGTGTGGTTAAATAAAACATAAAGTGAATGTTATACTCAAGTGCCATCCAGCAGAAAAGCAGGCTCATAAGAACATTATGGGATGGCCTCATCTACCTTATCCACTGGATCTGGCACCAGTCAACTTCCTGCTCTTCCCCAAAGTCAAAATGACCATGAAAGGTAAACACTGACTCAGGAATCCAGGCAGCAGCAACAGTACCACTAAAGACATTGATGAAAAAGAACAACCAGAACTTCTTCAGAGGGTGGAAGAACAACGAGGTAAGTGTGTTTGATGAGGAGGATTTTGAGGGAGATTAGCATTAATATGCTTTTTACTCTAATCGAATTTTAAAAATCTAAATATGCACTGTATTCTTCAATCACCTCTCATGTTTTTAAGGTATACAAAGTGTGGTTTGACATAATGTACACTATTAAATGATTATACAAGTTAATTAACACATCCATCACCTCCATACTTATGGGAGTGGTTAGACCTATTCTCAGCAAACTGCAAGTACATATAATATAGTACTGGGGAGGGACAATAAGTGTGCCTTTCGAACAGGCTCCATAGATTACTCCAAATGAAGAGGTTCTGTAGCTGTTAAGAAGGACAACAGTTTGGGGTACAAATAATTTCATTAATCAGCACTCCAGGAAGTGCTGAAAGTGACAGTCAAAAGTGCCTAGCATTAGATTCAGTGGGGCTGCTTGATTTCCTAGCAACTTTGCTGATGGAAACCCATAGCTTGGTCTTGGTAGTCATATTCAACTCCTTACTATTTTGTAAGACAGTTTTGGGTTGTTGAAAAATAATATGGTGGATTAGAAAGATAACTAATATAAACCTCATTATTCTTAATACCTTTGGTTTCTTCAGCTGTAACATGAATAAAATGAAGCCTACCTTGTGGGTCTACTGAGATAATATTCCTAAGCAAGAGGTATAGTGCCTGGCTCCTAAGAAATACTTGAAAAATGTCCAAGGTTGTTATTTTCACTCTTATTAATATATATACAGTATTTTCCTCTCCTGCCGAAGAGATGGTACGTTTATTTCAGAAAATCATCCTTGAACGTGAGAAATTTCTTGCGATTTGAAAACAAGGTACTGTTGTCTCTCAAGCATGGCCTGTGTGCCACTGATTTTTTCAGTGCTGTTGATTTTTGTTTGTTTATTATGCTAGAGTTTAAACCTAGGGTCTCATGTTTGCTAAGCTCATGCTCTACCATTGATCTACAATCCAGCCCCTCCCAATCGTATTTCTGCAAGAAAGACATAGAAAGACAGGTTCAGAGGAACGTAAGTTGACCTCTCTTTGATTTCCACGGGCTTTGCTTTGAGCGACTGAAAATATTGCTTCCTGACAGTGAATGTACACAGCATTGATTAAAGTCCTTTGAGAAATTAAAAACAAAACTATTCTTTGGCTTTCTTTTCTTAGCTAAACATCTCTAACATATATTCTTTTTCTTCAGAATTTTCCAGAAATTCAGTCCAAACTTTCTGTCTTTTTCCACTAATTAGTCCTGGTTTATCCCCATCTTTATCACTTTTTGGTGTGTATAACTGGAGCTGGGTTCACTGGACAGAATCTTTTTCCTTACGTAATTTTGTGATAATTTGAACATGAGAGAGGAAGATTAATAAGTAATTTTTTTGTAGAAGAAATAAAAGAAATTCAGGAAAGAGTAACTTGTCCAAAATCACGTATCTCATAGACAGAGGCAAGACATAAACTTACATTTTTCTGACCTCATAGCTCACATCCTCTCAAACATGCCATGTTTATTTTCAAATCTTGGAGATAAAATAAGCATGCAGACTTATAATTTAAGACAAAGCAGGCAGTAGAGGCATAAGCATTTAAGTGTAGTGTAACTACATACTACAAAGATCTGAAACAAGGAGAGGGGTGCTGAGCGGGCAGATCAGACCTGGCTTTGTGGAACTGGTTTGAGATAGGTCTCTATGAGGCATTCTAATTCATGGGAATAGCATATGAATAATGGGAAATCCCAGAGTGTGTTCTCAGAAGTAGCAGGAGACAGGATTCATTAGAAAAATGTCACAGAAGTAAAGTTGAAAAGGACAGGTTCAGGACCACATTATGGGAAATGCCAGGTGATACAAGAATATATAATACTGTAAACAACTAGAAACTTGTAGGTGCTTGGCCAAGATATGACTGAATTAGAGCTGAGTTTTAGGAAAATAAATTTGACAGTAGCATTTTATGGACTGGGGCAAGGAAAACCACAAAAGCATTTTTGGTCCCTCAAGAGATAAGATACATCAACTTGGCTTATGTTGCTATGTTTTTCTTTTATTATACACTCACTTTTTACATGCTAACACAAACAACCTAAACAAAAGGCAGAATTTAATACATGCTATTGAATGCAGCAAAATACGATGGCAATTGATCTAGCAGGATAGATGTATTGGGCAATCACTGCCTATGTGAAAATTTCTCATGTCATGGAAGAGAATTAAATCTGGGACACTTAAACATCTTGTGGACCAAAACAACTAGCTTACCATCCTCCAAGTAATTCCTTCCAAAGTAGAATATCAGTAGTCATTTTTAAAAATTATTTATTACTTGTGTATACAAAAAGGCAAAATTAAAAAGGTTTGCTTTTATTTTTTTAAGTTGGATTTTTAAATGAAAGAAAAATGAACAATCTACAGTAAATTTTATTTTTAGAGCTGCTGCTTTATCAGCCAAGCCAGAATGAAACAGTTACTCATTAGATGACGAAGTTTTTTTTTAAAGTCATGTCTGAGTTAATACATATCTGACTCATTGTCACTTAAAGGGGAACCTACTTGCAGAGAGCTGTGCAGCTATAGCGGGTCGTTCTCTAAAGAAAATGTACTTGTCTTTATGTGATGCTAATTATGTAAATACCAATTAGTCAAATTCTTGTCTTAATTATAAATAAGTCAGATTTATAAAAAGTGTTAAGTTGACTAGAATTTTCTTCATGAAAAAATGAAATTTTAAAATACAAGGCAATTTATATACTGGCTACTCAAAGTCATAAATTCTAGAACACTGACTGATTTTGAGTGAGAACGTCCATGAAATTCTCAGAGAGAAAGATTGAGAAATTCAAATATCTATAATGAGCAATCATGCCACACTACAGAAAGCAGTAGGATTGATATTATTTTACTTCAAGCTTTTAAGCTAGGATACCCATCCAGTAGAAAGGATAAGAATTCAATTTCATTTTAATGAATGCATACCAGGAGCAACAAAGAGTAGCGTATCATGGTAAGGAAGAGGAGAAAGGGAGGAAGAGGAAAGAAGTGGAGAGAGAACTGAGAGAGCTAATGATGGTTCCAGTTGAAAAAAAAATTGTGAAGCCTCTGGGTTTTTTGTAAGAGTTCAGGCAGATTAAATGGGGAGTGGTGAGCTGGTTAGATTCTTCATTTATCTGGTGTGTTTTTATGAGATCCAAATGGAAAAATAGGAAAACTTCTGAGGAGTGCATTAAGCAGAACTTCTGCTCTGATTTATTGAGAAGGAAATAGTCAAAATGAAAACCTAAGTGGAAGTAAGTGTGTAACTGTTGGAGAGAAGGCTCCTAAAAGCAGGGACAGGAACAGACCTAAGCACTGAATCAAAAAGTTCCAGATCCATATGTCAATTTCACCCTTCATCCTCACTTAGATGTTTGGTTCAGTACAGAAAATTTCAGGGGCTGCAGTGATGCCGACGGATTTTTTTTTTTTTTTTTTTTGTACTGGGATCAAAGTCACACTTGCAAAGCAAGTGCTTATTCCGCTGAGCTAAATCCCCGGCCCTGCTAAAGGATTTTAAAACTTCATTGACAAAGAAAGTACACTTTCCTTATGTTGTATAATTTCTGGAGTAACTTGGAGGGTTGTTGTGATTGGGGGGATAGGGAGGGATGGAAAGGTAAAGACCTGGACCTCGCATGCCCAGCTTCTGGAGCTGCCTCAGGACCTTGAGCAGGACGTTCAGTTCTCTGAGCTGAAACTTCCTTGCGTAATGGGCATAATAACATTCCCTTATCAATTCGTTGTAAATAGTGTGAAATGCTGTCTCCTAAATGCTCCTTAAATATATGTTAAGTGTAAAAAATATCTCAAGGAGAAATACTAAGTAACAAATCTGCTTAAGAGAAGGTTGTTTTTGTTAGGAAAAGTTTTTATTACACCCTGTTTCTAGAACGGTTTAGATATTTATTTTCAGATGTCTGGTTTAAATCGCTGGTCACTCCGCTCCTTTTAAAGGAGAGAAAAGTAGTTCACGTTTAATCATCCCGACTCTACTAATGCTGTGGCTCAGATTCAGAGGGCTGGGTTTTCCCAAAGAGCACTTTAGAAGAGTGAATGAAGCATTAGCGCTCTCAGCTCACACTGTGAAAGAAGCTGGCTTCTCCTGCCCATCCTTGTCCCTGGAGAGGGCATTGTCCCAGAAGCCCTGGTCATCTGCTATCCTCCGGATAGCAAAGTGTTAGCCCAGCCTGCCTGTCCCTCTTCACAGCACATGAAATGATGTGAAGGTAGCTCAGCCCTTCGTGTCACCTCGGAGTGAAGGAAAAACATAGCAATGAACCCAGGTTCTACCCTAGTTTCAGCCCAGTTCAACTGCCTCACATACCAGGGCTAGGTTTTGGTCCTAGAAGGATTGATACGGGATCCAGCATTTTGTTAGACTGATGTTGTTTGTCCCTGAATATCTGTGAAGACAACTTTTTCTGAGAGCACATGGAATCTGCAAGGATGGATGAATGAATCAGCTTTTAGAGACTCCCTGTCATGGATTAAGAACTGGTGGTCAGCTTAATGCCAGCTGGATTACATCACCATGGCACTGAGCATAGATGCTCAATGAGGACTGTAGATGAGGAAAGTTGCCAGCATAAATAGACAGGTGAAGGAGAAGGAGAGTGTTAATGCATTGTTGCATTGAGGCACTGGGGCATTGTGACATTTGTGGGTTCTCCTACGTGTTGCTGTTTGAGCCATTTGGTTCTCCTAGAGAAACTCTGGTCCTCACATTGAGCATTGCTTACTGGCTTCGGAGGGGAAGACATGCGCCGCTTGTCTCCAGGATGAACTCGTCACGCTGGCTTCCTGGCATGTACCCAACTGTGCATGTCATCAGAAGAGCTCAAGGCCTCTGTATTGCTGAGATGGCTGTGATGACTTTCAGGATGCTGCATCTGGTCTTTGTTGCAAGTGTGACGTCTCAGCTCCAGCACAGAACTCGCAACCTACCAACACAGCTCCTTCACCCTGCTGGCATGGACTTTCTGGTTTCCACCTCTGACTTTTGGGTCTTCCCAGCACAGATCTGTAAAAGAGACTGGAGTGAGCCCTTGTGGGCTCTGAACCTCCAATTGGACTCATAGGAGGCATTGTCATGAGCTCTGGGATTTTATCTAGACTCATGTGGGACATTGCTGTGGGATTTAGGCCCTTGATTAAATATTCTGTGTTTTTGGTGTTGCAGATAGATTTCCTGCAGTTTCTTATGTTAACTCTGGGTGACCATCATAAAACAGTATTATAAACTCCATGTCCTGATTCTAATTGTCCTCTGCACAACCCCTGACTACAACACTCCCCTTAGAACTCTGTGCTCATTCACTAATTCATTCTCTGAGAATATATTGATAACAAAACATTAATGGATGCCAACTACATGCAGGTGCTGTGCTAATACTGTGGATATAATGTGACAGGACATGAGGGAGTTCCACAGATTGGGATTTTGGCAGCAAAAGTCATATAATAGTTCTCTCATCCATATATATATATATATATATATATATATATACACTCTGCACTATAAAATGGACATAATTACCTAATGGAGAAACCATATAGAATTTAATTTTAATATATTACATATTTCACTTACATATAACTTTCTATCATTAATAATTTCACTTGGCATTTTTAAAATTTAAATGAGCTTTCAGAAAAAAGATTTAGATATCATGGTCCATCCAGAAAAATGACTAAGGAAGTTGAAATTCATGACTCCTTTTTTTATGAAATATTCCCAGGGGGCAAGAATGGGTTTTCAGAATCATTTCTTCAGGTTGGATATAGTGGCTCACACATGTAATCCCTGCACGCGGAAACCCGAGGCAGGAGGATCGCTTGGGAGTTTGAGGTCAACCTGGATGACATAGAATTGAAGGCCAGTGTGAACTACAGAGCAAGACACTGTCACAAAACAAACAAACCATCAATAAGTAAATAAATAAAATAAAAATAAACCGTTTCTTTAAAGTTTTGTTCTAAAGGGTAGATTTATTAGTTTGCTGTGTCTGATACTGAGAATGAGATTTCTGCCAATGAATAAAAATGTTGAGAGTAAATGTTGATGCACAGAGCTCCTTTTCATCTTTTCTTACCTCTTAAGCACATCCTGAAGTCCATGCTAAATGGCTTGGTAGCAGACTGAACCCATTGATTTCATCAGGAAACCATTAATGTTATTATATTATTCGTTCTCAGCTTTCATTGCTGAAGATAAGTGACATATTGCTGACAGCTATCAGAGTTCTTCATGCTTTAGTGGAAAATCATTTTTAAAATTATAATATCATTAAATTTAATTCTTAAGAATTTTCAAAGCTGTTAGAGAATGACTAAGACAGGCATAAATTAATACCTTAATACTGTATGTATTCTCTCTTTACCTTCTACTGTTCGGTTGCTGATTAAAGTGGGGGTGGGTTTGAAGAAGGAGAAGTCCTTCCAGCAGAATGCAATGCTCACAAACGTAAAGCAGCTACCTACTTGGATCCCTTCTCTTCTCTGGGGTGGGAGAAGCAACTAGAATTACCTAGAAACTTGTTGATCTCTCCTACCAAAGGAGACTCATTGCCCAGCTGAATACTTGCCGTTTATGAGTTGCACAGCTGAGGTGCAGGACAGAGAATCCAATTTGGGGAACGGCAGCGTCAAAGATAGAAAAGTAAAGAACCTGCTCTCAGAAGGACAAAAAGACCAAGTGAGGTGGAAAACAGGAAAGTAATACAAAGTGACCTGGAAGGACAGTAGGAGCCAGATTATGTAAGGCTTTACATACCATATGATTACATTCATATAATATTTTCAAAGAGATAAAACAGAAGACAGATCAGTGATTAGGGGAATGGGAAGAAGGAACAGTATGAAGAGTTTTTTATTTTGTTTTTTTGTCTTTTGGCTGGATAGCATTCTTATTCTGATTGTACTGATACTTAAGTGAATCTGTGTATATGTTTAAAATCATAGAGCTGTGCATAACAAAAAAAAGTCTGTGCATACTCTATGGGGTAATTTTAAAATGTAAATTTAAAACATTCAAAAATTAGTAAGGAAAGCAAGATATTTTCTATTGTTTTAAATATGTAACTGATAGCATATTAGCATAAATAAAATTGATGCTATGTGGGAGGAGAAAAAGGAAAGAAATAATTTTTGGTTGTTAGATTCTCATAGATTAATTTAGAATTGGTGAGTGTGCTTGGCTGCTCTTATTGCTGAAAATGGTTGAAATAATATGTGTCAGCCTCATGATTTTCCAGGACCTTGCTGCTCTCCGCTAAGAGACTGTGTCTTGCTGGGGATATAGCTTGGCAGTAGAGCACTTGCTGAGCATGCTGAGGCACAAGCGTGGTCCTCAGTACTTCCTCCCCCGACCAGAAGAGGCTATGTCTCTGTTACTGGATACTTAGACCCAGAGAGTCCTGTGGGAATGACACTGTGTGATCGCTGAGGTTAAATGGTAAGATGCTATCTACTTCTTTGTTGTCATGGAACATTTGCTCTCAGAACTCAGCCTCTGCAGTGTGAGAAATTCAGAGTGGCCCAGGGAAAGACTAGTGGAAAGAGGAACTGAGTCCCTGCCTAAGCACCTGGCTGATCTTCCAGCCGACAGGCAGCACCAGCTTGCCAGCCATGTGAGAGAGCCCCCTTGAATATAGTCGCTGTCACTGATGCTGTACGAACAGAGAGGAGTGTGTCTGCCGAGCTGCCAAGCCCTGAACAGGGATATTCATGGAGCAAAATAAATGATGGCTGTTATGTGTAGCATGCATAAGGCCCTGTGTTTGATCCCCAGAAACACACACACACACACACAGACACACACACACACACACACACACACACACATTCTATTACTGTTGTTCTAATCTACTAAATTTTGGCTTTTGCAGAGCAATAGAGAATTGACAGGATATTTTTATGCACTAACAGAACAAAAAGATCAAAGTAGCTCCCTAAAATGTGACACTTAGAATTCTTGGGGTGAGATGAGGCTTAGAGGGAAAGAGTGCATAAGTGATTAGTGTCCTCTGTTGGCCTTGTGCATAATATTAAGCAGCAGTATCAGAGCTATTTGCCAGTTGTGCTAGAATTCAACATCCTCAATTTATATAATGAGAAAAAACCCGGAAAGCAGGCTGTTTGTGATGTGCTCAACGCTACAGTTACTTAATATCACAGCCAAAGCTCTCAATCAGATTTTCTGAGACAGAGGTTAGTATTCTTTCTACTTTGCCAAGTTCATCCCAGGAACAGAGTCTAGAAACCTGAAGTACAGGAAATAGAGTGACAAATACATACTTGAGTGGCTCCACTCCATTCCCCACTTCAAAGGTTCTCTAGCTGGGACCTCATCAGTCTCCTTTAAGCTAGAAAAAGAAGACTGATTTTGTCACCAAGGCACCAAATTCTTTAGAATATTTCTATTGGTGAATTATTAATTATTTTAATGAGTTTTATTATGAGTTAAATAATGAGTTATTAACAGAAAAATCGCAAAAATAAATGATTGTTTTCAATATTTATTGAGTTTTTATAGAAAAGCATCAAAATTTTTAACATCGACTGGTTTTTGGTGTACAAAGTCTAAAACAGAACATCAGAAATAAATTCCCATATGAACTACATGGGAATACCAATACAATCTATAAAAAACAAATCTTTCCTTCAATTATCACACCTAACACTGTCTGCACACATGACAACAGCACATTCCCTACACATGCCTTGCTTACACTGACAGCACATGTCTTGCTTTCCTGGTCTTCTTGTAGGACATAGTTGACATCTCAGTGGTCACACTATCTTGTCAGGAGGTTCTTATTATATTGCACAGTGTGTAGTTAACAGGAACATAAAATATAGGTAAAATAAATTATTAAATTATTCGTGTATATTGTGCATTTAGAATAGTTACCAACATTTTCATTTGTACTTCCTCACAAAACCTAAAAAAGATACGTCAGAAATAAATTTCTATCTAAACTACAATGAAGATACCAATAGAACTCTACCACAGAAATAAGCTTTGCTTCAACCTTCACACCCAAGGCAGTCTTCACACAAAACTACTGCATGTTCCATACACAAGTATTGCTTGCATTGAGAGTACGTATGTTTTGATTTGTACTTCCTCATAGGACATATTCAATGTCTTCCTTGTTTTCCTGTTGTCGTAGTGGCTCTTTGTGATGTTATACTTGCCTATGCACCTATCAGTTCACCTGTGTGTTCCACAATTTTTTGCATAGCTCCCTGGGGAGAAACATTTGGTTTCCTCTGCTGTAAATGAGGTCCAGTCCCAGTTCTCTAAGAAAATTTCTCCTTGGTATTTGGCACTTGTTATTTTGTAAACACCTCCAACTATTTATGCCACACATGTTTAGGACCAAGTAAAACACAATCATTGGCCAATGCTTTGTGTTTGAAGTGACATCATAGTTGCTGCACAATTTATCAACAACATCTACTCCGTGTTTGGTTTTGTTGTTGGAAGTTTTTATCTCAGGCTTCTGTTTGGCTGAGATTTCCTTATCAATATTTCCATCATGGTTAAATGTTGACGTCAGCAGTATCAGTTTGCTTTTCTGTACCATACAGGAGGCCAATGTCATATCTTTCTGAAATCCAAACATTGTAACATACAATTCTCCATTTGGAAATTGCAACATTTCATTAGGAATTTCTGCTTTGTTCCTGGGTTCAGTTCCTGCATTGATCAACTTGTGCTGTGTTAGCAAATGTAAGGTCAGTTGGAAACTGGTAATCAATTGTCCAGTGTCACATTCTGATTAGTCTGGGAGATGGAACTGATAGGATTATTTCCAAAAGATGAAAAATATTTCCAAAAGATGAGAAGTATAAAACAAAAAGCGGCCTTTATTCTGAGAACACGGAGAGAGATGACCGACAACCACCATGGCTGGCATATGGCAATCTCTCTGGGGGACACGTGGCGTGGGGGTATGTAAGTAGCCTCAGTTTGGGGTGGAACCTAAGGCGGGCATTAGGGATGCACACTATTGGTCCTAGGTTTTGCGCCATAGGTAAATTCCCAGGGGCGGGGAAGATGACGTCACAGGTAAATTCCTAGGGGCGGGGGAGATAGGGGCTTCCTGCTTCTGGTTGAGGCTTTCCTGGCTACAGTGTCCTGTCTGGGCCAAAACCCTTTCAGAAATTACAAATCTGTTCACAACATCATTGGCTTATTACCATACGAATAAGGATTTAATGACTGAGTTTCATGATAAATGTCTAAATTAAAGGCATGGTAAGTCTTCACATCTACAAAGGCATTCATTTTTATGTCATATTTTGACCCATTGCTTTTTCACAAGTCTTTTACATTCCTACAATCACCACGAGAAATCTGTGCTAAATACAGCAGACCTATGAAAGCTCTCAGTTCGGCCAATGAACTGTCATAATAAATACACTTTTGAATAAGGCTTTTGGTGCATACAGAATGTTTCCTTGCAGTTGAACTTTGTGTGTTTCACAGCATCTTATAGCATTTCCTCTGCTACCATTTCCGACATTGAATGGCAGTGCTGGCCTTCTGTCCAATACTTCTCACCCCTACAAGACCCTCACTGTATTTTCAGACCTAGTTCTAACCTCAGATCATTCCATTTGGTTGTGTAGCCATTTAGCAACATCTCAACTAGTCAAATATGTACTCACAGTGCTGCTTTCTTCCTCATAAGGATCAAGAAGTTTTGCATCCCCTGTGTCTGTATTAGTCTATTCATACTCCATTTCACTTTGGCTCACGTGGCCAATGTCAAAGTCATTGTCATCTCACCGTTGTCATGATCACCATCCATGTACATCACTCTTCTGTTATGAAAGCATGCAGTTTACCATAATGGATGATCTTTATCATCCATGCATGATAATGTGATGATTCATTTTGAACTCCTCCAAAACTTTCCAATCTGGTTTTCCATGTGCCATTGTACTGAATTGGGCTACTTCTATCATAAAAAATCAAAAGGAAACTTTAAACAAAATTCTGTAGTGCTGTGGGTTATTGGACCCTCTATGATGCTTGGGTAAACATAAGCAAAAACAGCTGAAGCATAAAGGTGGGTGCTAATTTCATTTTCCACTTTTGCACAAGCCTGCACTTCTTGTCATTCATCATAGCAAGCACATTAACACAAGTTTCTTCCGGTATCCCTCAAGGATAGGTACTGCTGTCTTTTATAATGCTAAAATACAAATTTAAATACAAATGTTGGCCATGTTAGAAAAGTATGGGATGGCTCTACTAGACCCTGGCTTATGCCCCAAGGTAACAGAGTATGATATGAGCACATGGCCTAGTGAGTTAAAAATCTGAATCTGGCCCCCAAACCAGAAGACCACTGGACTTAATCTTTAGGAGCAGAATTCTCACTGCAATTGTCTACACAATCAGCAGTTGTCAAACTGTTAATAGTGTTTCTCTCTTTATATGCTGATTTCATTATCACTGGGAAAATGACAGTTGCTAAATCACTTAGAGACATTTCTGTGCTCTTAGGGAATTGTTCCTGGCATTGAAATACTTTTCATCAGCTCCACTGTGAGACTTGCAGTTTAGGATTGTCTTTAACAAGTAAGTGTTCTTAAAAAAACAAAAACTTAGCACATGTAGCAAAATTGAATTATAATACTTGGAGAAATGCGTCACTTTGGATAATTAAAATTTCTCTTTTGTACTTGGACTTTATTCTAGTAATTCTTCTGGCCACATCAAATTTTTCAAAATGGCCCAAATCGCCATTTAGCCACACAACTTCAAATATCAGTAAAATTCTTGCTTGATTTTTTTTTTGCTTTGTTTTTATTTGTTTCAGAGCTATTAATCTCCCTGAATAGAGAACCTCAGCATTTCCCTCTGAGTTTTCCTATACAGGACCATCAACTTTTTTCAACACATAACATTAAATGAACCACTTGTCATAGTGTTGTACAAAGAACAAGAGAGAAAAAAAAAAATCAAAAGACAGAAAAATAGGCTTTGGAGATGGCCACCTAAAATCTCTGTCACTTCCTGCATGACGCCAGGTAAATTTCTTAATCTTACTGAGCTTTAGGTCACAATCTGTAAAATGGGGATGAAATTTATGTTGATTATTTTGAGATGTAGAACAGTATAACAAAGCAGAGAGTCTTGAACGTAACAGACGGTGCTTACCTAAAAATATCCCTTTACTTCCTCTTAAAAACCGTAATAAGAATCAGGACTTGATCACCACAGGATATAAACAGTTGCTGATGAAAACTGTGCAGATCTCTGGCACTTTGATAAGTAGAAGATTTGGCATTTGTCCTTTTTAAGGAGAAAAAGCACTCAACATTAGGGAAAGGGAAAGTTCAAGAAAAAACTGTTCATAATTTCGTCATCCTAGTACCACGACTGCTTCCATTTTTGCCATGATTTGGCTTTTATTCAAAATGGTTACATTTTCTCCACAGCCGCAATCAGGGTGTGCTTATCTTGGCGTCATCTCATTTAAGGTAGTAATAGATTTATTCCAGATGATTGTGGGACGCAGCTAAAAGGACAGGGAATGGAAGGCTGCCGGGGGTGTTTAAGTTCTCTTATGATATTGTTCAAACTTTTCCCCAGCACAGAAAATCCACAAAGAACTCCTCTGCAGTTTTTGTTACCTAGGGCTGTTTCTTTAAATTGTTTGACGTCAGAGGAGGAATGCTATAGCAACAGCCTGTCAAACTGGAATTAACTCAAAAGAAAGATGGGGGTGGGGAGAGAAAAATGCTCCCAGGCGGTTCTGACTTCAGAGGAAGCAAATTGGATGGATGCATTTATTTTATGCCATTTTCAACATAAAACACGCAGAAAAATGTGACAGTCTATTAAGATGCATGTGGTGTTAAGCTTAGGCACAGAAGAGCAATACTTGGCAGGGTTATCTGGAAGGCCTTCCGGTTTCATCAGTGACAACAGTAACTTCCAAGAATTGATCATTTAGAGGCAGGCTCTGTGCAAACATCACTGCATTTAGTGTTTCCAACCCTTGCGAGTGGCCGATATCAGTATCCTTCTTTGGCCAGCGACAAAACTTAGGCCTCCAAGCAGGAACGTGGTCACACTGCAAGTGATGGCAGAGTTGGGACTGCAGGGCAATTCGTCTGACCATTGGCTTCAGTTTCCTCTCCTACATTTAGAGGCCCAGAACGTTAAACCTAAACAGGATCTCGGGATCTTCTAGCTCATCCCCACCATCCCGCCCACCAGCAAAGTGACGCCTGTGCCCTGTCAGGAAGGAAACTG
This sequence comes from Cavia porcellus, assembly GCF_034190915.1. Classification (NCBI taxonomy): domain Eukaryota; kingdom Metazoa; phylum Chordata; class Mammalia; order Rodentia; family Caviidae; genus Cavia; species Cavia porcellus. Next base: position 11,646,874 of record NW_026947500.1, on the reverse strand, counting down.
GCCACGCCACTTAGACGGGCGTCCGGGGCCGCGCTAAGAAAATGAAACTGCCCTGGAATTTCTGTTTTATCTTCTCCTTCTAGCAGGAAACGAGAGGAAAGAATAGGAAGCAGAAGCCCGCGCGCGGCGCCCCCTCCCACCCCTCGCCTTGCCCGCGCGCTCCCGGCCGGGCGCTCCCGTAGCGCCCCGCCCCCCGAGCCTCGCGCCTCGCGCCTCGCGCCACGTCCCCTCCCGGCCCCGCGGCCGCGAGTTGCAGTTGGGCGGGCGCGCTGGGTGTGGCCGGCTGCTGTGTCCTCCGTGGTGCGCTCCGCTCCGCTCTGCTCGCTCCGCACAGCGGCTCCGCGCTCGAGGGGCAGCCGAGCGCCCAGCGGACCGGGCGGCGCGCGGCCGACGTGGGCCTGAGCTCCCTCTGGTAGGTGCGGGCGCGCGAGCGGCGGCGGGGCTCGTCGGGGCGCCCGCGAGGGCACCCCCGGCAGCCCGCAGGGGGCGTGAGGCGCGGCGCGGCGGCCCTGGCTCGTCCGGACTCCGGCTGCCACCTGAGAGGGACGGGGCGGGCGCGCCGCTCGGGAGGCGAGGCGCCCACGGGCATCCGGACCGCCGCGCGCCGGGTTCCCTCCGCGCCGCAGGCCTCCGCGCCCGGGTCTCGAAGCGCGAGCTCGGCTCGCTGGAGGACGGCAGCGCCTTGGCGCTGCCCGGGAGGGCTGTGGAGTGGCAGCGCCGGGAAGCCCGTTGAAGTTCCCACCGAGGGCCGAAATGTGTCCTGTGGTCTCGGTCTTAACTTGCTGTGGAACTGATGCCATGTCCAGTGAGGGAGATAGGGGAGAAAGGGATGGATTTTGAATACTTCTCGGGTTGGTATATGAGAAAGTGCTTGACTGTCTTGTCTGCCTCGTTTTCCACTTCGGAACACAAATGATCGCCTTACACTTTGATATTTGTTGCTCTTCGGTCGGGAAACATTAAATTTCCAGAAGTTTAAAACCAGGCTTTCATTTGTTTACGGAAACAGTGCTTTATTTTGCATCTCTCTTTCTCTTCCCTTATCTCCACTCCTTCCCTTTCCCTTTCTTGTAAAAGATGCGGATATGTCTTTCTCCTTAACCACGGACAAAACAACCTTGCCTGTGAATTATTGGCACCGCACTGGGAAGTTTTTTTAAAACACTGGAAATTTAAAGTGAGTTATCCAGCAGTCAGTCCATCAGAATGTTGCAAACTCAGATTGCGACTTTCTAGAAGAGACGGTGCATACTGCTTATATAAGGTGGGGAAGGCATTTCTAGTGGTCAGATTATGTACGTTTAAAACTAAACTTTTGAGTGTTTGGTGTTGCATATTTTAATAGTTTGCAGCGTAGAACTTTTGGTTTATCACTGATTTTAGGCTCTGAAAGTTTGTGTAGGTTATTTCAGTGTTTGGTTAAAGAGCATTTAAAAATTTTTCATGTTGGATTTTGGGTTGTAGATGTATTTGAAAATGAAATAACTTAGAATATTTTGTTGAACACTGTCGGCATCCTTTTATGTGCACATAAGATTATAAAACTGATTAGTATGATTTGTGATACATTCGAGCTCTTCTCTGTAACACCCATAGATGTTATGTAAGAAGCTATTCTGAGTTGTTGGTCCTTTTTGACCTGTAGAATTGTTTTATCGGTGCTTACATTTGTCAGCACACTTTAACACATTAAAATTAAGAATTGAAATTGCTATTTTTCTACCTTCCAAATACTGCTCGAGATGGTGTCACTTCTCTCAGACACTTTATAAAAGCCGGTGGGTGTGTTATTAGTTTTATTTTAAAAAGATTTTTCTGACTAATTTAATCTGGATTTACTATAGGAATTATTACACATCTGTCACGGGCCTAGGGCAGTGCTACACTCTGGTTTTTTGCTTGTTTGTTTTTGGGGGGTTTTTTGTCTTTTTCCTTTTTTATTGGTACCAGGGATCGAACTCAGGGCAGGCACTTATGCTGCTGAGCTAAATCCCCAGCCCCAGTGCTACACTCTATATCAGAGGAGGACTAGCCTCTTCTAAAGGTGAGGAAGCCGTGCCTGAGATGCTAGGTAATTTGCCAGTGGCCACGTAGCTGTTAAGTAACTCATTTGGGGTTGAAGGCAAGATCTGTCGCTGTACTTCCCACAAGAGTGTCACAGTAACTTAGTGCCAGGGTGAGAAGAGTGTACCTCAGTTACTCATTAGCATATGCACAAATGTCCAAGGCATGTTAGGGATGTGTGCTCTTTTTGCAGCGTGATTGGTACTCTATCCGTGTTCACACCTGCCACCACCCTCTTACCTCTTCGCCTGGTTAAATGCCTTATTCAAAGTGTAAAACCTCATTTGGGCAGAATATATTTTGTTAAAATTAATAGGTGATGTTGACTTATAATTCCACAATAATAACTATTTTAATGTTCTCTAGAGGCATAGATATAACTGTAATCTGGAAGGTTATGAACAGGACGAGAGCTTTTTTGGAGTATGGGAACCCTTTGATATCCCTCAGATCAAACCAGAAAATATGTTGATAGATAATTTGCCTTGTAATTATCTTCTCTCCCTTGCCTCTTCCATTTGACAGTTTAGCTTACTAATAAACATTATGTTGTATCTCCCACCTGAAAGTACAAAATACTTTTTTGGATCCAGTGTTCCACTTCAGTGACTGCCTTATTTCTCTGTTACACCTTGAGAAAGCCTAGCTTTTTGACCAAATAAACACCTGAGATAACCAAAAGCAAATGAAATCACTGTAAGGTGTGTAGCAGGAGCTCAGGAAGCCGAGATAACAAAAGGCATGATGTACTTTTTTGTATAGTTTTGAGTTATGGAAATTTGTTTGTCTCTTATGTTCAAAAATAAAATTAACAAGATGGGGGGGCTCCAAATTTTTTTTCTTTTTGTTACTTTTTTTTTAAACTCTAAAACTAAATACAAATGAATAGCAACTAATGAACCAACTTTCATCAAATAACTTAAAGTTCCAGAAGGATTAAGAAAAAAGAATCAGTTACATTTTGAACACAGGGCTCTGACCATAATCTAAAGATAAAAAAGAGCTGAAAACCTTGAACTCTGTGATAGTGTGTTATTTGTATGGCACAAGTATACTAATTTTGAAACTATTTCATGTACATTATAGAATTGAGCATATGAATAGTTGACACTTGATAGGGTTTTGGGTTTTTTTGTTTGTTTTGTTTGTTTTATTTTTGAGGCAGGATCTTGTTGCAGACAACTAAGTTAGTTAAAAATATTATAAGCTGGGAGACAGGGATAGATCCTCAATGGAATCAGTGCATACACCAGGCAGCTGCCTGGAAGCCTCCTGCTCTGGGCCAGGCCTCAAGACAAAAGACCATACAAATGCACCCATATCCTGAGGATTGATACCCTAAATAGTTCCCATCCCTTTAGGGAAGAGTCACTGCTCCTTAGGAATGCCTGCTTTCTGCATGACTTCCCCATTTGTCCCAAATGTAATCAGTTTTACCTGAACTATTGATCTTATTGGCTAACTATAGTTATGTCCCACCTCATCCCATCTGCCTTGTGAGCTCCCGGTCTTCCCCCCACCTTGAACCCATGGTTTTACTCCTACAAGAGTCCCTAAAAATGAGAGAGTCCTTGGCATCCCGCTTGGGACCCCTTCTGTCTCTCTTCAGACAGAACCTTACTTTCTCTTAATAAATATGTTCTGCTCTTAACCTCCATTGTTCCTAAAATTCATTCTTCGATTTTAGAGAACCCGAGCTTGTACTGGACATAGTAGGTCGGAAGTTTCATTCCCCTATATCAGTCTCCCTAGGTAGTTAAGGCTGCTTTTGAACTCACTGTGTGCCCAAGCTGGCCTTGAACTCACTGTGAGCCACCTGCCTCAGTTTCCCAAATTGCTGGGATCACAGGTGCACACCTCCATCCCTGCTTGGAATAAGATTTTCACTGTGGGAGAAAAGAAAACAGGGAATGGAAGAAGGCGGCAGACTCTTGTGCTGGATTGGAACTAGTGATATGTTGGGTCAGTGTGAACTCATAATTAAAAATATGTGCATACGTCTGTGTATTTCCTACCTCTTGTCTGATAAAAGAGCTGTGACTCCAGAGTACTGTAGCAGTAAACTCAACTAATGCCCACATCTGCACCGCTGATTTTAGAGCTAGAGCAGGGAAGTGCAAGCTTAGCCTTAAACATTTCATGCCACAAAGTGAGGAAACAATTTTTTTTTAAGTGATAGGGGCATATCAAAAGGATATGGGAGCTGGACTGAAGGAGTTCTCAGTAACCAAATCTGGGGAAACTTGGCCTTAAGGAAAATGAGAATCCATATGTTTATGAGAGGCCTACGTGATCACAGATTGACTTCCAGTATCCACTTCCCTAATATCATCTGTCTCTCACTACCTTGCTCACTCATTTTTAGCCATACCATTTTTTGCTGCTAAGCCAGTCAGCTAAGTTTGTTCCTGTCTCAGGACCTTTGCATTTACTGTTTCTTCTGCTTGGAATGCTTTTTCCCTTTTAAGGAGTGGCTCATTCCCTAGTTTATTCAGCTTTACTTACGTTGTTTAAAAATAGCCTTCCCAATACTCTTTAAGTACTAAAATCATGTAATTTATGTGCTTACTGTATATCTCCTAAACAGATATGGAATAAAGTATCACAGCAATGAAAACTGGCTTGTTTTGTTAGCGACTGAATCTGTGGAGCCTAGAGTGTGCCTGGCACGTGTTTGGTATTTAGGTGTTTGTTGAATGAATGGTTGAATTCATTAATTAAATTTGCCAGTTCTTTTGCTATATTTTAGCTAAAGCTGTTTCAGCTGGACAAGACAGTTTCCAGAGACTCCTAAAGCGTTAGAGCTATTTAAAGTCTTATGGTCGCGATGCTGCCCAAGCTTCTCTGGAAGCCGATAAATTACCCACTTGGAGAGTTTCACATCCTCACCTTTTGTCTGCCCTCTGGTGGAGGTCGCACTAATAAAACAGCAAATGAATGGAATGCATAGGAAGAAAACTAACACCAGGAAACTTGGTAGGTCACAAACTGGATGCTTCAGATGATTAAACCAACTTGAATTTTAAATTTTAGGGGGCTGGGGATTTAGCTCAGCGGCACAAGCACCTGCCTTGCAAGCAGGCGGTCGTGAGTTTGATCCCTGGTACCGATAAAAATGAAAAAGACAAAAATAAATAAATAAGTAAATAAATTTTAGGTAACTCCCTTTTAATCATAATATGATTGGGGAGAATTAAAAGACGATAGGCAATAGATTTAAAGACATCCATGGTTTAGGATGAAAAAAGTAAAGGTAACACATCCAAAATGTTTTGATTACTTAAAAATGATTGTGACTTAAGTATGCATTTTCCCTTAAAATATTTTTAACATTTTTTTCCACTTTGAGTTCAGGGACCTCTTCTTCTCAAATGTGGTAATAATTTCAGCTAACTTTGGTTGGCTTTCCTTGAGTGGGTTTAGACATGCAGTGGGAGAAACCAGTGTTCAAACCCTAGGAGTTAAGGCAGTCCTGTTAATCATTATTTTCACTAGCATCTTCCTGCTTGTGTCCCATTGACGGAACGGGCACTGAAGAGTTCCCTTGGGTGCAGCAGGTAGGAACAAATAAATACCGTATGTGTCCCTCAATAGCATTTTCCCACTATGGGTTGTGGAAAAGCTTTTTCCCTCAAAATGTCTGAGATACAAATGTCATTTGATGTATTTCAAAATGGAGATTGATTTCTGAAACTTATTTGCTATTTAGTTGCTAAAATAATGCAGTTTTTCTTACTGTCTGTTTAGTAGTTAAGGCAGTATACAGTTTAAAAGTCTTTTTCCCAAGTTTAGCTTTTGTGGGGTTGGTTCTTCTACTGTATATATAGCTGACTATAGACAAAAGAAAAGCTCTCACCATCATGCTCATCATCCTGTAGATGTCTGAAAAAGGATTGGTTAGGGGTTCTCAGTGCTGGCCTCTTTGCTGGTCAGTACTTGACCTCTCACATTCTCTTCTTAATAGCTTTCCAGTATTTGGTCATGTAAGTGTACCATATTTGCTTTTATGTTGACTTCTGTTTTTAATTTTTGTCTAACAGTTGGCGTATGAATATTCTGAAACATTAAGTCTCACCAATTCAAATATGTCATGATTTTAGAAGCCTTGCTATTTCTATTCTCTATCATTTAGCTTGTCATAAGTTTTCAGAATCTGTCAATTCTGTTAGTTTCTCTAGAGCAGTCTTTGAGTTACCGTTTAAACACGTTTACCTAGGTATGAAGAGCTGGCTTCAACTGTCTGGTAAAGTGAAATTAGAAACCCAGTAATGCAGCATGAGCTGAATGAGGCTTTATTGTCTTAACTGGCGTGTCACACAGAGTGTGTATGTTACATTTAGGATAGTGAAGCCTTAGAGTGACCAGTTTTTATAAGAAGTGTTTTAGATATTATTATACTAGAATTCTGTAAGCTAGGTTATGTGTTTAAATGGTACATGGTAATTACTAAGGAAACTGACGTTTGCCAGCAGTGGGTCTGGAGTATGTACTTACATAGAAGGATCTAAAAACTGAATAGAGTATACATACAAGTCCGCAGTAGCTGTTAGCTTGTGGTTGGCTAACCAAGGGAGTCTTTTACACTTAGCCTTCCTCCTGCTTTTGTGCCAGATAATCCTCATATGTATTACAGGTCTGTGATAGGTTACTCAGAATTTAGAAATGCAGAATGCTCTGAAAAGTACAGCACCCCCTGCTTCATGAATTGTTTAAGTGGTAAAACCTAATACGACCTGAATCATGGTGTGACACAGAGTGATCTGAAGTTATCCAGTCTGTTTCTCCCTGCCTACTATTAACATGCTTGCATTTTGCTGTAGAATATTAATTCTTAATTGTATGAGGTGCTACTCCAGAATCCTGTTTGGATATTTTGCCATATATAAGGAACACATTTGTTTATTTTTGTTTTTTTGAGACAGTCTCACCGTATAGTTTAAGCTGGCATTGAATTCTGTATGTAGTCCAGGCTGGTCTTGAACTTGTAGTGACCCTCATATCTCAGCCTTCGAAATGCTGGGACTATAAGCATGTACCACCACAACTGGTGTAGCACATACTTTTAAAACCTGAAAGCTCTGAAGTTCTAAAACTTATCTGGCCTTAGGGCTTAGGGTAATGGATTGTGGACCTACCTGTATAGGTATTTATACGTTTATCTTTCCTTTTTAGGCTTAAATTCTTTGAGACCTGGTTCTGAATTACATTCATATGTAGCCCTGGTTCCTGACATATTTAGTAAATGTTTGGTGAGGGAATAAACTGGCAGAGCATAACAGCTAGGTGAAGGGAAACAGGCTACGTAGCAGTGCCTTCTTTATTTCCTGGAACACAAGACACACAAACTCTTTGCAGTTAACAAGTTGAGTTGTTTTACTTTGGAGATACTTAAAAATGCTCAAGATGGTATGTGATTGTAAAATATAAACAATGCCTTTTGCTGCTATTTGTGCACCACCAACTTCTCCTTTCCTCCCTTACCACTTGCTACATGTAGATCTAGATTTTTGGCTAACTTCTTGAAAAAAGAAATACTTTTCAAGAGTTTCCACCAGTTTGTGGAATACCTGGATTGGGGTGGGCGTTCATTTTTAAATTTCTTAAGAATGTTAATAAAAATTTGAAACGCCTTATCTGGTTCATTGCCTTTCCTGATTTCTTTGTTGTGAATTTGTTTTGAGGCAAAGCTTTCCTCAGGCTGGCCTCAGACTTGCAATTCTCTTGCCTCATCCTCCCAAGTGGTAGAATTATGGGTGTGCTCACTTCAACCAGCTTCATTATGGTTTTTAAAAATTATTTTATAAAGTATAAGAGACATAAACTGGATGGCAAAGGGAAAAGTATAGAGTGTTAGAAAATTAATAACAAATTTAAATTCTGTGATGAATGCTTTTGGAAGTGAAAATAATTTATACTCAGTTGTTTAAAGTGGCTTAAAATATTCTTTCATGCCTTCTACGAGCTTTTATGATCAATTTGAAAATTATTAGTAGCTAAGAAGGGTTTGGATTTCCTTGTCTTGTATAGATTAAAATAGCTGCTCTTTAACACAGCAGTATAATTGTACGTACTGCATAATGCCTTGCTTTGGTAAAAATTCTGTGGACATTTTAGGATGTGGAGTAAGAAGGCCATTTGAATTAATGCAGCTGTATTTTTTCCCATTTTATTTAACAAATTGGCTTGGGTACAATGGCTCATTGGTATCTTTTGATATTTGTAACTGGTACAGCTGAACTTTTACAAGAGAATTGATATTCTGCTTTCTGTTCAACTTAACAATGCTTTCACTATATGGTAGAGTTACTTAAAATGTGTTAACTGAATCAAATATTCATGTTAAAAGAGCTTAGTCAAGAAGTTACAGTAGAGGAAGGAAGCTAAGGGCCTGCCTGCGAGTCAGCCAGAGTAGGGAATGGGCAGAACCAGGAAAGAAGCTAAACCCCTGCCTGTGAGCCAGCCGGCCCGCGGGCAGGGGCCATAAGAAACACACACACACACACACAGAGAGAACTGGTTTGGAGGAACTGTATTGATTGACTTTGCAAGCCTAATGCTAGTAGTCTGAGCAATTATTTAGAGGACAACAGTATGGCGTAGAGTAACTATGGTAGATTTCCTACTGTCTTATCACTGTTGTGATTTGTTTTATCGCTCTATTTTATTCCCTTTAAAATTTAATTTTAAAAAATGTTACAGCAATTGAAAGTAAAAGTGCTGTGTATATCAAATAATTTCTGGTAAATTATTAAATTGCTTTTGCAGTTTCAATGCCACTTCAGAGATTTATTGTGACAAAAGTTCTAATCTGACCTACCCCAAAAATCACCGTTCGTGAAATCCCTTGACTATTACATTTGATTCTCTTAAGGAAGGTAGGAATAACTATATATTTCTCCTTTTTTCTTTCTTTTTTCCAAGGAGGAAATTAGCTGGCTGAGGTAGAACCCTGGAAAACATAAATTTAAGAAACAAATGAAGTGAAGGGCCCACAAAAATATAGAGAAAAGAAGTTAAGTGCAAGAATGAATGAATATGAGATCATGAAACCAAAATAATAAAATTTAGAAGGGAGGATTCTCTGGCAGATTCAGCAAATTGAATGAGAAGAGGCAAATGGCAAAGTAGTTAAGAGCCTGGGTTTCAGAATCTATATTCTTGGATTCAAATCCCAACACATCTTCTGATGTTAAGTGATTACTGAACTTGTCTAAGCTTCCATTTCTTTTTAATTTATTATTTAATTTATTATTTAAGTTCCCAATGGACTTCAGGTGCAAGAGATAAGTTAATTATAAATATACTCAATTTACTAGGCTGGATGACTTGTAGCCATTATTCCCAGCATCTGGGGCAGCAAGGTCCCTGGAGCCTAACAATTGGAGGCTAGTATGGATAACAGTGATGCAAAATACTATCTTTGAAGTCTACATATAACTTTCTTTTGTATTAATTTAAAAATTTTTATTAGTACATGTTTGCAATACATAATACTTACATTGCTCTTGGGGAACTGGTACATACATATAATACATCTTAATTCCTTTTCATCTCCTTTCCCCCCATCTCTTGCTCCTTTCTTTTTTTTTTTTTGGTACATGTTTGCAATACATAATGTTTACTTTCCTTTGTACCAGCAGTAGATACATTGTTATGACTGTATCTTGACTGCATTGTTTAGAAGGCTTTGGAACCAAGTTGTGGAAAATTTGAAAAATTTCAGAGATGTTGGGTAGAAAGTCTTAATGATACAAGCAGGGTTTGATGAATAATCCTGATAGGAGCACAGAAGACCAGAATGCTAGTAGGAATGTGGACAATTAAAGTGAGGCTTATAAGGCTTTAGTTGAGACTAAGAACTCTATGGAAACTGCATTAGAGGCTATGCATGTTTCATTTTAGCATAGAGTTTGTGTTTTGTCCACGTCTTAAGACTTTGTATGAGATTAAATTTGAAGGTGATACACTAATCTGACAGGGAATACTTCAAGGCAGCCCCGTGTTCAGGTTGCAGCATGAGTGTGCCTTGCTGTGTTTACCCAGATTTACAGTGAGAATCAGGAGCAAAACATGGGACCTTCTGATTTGAAAAATGTGCAGCTTTCCCAGAATGGAAGCACCTGTAAAGTTGAGGCCAAGGAAAAAAGATTGCTAGAAAGATTAACATTAAAAAGAAGTCAAGTACAATAAGTCCCCAACTTACATTTCATTTTAGGAGAAGGTGCATAAGTGGAATTCATTTGTCTTATACAGTACACCTGTGAAAGCTTGCAATTCTAATGTTCATGTCAAAACTATAGAATATGTGTCTTGCAGGCAACTCAGGAAATGGCCTAACTATTCATTGCAAGCTCAAGGGTGTAAAAGCATAAAACTCCTTTGAAAGACTTTGAAAGAAGAGAGCCCCAGGATACCTTGCTCATTTAGTGCCACTTAGAGGAGTGTTCCCCTCAGCTCAGCTATCAAGGCATTCAAAGGCCTCTGTCTATGCGGTTCAAGGAGGCCTGGCTGTTGCTCAGGCTGGCTGTAGACTTTGGCATCATCCACATGGTGCTGAGTTTTCAGGACTGCAGAATATAAGAGATACGGGGTTATGGAGGCTTCCACCCAGACTTCAGAGGAAGATGTGGAAGATCGGGCAGTGTACCCCTGAGAGAGTGATGCATGGAGCTATGAGTGAATCCAGAGATACAGGGGGAGTCCCCAGGAATTTGGAATGTGGAACATCTATTGAAGAAACTGTAGGCAGCAAGCATGTGGAGCCAGACCAAAAGAGAGGCCATGTAGGCTACAGCACTAAGGCCATAGAGAAAAGGCTGCCCTTTGTAGCTTACATCCCACCACCAGTTGCCCCACTGTTGGAGACTTAATGTTTGTCCTGCTGTGTTTCAGCATTGCTTTGGTCCACTTCCTTTTTATTCTCGTTTTTCACTTTTGGAATGAGAATGAGAACATTATTTGTGGACCTACAACTAAGAGTTTGCTTTCAGTCTCAGAAGAGACTTTGAACTTGGACTTTCAGGCAGTGCTAGAACTGTTGAACTTTGGCAACTTTTAGAGGTGAATTAAATGCATTTTGCATGAGATACGAACTTTTTGGGAACCATGCCTGGAATACTATGCTTTAGATCTAAAATGTCTTCCAAAAGTTTCAGATGCTGGAAGGTGGGCCCTGGTTAGGAAGAGGTAGGTCGCTGGGAGTGTGACGTAGTAGGTTATATGCTTTCCTTTCCATGCCCTTCTTCCCTTGGAGCCAACCAACCATGGACTAAACACACAGGAAACAATCAAATAAACCTCTCCTTTGAGTTGCTTATGTGGAATATGTTGTCAGAGGGAAAGCAATTGATACTTTTCCATAAATAAATTGTATCTTATTTTAATGTGCATTTCCCTGATTTGTGATGTTTAGTAACATTTCATTTACCTATTGGCCTCTGCAGATTTCACTGTGTGGTTTTCCAGTTAAGAACTTTGCACATTTTTCTATTGGATTAGTATTGTTTTTATTGTTAGTTTGAAGGAATTGGTTTTAAAATCCTAAGTGTTAAATCCTTCATTTGAATTTTACCTTGCAACTATCCTTTCCAAGTGTGAAGCTTTTTCTCTGTTTCTTAGGGGCGAAGAAGGAACTCCACATCAGAAACACACTGCACTGACTGGCTCCTGTAACTAACCTTTCCTTCTGTCCTCAGTCTTTTTATACTTAGGGATAATTGTAACAATCAGCAACAGCAGATGTGGTTGGGGTACAGTTGATCACTGAGCTTTTATGCTGGTAGGGAACGTGTGCTTTCCGCTTTTGTAGATTGGAATTGTTTGATACCTCTTTGTCTCCAGCTTCAGGACCCATGCACCAGATAGGGATCTTGGGAGAAAAATCCTACTCAATTTTCTGTTACACCTATAACAAATACAGATGGAAAAGTTTTATATTTGTTTATAATTGCTTCCTTTTTCATTAATTCAAGGAAAGTCTGGTCATTAAGAGATTATTTTTTGGATTACTCCCTTGCAGATTGGCATCTTGATTACTTTGAGCTTTATGGAAGGCTCTGAGCTGATTTATGCTGCAGCTGGTCAGCCTAACTGGGACCCAGGGGAGAGTTTCTTCAGTAGTGGGTGACTATTTGTCTTACTGATTCTCTCCTCACTTACCCATCTTAATTTTCATGTTCTCTTTTTCCCCATATTGGTTTCACAGAGTTTTAAAAAATACTTTACCATGTTCCTGATTTTCATCTTTTGTTAAACTGACTTTACAAAGGAGCTGCAGGAAAGCAACCAGTAGAAAGATGATTTTGCTTTCTATTAATTAATAGAAGTGCCCATAGAGGAATTCATGTCTCAGAATTTGAGCATGTTGCAGGCACAGTTTGAGGGAACTACTTAATAAACTATACTTGATACAAAAATATTCCCAAGAAGCCTAAATTTTTATTACACTTTAATTTTATATATATACACATCTACATACAGTTTGGCAATTTGTTTGGAACTTCATCTTCAAAATATAATTTACCGCTGGTCATGGTGGCACATGCCTAGAATCCTAGCACTCAAGGCTGAGATAAGAGAATCATTGTGAATTCAAGGCCAACCTGAACTACATAGTTGAAGCCTAGGCCAAAATACATGAGACCTTGTCTTAAAAAACAAAACAAACAAACAAACAAACATAATATACTAAGACTTCTCAAATGGGTTTCACCTAGTGCGTTTTATGGCCTCGTTTTACCCTGTTAGATTTAGCTTCTAGACTTGTGGATATAAAACTAGTGGTCAATTTAAATACCAGTTGAACTGAATCAGTGTGGTGCTGAGTATGGATGGCCCACCTAAGGAAAGTTGCCAGCATACAAAGGAGACCTGGAGAGGAAGAGTAGCATTGTGGGTTCTCCTTAGTGGTGGTATTAAATAAAGCCTTGGTTCTCCAGGAAAAGGCTATCACCCTGGCTTCCTGATACAAACTCTGCTGTTCTTATCCTCAGAGGAACTCAGAACCTGACTGTCACAGAGGATGACTGGGGTACTCTTCGGTGGTCCTTATTTTGAGCATCTCTTCCCAGCTCCAGGGCAGAACCCTCAACCTACAATCACAGATCCTTCACCCCATTAGCACAGACTTTCTAGCTTCCATTGCTGACCAAGGCCTTCCCAGCACAGAAAGAGACTTGCATGAATCATTGTCACAGGCTATGGACCTCCAGTTGAACTCATGGGGGCCATTGTCACAGGCTCTAGGTTTTCAGCAGGACATTGTTGTGGGATCCACGCCCTCAGCTGGATTCTCTAGGTCATTAGTATGTGGACAGATTTCCTGCACTTCTTGTATTTGACTCTGGGTGACTATCATAAAATAATACTATAAATTATGTGTCCTGTATATAATTGTTTTCCTTGCAACCCCTGACTACAACAGAGCTTATCTGGGAGTAGCTTGTAATCTGTGACTTTATGCTAGATTCACATTTTTTAGTACTTTATGCTAGATTCACATTTTTTAGTACTCTTAGAAAACCAACAATTGGGGCCAGAGATTTATTTAGCTCAACAGCACAAGCGCTTGCCTGGTAAATGTGAGGTTTGATTCCCCAATACCAACAACAACAACAAAAAAACCCTAACAGTTGTTACATGAGAAAAAAATTAACATACAGAATCTGTATAAAGTCTTCTCACAAGTGGCAAAGCTAATTCTTTTATTTTTTTAAGAATGAAAGGTTTGGGGCTGGGGATTTAGCTCAGCAGCATAAGCGCCTGCCTTGCAAGCAGGCAGTCGTGAGTTCGATCCCTGGTACCCATAAAAACGAAAAAGACAAAAAAAAAAAAAAAAAAAAAGAATGAAAGGTTTCACTTTTTAGCAATAGAAAGGAAAGAGGAGGGTGAATGGGGGAAGACAGCCTTGACCTTACCCTAAGAAAGTTTGCACTTCTTTGGCACAAGCATCACAAGGGGTCTGGCTTTGCAGTTTAGAAACATTTTTCAGGCTGCCTCTTGCCTTACAACTAACTGGCTGCTTCCTTCCCATCATGTCTGCTTGAACTTAGCTGAACTCTGCTAGATACAAATTAGATTGGAGAACTGAGAATCTTACTTGAAGAAATAGGTCATGTGCCCGTAAATCTAACCAGAAGCTCTTACTGAAGGACAGTAAGTGATGGTGAGATGTGTAGCCAAGAATATTTTTCTCAGTTTTATTAGTGTATGTTTGTAATACCTCATAAATACATTCAGCATGGAGAAATTGGTACATATACATATCATGATCATGATACCTACCATGATCCTGTTTACTTCCCCTCCTCTTCCCTCCCTTCTGTCTCCATCTTTTGATTCCCTTCGCATCATTCCAGAGGACCAACTCATTGTTTCATTAATTCTTTATATTGTTTTTTTGAGTCTGGATTTCATTAATTTTTAAATTTTTTTTAAAAATTCTATTGGTTTCAGATATGGGTTGTTTTTGTCTTTCTAGCATCTTGAGATACATCCTTAGGTTATTTGGGGCCTCTCTATTTTTCACAGGTGAATTTTTATAGCTTTAACCTTCTGTTTTAAAACTGTTTTCCTTGTGTCCCATATATTTTGATATGTTGTGCTTTCATTGTTTGAATCTAGGAATTTTATTTCTTTCCTGATTTCTTTTGTGATGTACCTATTATTCAATAACGTATTTAATATCCATGTGCTAGTGTAGTCTCTATTTTCTTTTGCTGTTAATTTCTAGCTTTAGTCTGCTATAATCTAGTAGTATACAAGGGATTATCTAAATTCTTTTGTATTTACTTAAGGATGCCTTGTAGCCCCAGGTATGGTTTGTTTTGGAAAAAGGACTATTTGAAAAATATGTATTTAGTTACTGCTGGGTCAAAAACTCTTAAGAGAGATTTGTTAAATCCACGTGTTTGACGGTGTAGTTTAACTACGGTAGTTCTTTGTTGATTTTTTGTTATTGTTCCTTGTCTGGTTGGTCTAATTGTGATGGGGGCTCCTACGGTTATATTGATCTGTTTATTTAGATCCCGTAGTTTTCCTTTTTCAAAGTTGAGTACACAGCCATTTGACATTGGACATGTGGTGCATAGATATTTACAATGTTGCCTCTTCCTGTTAAGTCATTTCCTTTACCAGTATAGAGTGGCCATCTTTGTCTCTTCTGATCAGTTTTGGCTTCACGTGAGCTGTGTCTAAATAAGATAGGGATGGGAGAGTAAAATCAATTAAAAATGTGTTCAGTACATGTAACAAATCCCCGCAATGAATGTAATCACTGTGTACTGCAAACATGAACTAGTAAATTAAAGAAGAAAACAAAATAGCTATTCTTGCTCCGGCTGTGGTAAAATGGAAAATCATTTTCCATCCTTTGGCTTTTAGTTTGTGTATTTCCTTTTGAATGGGGCATGTCTCTTGTAGGTAGTATATGATTGCATTTCCTTTTTTATCTAGTCTGTCAGTCTGTGTCTTTTAATTGGGGAAGCGAGATCACTGACATTAAAAGTTGTTGTTGTGGGGCTGGGGATTTAGCTCAGCGGCATAAGCGCCTGCCTTGCAACCAGGCAGTCGTGAGTTCGATCCGTGGTACCAATAAAAACTTTCAAGACAAAAAATAAAAAATAAAAAAAGTTGTTGTTGTGTTTATTGAATCATATCATGGCATTGTTTTTGAGTGCGATTCTTTCACTTTTTTCCTTTTGTTTAACTATGCTCCCAGTTAGATGTGTACTTTCCTTAGGGCTCTTTGGTGCTGGTGGCCTCCTTGTCTGTCTAAGATTCTCTTAAATATTTTCTGCAATGCTGTTTAGTTGTCATGTGTTTCTTTAGGATTTCTTTGTTGTAAAAAGTCTTCTTCATCAGTTTTGAAGGCTAAGTTTTCAGAAAGTAAAAGTCTGGGTTGATGTTTAGGGCTTGAAAACTTGCCTTTATAGTGAGCTCAAGGTCATCCTGTACTATGTAACACGACCTTTTCTCCAAAAAAACCCTTATTTTATAAAATTAAATTATTTTATAAAAATATAAAATAATTTAGCCATAATAACATAGAGTCAAATTTAGCTAAAAATTAATGGTACTCAGTAGTAATAATAATAATAATGGAGTAGCAAAAGGAAACTAAAAGAAGTAAAACTTGAAAAAGAGAAAAGGAAGATGAGAAAGGGAAGAAAAAAGTGAGGTAAAAATACTGCTAAAGAATTAAAAAGTTAACAAATGAAAGTAACAAAGGAAAGCAAAAGAATAAAAATAAAGAGCAAAAGACAGGGAAAAATGAAACGAAAACCAAAGAAAGAAAGTACAAAAATCTGTTTTGGGGCAGTTGTGGGGCTGGAATCTACCAGATGCGGGTGGCAGCAGTGAGTGACAACTGTGGCCTATTCTGTCTCCACACCTAGCGGCCTTCCAGAAGGCTCCATTTCCTGAAGGATTCCCTCCCTCCTAGCAGCCATCCTGGGTACCAGGCCTTACATATATGCACCTTGTGGACTCTTAGCCAACCATATCATTCCGAGCCTGAACCTCTAAGGCACGTGTGCATTGCACAATGCAAGATGCATTTTCTCCATCCACAAGTGTCTCCAAAGTCTTAACTGTTTCAACACTGCTTAAAAGTCCAAGTCTTGGGGCTGGGGATTTAGCTCAGCGGCATAAGCGCTTGCCTTGCAAGCAGACAGTCGTGAGTTGATCCCCGGTACCGATAAAAAAGACAAAAGACAAAAAAAAAAGTCCAAGTCTTTTCCAAGATTCAAGCAAATCAACTGTGAGCTGCTATGTTACATACTTCCAAAGTACAGTGGTGGGAGAGGTACTGGGTAAACACTCCAAAAGGTAGGAATAAGAAAAATATTAAGAAGACCAAAATTCAGCAAGACAGACACTAAATCCTAAAGCTTCTTATCTGGATCCATTGCACAGTGTGGTGGGATGAGAGCTGTGAAGGGCTTCTGCAGCTCCATGCCTTCTCACTTGCAGAGTGAGGTTGTAACCCTCACTCTGTTGGGTGGGGTCTGCATGCTGCTGGCAGATTTCCCTCATGAGCACTGCACATTGCTGGTGTTTTCCCCTTCACTGAGTCTCCACTACAGCTTTATTCCCACATCTGCATTACACATCGCCCTGCTGGGACTACAGGGACCCTGACCCAACAGCACATCTCCCAGCTACCGAAGTTTTCTTTCAAAATATGGTGAAAGCTACCTTGATCCCATGACTCTTACATTCTGCATGCCTGCAAAAAGCAGTGCATTGATGATGCCAGGGTCTACTGCCTGCATGAGCTGGGTCCATTTGAACCATGGTTGCAGCACGCCCCCTGCAAGGGAGAGACTTGGGTGTGTTAGGTGCTGATGATAAGCATTTAGTTGAAAACCAGAGGCTCTTCACAGATTATTTGCTGAATGAAAGTGGGGAACATTAAAGTAAAAAGATTACACTATTAACTCCCACACACACTGACCAGAATTAGCTTCACTAATAGTAACACAGCATTAAGTTTATTCTGCGGCACTGTAGTATGAAGTGGTGGCATCATCTAGGATTCTTGCTAAATCCATATATTGAACCTGGATATGTTCTAGCCTACAGACATTACTTCCAGTTTATACTCAGCATAGAGGATAAAGAAGTTAACCCAGTGTCAGACATTCTAAGAACAAGGGTCTTTGTCTATTAAATCAGCATCATAGAGAAAAAGAAGCCAGAAGGGCCTTGAGGAATATGAGCAAATGTATTGCTAGTTCTTAACTGAGTCTTTATTTGAAAAATCTGATGTAAGAAGACAATGATAAAAGAGTCTCTCATATGCTTCTGAAATGGTAATTCCTTCTTTTGGTTCTGAGATTTATTCTAATTTGTTATAATGAATTTTCCTTTACTTCCTAAGCTATTTCAGATCATTTTTTATTTACAGCAGACCAAAGCATCTTATGTGCTGGGCATGTAACAAAGAATAAAACTAAGAACCTGCCTCAGTGAGCTTACATTTTTATCAGGAGAAAACAAGTTCAGTAAATACACACTAAACAATGTTGACTCTTACCGTGAAAAATAAAGCAGGGCAAGTAGCCTAAAGTGGGGGAGTGGTTGGGTTCCTGTGTGCTGTCAGCAAAGACTCCTCTGAGAGGGTAGTGGTTGAGTGACATAAGGGAACAAGCAATGAACATGTCAGGGGTATGAGTAGTCCAGGTCGAGGGAAGAGTAAATCCAGAGACACCAAGCACGCAGTCATGAGTTCTATCCCCAGTGCCAAAAAAAAGAAAGAAAGGAAAACTTAATACTGAATTTCAGAACACATCAATCAGGGGGCAATAATACTTTGCAGATTGTCATCCCCAAATCATTCACCCAGAGCAAAAGACCTCAATACCAGCACAAATCTTTCTCTTCAGTGAACTTGGAGAAATCAATAGTATAACCATCTTAACTGTTTTTAATCTTTCTTTTCAGTGAATTCAGGGAAATCAGTAGTATAACTATATTACTGTTTTTAAATAGATATACATACACATACTTATGTTTCTTTTGGCTTCTCACACTAATGAGACAATATAATGTTTTCACATGTGTATCTTATTTCACTAATGAGTATGGTCTCAAGTTGCCATCCTGGATAATTTTTAAAGAATAACTGGCATAATTTGCTGATGGGTTAGATGGAGCGGGTAGGAAGAAAACAAATAAAGAGGATTCCAAGATTTTTTAGCTTAAACAGTTGGAGGATGGAAGTGCCATCTGTGTGATAAAGAAACCTTAGAAGTAGGATGGGATTCAGTTGTTTTTTCACCTTGCTTGAACAATGAACTTTGAAAAGGTTAAGCTTCAGAAATTTTTAAAAGTAAATAAGATTGGCAACTGTGGGAATCAGTTTTGAAGTAATAAGTTTGAGGTACATATACATACATCCAACTGGAGATGTTTATTGCTTCCCATTGAACTATTGTAAAGTATTTCTCACCGGACATTTATATAGTTCTGATTCCTGTAATCTAGTCTTACACACTCAGCTCAAGATTTTGCTTCCATCTTCTGCTTGCTATCAACCTAAAATTAATGACAAAACCAAAATTCCAAAATAAAGGGTTTTTCCTAGAATAGTACATTTGTGTGCTTTGGGGGACCATCAGTACATCAAGAAAAGGTTAGAGCAGGGAAATTTTTAAGGAAAAAAGGGGCAAGCTCATGTAGGTTGTTTTGAAACTAGGACTTGTAGGAGTAGTATTTAGCTGATTGGGCAAGGCAGCTGTTACTGGGCAAGTTTCCTTGCACATGTGGCTCATCTGAAATACCGTGGTTTTGAGGAATTCCTAAGATGATTCCTTTATGAGCATCTGTGGACTCTTTCATGGCCTGTGTCTCCATTTTGCAAGAGTTTGACATAAGTGACTTGATTTTTGGTACTGACAATATCCATCCACATTCCTCAAAAAACCTTTCTCTGAATAATCTAGATCTGTATTTCTTATTCACTTAAGTTCCAGTAACAATTGACTATTTGAGTTTTAGAAGAAATGTTTGTTATACGTCAGTATTTCGTACGTAGACTAAGATGCAAATGGAATACTGAATCTCTCTGTCTCTCCTTTCTAACAGTTGCTCTCCGGTAATTCCTGAATTAAATTGAAAGGATGAGTGAACTAGAACAACTGAGGCAGGAAGCGGAGCAGCTGCGGAATCAGATCCAGGTGAGAACATTTTCATTTCTTTCAAAAGTTTAATGCTTTTTGTCTAGTATAAGGCTAAAATGGTCAGTATGTTTTTAACATGTCTAAAAATCATTCCCAAGAAGTACCAGCACAAATGGCTTCTGTGTTCCTGAGAAGTTAATAATGTATCTGCAACCCCAGATGAAAGACAAACATAATACTGTTCTTATTCAAACACCTAGAATCATAGATTTTTGGAAAATACAACAAGGCAGATATTATCACATGTAGTAGGACAATATTAATCTCTAAAATATTGGATTGCAGCATCATTAAAAATAAGAGGCAGAATTAAGATGTCTGATATCTTAATTTTGGAAACGAATTCAGAACAGTAAAAAGGATGTAAAACAAATACTTAGACCAGGCATGGTGGTGCATGCATGTAATTCCAGCACTTGGGAGGGTGAGGCAGGAGGACTTCTGTAAATTCCAGGTCAGCCTGGGCTGCATAGTGAGTTCAAGGCCAATTTGTAATACATAGTGAGACTGTCTCAAAAAAGAAAGGAGGAGGGGCAAAGCAAAGCTCTAGCTTTATTTTATTATATATTTATTTGGTGGGTTATTTTTTCTTTTTTTCTTGGAGATAGGTACTCACTATATAGTTCAGGCTGACCTTGAACTCGTTTTGTAGCCCAGGCTGGCCTCAAAACACTTTGCGATCCTAATGCCTCAGCCCCCTGAGTGCTGGAATTACAGGTGTGCATCACTATGCCTGGCCAGATACTATAGCTTTATCAAAATTAAGATACTCTTAGAACTTTAAACCCTAATAGGAGGAGGAACAGATGTCAAATGCAACAGTATAACCCATGAGGACAACTGGGAAAGAAGGTGCCTGCAGCAGCTATCTGTCTAATAGGAGCAGGGCGCACCCTCTGAAAGGAACAACTCCAACAATCCCTTCTTTGGAACAGTGGGAAAGATGCTTGCTTGTACTTGGTTGACTCCAAGGGATATCAAGAAAAGCAGAGCAAAGAATGAAAGGACATAGGAAAGGCCCTTGGTAAGCAGGTGGAGGAAAGAGTGAATTATGAATCATCTAGCAGCTGCCTGCTGCTTTTTGTACAAAAGAGTAAAAACTTAAATGACTTTCTGATGTAAACAACTTTTGCAGTAGCTGTTTCAGAAAAGCTTAACAGATTTACAAGTAAAAAATAAAATCTATGTAGATATATGACAAGAAAAAAAGAAAGAGGTAAAAGAAGGGATGGCTGCAACACATGAGAAAAATGTTGCTTTGCGAGTATAGTGAGGTCCTAATGAGCACGGGTTGACAGGAATTCAAGGAATTTAATGATTTCATCATGAATAATGACTCTGGGTTGATATTGTACAGGTCTGAACAAAGTTGTCGAAACAAAGGAGAGATTTCTTTGCTTGAGATTTCAGAGAAGACTTGACAAGCTAATTTCTGCATTAGAGGTTACAGTTGAGTATCCTTTATCTGAAATGCTTGGGGCCAGAAGTCTTTCAGATTTTTTTAAAATTCTGGAATATTTGCATACACATAAAGAGATCTATAGGACTTGGGGCTCAGGTCTAAAAATGATGTTTTTGTTTCTTATGCATATAGCCTGAAGGTGATTTTACATGTCTTTAGTGGGCTTGCATTTTGCTTGTAACCTGTTACCTGAAGTCAGGTATAGAATTTTCCACTTACAGTATGATGATGATAGCAGTGCTCAAAATGTTTCAGGTTGGAGTTTACAGATTTTGGATTTTCAGAGTAGAGATGCTTAGTCTTTACTGCCACCACCAGAATGGATTGTCTGCCGTTTCTGTTTTGTGCCACTTACTCCAGATGCTGAGCAAAAGCAGCTGATGCTTGGCCAAATGTATGTCCCATGCCCATCTCATTTAATCCTCATAGCAACCAGGTGAAGCAGATAGTGTTGCTTCATTTTATAGTTGAGGAAATCAGTGAGATTAAATAACTTTTCAAGGTAACACTAGTGTTAAGCAGGTTTCAGAGCAGGTATGTTTTGAATGTTTTGACTCCAGGGCCTGTGCTTTGTCACTGAAGATGCACCGTTTCCCAGGCTATCTCACACCCCTCCCTGCAGCTGTATCAGCACAAGTGCCATTCCTGAACCATGTATGGTGCTCAGGAATGTTACTATTCCTGAACCGTGTATCATGCTTTCTTACTTCACTGGCTTTTGTCAGATTGTTTCCTTTGCCTGGAATTATATTGCCTATGTTTTGCTGTTTGGAATCCTGTCTGTTGAATCCTACTTCTCCTTTAAAAGCTTTATAAGAGTCCTCCTGTTGGATTCATTCTCTTTTCTTTATTGAAAGGCAGAATGGCATAGTGCAGCGTGTATGAACTCCTTTTTATTACTTTGTGATCATAGGCACGTTTCTTAACTTTCCTCGTGCAAGAATGCCAGTGCCCACTTTATAGGTTTATGCAGAGGAGTAAACACATAAAGGACTTAGACTAATACAAACCAGTGGCAGTTCGTTACTTGTGTGACATTTTAGACTTCTGTGACAGGGATAACCATAGCCTGCCTTGTATTTTTTAGCTCCTTGTACACATTCACCCTTGTGATTTATAATTACTTGTACTTGCATAGGAAATGATGTCTTAATCATTTCCCAAGTTCAGTGTCATGGGCACAGGTGTTCACTGAATCATATCCCATGATTTCAAGTGACTTTGTGTGTGTAAAACACCATGTACTTGTCTCCTTGGTTTAATCACGTCACACTGTACTTAACGTCCATTCTCCTTTTTTTTTTCCTTCCCCTCCTCTCCAAAAATATAATCTTAATATATTTTTTCTCAACTATAAGGTAAATACATGACTTAATAGAATGTGTGCTATTTAATGTAATAAATGACTCATTATAAACTCAGTACAAATGAAAGGACACATTTAGTTTTCTTTTTTTAGGTGCTCATATAAGTATTTTTATTTCATTGAAAAATTTAAATATGAAAAGTCAAAAAGCAACTCTTTTCTTTAGTATCAATATAAAATGCCACATTTGTTACACTATACTAAGATGTACCTCAGTAGCCAGCACAGTTACTATAGCAAAGCTGGTTGATTTAGCTTCTGCCACTTCATGCAGAGCTAAAATTCTGTTTTCTTTTATGATTGTTACTTCTTTGATTTAGAACAAGAAATATATCAACTTTTTTTTCTTTTATTTTGCGCAAATGTTAATATCAGGTCTTACATTTTTCGTTGTAGTAGACAATATAGACTTCTTTTACATGCAGTTTTACAATGAACATTAGTGCTCATGAGAATAAATTCTCATTTGAATAATGTACACTAGCAAGTGATTGCTGCTAAGCTACAGGAAGCATTTGTATATTCCAACACAATGTTTTAATTTTTGGTACTGATTTTTACTGTAGCTCAAAAATTTTCATTTATAGTTTTAAAGTTGTATTATTAATCTAATGTGAGCTGTATGATGGCAGAGCATTTTTATTTGTCCAGTGCTGAGAGTGGTCCCACATGCATCACGTTCAACTGAATTTTTACTGAAGACTGAAGACTGAATCAAGAAAGATGGCCTAGGGGCTGGGAATTTAGCTCAGCGGCATAAGCGCCTGCCTTGCAAGCAGGCAGTCGTGAGTTCGATCCCTGGTACCGATAAAAACGAAAAAGACAAAAAAAAGAAAGATGGCCTATTTGAGACTGGCCTAGGCTACTAAGTGAGCCCAAGTCCAGCCTGAACTGCATAGCGAGACCGTATCTCAAAAAGACAAAAAGAAAGATGATCTAAACAATGATCATTTTGAGGAAGTTTGAAATCAGAGAATCATTTGTTTTTGGTTTTTGGTTTTTGGTTTTTTTGCCTTTTTTTTTTTAGAATTATAGTCTTCAATTCCACAATTTTTAGAACATGGCTCAGGCCATCACTGTCATTTCTTGAAATTCTTTAACCTCTAACTTTGAAGATGGAGCAAAAAAAGAAAGAAATTCTTTAACCTCTATGAAAGTGAGCTAAATTATTCCTTACCAAGTGAAGTCTCTAAATCTGTAATTTGTGTGAGAATCATATTTTTGTACAACTACCTGTGAATACCTTACATAGAAATGGTCTAAATGTTTATAAATAGGTTCAAAGAACAGCCAGAAATGTCGTACCTTCCATATATTCTTTGCTAGCAATATTTTATTCAACAAGTATTGTGTGACATCTTTTTGCCTCAGAATGTACTAAGAACTGTAGGCAAAAAACAAAGTTAAAAACACTACACTAACCTTTATTTCAGAGTGAAGATTAAGTCTAGCTTTTCTCTAAATTCTCTTGAGTTTGTTATTAACTGGTAAACTTGGTTTAAAAATTTTTTTTAGGTCTGAGTGTAGAGTTCAGTGAGTACACTACACCTGAGTTCAGTCCTCAACATTAAATAAAAAAATACTTTGCAGCTTATTAAATGCATGTTCTGCCTCTTTATTTTGTTATACTGTTTCACCATCTTTCCTTCAGTTCATATGAAAATTTAAGGTCCTTTTGAAAGACTCTTGTTTAGGCATAAACACCTGCTTGTGTGTAGGGAGTTTGTTATAATATAAAAATAGAGATTCCAGGGGCTGAGGATTTAGCTCAGCAGCATAAGCACCTGCCTTGCAAGTGGGTGGTCGTGAGTTTGATCCCCAGTACCAATAAAAAAAAAAAATAGAGATTCCAGAGTAAATTATTGCCTATTCCATTAAAAAAAGTATTTTCCCAAACTTTAGTAGAGAAAAGAGCATTCATCTCCCAAGGAAGTAGACTAGTGTAAAACACAAGTTGTATGCAGGGACTGATAAATTAAATTAGACAGGAAAGCAGTAATAACTTGTTGATTGTCTTTTTAAAATATTGTTTTTCGATGTCTGGGGATGTAACTCAGGATTAGAGTAGGTGCTTAACATATGCAAGGCCCTGGATTCTGTCTTCAGGACCAAAAAAAAAAAAAAAATGTCTTGAGATAATTGTTTGTATATTGAATCTAAAATGTTTTCTTTCTAGTGGCAGTAATTGCAGTTGTGTGTATGCAGTATTATTTTATAAGGTTTTTTTTTTTAAAGAAGTACTTTGTGTTTCTTTAAGTACTGGAATTGAACCCAGAGCCTTCGGGTTGATAAGGTAGTGTTCTACCATTGAGTATTACCTCCAGCCTTTATATTTAATTTTGAGATAAAGGTTCACTGTGTTGTCCAGGCTGGCTTTGAACTTGTGATCCTCCTGCTTTAGCTGCCCAAGTGGCTGTGATTACAAGTGTACACCACTGAGCCTGGCTTCATTTAGTATTTTTGAAATGATCTGGAGTATATTAAAGTACACGTAGCCTTTTTATCCCCTTAACTTTTAGGTGCCACAACAAATAGAAGGGAATTTAAAACTCTTAATTTCTGCTAAAACTTAGTTATAAATATAACTGAGTACTATATAGATTTATTAAATCAGTTAGATAATTTAAACTAGAGGATATATCTTTTTTAAAATCTTGTAATTATAAACCAAAACTATATTGGTACAATAGTACAAGATTTGAGATTCCATAAATAAGACTTGGCTGTGGTCCATTGATTTCTCAGCAAGGGCAAAGAATAGATTTTTTTCAATACAGTGAAAGAAATGATGATCACATCTAAAGAAGACATAGTTTAAAAAATAGAGGAACATGGCAAAATGATTGAAATCTTGAATGAACAATATAAGAAAGAAATAATGCACGAAAGATTCAAAGAGATATCCAGGAAATGAAAAATTCCATTGAAAACTGGAAAAACAACCTCAATGAATGTGAAGATAGACCTTCATTCAGATCTTGAAGACAAGATTGCAGCTAGGGAACAAGAAAGGAAAGATCTTTTAAAAATAACAGTGAATCAGGAATTAACAATTCAACAGTTGCAAGATGGTACAAAGAAAAACAATATAAGATTAATAGGTGTAAAGGGAAAATAAAGTAACAACACTAATGATACAAAAACACTATTTACATAAGTAATAGCTGAAAATTTTCCAAACATAGGAGAGCAAACTGACACACAGATAAGTGAAGCATATAGAACTCCAGTTAGCCATAACCAAAATAAATCTATACCCAGGTGTATAATAATCAACATCCCAGAAATTCAGCATAAGAACAGAATATTAAAAGCTGTTAGAGAAAAGAAACAAATCACCTATAAAGAAAAGCTCATCAGAATCACAGGAGACGTCTCAGCACAAACAATGAAATCAACACAAGCATGGAGTGAAGTATTTCAAATCCTAAAGGAAAACAAATTTTGACCCAGATTGATGTACCCTGCAAAACTATCCTTCAAAACTGACAGAGAAATAAGATACTTCCATGATAAAGAACAGCTGAAGAACTTCAGGACCACCAAGCTATCCCTGCAAAGAATACTGAAAGATATTCTAGATAGACATAAAAATAAGTACAACTTGAAGAACACCACCATCAGGGGAAAAAAAAAACCACTAAGCAAGGCAAACAGAGTGGAAAGGTAAAAAACCAACAGCAAAAAGATAACATGACAAAAATAAGCCAATATATGCCACTTATAACCATTAATGTAAATGGCCCAATGTACCAATTAAAAGACAGAGACTGGCAGAATGGATCAAGAAACAACATCCAATCATATGCTATGTACAAGAAACCTATCTAACCCAAAAGGAAATTCAGGAACTGAAAGTCAGAGGATGGAAAACAATACTTCATGCAACAGAACCCCACCACCACCAAAAAAGGCAAGAGTAGCTATTGTGTTTGCAGACAACATGAACTTCAAACCAAAAGTGATCAAAAGAGATAAAGAAGGTCACTACATACTAGTTAGGGGAAAACTTGAAGAGGAGGAGATAACGATCTTAAATATATATTCACTAATTATGGGAGCACCAAGCTATACAAAGCAAATATTAATAGAAGTGAAAAAATGAAATAATAATAATTATAACAGGAGACTTTGACACACCATTGACACAAAGAGGTAGATCAACAAGACAGAAAATCAGCAAAGAAAAGAACTGAGTCAAAACTTGTGAAGAAATGGATTTAATAGATGTGTACAGAGTGTCCTACCCAACAACAAAATATATATTCTTTTCAGCTTCATATGGGACATTCTCTAAAATAGATCATATAATAGCCCATAAAACATGCTTAAATTCCAAAGAATTGAAATTATCCCATGCATACTATCTGATCATAGTGCTATAAAACTGGAAATTAATGACACTGCACAATCTCTGTAAACACATGGAAATTAAATAATATACTCCTGAACAATCAGCAAATCACAGAAGAAATTAATAAACAGCATCTACAAGCAAATTAAAATAGACAACAGATCTGTGGCATGCAATGAAAACAGTCCTCAGAGGGAAATTTATTGCAGTGAACTCCCACATCAGGAAAACAGAATGAACACAAATAACCTGATATTACGCCTCAAAAATCTAGAAAAAGAAGAGCAAGTTAAGCCCAAAGCCAAAAGAAGGGAGGAAATTATAAACATCAGAGAAGAAACCAACACAATAGAGACTTAAGAAAACAATACAAAGACTTAATGAATCAAAGAGTTGGTTCTTTGAAAGGATAAATAAAATTGATAAGCCACTGGCCACTCTTATTTTAAAAAGGAAATAAAAAAACTCATATTCAAGCAATAAGGAATGAAAAGGGTGAAGTCACTACAGACTCTATGAAAATACAAAAGATCATCAGTACCTGCTTTGAAAACCTTTATTCTCATAGGTTTGATAACACAGAAGAAATGGACAGATTCCTAGAAACATACAAATTACCAAAGCTGAATCAAGAAGATGTAAAACTGCTGAATAACCCAATTTCAGTTAATGAAATTGAAAATGTAATTAGAATTTTACCAACAAAGTAAGGCCACGTCCTAATGGATACACAGCTGAATTCTACAAGAAATTGAAGGAAGATTTAATGCCAACATTCCTCAAAGCCTTCAATGTAATTGAAAGGAAAGCAGTTCTCCCTAGCTCATTCCTGGAAGCAAGTATTGCCCTAAAACCAAAACCAGAGAAACACACAACCAAAAAAGAGAACTGTAAGCCAATCTTCCAAATGAACATACATGCAAAAAATTCTCAACAGAATCCTGGCAAATAGAACATCAGTCATCAGAAGATTATACAACACAACCAAGTGGGATTCATCCCAGAAATGCAAGGATGGTTCAACACATTCAAATCAATAAGCATATTACATCATATCAGTAGAGCCAAAGATAAGAATCACATGATCATTTCAATAGATGTAGCAAAAGCGTTTGATAAAGCTCAATACTCATTCATGATAACACTACAGAAAGGAAAATCAGAATAGATGGTCTCTACCTCAATCTGATAAAAGCCATCTATGACAGACAATAGCTAACATTATACTAAATGGTCAAAAACTGAAAGCTTTCACTCCAAAATCAGCAACAAGACAAAGCTGTCCACTATCACTACTCCTATTCAATATAGTACTGGAAATATTAGCCAGAGCAGTTAGATGAAAGAGAATGGGAATAAAGATAAGAAAGAAAGTTAAATTATCATCATTTGCAGTGTCATGATACTCTACATAGAAGACCCCTAAAACTCCATTGAAAGACTTCTACGTGTAATAGCAAAAATTCAGTAATGTAGGTAGATGCAAAGTTATCATTCAAAAATCAATAGTATTCCTTTACACAAACAGCAAACTCACTGAGAAACAAATAAGAGAAACATCACCCTTTACAATAGCATCCAAAAAAAATAAAATACTTAGGAATCAATCTAACAAAGAAAGTAAAAGATCTATTCAATGAAAATTATAGTACTCTGAAAAAAGAAATTGAAGAGGATTCCAGAAAATGGAAAGATAGATAGGAAGAACATTGTGAAAGTGGCCATTCTCCCAAAATCGTTACACAGATTTAATGAAATTCCATTCAAAACACCACTAGCATTACCTCACAGATTTAAAAAAAATCATTCCTAAAATTCATCTGGAACCAGAAGAGACCTAAGATAGCAAAGGCAGTTCTAGGCAACAAAGGCAAGGCAGGAGGCATCACAGTCCCTGACTTGAAGTTATACTACAAAGCTACTGTGATAAAAACAGACTTGAAAATTAGTGGAATAGATTAGAAGATACAACCACAGCTACAAACACACTCAGACACCTTATCTTTGACAAAGGGGCCAAACATGTTCACTGGAAGAAAGATAGCCTCTTTAACAAGTGGTGCTGGAAAAACTGGCTTCCCATATGCCGAAAACTAAAACTAGATCAATGCTTATCATCATGCGCTAAAGTCATAAAAGATAAAAGATCAAAATATTAAAACAGAGACACTAAATCTGCTGGGACACAAAGTAAGTAGAAATCTTGAAGACATAGGGGTTTGCAGATAATTCATGAACAAAATCATACTGCACAGGAAGTACTTACCAAAATCAGTAACTGGGATCTTGTCTCACTAAAAAGTTTTTACATGTCAAACGAAATCTCCAACAGAGTAAAAACAAAAAACCATGAATTGAGAAAAAAATGTGAGTCAACTGTCCCTCAGAGGACTTCTGTTTAAAACAGAGAACTTTAAATCAGACCCCCAAAATTCAGAGACCTAATCCAAAAATGGGCATCTGCGATGAATACACACTTCTCAGATGAAGAAATACAGATGGCAAATAAAGACATGAAAAAAGGTTCAACATCATTGGTCAGTAGAGAAATGCAAATTAAAACCACACTGAGATTCCATCTCCAGAAAGAATGGCCAGGATCAAGAAAGCCACCAATTACAAGTGCTGGAGAGGCTGTGGAGAAAAAGGAACTCTTCTGCACTGTTGGTGGGAGTGTAGACTGGTGCATTCACTGTGGAAATCAGTGTGTAGGTTCCTCAAAAGGCTGGGATTAGAAGTCCCATTTGACCCAGCTATTTCACTTCTGGGCACATTCCCAGAAGAACTGAAAATATCATACCACAGTGATATATGTGCATTCATATTTATAGCAACGCAATTTGTAATAGCCAAATTGGAAGCAACCTAAATGCCCATCAACTGAAGAATGGAGAAAAAAGATGTATTTTTATGCAATGGAGTACTACTCAGCTATAAAGAAGGACCACACTGAGGCTTTTATAGGTAAATGGTTATGATTTGACATACTCATAAGTGAAATAAATCAAACTCTCCTGTAAATACCATGTTACCTCCCTAGAGTAAGAAACTGAAAGAGTAAATAAGATACAAAGTCTTCAGTAAATATTGTGAAGGGTAAGAAACTACTCAAAGGGGAAAAAATAACTCAGGGAAAAGGAGAAAAGGAAGGGAAAAGAAAAAAATACAGATTTGTATATATACACTTAAGATAACTAACATGATTGTGCTACTAATTCTATTAGTTCTTAGAACAAAACAGTTAACCATAAGATTAGATCAGTTTTGTATGAGTATATGTGATAATTTGAGTAAGACTTTTGAAGATACCTATGCAAAACAACAAAATTTGTTAGGTACCTTCCACCTTGTTTTGAAAACCTACATTGTTAATGTTTGGGCTGTTATAATTATTTATTTGACTCGTGTTTCTTGTTTTTTCTTATTTTTTTTGTTTCTTTGTTTTTACCTCTTACGACAGAAAAGATAGATGTACATGTATAGGCTTATATATGCCTAGAACTTCACCTAAAGAGTTTATAAAAATTGATTTTATTATATGTGATGGTATGAACAGCTGCCTTGAAGAAAATGAGACATCATGGTAGCCTTTATTGATTTCCTGTCATTTTATTTTGAAGTCCAATAATGTTCTTATTCTTGGTATTGATTGGTTTTAGTCTGTTTTTAGTTATTGGATTTCAGTATGTATGAAGATATGAACAGCTATTTTGAAGAAAATGATATATTATGGTAGCCACTGTTGATTTCCTGTTGTCTTATTCTGAAATCCTGTTTTACTTGCATATTTTTGCTCAAATCTGCTTTGTTGGTTTTTTTTTTTTTTTTTTTTGGTCTTTTTCGCTTTTATCGGTACCAGGGATTGAACTCACGACTGCCTGCTTGGAAAGCAAGGGCTTATGCCGCTGAGCTAAATCCCCAGCCCAAATCTGCTTTGTTCTGTTTTGGTTTGCTTGCTTTGTTTTGTTTTATTCTCTTTAAAATAAAAAACGGCAAAGGACATTATCAGGAGAAAAAAGCAGCTGAAAGAATGGGATAAAATGTTATACAGGTCTAGTATCAAAAATATATATAAACAACTTCTGCAACTCCACAATAAAAAGGCAACCCAATTTAAATTTTGACAAAACTTTGAATAGACACTTCTCTGAAATAGATATGTAATATCTATAAATGTATAAAATCTATATAGCAATAAATGCATGTAAAGATGCTTAACACCATTAATCATTAGAGAAATAAAAATAAAAGCCACAATGAGATAACCATTTCACACCTGCTAAGATGGCCATAATTTTTTAAAATGGACAATAAAAATTGCTGATGAAGAAATTGAGAAACCGAGGCCCTAATGCATTGTTGGCAGGCATGGGAAATTGTAGCTGCTGTAAAAAGGTTTGACAGTAACTGTGTCACCCTCTGTGGTAATTCCTGCCTTTGGTAATACCCAAAGAATTAAAAACATAAGTATACTTTCAAACTTAAATTTGAATGTTCATATCATCACTATTTGTAATCACCAAAAAATGGAAACCTATGCCCACCACTTTGGATTAATAGTCACAAATATGATGTATATTTAGAGTGATATGATATATATATATATCACAAATATGATATATATTTAGAGTGATATTTAGAGTGATATGATATATATATAATAGGGTATATATAATAGGGTCACAAATTATGATAAGCACATATCTTGAAATACTCCAGTCATGAAAGGAATGAGGTACTAGTTAATGCTGTATAGCATGGCTAACCCTTGAACAGAATGCTAAATGAAAGAGGCAGATACATAGGCTGCATAAGGTAAGATTTCATTTTCATGAAATGTTCAAGAATAGGCAGATCCACGGAAAAAGAAAAAAATTAGTCCTTGCTTTGCAATGGTGGGAAAGGGAATCAGGAAGAAAGGTTTTATTGGCAGATGACAGGAGTATTTTAGAATTGGTGGTGATGGTGGTTGTGAATATGCTAAGAATCACTGAATTATATACCTTAAAATCATTAAAGTGTGGGGCTGGGGATTTAGCTCAGCAGCATAAGCGCCTGCCTTGCAAGCAGGCAGTCTTGAGTTTGATCCCCGGTACCGATAAAAAGGAAAAAGACAAAAAAAAAATCATTAAAGTGTTTAAGTTATATGAGTTTTATTTCCAAAAAATTGTACAGTCAGGCATGATGGCACATGACTATCATTTTAGCACTTAGGAGGCTAAGGCAGGAGGATCCCAGCAACTTTAAAGCCAAACTGGACTGCATAGTGAATTCAAGGCCATACACAGTAAAACTGTCTCAAAAAACCAAAACTTGAGAATTAAATATGTACAGTGAAAAGTTTATTTTCAAATCCATAATTTCCATTATCATTTTAATCATATCGAGAGGTTTCCACATGTAATAATCCTCTTTCTTTATTTCAGGATGCAAGGAAAGCATGTAATGATGCCACACTTGTTCAGGTAAAGTTTTTTCCCAATTCATTTTAATAATTCACATGAAATAAATTGACATTGATACAGATGAGATCTCTATCTAAATACCTTGTAATTAAAAAAACATTTCATAATTTGTGAAGCACTGTACAGTACATGTTTTTACAGTGTTAAGCCAGGCACAGGGACACATGTTTGTGGTCCCAGCACTCCGGGCTGAGACAGGTTCACAGCAAATTCAAGGCCAGCCTGGGCTAAAGAGTGTGTTCAGGGACAGCCTAAATTACATAGTGAGACCCCCTCTCTCTCTTTCTCTCTCTCTCTCTGTCTCTGTCTCTCTCTCTCTCTCATAGCACACTCTTAAAGTAGCCTATGAGGGAAAAAAGCTATAAAAATGTGTGAATTCATCTAGTTTATGCTTGTTTTAAGTAGTCTTTATTCCTTTTAGTATATCACAATTAGTGTTTTTTACTGGAAACTCTTAGGACGGTTTGGTTAGTTTAAAACTGATCACTTCTATTAAGGAAATATTTTATATTTTGCTATTTACATACACATGAAGCTGACTTTCTTATACACAAAATGTATAGGTGTTCTTTGATCATCTACCACCAGATTTTTGTTTGTAGTTTTTTTCTTAATTGACACATAATTGTACATCTTTATAGGTACAGTGTAATTTTATGTCTCATGTAAAGATAAAATCAGGGTAATTAGCTTTTCCTTGTCCTTAAACATTTATAATTTATTTTTGTTGAGAAGCTTTGAACTTCTGCCCTCTAATTCTTTTATAAAATACAATAGGTTATTGTAAACCGTGGTCACCACACTGTGCATTGGAAGTATGCATCCTATGTAACAGTATCATGGTACCCATTACCCAGTCTCTCTGTATTCTCTCTACCCTTGCTATCCTCTAGTATGGTTTTTAAAGAGGCATATTTACTCTTTTTAATTAATAGTCTGACAAAATATTCTTATCTATGAAGCATTTAGGATTACTTTAATTATAGATTTTCGTGCAAAATATTTTGATCCCACAATTCTGTGGGGGTTATATATTATCTTTAGGGACTGTAAATCTTATGTCTTTTTTATCTACCAGTTGTATCTAGTTGAAATAATCTCATGAACTATATCTGAAGTAAAGAATAATATTTTTGTTGCCTTCCAAAGATCACATCGAATATGGACTCTGTGGGCCGAATACAGATGCGAACGAGGCGTACACTAAGGGGACACCTTGCCAAAATCTATGCTATGCACTGGGGATATGACTCCAGGTTAGTGTCTGTGGCTTTCAAACTTTCAGCAGAATTACTTTTCCTTAAGAATCATTATTTGTCTTTCTCCTTATTTAAAAACAAGCTATATTAGGACATGTTTGTAGAAAATGCACCCACTGTGAACATTTTGCTTTCCCTAAGAATACTGGAACTCTTTGTTTGAAGGAAGGAGTATCTGTGTATCAAACTGCTCCTTAGAAGTTTAAATTTTTTCTTTTGTGATGTCTCACAAGAAAAAAAAAAAAGTTTAAATTTTTTTTACTAATAAAATCCATTACCAAATGATCTGAAAAGCAGTTAGAAAAGGATTTCATTTCTTTGCAATGGGGTACTATACTTTGTTTGGCAATAGACCAGCAGCAGTTGAAATATGCATATTAATTTTGACATTTCAATTAATATACAGATAGTTGCTGAACATCCTCTGTGTGCTACTTAGTGAATATTGCTATTTCTTTCCTCAATTCACAAAGGCTGGATTATATGAGACAAGGTGATTTTCATCGCACACATCCTTTACTCCCCAGCCCAGCTGGTAAATGCAGGTGCTGGACTGTGTGATACCAGCATGCTAAGTACACATGCGCACACCCGGCTCCTAGCTGCTAGAAGCTTAGACAGTCTGGCCACCGCTGTTCACTGTGTCCTGAGGGCTGCAGTGCAGCCTGAGGTTTTCCCCGTGTGTTTGGCAGTTTATGATTTATGCATTCAGGTCTGCTTGCTGCCACAGGGGCTGTTATGCTCCTTTATCTTACTGAGTAATGTCCGTAATGTCCGTAATATCCAGGCCAAAAAAAAAAAAATCAGTTTTCAGCACTACTGGAGAAAAAAAATAGTTGCACATGTATTGTCTGCTTCCAGGAGGTACTTAAGATTTTAAATAGAGGAAGCCTGTCTTACTTTAATGCTGTCGATAACATAGACAAGATTCTTGAATATATGAATATAGAGCACTACCTTTTAGAAGAAGATAGATAAAATTATATAGTTGGCATAAAGTTGGGCAAAGTTACATTTTTCTAAAAATTTTTTTACTTTTAAAGATAGTAAAATACAACGAAGCAAGACAGAACAAAGCCAATCAAGACAATGCAGCAAAATTGGTACAGAGCTTCAGAGCAGGATACCAGGAAAACAATTATAGCTACCATAGTATATCTTGTTATCTTCACAATAGTTGTTCGTTCAATCAGGTATAGCAAAAGTAAAACACAATAAAACCAATCAAAACAGAATATTGAATAAAGCAAAACAATCAGAACAAGGCAAAACAGTGAAAACAGTATTGGAATTTCAAAAACAAGGTAGAAGGAAATCCCCATATTTACTGTAGTACATATGGTCCTGTGGAGAGATGCTCAGACTGCTGGCCGCAGGCCTGCATAATCAACCAAACAATACAAGCATTCAGTCACTTTATGTATCTTGGTTGCTATCAACTCAGCCTGTCCTCCTAACCAGTGAGTTTCTGGGGGGACAAGGTGGGGTAGGCTTGCACTGCTTACCAGGAAGGCTGGACCATTGATTTCTTGGTTAGTCCCCCAAGATCTGGCATGGTGGATTCTCAAGAGGCACTGGCTTTTCTGTTTTCCTTTTCTGAAAATTTTTTAAGATAAAGATAATTTGTCTTGGGGCCATGGATACAGCTCAATCGTGCAGTGCCTGCCTGGCAAGCAGAAGGATCTGAGTTCAATTCCTGGAACTCATGCGGGGGAAAAATTTGTCTTATTGATACAGCAAATCCAGTCACTTGAAACAATGTTAGTCCTTTGCTTTGCTGTCATAAAATTTTCTCAAAAACAAAAGAATCACCCACAAACCAGTCTCACATTATCTGATTATCCATTCCTTACTATAATCCCATATGCTGATAAAGCCAGTTGAATTTTGAAACACTGTCCTTAGAGTCTATCCCTTATTCCACCACCAGCTTTTCTTTTTGTAAAAACAAGCAAAGTCTAGGACACTAAGAACTTATGTAGTTATTTATCTTTAGGAAAGGGAACTGAGTGGCTAGGGAGCAGCATAACAAGGTGATTTTTTTCAGGTAGATTCTTACGTATCTTTTCTCACAAACTTTGCACAAGGGAAGGACTCTTATTCTGGACCCCCACTGTTATTCCTCTTCTCATTGTGGTACCTCCTCTTATAACACGGACTTCTCTCTCCTGACCCCTCCAAGTACATTTTTCAAGATGCAGTTTTTAATTAATTTAACTCAACTATGCATTCTTCTTTTACTGTCCTACATAGTCTTTGGTAATTTTCACTTGATTTATTACAAAGATCCTTGAATATCTCATCTCTACTAGATGGAAGAGGCCTTGTGGGCAAGGGCTGTGTCTAGTATACCTTTCACACAGCAGCTAAAGGTACTCGTTGCTTAGATTAAAAGGAAGTATGGGTTTCATTAAATGTAGGTAGATTTTTATACTAAACAAATAAGCTAAGATCTACCAAAGCCTTCAGTAATAACTGCAGTGTTACCATTGTGGAGAAATGGAATCATAACCAAAGACGTGTTTGGTGAATTGTTAAGTTTATAATTTATGCTCAAAATTTATACTGTGCTGTATACATTTTTTTAAAAATAGGAAGAACATTTTTAGTTAGTAACAACTTTCTCTTCAAAAAACTTTTTTTCTGAACTGTCATGAATGTAATAGATAACTAAAACTTTTTCTTGTAAGCTTTATCAAATTATTTTTGTCTTCGTTCCTCTAGGCTACTAGTCAGTGCTTCTCAAGATGGAAAATTAATTATTTGGGATAGCTATACAACAAATAAGGTAGAATTTTTAATTGTTCTTTTAAATCTTATATTTGGTTTGCTGTCAGCCAGTTCTGTGTTTTATTCTTGCTTCAAACTTTAATTGCTTCTGAGATAAACATATTCCATTTTACTTTCATCTAAAGCCTCTCTTTAGGTTGTTTACCTTTAATATTTAACCCATTTTATTCCCAGGGATGAACTATATTAACATTGTTCAATGTGATTTACTTTCATATTTGAATTCTAAATGTACCATTTTTATTCATAAGTGACTTTTTAAAAATTCCTATTTCCTGGTATAAAATGACCCTGATTTTTATTTCTGATTGTGGGTGAGCTGGATGATTAACATGAAGTAGTTCCTGACCCCCCAGGCACTGATTTGTGTTTTTGGACCACTTAGGAGATATGATGTAGGTGAGGTACAGCTCGTTTAGGCTGTCTGGTAGTGGAAGACTGGATTCTCTTAAGAGTACATTCATTGTGAGGAGTTCCTGATTTAAAGTTGTTGAGTGATAATAAAAAAAAGTTTGAATACTTTCACAAAGCACATAGTTTTATGCTCTGTGTATACCTAGCACTATTTTTATTAAACATTGTGAAAATTATTTTAAAAAATAATAACTTCAGCCTGGTATGTTTTTATTTTCTCTCGTACTGTGCTGGAAATCAAAGCAGGGACCTTGGATGTGCTGGGGAAGAGCTCTACTGCTCAGCTGTCCCATTAGGAGTGATTTGTTTGTTTGTTTGTTTTGTTGAAATTGGGTCTTGCTATATAGTTCAGGCTGGCCTTGTGTAGCCCAGACTGATCTTGAACTCACAACGTCCCTCCTGCCTCAGCCTCCTGATTGTTGGGATTATAGGCGTATGCCACCACGCCCAGCTTCTGACTGAAATCTTGAAGCTATCTAAGACAATAACAGTTTTTTCTGTATTAATTGGCACTAAGCATGCTTCTTTGAACTCCATTTTCCTAAAATGAAACCAACCACATTTACTTTAAAAAATGATGTTCTTGGTGGAGAGAGCAGTAGCATTTATGCAGTGTGTTGCTGTCCTCCACAGACTGCCTAGCTGTCAGTCTTTTTGTGCAACCTGCAGGTGACAGGGTTGTATAACAAGGCACCAGACAGGTGTGACTGAAGCAGTGCAAAGCTCTCAGCGTTGTTTGAATGTGATTCTAGAATCCCTGTTACTAGAAGAATGCTAGTGTCTTCTCTTAGTGAAACCCTAACCATTTGAATGTACTCTATTTGTTCATTATTTCTCTTTTTAATTTTCAAAATTATGCTAGAGGAAATCTTTGGAGCACGACTGTAAAAAGAATTTTATTAAAATCTGTTAATTCTTTATATTTTTAAATTTTTTTTGGTTTTTTGAGACAGGGTCTTGCTGTATAATCCAGGCTGGTCTTGAACTTGTGACAGTCCTCCTGACTCAGCCTTCCAAGAGCTAGGATTGCAGGTGTGCACTACCATGCCTGGCCCACATCTTTAATATTTTATTGTTAATTTTTCAAATGACTGTATTAGCATTTGTCTTATTTTTCTCATTGCTGAGAGAAAATATTAGACATTCAAGTTGAAGGAGGAAAGGTTTTAGAGGCTTCAGTCCATAGTTGGCTGTCTCCAAGGCAGGGTGGCACATGGCTGAAGAGAATCAGTTCATGCCAGGCAGAAGGCAGCAAGGTACCAAAGCAGCAGCCAGTGCCAAGCGGCAGCCCTCTGTGTGTCCCTTGTATCTGCTCCAGGCTGCCCAGCCTTAGGCCTGACAGGACTCAGCCAGCGTGGGCAGCCTTCATCCCGGCATCACATCCCCCATCCCAGCCCTGTACCTGTGATCCAGCCACCTCTGGAAAGCCGCATCTATGACCCCATGACACTTTGGGGGGACATCTAGGCACAAACCGTGACAGCACTGAAGCATCCTTGTATCACTGCTTCTGTTAAAGAAATCATTTCCAAAAGAATACTTCTTCAAGTGATTTGGCAGTACAGAAAATAGCAGTAGGCATTTTTTTGTGCATTTGTGTTTTGACTTTCATTGTTCACTTTCTCAAGCCTGTATATTTTTCATTTGATGTATTTTTCTTAGATGTACTTAGTTTTTAGCAGTATTTATTATAGATTTGAAAAAATAAATGTTTAGGAGAAGAATTTAAAAAATAAATAGTTGACTGTTTCTGTAAATTTTCCTAACCTCTTTGTGGGTTGTGCTCATTTCACAGATGCATGCTATTCCTTTGAGGTCCTCCTGGGTGATGACCTGTGCTTATGCCCCTTCTGGGAACTACGTTGCTTGTGGAGGCTTGGACAACATCTGCTCCATATACAATTTAAAAACCAGAGAGGGGAATGTGAGAGTGAGCCGAGAGTTGCCTGGTCACACAGGTGAGCCGCAGAAGACACTGTTCTTTCCTGCTGAACCTTACTTTAGCCCAGGAATGTGCTGAGTGAAGGATTTGTGTTTAATTGTGCTCAGTTGGCTAAAGGATGAGTGGTACTAAGGAAGCAGAAATTACCATAAGTTAGGAAAACAATAAATTCTAAAAGTTGACCATCATTTTAATATTATAATATCATTTGGAGCTGGGAATTGAATGCAGCACCTTGTGCATGCTAAGCACATACTATACCGTGGAACTACATTTGCAGCCCCATAATATTATTTTTCTTTCAAAAATAGCTGTGCTATATATGTATATATATATGAAAATTCCAGACATAATCCCAACACTGGGAAGACTGAGGCAGGAGCACTGGCATGAATTTGAGGCCAGCCTGAACTACATAGTGAGACCCTGTCTCAGATAAATATAAATGAATGAATGAATGAATGAATGATCCAGTCAATAAAGATGCAAAAAGGAAGTAAATAAAATTTTCTCTGTTTTATGCTACTGCATAGCAGTTATAGGCTTGTAACATCTGCGCTGTGTATCTGTTAAGATGGGCTAATGAAGTATTTTTCCTTACACCATAACCTGGTGCTGTATTTGCCAGTGTGAGCGATCATTCCATAGCATAGTGTTTGATTAATGGTGTTAGTCAGCAATTTGTCCACACCTGCCTAGTTTCTACTCAGATAAATTTTTGGTATTTCTATTTGACTGAGTTTTTAAAAATTTTTAGAATGGCGCTTCCCTGCTATTCCCATACTGTGAGTAGCTGATGATGCTGAGCAGAGCTGTTGTAAAGCCCACATTGATATTCTTCTAATTTCTAGCAGCGTTTTAAGGTTCTTTCTCCAAGATGCTTAACGCTGACTGCCAGCATTATGGTTATTCATGTAAAGGAGCATGCTGCTCCATAGGTAGAGTAGATGACAGATGCGTTGGTCACCTGTATCACTTTCAGAGTACCTAGTGTCACTGACATATTAAGTGCCTCATAAGAGCATTGGTAAAATATAGTTGCAGACAGCACACAGTTAGCAGTAATTAAAAACAGACCTATAGATCATAGAAACATTTGTCCAGACCTATTTTAAAAAATAGTATGGTAATTGAGTTATTTGGTCAGTAATAACCTAAAATTTGCTACTCTCTGCAATAGGCTACTTGTCCTGCTGTCGTTTTTTAGATGACAGCCAAATTGTTACCAGTTCAGGAGATACAACCTGGTAAGTTCATTCCAAAAGAATTTGGGATTCAGGGTACTATAGGAACTAGCATAAGAGGTAATGGTCATTAAATATTTTTACTTATTTTTAATTATAGTGCTTTATGGGACATCGAAACTGCCCAGCAGACCACCACATTCACTGGGCATTCTGGAGACGTGATGAGTCTTTCCCTGAGTCCTGACTTGCGGACTTTCGTTTCTGGTGCTTGTGACGCCTCTTCCAAGTTATGGGATATCCGAGACGGGATGTGCAGGCAGTCTTTCACAGGCCATGTCTCAGATATTAATGCCGTCAGTGTAAGTGAAAGGCATTTTAAAGAAAATTTATTCTGCATTTAAAATGTTGAGCTGTATTGCATGATTTTAACAGAAATTTCTCTCAAGGATACTTATATCTGCTCTAAACATCGAATTTGTAAATAATAGGAGTTTAAGAAAAAAGTTTACTCTGTAGTTGTAGGCTAGTGTAGCTCTTCTGGAGCTTTCAGTGATACCAATAGCCCACTGTGGTATAAATAAAGGCTGTGAATACAGGTTTTATGTCCACAATTGACTGGATAGATCAGCCCTTGAGCAGATAAGTGGCTCATGGTTGTGCATAGCAGTGTGTGCAGATGAGAAAAAGTCCAAATCTGGAATTAGCCAAATCTGGGAACATTTACTTGCTCTCCTTCAGTCTAGGAATACACATCTCCCTTGAAGTACAGAACAAATGGTCTGATTTCTCTTACAGGAGATGTATGAGAAAGTTAAAGGGAAACACACACACACTAGTATTTTTCAAAATACCATCATGCCACAGAAAAGACCATGAGAGTTCAGTCAGGTTCACGCTCAAAGCCAGGATCCTTCACTATTTAGCACCAGGAGGCAAATTTGCAA
This sequence comes from Cavia porcellus, assembly GCF_034190915.1. Classification (NCBI taxonomy): domain Eukaryota; kingdom Metazoa; phylum Chordata; class Mammalia; order Rodentia; family Caviidae; genus Cavia; species Cavia porcellus. The sequence continues at coordinate 11,605,946 of NW_026947500.1, read as the reverse complement.
TAAACTTAAGCCCAGGTTGGATGCTACATGGGACCAGGTCCTGTGAATCCTAGCTCTCGAACCAGAACCTCCAGGCTTAATATTCTTCTACAATGGTGCTTGTTACAGAGTAAGATCAGCTTCCCCTTGTTCTTAGCCAGCTGCCTTCCCAAGTCACTGCCCAGCCAGTCCCAAAGCAGCTGTTCTAATTTCTCATAATCTAAGAGCTCTGGAGAGAACCTCCTAAGATGTGTCCCTTCCTAATGAGATACAGTAGAGACATTCTCTTTATGGAAAGCAACAAGACAGTAATTCGACTGTCACTGTTAGTGACAGTGTCTCACTGTGTAATTCAGGCTGGCCTAAAATTCATAATCATCCTCCTGTTTCAGCATCCTGAATGCTGCATTTACAAGTGTGTACCAGCTACTTAAATAAACCTGCAACTGTCATTCTGTATAGTTAGATCCAAATAATAGATGCAATAGAAAGTAGAAAAAATATTATTTGCAGTGATATGTTCAGCTGTCTAGAAATCACAAAAGTTCAGTGTATTTTCTGGATTATAGAACTATTTTTAAAGGATAGGCTTTCTATTACCGATATTTATTAGACTGTAGGAAGAAAAGTAAGTGGCTAAGAGTAGCCATGAGAATTATACATTTATCAAACAATGATGCATGTCTTTATGAAGAAAATCATAAAAATTTATGGGTGAATACTTAGGTTCTTTTTTGTATTTGGTGACGGGATCTTGCTATATAGTTTAGGCTGACCTTGAACCGTGTTGGCCTCAAATTCGTGATCTTCTGCCTTGGCCTCTGAAGTGCTGAGATGAGAGGCATGTGCCACCACCTTCATGGAAACACTTCGTTCTTAGCAAGTGGAAATGCATTTCACTGACCAATTTCCTATCCTCTACTTAATTTTAAAATTAAGTAGGGCTGGGATGTGTGGCATGGTGATAGACTGCTTGCTAACATTAATGAGGCCCGGGGCTCGATCTCTACCCTGCAACACTGAAAAAGGAAAAATACTAGATTTGGAAGGCTGAGGCAAGAGGATCAAGAGTTTAGGGCTGGTTTGAGCAGCACAGCAAGACCCTGTCTCAAAATGAAAAACAAGAAAACTTAAAAAAAATTAGTGCCCCACAGTCACTCACATAATAATTCTAATATAGAAAAGCCTCACACCAGTTTATTAACACAGATTACTGCCTTCTGTGAATTTCAGCTGCATCTGTGCAATATCTGTGTGTTTGTTGCTTTTCTTCATAGTTTTTCCCAAATGGATATGCCTTTGCCACTGGCTCTGATGATGCTACTTGCCGGCTCTTTGACCTCCGTGCGGACCAGGAGTTGTTACTGTATTCTCATGACAACATAATCTGTGGAATCACTTCTGTTGCTTTCTCAAAGAGTGGGCGCCTCCTGTTAGCTGGTTATGATGATTTCAATTGCAATGTTTGGGACACGCTGAAAGGAGATCGTGCAGGTTAGTGAGTGTGCATTTGTCTTTGATTGACTGGAGGAGTGAGGATGTTCTTGTGGGTAATTTCAGAGGCTTCCATGGATGCCCTGAAGCTGTGGAAAATGGTCCCATGAAGGTTCTTGTTACCGTTCAACTGTTGTTATTCTTTGAGTGCAGTTACAGTCCATGGTTCGTATTTTTATTTCTGTTTCCTGATGAGTAAATTCTAGTAAATTAGGGTATAAAGTTAAATAATGAGTATCACTCACTATGGTCTTTTCTTACAACCTGATAGGAAGTGCTGTAGCTATTATGAATTGTTGCCTTCTGTCTTGGTTACTTGTTTCTTGTTGCTGGGACAAAATACACTTCAATGCATGAAGGAAGGAAAGGATAAGCTCACAGTTTGTGGAGGTTTCAGTCCCTAATTGTCTGGCTCCAAGACAGGGTAGCCTGGCACGGGGCAACTCCTCAAGGCTGCTGAAAACAGCAAAAGTAGGGGAGAGCAAGGCTCTTTTCCTCCTTCCATTTAAGCAGGGTGCCCACCCGAGGGCAAGTGCAGCACTCACCATCTCCTTGCCCTCCACTTACACAGTGAGGACCCTGCCTCCTGCTGAGTCTCTTAGCTGACACAGTGTATGAGCTTCAGAACAGACTGTCAGGGACAGGACATAGACCTGTCTTCCCTTAGCCACCTCCTCTGAGTTCTCCCCTGCCTGCTGTTTCTAAAGTGTTAGAATATATATATATATATATATATATATATATATATATATATATACCCATAATGAGGACTGTGTTTACAGAGTGACTTTTAATTTTTTTAAAACATTAAATGATTTTATATAATTGTTACCTTTAAAAGTGTATAAACTTTTGTTGGTACATGTTTGTAGTACATAAGAATTACATTCATTGTTCGTTGTTGATACATGTGTATGTGTATAACACATCTTAATTCTTTCAACTCTCTCCTCCTTCCATCTCTTAGTGTCCTCCCTATCTGAGAAAGACCTCTCTCATTTTTTGTTGCTTTATTATTTTGTTCTAATGTCTACTATGACATTATGAGAAACCATACAATATTTAAGCTTGTGTGTCTCATATATTTCACTTAACGTTAATGGAGGGACATCCATTTTCCTACAAATGATTCAAATTTATCCTTCTTTAAGCAGACTAATATCCATTGTGTACTCATTTTATTTATCCATTCATCTGTTGATGGGCATGTGAAGAGATTTAGCTATTTTGAGTTGTGCTACTGTAAACAGGGTATGCACACATCACTCTAATGCCTTTAACTTTCAAGAGGATGTGTAGAAGGGGGAATAGCTGGGTCAAGTATAATGTCTATTTTTAGTTTTTTGAGAAATCGCCATTTTGATTTCATGATTTTCCATATTTTCTGTTTCCCAAAGTATCAACTCTAATCTTTTTTGTTTACTTTCATACCTTAAATAACATGCCCAATAGCTGGTATGTTAATGTTTTAGGGCCTTCTGTCTTGACCAGTTATGGATGACAAGGGTTTGGCATTAACATTGCTGCTTTACAGCAGCCGCATACATCTTCCCTGTTCTCTGGTTTTTCCCGCGTAATAAGTTAGCATAAATTTGGTAAACTACAAGAGAAGCAATATCAGTGTTTACATAATTATGCTTTTTAAAAAGTACTTCCTTCTGAACAATGTATATATGATTTCTTTTGCTATATAGATTTTTTATATTCTCTAGAGTAAGCTTTATGTTCTTCACTCTGATGTACTTACACTAAGAATCCTCAGACTTCTGCCAGATTTGTCTTTGAGTTGATCGTATCAACTGTGCAGGATATTCAGTGAGGACTGAACCCAAGGCTGTGTGCATAAATGCTCCATCCAGCTTTAAAGAACTTTTTTTTTTTTTGGACACAATGTCTTGCTGTGTAGCAAGGCTAGCACCCAAGTGCAGGAATTATGAGCAGGTGCCACCACAACCAGCTGGAACATGTTATTTTTAAGAACCCTTTCAAAATGGATGTGGTAGTGTACTAGAGACAAAAGCAGGAGGATTGCTATAAGTTTGAGCCCAACCTGGGCTGCATAGCAAGAGTCTACCTCGCCTCACCCCCACCCCAAAAGTGCTTCTAGATGCACATGTTGACTCAGTTCTAAAGTTACAAGTGCTAACTTTGTTCCTTTCTTTTTTTTAAGGTGTCCTTGCTGGTCATGACAACCGCGTCAGCTGTTTAGGTATAACTGATGATGGCATGGCGGTGGCCACAGGCTCTTGGGACAGTTTTCTTAGGGTTTGGAATTAACAGTGTCCGGTATTTTTCTGTTCTCCATCAATATCTGGAGAAATCAGTGCTACAGCCTATAGCTGTGAAAACAAATTCTACCTTATATTTGCAGGTGAAGATTTTTTTATTACTATATTAAATATGAAAAGCTTTCAGTAAACTACAAAAAAGGGAAAACAAGGCTGCTGGGATCAAAAGGACCAGTGTATTCATTAATTTGAGTAGTTTCATTTAACCTGGATAAAGTTTTAGTTATACTGTTTCTTTGTTAGATCAGAATATATACTTTAGAGCAGCTGCCTGTGGTGTTTGCTTTTGTTAAGAACTACATCTTAAATTTTGTATACGTAAGAAATGTCAGTCATTGAGTTTTGTAATGTAAGAATAAGGCCTTGTAATAGATGAAAATGATAGTATGTGTGTGCTACATTAAATAGGAAGTCCCCTTAAATTTGACATTTCTTTTAATCTAACCAACCACTTAATGTTTAAGAGTGTTGTCAGTGTAGTGGCGCACACCCATAATCTGAGCATTCAAGACGCTGAGACAGGAAGATTGCCATGAGTTTGAGGCCAGCCTACAATCCATAGTAAGTTCCGGGCCAGCCTGAACTGCAGAGTGACACCCTGTCTCACGAAAACTAAACAGTGTTGATGGATGAGGTACCTCTGAGGAGAGTCATTCATTTCTTGTGTATTCTTTTTCCATATCAATCTAAGTAAGTGCTTTTTTCAGTCCTTTGACAGGACAGATTATATGAGTGTCACTGGAAAAAGATTATACTCTGGTATTTTGGACATACCTAAGAAACTTCATTAGAATTTATTTTATAAGTGCCAGCATTTATATAATTCTTGGCATTTTAAAAGCCTCGTTGTGGTCAGCTGATATTGAGTAACCTCAACCGCTGGACCTACTGATTTTATATTCTGGAGCTAAGTTTGTAGAGTATATTTATATTTCAAAAGTTTGATGTATATCTGGATTGTCTGCATCTGAAGACTCTTACCCAGGGTTTTCTATTAGTAACATCTAGACAGGAAACACTGTGTGCCAGCAGTAACATGTTTGAGAGAAATGTAAAATTTGACCATTTGCTAGCACTGACTTACTTTAAACAAGGTGGCTTTGTGAATTTTATGTAGTATAAAATGTGGCTTTATTGGCTGGGCATGGCGGCACACACTTAGACTACATAGGTGAGTTCAAGGCCAGTTTGACCTACACAGACACCGGCTCAAAAAACAAACAAGCAAACAGAAAAACACCTTGAATTTATGTAAAGTGTAAGCCCCTGGCTTTCTTAAAATGAAACACTTAAGCCTTTTCTCTTTTGTAATATTTCCTTCCCACAAAATAGTAGTTTTTAAGTGGTTTTGCTTCAAAAAATATCTAGATCTCAGTGGCCCAACTTTAAAGCCAAATTCCTAAAGCAGTTTTCAAAGGAGTCAGGAATATACCAAGCAATTTATCCACTTGTCCATGGCATAATATTTATGAGTAGAATTTTCCCACTGTTTGATTTAAATATACTTTTCCTCTCTGGTTTCCTCCTAGAAATGTAAATGATAGATTACTGTCTTGCTTGATGTAAAGTCATGTGTTATTCTGATACATAGAAGTGCATTTTGTAACTTAGTATGTAGTCAGAGTTAACTTTTGATCACCTGTAACCATAAAGTACTTCTAAGTTTTACATGTAAATTTTCATTTTTATATTGTAAATATGCTGATAATGTGGATACAGTGTAGTGAAAGCAGTGTTTTTTTTAATTAGGGTCAGTTGATGTTAGAATAAAATGGATAGAGGCAATGTAGGACCAAAACAGTATTGTAGATGGCAAGTGTGAATGTATTATGCCTTTTGATTAGGATTTCTATGAAGTGTGTGCTATTAATGTTTATCTGTGAACTATTTATATCACTTCATAAAGAGTAGGTCCTGGATGTAGGGCACATTTTAAAAGAGCACATTTATTTTCTAAAAAGGGGCCCAGAAATTCATTCCAAATTTCAGTTCAAGACATGTGTGAATAACCACACACACACATTTTAAATATGTATGTAGACATATCTCTTTTTAAATGTAACTATAATATACTTTAGAGAGGCACAATACAGATGACTTCTGTGGTATTAATAACATTTTAATGTTATTAAAGTTTGTGTAGAGGAATCTAAAGCAATTTCCATAATATGTAGTAGGCAACTGAAAACTAATCACTACTAGATATTGTGGGTAATTACACGTAGGACCAGTTGGTGACAAAGTTTTCTCTTCACTGCAGTAGTTCCCTTGCTGTGGATGGGATATAGCTCAGTAAAACGGCACTTGCCTGACAAGTGTGAGGCTTAGGTCCCTAGCACCATGAAAACAAAAACTTTTAAACATAATGTGCCTCAGAAGACTCTTACGGCAAGAGAGTAAATTTTGAGGTCTAGGAAGTTTGTGAACTTTTTTTTTTTTTTTTGAGTCAGGGTCCTGATGTTGCCCTGGTTGGCCACAGACAATCTTGCTTCATCTTCTGAGTTGGAAACTATGGACATGTACCACCACACCCAGCTCTGGCTAAAGTATTTTAACAACACATACTCTTCTAAAACATGACCACCACATGATTTGGTTACCATTCTGTTTACAAAAGCAAGTTTTGCTGTCAGCAGCATATTTCCTCTGCTTTGATAAGTCTTATTTCCCCCCAAAAATTCGGGGGACTTCTTTGATGTGAATGCTGGTTGAATCAGACTAGTTCACAATTCCAAGTGGTACATCATACTGAATTCCAAATTGATAGGAGTAGAGATCCTGGCTTAGTGTATCAACAGCAAGAGAACCTAGTAAGCAGGTCATTTTATGTTAGACTTACATCAGCTGATGCTGATAATCAAACAAACTAGTCTTGAAATAGTGGATGCACATGCTTCCCGAGTAGCTTAAGGAATTTTAGTCTAAGAATGACACTGACTTTTCTCCAGGTGACAAAATAGAATTTTTATTGCTAAAAAATGTGGCCAACTTCCTTTAAACCTAGTGATGTCTTAAATTTAATACTTAAGACTGTTATAAAAGTGAAAATGCCTGGGGACTTAGCTCAGTGGCATAAGCGCCCGCCTGGCAAACGTAAGGTTGCGAGTTCCATCCAGTACCAAAAAAAAAAAAAGTGAAAGTGTTTAGGGAAATTTGAATGTGAATGTCTCAGATTTTAAATTGTTTCACATTTAGTACTTGATGCTTGTGGTTGGTTACTTTAACTAAATGATCCCAAAATGGGTCTGTCACTTTAGGAATGAATGTTCTTTCAAAAATCTTTAGGCTATGTCAGGCTTTTTAAAAATACTTAAGTGCTATATTCTGCTTCTCTCCTCCCTTTTACCATTATGGAAAGTAAAATTTTAAACTATGTCTGACCTCGTTAGAATTTTAAAAACCACCTCATCTTTTTTATAAGAATAGAATAAACTAGTATCTTAAATTGGATTAAGCAGAATTCCGATCTACTAGTTTTGTATTATTCATTGTGCATTGCCTCCTACTCGGTGCAGTGCTGTATTTTAAACTATGGATTACAATACGCACTCACTAAAATGGCTTGTTGAACATCTAAGCTATAGCATTTTTATCTTAAAAATTTATCAATCAGATTGGTGGTGCACAGTGTGTTTAGCCAATGTTTTTTGCATGTTGATAAAATTTCCTAAAGGAATTTTCCTTTCTTAAACTGATGACTGGTTTTGTAAAATACAGTATTAACAGTGCAGCGTTTAAAAAAAAACCCTATTGTTTCAATTGATGTACTTATCAAAACTTGTTTTAAATTAATAAAACTTCAGTGATGCACACGGTAGACTATTTCAAGCTTTTTCTGTCTTACACAATGGTGCTCTCTCCAGTTTTTCTTTTCAAAGAAGAATCTGAACATTTATATTTTCTTATCCAAAGGCATCCATATCTAAGTGTCTTTAAACGTGGTTAAAATGTTTTCCTTTTAAGGCATTTTGAAAACATTTCTGTTCACTTAAACTTTCTACACACTTGTGGCCAATTGGCTATGAATGTCAGTACAGTGTCTGATTATGGAAAAAGTAAACATGCTAGATGGAAGCCTCTTACACAAGCTTTAAACCATACAGACTGTGGACTTGTGCCGTGATTTAACAGTATACTTGGATCTTTTTTCACAATGATTATTTGTATAGTTAGTTGCTCTGTGAAATGTGAATCGATAATTGTAATCAATAAAGTGCTTTTAACCAGAGTTCACTGCATCATGTTTTTTCTTTTTCTTTTTTTTTTTTTTCATTTTTATTGGTACCAGAGATCGAACTGATGACCGCCTGCTTGCAAGGCTTATGCCCCTGAGCTAAATCCCCAGCTCCACTGCAGCATGTTTTAATAATTTTTTAAAGTGCCAAAACTCTTAATTTTTTATTTTAAATATAAACAGTGGTATGAAATTTGAAAATAAGGTTGTAGGGGAGTAACAGTGTTTAGTACATTGCATATTATTGTCTTCAAATAGTTGCTCATATTACAAGATAGAGGTATGAAAAATTGATCAAACTATAGGCATAACCTTTCTTTCCAGTGAATAGCAATTAGTGGTATAACTTCCTTTAACTGTTTGGTATATATATAATAAATTTTCCTTTTTTCTCCTATTGCAGTTGTTCTTCCTTTTGAACAGTTTCTTCCCATTTCACTATCTGTTGTACATTTTGGACCTTATTTTTCAGCTTGTTATACTAGGGGGACAAGTCTGATTTATTTCTGACTTACGATTATAGTCTCTCATTTATCCTTTATAGCTTACTACTCCATTATACAAAAAGGTCATTTTATCCATTCCTCAGTTGATGGGCATTTGGGTTGTTTCCAAGATTTAGCTATTACAAATTTTGCAGCTATAAACACGAGTGGACATATATCTCTGAGGTTTTTAAATTTTTCTGGGAAAATACCCAGAAAGGGAGGACTGTGGATATCTCAGCAAGCAGGGAGGGATCGCAGGTTCCTGAGGCACCACAGCCTGTGGTGAGTGCTCAGCACACTCTGCCCAAATCTCAGACTGTTCCAGACCCTCCAGGCTTCTGGGTGCAGTGAAGTGGAGAAGTGGGTTTGAGGCCTCTACATCCGCCTCCCCATCCCGGCTGCACTTGGAGAACTGCTGAGCTTCCGACGGGTGGGCGGGCCCACACTATCCCCGGAGCCCAGCCTGTTTCGCTGCCGCGCCTAGCCATCGGTGTGCAGAGGAGGGGCTGGGCGGATCTGGGGCACCTGCATCGGCCTCTCCGTGTGTCTGGAGGACTGTGGATATCTCAGCAAGCAGGGAGGGATCGCAGGTTCCTGAGGCACCGCGGCCTGTGGTGAGTACCCTAACCCGGCTGTGATTGGAGAACTGTGGAGCTTCCAAGGGGCAGGTGGGCGCACAGTGTCCCTGAGGCCCAGCTTGTCTGGAACTGCGGAGTTCTGAGAAGGCAGAGGAGGGCCATTGGTTCTGCAGGCCCAGTGGCTTGGGGTAGCATGGTGCCAGAGTCTCAGTAGCTGCAAACATAGAAGGGGATTTTCAACAGATCCTGAGGAAGCTTTCAAATAACACTTGAAACACAGAAATATAGGAAAATGACAAAACGAAAGACCAAATTACAACCTCAAACCTCCAGCCCATCTCAAGAAACCCTAGGAGCAATGTATATAGAAGAAAATATATGCCATCCACCTCAAATATCGGACACAATAGCTACTGAAATTGACAAGCAACTCCAGGAAGCTTTAAAGAAATTCAAACTTGAAATAATCTCCCAGATAAAAGAAGAAATGATAAAAGAAATGAAAGAGATTCTGAATATATCTAAAGAAAACACAGATAAAAAATTGGAGGAACTAAACAAAAAGATAGAATCCCTAGATGAGCAATATAAGAAACAAACAGAATACATAATGCAGATGCACAGAGATATACAGGAAATAAAAAACTCCACTGAAAGTTGTAAAAACCGCCTTAATGAAAGTGAAGATAGAATTTCAGACCTTGAAGACAGGATTGCAGCTAGTGAACAGGAAAGGAAAGATCTTTTGAAAATAACAAGGAACCAGGAAACAACAATTCAACAACTGCAAGACGATGCAAAGAAGAATAACATAAGAATGATAGGGATTAATGAAAGAGAGGGAGACAACATGAAGGATGTCAGGAGGATATTTAGAGAAGTAATAGCTGAAAATTTCCCAAGCATGAGATCAGAAACTGACATCAGGATCAGTGAAGCATATAGAACTCCAAATAGTCATAACCAAAATAAAACTACACCCAGACATATAATAATCACCATCCCAGAAATCCAACACAAGAATAGATTATTAAAAGCTGTCAGAGAGAAAAGACAGATCACTTATAAAGGAAAACCTATCAGAATCACAGCAGACTTCTCAGCACAAACAATAAAGTCAAGAAGAGCATGGAGTGAAGTATTCCAGATCCTAAAGCAAAATGATTTCCAATCTAGACTGATGTATCCTGCAAAACTATCATTCAAAATTGATGGTGAAATACGATACTTCCATGACAAAGAACAGCTGAAGAACTTCATGAACAGCAAACCAACCCTGCAAAAAATATTGTAAGACAGTTTAAATACACAAAGGAAAAAAACACTAAGCTAAGCAAATAATTAAACAGAACAGAAAGATAAAGATGCAACAGCAGAGAGATAACATTCCTACAATAAACCAGCATTTAACAGTAATAACCATTAATGTAAATGGTCTCAATGCACCAATCAAAAGAAACAGACTAGCAGAATGGGTCAAGAAACAAAATCCAACCATATGCTGTTTACAGGAAACCCATCTAACCCAGAAGGATACTCACAGACTGAAAGTCAAAGGATGGAAAACAATACTTCATGCAGCAGGAATCCAAAAAAAGGTAGGAGTAGCCATTCTGTTTGCAGACAATGTGAACTTTAAACCAACAATGACCATAAAGGACAAAGAAGGTCACTACATACTCGTAAGGGGAAAACTCCAAGAGGAAGAGGTAACTATCTTAAATATATACGCACCAAACTCTAGAGCACCCAGTTATATAAAACAATTATTAACAGAAATGAAAACTCAAATTATCAGTTACACAATTGTAACAGGAGACCTTAATACGCCATTGACACCAAGGGACAGATCAACCAGACAGAAAATGAGCAAAGAAATAACAGAACTGAATCACACCTGTGAACAAATGGGTTTGATAGACATATACAGAATGTTCCACCCAACAACATCAGAATACACATTCTTCTCAGCAGTACATGGATCATTCTCTAAAATAGACCATATATTAGCTCACAGAACATATTTAAACAAATGCAAAAGAGTTGAAATCATCCCTTGCATGTTATCGGATCATAGTGCTCTGAAATTAGAAATTAATGATAAAAGATACTGCAATAATCCCGCAAACACATGGAAACTGAATAACACACTCTTGAGTAATCAGTGGGTCACAGAAGAAATTAAAGAAGAAATTAAACAATACCTAAAAGAAAATGAAAATGCAGATACAACTTACCGGAATCTGTGGGATGCAATGAAAGCCGTTCTGAGAGGAAAATTTATTGCACTGAGTTCCCACATCAGGAAAACAGAAGGAATACAAATAAATAACTTGATGCTACACCTCAAACAGCTAGAAAAAGAAGAGCAAGTCAAGTCCAAAGCCAAAAGAAGAGAGGAAATTATAAAAATCAGAGCAGAAATCAATGCAATAGAGACTAAGAAAACAATCCAAAGAATCAGCGAATCAAAGAGTTGGTTCTTTGAAAGAATAAATAAAATCGATAAGCCCCTAGCCAACCTTATTAAAAAAAAAGGGAAGAAAAAGCTCAAATTCACGCAATAAGAAATGCAAAAGGTGAAATCACTACAGACCCAATAGAAATACAGAAGATCATCAACACCTATTTTGAAAACCTCTACTCTCAAAAGTTTGATAACACAGAAGAAATAGATAGATTCTTAGAAACATATGAAGTATCAAAGCTAGATCAAGAGGATGTAAAACTGTTGAATAACCCAATCTCTGTTAATGAAATTGAAAATGTAATTAAGTCCTTACCCACCAAGAAGAGCCCAGGCCCAGATGGATTCACTGCAGAATTCTACAAGAAATACAAAGAAGACCTAATGCCGACACTCCTCAAACTATTCAATGAAATTGAAAGAGAAGCAATCCTTCCTAAGTCATTCCTGGAAGCAAATATTACTCTAGTACCAAAACCTGAGAAAGACCCAACTAAAAAAGAGAACTATAGACTGATCTCCCTAATGAACACAGATGCAAAAATCCTCAATAAAATATTGGCAAATAAGATCCAGCAAATCATCAAGAAGATTATACACCATGACCAAGTAGGATTCATCCCAGGAATGCAAGGATGGTTCAACATACGCAAATCAATAAATGTAATCCACCATATCAATAAAGCCAAAAATAAGAATCACATGATCATTTCTATAGATGCAGAAAAAGCCTTCAATAAGGTCCAACATTTATTCATGATAAGAACTTTACAGAAAATTGGAATAGATGGTCTTTACCTCATTATAATAAAGGCCATTTATGACAAACCAACAGCCAGCATCATACTAAATGGCCAAAAATTGAAAGCCTTTACTTTAAAATCAGGCACAAGACAAGGATGTCCTTTATCACCACTCCTATTTAATATAGTACTGGAAGTACTAGCCAGAGCAATTAGGCAAGAAAGAGAAATAAAAGGGGTAAAGATAGGAAAAGAAGAAGTTAAATTATCATTGTTTGCAGATGACATGATACTCTACATAGAAGACCCCCTAAACTCCATTGAAAGACTCTTAGATACGATAAATAAATTCAGTAATGTGGCTGGATACAAAATCAATACTCAGAAATCAATAGCATTCCTATACACAAACAACAAAATCACAGAGAGGGAAATAAGAGAAACTGGACTATTCACATTAGCAAGCAAAAAAATGAAATATTTAGGAATTGCTCTTATGAAAGAAGTGAAAGACTTATACAGTGAAAATTATAATACACTGAAAAAGGAAATTGAGGATGATCTCAGAAAATGGAAAAACATTCCTTGCTCATGGATAGGAAGAACAAACATTGTGAAGATGGCCATTCTCCCAAAACTGTTATACAGATTCAATGCAATCCCAGTAGAAATACCATCAACATACCTTATAGATCTAGAGAAATCACTCCTAAATTTCATCTGGAACCAAAAGAGACCTAGAATCGCAAAGGCAATTCTAAGCAGCAAAGACAAAGCAGGAGGCATCACAATCCCTGACTTGAAGTTATACTACAAAGCAACAGTAGTAAAATCAACATGGTATTGGAATCAAAACAGAGCCGAAGATCAATGGAATAGATTAGAAGATACAACCACAACTACAAACACACTCAACCACCTTATCTTTGATAAAGGAGCCAAGCAGGTTCATTGGAAGAACGACAGTCTTTTTAATAAATGGTGCTGGAAAAACTGGCTCTCCATTTGCCGAAAACTAAAGCTAGACCCATGTCTATCACCAGGTACTAAATTAAAATCTAAATGGGTCAAAGATCTGAATATTAAAACAGAAACACTAAATCTATTGGAAGACAAATTGGGTAGAAACCTTGGAGACATAGGAGTAGGTAGAGAATTCATGAACAGGACTCAAACCGCACAGGAAATACTTCCCAGAATCAATAACTGGGACCACTTCTTATTAAAAAGTTTCTGCATGTCAAAAGAAATCTCCAGCATAGTGAAAAGAAAACCCACAAACTGGGAAAAGATTTAGTGAACTCTCTCAGACAAGGGACTCTTGTCTAAAACATATAAATAATTTAAAAAAACTCAGACCTCCAAAATTCAAAGATCCAATCCAAAAATGGGCATCAGAGATGAATATGCAATTCTCAGATGAAGAAATGCAAATGGCAAATAAATACATGAAAAAATGTTCATCATCGGAGCTGGGGATTTAGCTCAGCGGCATAAGCGCCTGCCTTGCAAGCAGCCAGTCGTGAGTTCGATCCCCGGTACCGATAAAAAACGAAAAAGACCAAAAAAAAAAAAAAAATGTTCATCATCATTGGTCATTAGAGAAATGCAAATTAAAACCACACTGAGATACCATCTCACTCCTGAAAGAATGGCCAGGATCAAAAAAACCAACAACAACAAATGCTGGAGAGGCTGTGGGGAAAAGGAACTCTCCTGCACTGTTGGTGGGAGTGTAGACTGGTACAGCCTTTGTGGAGGTCTGTCTGGAGATTTCTCAAAAAGCTGGGATTGGAAATCCCATTTATTCCAGCTATTCCACTTCTAGGCATATTCCCAGAAGAACTGAAAGCATCATACCACAGTGATATATGTGCACCTATGTTTATAGCAGCACAATTTGTAATCGCCAGATCTTGGAAACAACCCCAGTGTCCATCAACTGAGGAATGGATTAAAAAGTTGTGGTATTTCTATACAATGGAGTATTATTCAGCTATAAGGAAGGATCACATTGAGATATTGATCAATAAATGGGCACAGCTTGAGACCATACTCATAAGTGAAATAAATCAATCTCGCATGTGTGAATACCGAATAGTTTCCCTAATGTAAGTAATGATTCAAATATATAAAAATATGTGGTAATCATGATTCCCCATTATGTGGCCTTGAAGCCTTATAAAGTTTTCACTTATTAATTGGAAAGGCTTTATTCTGGGCTTCTTGATATGGAAATATTTGAAGCTATAGTATATGAAGTTTTTTCCAAATATTTCAAGGAAAAAGACAGACACTATGGTAACTACTATTAAGTCAGGTTATTTGGTGGTGAAGCACTAGGTTGCTGAAACAGTCATGCTTTGACCTGTATTGTTATATTGTTATGTCCTGTTGCACATATATCACTATGGTATGATGCTTTCAGTTCTTCTGGGAATATGCCTAGAAGTGGAATAGCTGGAATAAATGGGATTTCCAATTTCCAATTTATCTCAATCTCTCCCTTATTCTTTAAAAAAAATATTTAGTTATTTCTTATGTTTGTTTTAATTAAGGGGAAAAATTTTAAAAATTAGCAGGATATATAATAGTAACTTTTTTTGATTTCCTATTAACTTGTTTTGAAGTCCTGTAATACTCCCACGATCTTGTTTTGACTGATTAGACTCTGTTCCATTCTGTATAATAGTATCAAGTTTGAGGGTATAGACAACTACTTTGAAGGCAGTAAGATTCACTAAGATGCCCATTCTGGTTTGACTATTGTCTCCTTTGGAAGTCCTGTAATGTTTACAATGCCTAAGTTTTATTGGTCTTGTTCTCTACTGTTTTGTTCAACTTTATAATATCTAATGAGATAGACAATTCTTTTTAAGGAAACAAGAGACATCGTTGATAACCATTGTTGATAACCTTGTACTCTGTTTTACATCATGTGCTATGTCTATCCTTGGTTTTGACTGACAGCTTTGTTTTGCCATATTTGACTTTATTCTCTCCCCCCAAAAAAAGTAATAAGAACTAAGGAGTAATAAAATCCAAAATGTGTAAATTTTGTTGTAAAAAAGAGAGGGGGGAAAAAAAGAGCTCTAACGGATAAAACAGCAAGTGTGTTTAGGGGCGTTAAATAGCTGACTATATTAATGTTTTTGGATCATTGAACACAGCTGTTTGCAGTCTCACTGTTTGAATGTCCACTTTGTATTCTTTGATACTGTGATTTGAGCAACTATTTCTAAGATGATAATATGTAATCTATTAACAGGTGATTTCTTACTGTTATGTTTTTTTTTTGTAGTTCTGTATTACGTGTACCCTTACACCGGTTTGTTTTGTTTTGTGTTTTTCTCTTTTTCCTTTTAAATAAAATTAAAAATATATATATTTTATTTAAAAATGAAAATAATAGGAATATTATTTAAACATGAAAAATAATAGGGCATGATAACAAGAAAGAAATTACCCATTCTGACAGCTATTTTGAAGAGAACAAGAGATATTATGGTAGCCAATGTTGATTTTCCTATTGTCGTTTGAAGCCCTGTAATGCTTTCATTCTTTGAGTGGTTTGATATTGTTTTTGTCTTGTTTGAATTCATTGTGTGGGAAGATATGGAAAACTATTTCAGAGAAAACAAGAGACATTATGGTAGCCATTGTTGATTTCCTGTTGTCTTGTTTTGGAATCCTATGTTGATTGTGTTGTTTTGTTCTGATATGCTTTGTTCTGTTCTGT
This sequence comes from Cavia porcellus, assembly GCF_034190915.1. NCBI lineage: Eukaryota > Metazoa > Chordata > Mammalia > Rodentia > Caviidae > Cavia > Cavia porcellus. The sequence goes on along the minus strand of NW_026947500.1, from coordinate 11,589,936 downwards.
TTTGTTTTAATCTCTTTAAAATAAGAAAATTGAAAAAAAATTCTCAACTATGCTATAAAAAATAATAGACTGTCTTATATGCAGATTGTCTGTTATTATATAAAAAGAAAAAATTATATGTAGAACATAGAATAGAAAGAAATATATAAAATGCTTTTGATATTATTTAGTGGTGGGATAAGGAATAATGTTTTAATTCTTTTTTGTTTTTCAAGTATCTTATGAAGAATATATATTGTTTTTACAAAGGAATAAAAATTATTTATAGGCCTAGAAAAAAAAAAAAGAAAGAAAATACCCAGAAAGGGAATTTTGAGTTTTATGAGGAATTTCACTGATTTCCTTAGTGGTTGCACCAGTCTGCACTCCGACCAACAGTGGAGATGGGTTCCTTTTTCCCCATAGCCTCTCCAACATGTTGCTGATTTCTTGATGATAGCCATTCTTTCTGGGGTGAGGCAGAATCTGAATGTTTTAATTTGCATCTCTTCAATATTCAATCAGTGATGTTCAACATTTTTTTTTTTTTTGTCATTTTCCTTTTTATCGGTACTGGGGATCGAACTCACTACTGCCTGCTTGCAAGGCAGGTGCTTATGCTGCTGAGCTAAATCTCCAGACCCCAACATTTTTTCATATATTTGCTATTTGTGTTTCTTTATCTGAGAATTGTGTTCATCTCTGCTGTCCATTTTTAGATTGGGTCTTTGAATCTGGGGGGTGGGATCTATTTTTTTCAGCTCTGTGTCCTAGATTTAAATCCTTTGTGGGTTTTTACTGTTGGTGATTTTTGATGTGCAAAAGCTTTTTAATGAGATCCCAGTTGACTGAAGCATTTCCCATGCTGTTTGGGTTTTGTTCATGAAGTCTCTGCCTAGCCCTGTCTTTTACCTACTTTCTCTTCCAGTAAATTTAATGTTTAATTTTAGTGCACAATGAGAGACATGGGTCTAGTCAGTTGGCATGAAAAGACCCGGTTTTTGCAGCATCATTCATTAAAGAGGCTTTCTTCCAGTGAACAAGTTTGGCCCCTTTGTCAAAGATAGTCGCTGAGTATGTCTGTAGTTGTGTCTATGTACTGTAATGTTTCACTGGTCCTCAGATCTGTTTTCTTGCCAATACCATGCTTATTTTATCAGTGTAATTGTAATTTCAAGTCAGGAATTACAATGCCTTCTGCCTTGCCTTTGTTACCCAGCTCTTCCAGATGAATTTTAAGAACATTTTCTCTAATTCTGTATGTTAATGGTTTTTTGATCAGGGTTTGCACTAAATCTGTGTAACAATTTTGTGGGCCATTTTCACTATATTGGTTTTTTCTATCCATGAGCAAAGGGATACCTATCCATTTTCAGATTTCTTCTTCAATTTCCTTTTTTTAGAATACTATAATTTTCACCATATAAGTCCTTTACTTCATTAGATTGGTATTTTATTTTTTGGAAGCTATTGTGAAGGGTGTTATTTTCCCTAATTGCGAAGTCAGTTTGTTGTATACAGGAATGCTATTGATTTTTCAGTGTTGACTTTGTATCCAGCTACACTAAATTTGGTTATTAACTCTGGAGTCTTGTTGGTGGTTTTTGGGGTCTTCTGTGTAGAGTATGTCATCTGCAAATGATAGTTTGACTTCTTCCTTTCCTATCCATATTCCTTTTCTCTCTCATCCACTGTTTCTAGAACTCTATCAAATAGGACTTGTGATAGTGGACATCCTTGTCTTGTTCTTAAGTGAAAGCTTTCAATTTTTCTCTATTTAGAATAATGTTGGCTGTTGGTTTGTCATAGCTTTTACAGATTGAGGGAAAAACTATTCTGATTTTCTGTAGGGTTTTTATCACAAATGAGTGCTGGACTCTTATCTAAGTTTTTTCTGAATCTCTTGAGATGATTGTGTGATTTTTGTCTTTGTGTCTGTTGATAAAATATTTTACATTTATTGATCTGTGAATGTTGAACCATCTCTGCATTCATGGATGAATCCCACCTTAGATATGGTGTATAATCTTCTGATGATTTGCTGCATTCAGTTTGCTAGTATCTTATTGGGAGATTGACCTTCCATGAAAATGAAATGAGTTACAGAAACAAAGAGATTGGAGTGCTACTACTGACCCATCCTGTAGCACTCTACACTTCTAGCTTAATGTTAAAAGGCCAGACTCATTCAAAACCAAATAACTTCTCCCCCTTAAGTTTCTTTAGAATAATCTAGATTTCTTTTTTTTGTTTTTTTTTAAATTCTTGTTTTTTCAGTATGAGGGATCGAACTCATGACTACTTGCAATGCAGGCGCTTATGCCACTGAGCTAAATCCCCAGCCCCTCTTTTAAATTTTAATGACCAATTTTTTTTTTTCTTTCTGCCTTTCTGACACAGTTTCACTATGCAGTTCAGGCTGCCCTTGAGCTCACTTTGTAGCCCAGGCTGGCCTCAAATTTGCATAAGTCCTCCTGCCTCAGCCTCCTGAGTGCTGGGATTACAGGCATGTACCACCATGCCCAGCAATAACCAGTTCTCCTTGTAATATTGATTTAAAAAGTTCTACTTACTTCTACTTCATTATAACCTTAAGCGGAGATTGAAGACATTAAAATATGTTACATTAGATTTATTTGCTAGTGAAGTAGACTGGGTAAGTACCTGTAAACTCTTGTGGTGCTCTACAGCATCTTACCCTTTATCAGCTGGAACTAAACAGTATGGGAATACAATCATAACAGTCAGTTAATTCAAGGTAGTTAATATGCTTATTATACAAATGATTAAGAATGAACGATCAAAATTCACTAAATACTACTATAAATGCTGCATTCATCAACTATCTGGCAAACAAGTTTTATTTTCACCTTGCAAGCTTGCACACTTAAGAAAATGTTTGTAAAAAGTTTGAGTATACAAAATTTATAAATAACCCTGCAGACATACATAGTAAATAATCAAGTATATGTGTAGTAACTTTGAGTACATTAGTGTCATAGTTACATAATTTCTGCATAAGTCATGGACCTACAGGTGCACTTCTGTCTGGGAAGCAGACTTAGTTCCCATTATTTTAGTGTTCTGTTCCCAACATCTATATACCTTCAAACTTGATCAGGTGGAATAACATCGATACTAAGAAAACTTACCAGAAACACTATACTAGTGTTCCCAAACTGTAGTGGACTATCAGGATCACATACAGGGCTTGTTAAAACATGTTGCCAGTCCTCAAACCTAAAGTTTCTGATTCTTTAGATCTGGGTTGAGACCTGAGAATCTGCATTTCCTGCAGGTTCAAAAGTGATGATGGTGATCCACTGATCAAACTTCAAGAACTGGTGTATGTACTGTACTGAGGTGATAACCAAAGTTCAAGTACTTTGACATAACTTACAACTCACATTGACACAATACCCAGTCTTAACTTTTCATGTTATTGTTACCATCTAGCCCTTATCAATGGCCTGTCCTAATTTTGGCTTATATCAATAAAAGCTAAAAGCTAAGTCATTTGTATTTAAACTTAAAATAATTGATTTGCATAAAAATATGAGTATTTCTTAAAAGCTCCTAATTGCCTAATAATGTAATTTTCTCCTTCAAATATCTTGAAAAGTAAGATACACACACATGGTGTGAAAAGACCAACTAGCATCCAGGAGCCTTGAAAGGCACAGAAAAGGAAGCACTAAAAGAAAAAAGCCTGAAGTTTTGTCTGTCCCAAGAAAGAGTCAAGTGCTACACCTGGCCAAATGTGTTTTGTCCCCTGGGGTTGTACATTTTAATGTGCATCTAGGTGATGCTGATCTGGTGATCCTTCATTTTTTATAAGATCCTACAATGATGTCGTTTTTTAGTATTTCTATGTAAACTTCAGTTTTTACTACAGAAGCAGCAAACACTTGAAACCATCAACACTTCACTAAAGTAAAAAATACAGTAACAATTTTTAATGAAGCCCTGGCAAATTCATGGAAATAAATAAAAATAAAAGCCTCTAATAGGACAGAATCCAGCAGAATCTTAAGCAAGTGCCTACTAATGAAGATTACTGTTATCACCCAAATTCAGACCTCCTGTTTCTTTAGCTATTTTTTTCACTTCAAACTTTATTCAAACACATAGGAAAGCTTTCCTTACTGGACTTAAAACTACACCAAGCTGAAGATGTCCCTAAGAAAGACTGGGAAACTAAACTCAGACACTTTCATAAGTGACCACATTAACAAACCTTCATAATGTTTTATATCAGTTTTAAAGAGAATAAAAGCAGGGGTAAAAACGAGTATTTATTAGTGGCTTACATACTGCCTCAATGGCGGAGACTAAGTTTCATCAACAGTCCACTCAAGAACACCCCACACTCCTGGATGGTTAGAGCAAGGCAGCTTATGAAACAAAACCCAAACTGACTACTCCCATTAAAGAAGACATCAAAAACTAGTTTTAAGGAAAAAATGAAAGGATTATTTTCAAACTCCTGGATGCCAGGAAGCAGAGTTTTTCAGAATCAAAAAGCCCTAATGAAGAGCTCAAGGACCCACCCCTCAGGGGTCAAATTGTTGGTTCTATTGCTTTTAACTAACTCATTACGCAACACAAATGATTTTCTCTTTTTTTAAACCCAAATTAAAACTAAGGACATACCATAACACTCTTCAGAAATGCAAACACCCTGAGATAATTACCAGAATCTAAACAGGGATTTGCTATTTAGTACAGTTAGTGAAATTCATACTGAGGTCATTTCATAAAAATAACAATTGTCCCCATCTTCCAAGTTCCATTTCCTCTTCTCATGGTCACCAAAGCAATCCATTGTTAAGATTCTTCATTGCTTTAATGCAGAAACTGCTTAGTAAAATTCTCCAGCTCATTTTCGAGTTGAACAGCTTTATTTCTAGTAAAAACAACAAAAAAATACCAATCATTATCATAAAAGTCAACAAAGAAAATGCATTCTATCCATTCTTAAACTGCAAACTCTATAGCCAGCCTGCTGTTAGTTTTACTGCAAGTCTGGTTTGACTATTACCAATCCTTTTCAGTATTCAGTGTGTGCTATTGCAGCTCTGCAGTAAACAGACCTAACATATAAAAAGACAAAAGATTTAATAAAGAAAAAGAATGCAAACATAATGAACAATGGAGTCTTCTCATCTTCCACGGGAACCCCCTTAAGTCGCACAGTCAGTCTGCATGAAGCACAAAGCCCTAATAAGTTGCTTTATGTATATGCAGAGAAGTTGGCAGATCCTCATGGGTCATGGGATAAAATACTTTTTTTAATAAGAAAAGAAAACTGAAACTGAACCAGGCAGAAACACAGCTGTATGCCTCCCCTTCTCTCATGCTGAGGGGTGCTCTCTCCCCTTTGCAGAGGGAAGAATCTCGTTTTGTTCCTGCATACACTTGTTGGGTCACACTGAATATGCTGGAAACATCACTGGACTTCAGGCAACTCTCCTGGGCTTTAGGCAAATTAATACAAATGACTATGCCTAACCTAGTAATCACGGAATCAAACACTGCCATGCTTTGCTTAATAACTACAACACCTCTTAGAAGTCTTGAACATCACTGGTTGACTTCACTGTAATGTGATCATCACAGAATATGTACATAAACCTGTATGTTAAACCTACTACACACCTAGGCAGTCATGGTATTACAGGTTAAAAACTTGTACAGCAATCTACTGAATACCACAGGCAATTATAACACAATAATAAGTATTTGTACAGCTAAGAAACACATGGTTAATGTGTTGCACTGTCACCTTATGATGGCCAGAGTGATAGGAATTCTTCACCATCATAATTTTATAGGATGACTATCATATATGCAGTTCATTATTGACCAAAACATTATGTGGTCCATGACAAATACATGTCCGCTGTTTTCAGGTCACAAAGATAATTCCTCCAATTTTAAAATTTCATTTTAAAATACTGGCTACTGGGCATGGTAGTACATGCTTGTAATCCCAACACTTAGGAGGCTGAGTCAGGAGGATCACCATGAGTTCATGGCAAGCCTGAACTACACAGAAGATTCTGCCTCAAAAATTAAACAAATAAATGAAAATAAAATCCTGGCAACTAAGCCGCCCTTACATGAACAACTGTATGAAGTACATGCCCTGGAAATAAATGTTTAGATGCCAAAAGAATTTCCCAGACAGGCCAAAAGACCAGCTAATGGACAAGAAACCTGAAAGAATTAACTGCCAAGCATAAAATTTATGCAAATTTTATTAAATCTTAAAGGAATCCACAATAAATAATATTAACCAGGAAATCCACATTTTTGCCATAAAATCTTGCCTTTGTTTTTCAAATTTAAGCACACCCATGAGTCCCCAGTGAGAACAGAAGTTATGGTCTTCAGTATACAAACCTAAAAACTAAATTATACAACTTCTGTTCTGAGAGGTACTAGCTTAACCTATCAGTTAAGTTTAGATCTATAAAATTCTTAGGATTCTCTTGAGTTAGTTCACTGAAATTACAAAACAATTAAATATGAAAGATCATAATTTAAACCTACAATGAGAAGTTTTAATATAAATTCATTGGTGATTTTACAGTTACTTTTAGTAATAAGACCAATAAATGCTCACATGATTGAGAAAAAAAGGTTTTAAATACCTTAAAGACTTTGAATTGTTTTGTATTTTCTCCAGTTGATCTATTTCTTTGGACAATCTACCAATTTCTTCTTCCAGGTGCCTTTGAGTAATATCAACTTGCTGACACAGGCGAGCAAAAGTGGTAGCCATTTCCCTTAAATAAAATTTTTAAAAAGTAAGTCATGAATGCCTTCTCAAATGAGTAAACTTCAGTATAAAGCTTTTATAAAAAGGAAAAAGATTCTGAAAAATCCGTATCATGAGTATCAAAGGAAACTGCTAAGGATGAGATGGGGAGGGAACAACACCACTCAGCTCAGTGTTAACTGTCAGCCTCATTTCCTCCGGACTCAAGCGGCATCACCTCTACCAAACGGGTGTGAATACACACACAGTTCACTGTGAAAAGGCAGAAGGGGTCTTTCCTGAGAAGTACAATAAACTATACTTTTTTTTTTTTTGGTGCCAGGGATCGAACTTATGACTTCACACTCCAGGCAAGCACTTAAACCACTGAGCTAAATCCCCAGCCCCAATAAACTGTACTTTTTTTGCCACCCATTAAAAATAAGAAACTCGCCTGGCGTGGTGGCACGTGCCTGTATTCTCAGCATTCAGGAGGCTGAGGCAGGAGGATCACTGCGAGTTTGAGAGCAGCCTGGGCTATAAAGTTGAGCTCAAGGCCAGACTGAACTGCACAGTGAGACCCTGTCTCAAAAAGAAAAAGAAGAAAAGAAACTATGAAATAAAATTCTAAAAAGAATTTTTTTAATTACAAAAAAAGAAAATTCTATGAACTTTTGTGAAGTAAGCAAAAATACTTTCAATCACAAGCAGATTTAATCATGTGTCCAGAACCAAAGGGTTACATCTAACTTAACTGCTCATTAATATATTGTCTTTCGCAAACACGATGCTTGTACTTTTACAACAGGAGCAGGTGTGACATGTGCACCCCACTAGAATAGTTAACTAATATGAATTTCTCTAGCCAACTTCCTGTCCATCTTCATCTTTGCTGTGCTCTTTTTATCTCCATTTACTATTCCACTCCAACCTCAATGTCACACAAATAAAGCACATTTCATTCTTTTCACATTTTACTATTAACACTTACCTACTATATTTTAACTGAGTAATTACTGAAGACTGCCTCCATGAGAAGGTACTTTTCAAGACAGGATTAAATTATTTTCAACCTTTTATTTCCCATAAGGACCAGCATAATTATCATAGGACAGGCAATTAGTAAATGTTTGATAAGCAAAGAATGGAAAGCTACATTAATTTTGTTTGTTTTTATTTATATGAATCTGAGCTTATTTCTTTGGAGGTCAAGATATCATTAACTAAAGTCTTTAATACAAATAAAACCATCATCTAAGAGCTCAGGGGCTGTGGGGAGAAAGGAATCCTCCTCCACTATTGGCAAGAATACAGACTGGTGCAACCACTGTGGATATCAGGATGTTTTCCCTCAGAAATCTAGGACTAGAGGCCCCATTTGACCCAACTATTCCTCTTCTCGTATATTCTCAGAAGAATTAAAAACATACCACAGCAATATGTGTGCACCTATATTTATAGCAGCATGATCTATCAATAGCTGAATCTTGGAAACAACTCAAATACCCATCAACTGAGGAATGGATAAAAAAGATGTGGTCTTTTTACACAATGAAGTACTACTCAGCTATAAAGAAAGAAAACCTTGAGACTGTTATAGTAAATGGATGCAACATACTCATAGGTGAAATAAATCACTCACATGTGTAAACACCATTTTGTCTCCCTGGTGTGAGACACCGAAAGAGTAAAAAAGATTCAAAATGTACAACAGATATTGTGCAATGGAAAGAAACTGTTCAAAAGGAAAAAGGAACTACAAAGGGTAAAAAGAGGAAAGGAAGGGAGGAAAAGTGCACTATAGTTACACAGTTTCTCTTAGCTCGCCAAAAAGAGAATTTTTTATGCCTTTATCTTGTACTCTGAGTAACTACATTGAAGATAACAACACAATGTATTAACTATTGTTGTTCTAATTTGTTTTTGAAATTTGGCTTTATTTTTTCCATAAAGTGAAATTTAAAGAAAAAATGAGCTCAAAAAAGGTTAAGTGACGGATGGATGAACAAGTTTCTTAAAGCTGTGGTCTTTTTTGTTTCTATTTTTCATAGCTGTGGGGAGAAAGGAATCCTCCTTTCTCCCTGCTAAGGATGAGATGCGGGAAGGTACTTAATTGTATCTGAAATAATAAACCTTTCTGTAATTCCTGTCTGTTAGTCTCCACTCCATATATCACATCGATGCAAAGTTATTTGTTCTAGAGCTAAATTATTTATGGTGCCACTCTCAGAATTCCTAATGATCCAAACCCAAATCCCTATACATACAGACAAAGCCCCTACTTGGACAGGTTTACACTCAATACACATTAGCCGCCAGATATGGGAATGGACACCTGTAATCCCAGTGCTCTGGAGGCCACAGAGGAGGATCACTTCGAGTTCAAGGGCAGCCTGAAGTACACAGTGAAACCCTGCCTCACACAAAACAAGACAAACATATCTGCCACACTGAAATTTTCTCTCCATGTTCCTAAACACACTCCTTTCCTCAACTACCATCTTTTGTTTGAGTTTTTTCCTCTGCCTGATCTTCCTATGTAATACACATGCTACCTCTCTTCTAGGAAAGCTTCCCTAGTCCACTATGCTCCCTGAATTAAGTAACTGCTTGAGCCCAACATTCCAAGGATGTTTCATCTTCTATAGCATTTGTCACTTTCACACTGCTTCACAATTATGTGTCTGTTATCAGCAGGCCCGATTCAGGCATGACTCTCACAGCACTGACCTGTCAGCAGCAGCACTGTTCTCAGAGAAAAACCAGCTCGGCACTGGTGCTGCTGCCTTGGCCAAACGCAGGATGTCTTCACAAGAGAGAGGGTGGAGCACAGGCTCTTCCAAGCTCCAGGACATCTGAAAACATCCATTTACGCGGATGCCACAACCTTCGGCCGCTACAGTCTCTGACACTGGATCACTGACACTTACTAAGCTTCTTCCACCTAACATCCTGTATTCTTTCAAGCCCGCTAGAGAAGCCAGTGTTTCCTGCGTCGTACGCCTCCTTGCCTTCACAGAAGCCCGCCAGTGGTCTCTGCCTCACTCTGCTCTCAAGTGTATTCACATAACAAATGCTGTGCCTTAAGTGAAGTTCAACGTATCTTCACTAAATCAATAAAACAAATATCTAAGATGTATAAAAATAGCAATTAGGTTGACACATGTATTTATCGTATTATAATAAAATCCTCTTGATACATAAAAGCTCGTGGTTTTTTTTGGTACTGGGGATTGAACTCACATCCTTGTGTTTGCCAAGCAGGCACTTATGCCAGTGACCTAAACCACCAATCCTAAAAGCTCATATCTTTAAGCAAGCATGTTTGGACTATGAAAGAAAATCAAGTTCATCATAAAATCAGGAGCCGGCACTAAGCCTACTTGTTAAATGCTAAAAATCCACTCGATCTTTAATCTTCTAATTAAAAGGCACAACTCCTCTAAGGACAGAAACAAGTCTGTAACAGGTGTGCTGATAAACTGTCTTTTGAAAGCCCTCTAGAGTTCTTGGGAATTCCTACATGCTGATTACAAATGTTCACCTCTCACACACCGGGAGAATGGATAAACAGTGCCTGGAGAAGGCCGAAGTGAGGTCTGACGTCTTTCACCTCAGTAGTGACTCAAACTGCTCGTTCTTGGCGTGTATGCCATACTGCACATTTTTTTAAGTTAAAGATGCGTCTTTCAACTTACTGTTGTACTTGGTGGCTGCAGTTTGCACTTGTAAAGCTAACAATCATCTGCAGTTTTTCCGTTGCATAGTTCACGAACTGCTGCTTAAAAGCTCTCTCTTTGGCACGGGTGGTCCAGGTCAGCCTTTCATAAAGATATAATGCTCCATACATGCTTAGTGAAACAGATACAAGTTTCCAGCCTATAGTTCTGCAAATCTGGAAGATAAGGCCACAGCTTACTCTTAAGAAAAAATAGTACCTGGGAGAATATATTACAAACACATTATATATATTTGAGCCAAACCTATTTCCTAAAAATGTGTATTTCTTCTCCATGAGAAAATATGGAGTTAACTGGAAGTCAGTGACATGGAAAAGTGATCAGCACATGAAGAACTCATTTGTCAGATTTGATAAACTATTTAATGTACTTCAAAAATTTTCAACAATTAAGAACTATTACTATGCTGGGCATTACAATACCAGCATTTGGTAGGCTGAGGCAAGACTACAAAGTGACTTCAAGGCCAGCCTGACTGTACAGCAAGGCCTTGTCTTGGAAAACAGTCCAGTACTGAGCAGAACCTTTACCACTTCAGAACAGAGTCCCTTGGCATTTAGACCCTGCCCCCTCCTGTCCCTCCTCCTCCTCCTCCTCCTCCTCCTGTACACCCAGAGCCTTGCACATGCCAGGTGAGCACCGTCCCAGTAACCACAGCCCAGCCTCATCAGACCTCTCTTTTTACTATAAGGTACAAATGTAATTTGTATGCTGTGGTGGGAAAACACTAAATATTGATTCAAAAACGACACTGGGCTGAAGCTATAGTTCAGTGGTAGAGTGCCTGTTTGCCCCAGGCCCTGTGTTTAATCCCCAGCAATGCCAAAAAAATAGCCCCAAGCAAATCAAAACCCGGGTGATAGATATATTTAAATTCACAGTATGATTTGCAAAATTCTTCCCTAATTCTAGCCTGCAGATTTTCATAGTGCTTTAAAGATCCTGGAAACAAAAGTAAATACACCCTTCCTTTCATGATCTAACAGACAGTTTTGTGACAATTTCAATTAGAGCAAGGCACACTCACACATACCAGTCAGTAATCCCAGAACTCAGGCAGGAGGATCACAGTTCAAGGTCAGGCTAGGTTACTTAGGGAGCTCAAGACCAGTCTAAACTATGTAAAGAAAACCCTGTTCCAAAGAAATAAAACAAGGGGGCTGGGGATTTAGCTCAGTGACATAAGCGCCTGCCAAAATAATTTATACTACAAATGTTTCTTACCACTCCTCCAACAACTATGATGCCCACAGAAGTCCGAGATGTGAGAGAAGCTAGTCCTGTTATTAAGGTAATCATGAGTTCTTCCTGTGACGCATTATCTGGCGTTGCTGGATTAGTAGGGGCAGGAGCAGTGGGAGTTGAGGCTAAAGATCTAGGAAGCTAATAAATTTAGAGAATAAAAACATATTACAGTCCAATAAGCAAAAGTGAGATGGTACATTTATAAAATTATTTCTTTTAAAATCAGAACAGCCAATGCATTAAAAAAGCTCCAATAACACATCTCTACAAACAAATGAATAAAGTTGAATTGAAGATGAGTTTCTGTGTCATGGACCAATGTTAGCACAAATAATACACTTGCATAATATACCATGGGGTCTACCTGCTTCGGTAGCTTTCAACAGAAACTACACTGCATTTTTTAAAGTAAATGGGCTTTAAATAAACAGAGCTCAGTGGTATAGCCCCAACACCAAATGAAAAAACAAACTGTTCATCAAAAGTATAGTCATTAAAAAAAATTTTTGGACTTCAAAACAAAAACTTTTAAACTGCAATACATTAAAACATGGGGCTGGGGATTTAGCTCAGCGGCATAAGCACCTGCCTTGCAAGCAGGCAGTCGTGAGTTCGATCTCCAGTACCAACTAAAAAAAATACATTAAAACAACTGAAAAGCCACAAACTAGAAATATACATTTGGATGTTACAACAGACCTGTACCCAAAGCATATGAGGAACTCCTAACAGGAACAGAAGCCAAATAACAGATTTAAAAATGAGTAAAAGATATGCACAGATACTTCATAAAAAAGGGTACATGAATGGCTAATAAACATAAGAAAAGATGTTCAAAATCATTACTCATTAGGGAAACGCAAATCAAAACCACCAGGAGATACCACACCTCACACCCACTAGGAGAAAAGACAGTAACAGGTGTTGCAAGCACACCGAGAAACTGGATGCTTCATACAATGTGAAAAAGTGCAATCATTTTGAGAAACAACTTGGCAATTCCTCAGAAAGTTAATATGACCTTCCATAGAGTCCAGCAGTCATTCCTATTTATATTCTTGAGAGGAATGAAAACATATTTCCACAGAAAAATATATGTGCATGTTCACTGCAGTATTTTTCATACTGCCCCAGAGTACTAACTACTAGCACTAACAAATGATAAATGGATAATTATGCTTTATCTGTAATAGGATATTGCTTGGCCATAGCATAATGAAATACACTTGCTACCAATAGAGATACTATCCTAAACCTTGAGACACACCAATTAAATTAAGCCAATCAGATCAGGATATCTCTTATTTGATTCTATTTAAGAAAATACCCCAAAAAAGCAACTCCCTATTAACAGAAGGCAATTAGTGGTGTGATGGAGACAGGAATGATGATTCACTACAAATGGGCATAAGAGAGTCTTTTGAAATAATAGAAAATGTTCTGAAATTCAATTATGGTGATGGGTTTAACAGCTCCAGATATTTTCACAAAAATTACTAAATTAATAATCTTTAGCTGGGGATTTAGCTCAGCAGTATAAGCACCTGCCTGTCAAGCTCAAGGTTGTAAGTACAATCCCCAGTATCAAAAAAAAAATCTTTAGTCAAAAGCCCCAGCTACCAAACAGACCAAGGCAAGAGTCTGAGTTCAAGGCCAACCAGGGAAACTTAGCAAGACCCTATTTCAAAATGAAATTTAGAAAAAAGGGCTAGGCCAGAAATGGTTGCACACACATGGTATCCCAACACTTGCAAGGCTGAACAAGAAGACTGCCGTGAGTTCAAAGTCAGCCTGGCAACACAGCAAGATCCTGACCTAAAGGAAGAGACAAAAGGGCTAGAATGTGGCACAGTATAAAACACTTGCCCAGCTCATGCAATATCCTGGATTTAATTGCCCAAACCCAGAAAATACAAAAACAAAAACAAAAAAAAATGGTTAAAAGCTTAGCATCCTTACATGTATTCCAATTTATTTAAAGCCTTAAAGTAAAAACTTTTTGGAGACAGGTTCTCACCAGGTCAGCTTCGAATTTGCAATCCTTCTTCCTCAACCTCCCAAGTAGCTGGAATTAGACATGTGCTACTAACTTTTTTTTTTAAAGTTTCAAAAGTGATTACAAGTCAGGCATGATGGCACATGCTTATAATTCGAACCCTCGGGAGGCTAAGGCAAGAGGATCACCACAACTTTGAGGCCAGCCTGGACTATGTAGTGAGTTGAAGGCCAGCCTGACCTGCATAGCAAAGCCTATCTCAAAAAAAAAAAAAAAAAACTTAGGGGCTGGTTTTCCTCTTACAGCAATGGCTCTATGAGATGGACACCAGCTTGTGAGTGCACAGATTTGAAACCAGTTTTATTAGAGAAAACTACATAACCAAAATACAAAAAAGAGTCTGATCTGGTAGAATCAAAGGTACATACCTGAAAAATGGGCTCCGATAATCCAAGTAGCACCCTCTGTGCATTTGTGGGGCCCAAGAATCGATGCACGAGGGAAGACCAGCCCAGGGAAAAACGAAATACAATATCTTCTTGAAAATCTGAACATAATTTATGGCAATTTAGGTCATAACTAAGATCAAATTTCTTGCAAGGGATCAAGGTATGAAGTTTACTTTGTATATCCGCTGGAAGTAATGGCTTCAAATTTTCTGGAAAGAATAAAATTATTTACTACCACAAATAGTCATAAATAATGGTTTGCCTTCTATAAAATATCCGAAGGAAAGTAAACCTTTACCAAAAAAAAAAACACATGAGATTCTGTAGACATAAATATTACCAATAATTTCTTGCTGGGATTGAAGCATTGAGGCGTTGACTTCACTGGTGCAACGATCAGCCAAATTTCTCCCCATACCATCTTCTATGTGTTTATTTAACTCCTGTTACCAATGTAAATGTTCATATTACTTTTCTCCAGAAAGTGTGTAGATTTTTTTTAAAAGACTTATAGAATATGACAAACACTAAAATGATCCTAATTCCATCCAGAGGACAAATTGTGGTAGTTTTTGTTTGGTTTTGGTGCTCAGGACTGAACCCAGGACTCACACATACATGCTAAACTTGCATTCTCACCAAGTCACACCCCCAGCTCTCAGTATTTTTTATATACAAGATAGTTTACATGTATTACCAGTGCACAAGATTGCCAAGGTGACAGAAATAAGACTACAGAATAAAGCAAGGAAACTATCTCAGAAAAAAATTTTTCTTTTCAAACTAAGAACCTTGTGCTTGCCAGGCAGGTGCTCATGTCGCTGAGCTATATCCCCAGCCCTCAGAAAAAAATTTTAAGAACACTTTAACTTAAAAAAAATAAACACTTTAACTTACACTTTTATATACTTTCAATACACTTGGAGTAGGATGAAACTCAGAACAAAATTCATCAACTAAAACAGACAGCCGACAAATCTCATCTGTCATTGCACATGAAACCTGAAAATAAAAAATTTTTTTAAAGATTGTGAACTACTAAAAAAACAATCAAATTGAGAAAAACTAATATATTGCTTTAAGGTAAGAAGTAACTTTTTTAGCATGATTAAAAAATATTTCCATTTCTAGATACTTCCATTGTAAAGCTGTTACCTTGTTTGCCACCTCCTCGGTAACCTCCTTGATTTTTTTCTTAACATCCAATGTTAAAAGGTTCATTTGATTTCTAATAAAGTCCAGTCTATCAATTAGATCCTCTCTCTCTTCCATTGAATAAACCCTATTGTACAATGAAGAGTAATCAACACTCAGAATACATCAAAGTCCCAAGGCAATTAAGCAAGAACACCTTTTCATGTACTGAACTATTAGCATGGCACAAGAAAAAAACTGCATTACTTCATTTATAAAATACTTCATATAGCTGACTTGATGTAAACTACAGTCTCTGTGCCCATTTGGTACCTGATGCAGAGGCATGATAAACATTCTAAGTCTCCAAACTCTTCACAAATATGCACAGTTAAAACAGAATTCAGCAGTGACTTCAGTTAATCAACAAGTGTCTGCAAATGGCAGTCTGGAAAGCCAAATCCAGCACGAGCCAGTTTTTACTACAGCTTTCTTGGGACGCTGCTGTGCTCGTTCAGTCCTCTCCAGGGACTTCTACAGCAACACAGGCTCCTACCCAGAGGCTGCAGGTGGACGCCATGCTGCCCTGGAGCCGAGATCACGCTCGGGTTCACACCCATATGTTCCATAGGCTGGCACTTCCCCATTTTCGTACTTTATGTGTTCCTCCGATGGCACAAAAATCAAGCAACAAATGGGATATATGAAGGACTACTCCCCGCAAAAATAAACACATTTAAAATTTAGTTTGGGGCTGGAGGTTTAGCTCAGCGGGATAAGTACCTGCCTTGCAAGCAGGCAGTCGTGAGTTTGATCCCCGGTACCGATAAAAAGGAAAAAGACAATAAATAAATAAATAAATAAATAAATAAATAAATAAATAAAATAAAATAAAATAAAATTTAGGTTTTATTTTATCTTGGATTTAATCTTTGGTGCTTTGTTTCCTTGAACTGGCTTACGTCTACTAACAGTCTAACTAGGGCTTACCATCATTAGTTGTGTCACATCTACTAATGTCCTGATTTTATTTCTAAATTTTATTTCAAGTTAATTAGAACTGTTTTTCATCACTACTGTTGGTACTGCCATGTATTCATTTCCAACTTACAAACAAACAAAAATGGGTCATGGGTTGATTGCATCAAGAGGATCACCTCGTTTGGAATTCTTCATAAACTTCTGCTTGAAGAAATGGCTCTTCTACTGTTTTAAAAACATTTTAAACCCACTACACATTTTAAAATCATAACTTATACACAGGAATATTGAGATTTATGGAATATAAATGAGTAGGTAAGAGTAACAGAACAAATAATTGTATTTTCAAATATTAATTTAAAGATAAACCAGTAGACATCAATTAAACCTCAGGATTCATTTTAGAGGAAAGTATTTATAGAGCAAGTTAAAACCACACAGTTAAAATCTGACACAAAACAACTAACATTTTCACGCTGCAATAAAGTGAATTCATACCTTGTTTCTGCTGCTGCCACGTGTACTGAATCCACTATGGTTTTCACAGTGTCTACTATCTGCTTAGCTCTGACAGTGTGCTGTTCAAACTTTGTTCTCACTGCTGACTGCGAGATACACTCCTGCGAGGGCCCAAGCCACACACATTACTGTAATTCCATCCCAACATTTTCAGGAATTTAAACACAAAAACTTGCTGACTGTAACTCAAACCAAAATAGAAATAAAGATAGGAAAAGAAAACAAAAACAGTAACAAAAAATGGGAAACTTAAAACTTTAACTTAAAATTACAAAGTTTAAAAAAATTCAAAAGTAAAAGAGGCTTTAACAGCAAGTTTATATCTTTTTGTGTTTTACACAGTAATGTGAAATGGTTTGACCACATTTAAACATAAGTAAATAAACGGCACCGTATCCAATGTTAAGGTTTTTCCACTATAAACACCTATTCCAATCACTTTTAAGCCAAACTAAGTTCACCTATCTTATTTTTCTCCTACCCCTAAACAGACAACCTAATAAAGTTCTTCACTGAGCTGTGAATTAGAATTCCTATTAAGAAAATAAGCTGAATGACATGATTCACAGAAGGGCACTACAACAGCTTCCATGGATTAGTGTGACCAGCTTTAAAAGTTATAATTAGCAATAAACAACCTAAATGATACTTTAAGTCATTTGTAGAAAAATACTTGCGGTCACTTTAAAGACTCCTCCTTGCGCCATCAGACTGCAGTGGTACACACAGGCCTGAACCGTGCACCGTGCCCTGCCCGTTTCACCTTCAGCTCATGCAGCTCATACCCATTAACAGTACAAATCGATTAAGCATTTCACACCCAGTGTTTTAACAGAATATGTAACAGTGAACTGCACATGGTGACAGACGTTTATTTTGTAAAATTTTTCAAGTTTCAACATGTTGTACTATTTGTTTTTGTTGTTTTTGCTTTGAGACAGTGTCTCGCTGTGTAGTACAGCTTGACCTTGAATTCACTGCAGTCCAAGCTGGCCTCAGACTTCCGGTGATCCTCCTGCTGCAGCCTCCCAAGTGCTTGGATCACAGGCATGTGCCACCACGCCCCACGTGCAATACTATTTGTTATATAACTACTTTTTTATTGTGACTCATCAAAGCTCAAAAAATTGATATTTTATGACTGGACTCACTGAATGTTTACTTCTTAGAAAAATAAATTCTGCACTAACAAAACATTTAAAAATAAGTGTTTACAGAGAAACGCTATCCAGTCTTTGAACAATCTAAGAAATGTTAGCCTGGGTCACATCATCATCAAACTATACTCAAATTCTCCAGCACTATGACTCTGTCTTAAATCTCTGTATTATTTACCCTGAAGAAATTGCTAATTCCTAAAGATTACTACTGCCCCTCCATTGTCAAAAAATTAGCATTAAGGCTTTAAAAGGTATTCTAATACTCTACTTATCCCAAAATCATTATGTAGTATGTTACTTGCTCATTAAATATATACTATTTAAACTGATGCTTAAATTTCTAACTTTAAAATTTATACATTTCACTCAGACAAAAAGGTCTACTATAAATTTTAGGCAAATCAGCTCCCTTCTTCAGCATCTTGTTTAAGGTATAGAAAACAAAATTACTGTCCTTAAGCATACGGCACATAAGGATAATTCATTTAGTCAACAGTTTACAAAGTCAACATAGGACCCACTCCTTCTCTGCACTAACTAGCTTCACTGATGCCATGGTGAATTCATTTAGGCATCACTGATTCTTACTAACCATCAAAGGACTAGTGGCCAGAAGGCATGGTATTCCTGTTCTGTAAAGCCTAAGACAGAGATCGAACATTCCAGGATGTTTCCTTCTTTACATCCACTAGTAATTACATCCAGTAGCCAGCTGAGCTGTAAAATAGTTATCTTCTAATAAAACACATGAATTTGATTATATTCTAAATAACCATGCCTCACAGACTTGCCAAATTAAATTATAATAAACATAAAAATAATTTTAAAAGAAAAAAAGGTTAAAAGAAACTCTACGATCCTCGATGAAGTAGATCTAGGTATCAGCAATGAAGATTCAAATTCTCAGGTAACAGCACAGTGTTAGAGCTAGACTCGCCAGAAACAAAAGGATCTTCAAGTCATTAGAAGTATATTCGTCTTGTTTCAAAAATATTTGATGAATGAATATAAGACACAATCTTTTTTCTAACTGAAAACTACTATCCATTGCGTGGGAATCTCATTCACCCGCAGGAAGGTAAAACACACCTGGAAAAAGAATCTTTACACACTAACATGCTGTCTCCATGCGAACATACACCATATACAAAGTTGCCATATTTATCAGAAACTAATTTTCAGAAAAATTTAAAGTACTTATAGGAAACCAATTAAATTTCCATCATATCAAAGTATTCTATAGGCTGCATTAAAACTTATTAATGATTGAGAATCAATATAATAGTTACATCCCAATTATGACAGTTTTTCATTTCTTAGTATCTTGGCTGATAATTGGCTGATACTTAATCATGCAGTTACACATTTTTAGCTATCAATGTTTAAAACAAAACCAATGAGGTTTCACCAAGCATCCAAAAACTGCCCTTTTCAACAAATTCACTGATATTTTGGAAATAATTCTATACTTCTCTCCAATCTATAACCAAAACTATTAAAAATAGATGAGAAATATTTGGATGAAGGAATCTGAATTTCTAACTTGTCTTTTCAATACTGTCTATCCAAATGAGATTAAAAACAGGCAGAAAATCTGGAGATGGCAGTGCACATCTGTAATCCCAGCACTTGGGAGGCTAAGGCAAGAAGATACTGTGAATTCTAAACCAGCCTGAGCTACAAAGTGAGTTCAAGGCCAGCCTGAACTGCAAGTGAGACCCTGTTTCAAAAAGACCAAAAAAAAAATTTTTTTTCCCCGTTAGTCCCCGAGACAAGGTCTTATTATATATGATATCGGCTGGTCTTGAACTCACTATGTATGAGAATTTTCTCCTGCCTTAGCCACCTGAGTGCTGGGAATACAGGCATGTAGTACCATGCCTGAGAATATTTTTGAAAGGGTTGGGAATGTAGCTCAGTGAAAAGCCTTGGGGTTCTATTCCTAGTTAACATTGCTACCCACCCACCCACCGCAAGAATCAGTAACACTGATTTTCTCGATTGCTTTTACTTCATTTAACTTCCTAGTCTCAGGCTGAAAGCCCAGAGCCCGAGGATGAATTCTCAGAACCACAAGAGAAAAACTAATTTGATACTCTAAATGTTCCAAATACTTAGCTCTTTTCAAACTAAATGAATCTGAAGCCACACAAGGCAAAGATCAGCTGATTAAGATAATTAACTTGATACAAAGGTTTCTTTTCCTGCATAAAAATCATTTTGTAAGAGTACATAGAAAAATAATTTCAAAATAGAGAATGCGTGTAAAGGTCACAACACAAAGAAACCAAGAAATAACCAAAAGTTGGATAAAAAAAAAAAATCAAAACATAAATTTTAACTTTTCTCAGGAAATGCTAAAAATCATAATTAAAAACTAATAAAAAAAAAAAACCAAAAAACTAAAAAGGAAGAAGAAAACTGT
This sequence comes from Cavia porcellus, assembly GCF_034190915.1. NCBI lineage: Eukaryota > Metazoa > Chordata > Mammalia > Rodentia > Caviidae > Cavia > Cavia porcellus. The sequence continues at coordinate 11,569,545 of NW_026947500.1, read as the reverse complement.
ATTAGATACCGAAACCCTTAAAATACAATTAAAACTGTATTCAGAAATTCATAATCTTAAATAATGTTTTAAGGAATGGGGAAAAAATCAGTTTTGACCAGGAAACTATGTGAAAGATGAATAATTTTAATACATTAATTCTAAAAAATCACAAATTACCAAGACTGACTGAGGAAAAAAACCGCAGCTTTCTGAAAGGAAGAAAACTGGTAATCTAACCAGCAAACATTGTTTGGGCCCTTTATAACGCATTCAGTCATCTTCACCTGACTCACGGTCTTCCCTTCTCTCCCCACATGAAAGAGGAGGAAACGGCACATTTCTACTTTAAAAGTGTCTGCCCGGCTGAGGATGTAACTCAGTAATATGTTGCTTGCCTAGCAAGCATGGGGTCCTGAGTCCAATTCCAGAACCTAAAAAAAAGTCCCCTCTGTACTCTCAGTGTTCATGTCCCCTCCACTACCTTTAAGCAGGAACAGTTACAAATGGGAGCTTCTCTAATTATGAGGTCTATGTCGATTAACAGGAAGATGATACAGAATGACAGTTTAGAAGGTTAGCATCTAAAGAACTTCTCAGTCAAATGCACGATGGTTCCTAATGTCTCTGAATAATCAAGTGACTACTCTCTGCCACAGCAGATCACCCTCCCTCCAGCACTACACCTGTACCAGCCACTCAGCCACTTTTGTAGCTTCCTATCGACTCCTAAAGTACCACAGCTCTATCTTAATATTTTTGTATTCATTCTCTTTTTCAAAACACTTGGCACCAAACAAGAAGGGTTACCAAGTGGCAACAGTTTAGAAATGTAATAAAATGTTGCCAAGTGGTATTAACCATGTTCTGTTTATCTCTATGAGTATCATGATGCAAAAGAAGATCTTCGCTGTGCTCTGTGATATGTTCCAACAGCAGGTACATTCTTGTTCTTGCACCAAATTACCAAATACAGCGTAGAACACAAGCAATGATGGAAACCAGCTTCTTATTTATACATAAATACATAAAGGAAAAGAAATAATCTTTAATTCTCAATTCTTACAGACCATCCACTTTGCGGGGCTTCCTTTTCTTCCACCTTCCCTTGTTTCACTTGCTGTGTCAGTAACTATACTAGATAACAGCAGAGGTTATTAACAAAGATAGATAGTGAAAATGAAGATTACAACTGTTCACCAACCAATAAAAATGTTTCGCGTTAACCAATACATTCAGAAAATTCCTACCTCAAAAATTTGCTCAAAATTCTGAAATTCTTGCAACCTTGTCTGAAAGCCTTCAGTAAGTGCTCCACCTGTAAGACAGATAAAACTCTTAATTCTAGTGTCAATCTTGACCCTTATCTTAAGGAATATGTTCCACGATCCCGCATGGATGCCTGAAACTGCAGACAGGCTGGAACCCTATAAGTAGTACATATACAGACACAAATTTAATCCCTGTTCCATTTTAACTAAGCATTTATCATGCACTGTGGCCATAAATTCCGAAACTGGAGATGTGACCGCAAAAAGTTAGCGTGACTTTTTTCATCATAATTTTCAGAAACAAAGATACATTTACAGACCTCTGTGACCTAAGCACACATTATTTTAAGTGAGGCAGTTTATCTTTTCACTTAAAAAGAAACACTCAACAGCTTCCTTTAGCATATCTGAATTGTCAGAATCAGTAAGTTCTCCTGTTCTTTGAGCCATTATAAAGTAAAATAAGGGTTACTTTGTACATAAGCACCGCGAGAACAGTGCCGGCCATCTGACTACCAAGATGCCTGCGTAGTGAAGATGGTACGCATGTGCTGGACAAAAGGAGGCTTCACGTCATCTGGAATGACGGATGAGAGATTTCATCACACTACTCAGAACAGTGAGTGATTTAAAACTTATGGATTGTTTATTTCTGCTAGTTTCCATTTAGTATTTTCATATCACAGTTTAACACTGGCTACTAAAACCGTAGATGGGGGAGGGACTGCATAGACCAAGATAAGATTTCTGGTATGCTACTGTTTTTATAACCTATTTTAAAAAGAAGCTTATAGGGCTGGGGATTTAATTCAGGGGCATAAGCGCCTGTGCCTGGCAAGCATGAGGTCATGAGTTCGATCCCTGGTGCCAAAAAAAAGGCAGCAATCCATAATACATACCACCTTCTGGCATCCCCTGTATTTTGTGTTTTCTAGCGCTAAGAACTTCCTTTGCTGAAACAAAGAAGATTCGATTCCGTGCTTCTAAAGGATCCACAACTTTGAGCTCCTCCACCAAAAAATGCATACATCTTTCCATGTGCTGTCTACGTACCTACAAAGAATATTAAAAGAATTCTAAAACTGTAAACATACTGTATACAAAGGTAATTAACAGCCACAGACCTATAGTAAACTTAATAGTGACAGTATAGTAATAACTGCCATATACTTAATGAATCCAGAAAATTTTAATAAACCTTGATACTTGATGACAAGAAACCTCTTTCTCTTCATGATCTTCCTTTTTAATATTTACTTAAAATTGACAGAATATCAAATATTATACAACTACTACAAAGCATTGCAGACAAATACTAATTTTTAATGCCATGAGAATAGCTTCTCAATTATGTATTAAGGGTACACTTGATTATTTCACAAAAAAACTGTGTATACATGTAAATAAATTAATAGTGGCAGGCAGGCAACATTCATTTAAGTAAATGGCTCTTTTTATTTCTTCCTTATTAAGCTTTTTTTTTTTTAGCTTTTCTATTTTCTGCAATTAACCTGTTATCACTTTTTAAAGTCCCAAAATAAGCACTACAATAAATTTGCTAAAATAAAGCTATTTTTATTTTGAAATCACAGCATTAATGGTATGTTTTTTGCTCTTATGAACACTGGGAATTAAAACTCTCAACAACATAGTACAAACAACACAACAATCAATACAGGCAATACACTACATAAACAAAGATTTTTAAAAAAATAATACAATCATCTCAACAGATGAAGAGGCCTTTGACAAGATTCAATATTCAACATGATAAAAGCCTAGATAAAAACACATAGAAATATCTCACCTCAAATAATAACCAAAATCCACAGAAACATACTAAATGGAGAAAAAGTAAATGTCTGCATTATATTGCAAACATATAATAAAAAGTTAAAGTAAATAAATAGGAAAAAAATAAAAGGAATCACCCTAAAATCAGAAATAACACAAAAGTAATCACTCTCATCACTCATGTTCAACACAGTAAGTACCACTCAAAACTTCAGCCGAACAATCGCACAAGAGAAAGAAGAGGGATATGGAGCTGGGCATGGTGGTGCATGCCTGTAATCCCAGCACTCGGTAAGGTGAGGCAGGAGGATCCTTGTGAATTTGAGATCAGCCTGGGCTACAAAGTGAGCTCAAGGCTAGCCAGAACTGCATAGTGAGATCCTGTCTTAAAAAGACCAAAAAAGAAAAAAACCTGAGATATGAATAAGAAATCAAGCTATTTTTATTCACAGATGACAGCATCCTTAACATAGAAGACCCAGAAAAACTCTATCAGAAACTTTAGAATAAATAAATAAATTCATTAATGTGTCAGGATACAAAATCAATGCAAATATCAACAACATTCCTAAACACTAACAATAAACCCACAGAAAAACAAATCAGGAAAAAAAATTCCATTATGACAGCTTCAAAAAGTTTAAATAACTAGGAATTAATCTAACCAAGTAACTGAAAAACCTCTGGCTGGGATTTAGTTCAGCAGCACAGTGCCTGCCTGGCAAGCGCAAGGTCCTGAATTCGATTCCCAATACCACAAAAAAAAAAAAAAAGAAAAGAAAAGAAAAACCTCTATAACTAAAACTATAGTATGCTGAAAAAAGATTAAAGAGGACATTAGAAAATACAAAGACATCCCTTGCTGGATAGGCAGAACTAATAATGTCAAAATGGACACAATGGCATACAGATTTAATATAATTCCAGTCAAAATATCAAAAGCACTCATCATAACCCCCCCCAAAAAAAAAAACCCTAAAATTTAGATAGAACCAGAATAGCCAAAGAAATCCTAAGCAAAAACAACCACAGGAGACATTGCAATCCCAGAATTCAAGTCATACTACAAAGCTACAATAGTAAAAACAGCATGGTATGGAACAAAAGCAGACATACTGACCAACAGAATAGAATTAAGGATGGAGAAACAATCCCAAGCAGTTCCAGTCATCTGATTGTTGACAGAGGGTCCAAAAATATACACTGGAGAAAAGATACCTCTTTAACAAATGGTGCTGGGAAAACTGGTTATCCACCCACTGAGATCCCACCTTCACACAAAAGAATGGCTGTCACAAATGACTCAAAAGAAAAGAAAATAAATGCTGTCAAGATGAGGGGGTGAGGGAGGAACCCTTATAACTTATTGGTGGGTACTCAAACTAGCATAACCACTATGGAAATCAGGATGGAGATTCCTCAAAAAAGTAAAAACAGAAATCCCATTTGACCTAGACAGTCCTCTTCCAGGCATCTTTTAGAGAAAGTTAAACTCATATTAATGTGGCACTCAAATGCACAGCGCCAGAATTCACCATAGCTGAAATATGGAAATAGCCTATCTACCTAGACACATGAACAGTAAGATGGTATGGACTGTGGTAAACTGTATATAAACAACAGAATACTATTCAACAACAAAAAAAAAAAAAATGAAGTTGAGTCAGTCCTGGTGGTGCACACCTATAAGCTCAGCACTTAAGAAGCTGAAGCAAGGGGACTGCAGGGAGTTCCAGGCCAGCCTAGACTACACAGTGAGTTCAAAGCCATCCTGAACTACAAGGCAAGATCCTGGTTCAACACAAAAAGAAAAGTCAGTCATTTGAAGGACAATTAATGATTCTTGAGACCACAATGCTAAGTGAAATAAGCTACAGACACAAGTATACCTTGTGCATGATTTTTCTTATATGAAAAATCCAAAATGTAAGTTATTTAGAGAGCAAAACAGGAAACAGCCCCCAAGGCAGTCACCCTTAGCCAATAAAAGCACACATACACTCTGTACTCAGGCCACAGCCTCCCATCAGCTCCAAGCATATCTGCAATTTGTTTCTCCGTGGCACAGGGCAGTACAGTCACTGACCAACAAGATGGCCTGAATGAGGTAAACACCCCAAGGGAGAAGATAAGCCCCAGGGAGAAAGAACAGACCAGGCCAGCAGTGTCAGCCCCAAGGAAAGTCCATGATTATTCTAAGCTACAAAAACAGCATGGGGTTTTGATGCAAAAGTTACTCCTTCAGGGCAGGCTACTTGGAGAAGAAAGCTACTGCAGCACCAGCCACACTGCCACAGTGTTTAATGAGGCATTGTTTGGGGGAGGGGTTAACAGCTTAACAATGAGCCACAGAACAAAGGACAAAATACTGCCACTTTGGGCTTCCTCCCAGTGATATTACCCACCCCCCCAGTGACTGACTGAGAGCCACAGCAGAGCAGCACAGTGACAGTCCGTTAGACCCAGTCCCCCTGAGAAGTTCATGCTCAGGCTAGGACAGGGACCCCTGCTCTCTATGAAAGAAATCAGCCCTTCTGAGTGTGGCTTTCAGGGGTAACTGGATCTCAAAGTGCTGGCACTAAGTGCAGTGGTCTGCTTGACCCTCTGGCTACTGCCAGATTAGCAGACTATAGGTCTGACTGCTTTCCTGCCACCAACATGAACAAGGACTTGCTTTGGCTTGGACAGCTGCCACAGTCTGGGGCCTAAGGACAGAGGGGCATGTGGGGCTGTGAGGGCACCTCACAAACTGGCAGGCTGCAAAACTAAGCGAAAAACATCATGACTTGGGGCTGGGGATTTAGCTCAGCAGCATAAGCACCTGCCTTGCAAGCAGGTAGTCCTGAGTTTGATCCCTGGTACTGATAAAAAAAGAAAAAGACAAAAAAACAAAACATCATGACTTGCTGGTTCCAAAACTTCAGATCCTGCAAAGAAACCACTCTTTCAAAAAGAATTTTGTTTTCATTTTAACTCAAATGTTTTTCTTTTTCCTTCATTGGTTTTGGGGGATTTGGGGTTTTATCTCTTTCTTTCTCTCCTTTTAATTCTTCTTTTCCTCTTTTGTTGTTTTTTCTTGTTTATTTTTTCCTATTACTTTTATCTGTTACTACTCACTCTACTTTACTCGTAAAAAGGATCCTTCATCTCACTTTTCTCTCCTTTTCTCCCACTAATTAATTTCTCAAATTCTACTCTTTTCATTCTCTGGTTCACCATCCCCTTTATCCTTAATAGCTTAACCATTAAGCTCTATGAACCTTTCAACAGTGAACTCAATGCTATTACTATTGAAAACTGTTCTATTGTTAGTGAAGGTACAGTTATTATATTTACTCATACTAAGTATTTATTTTATGCTAATATTTGGTTTTAGTTTTTATAATAAAATCAATCACAGATCTCTTTTCTATGGTTAAGGATGATACATTACTGCTTCTAACAAGAAATGATGAATTGCCTGGGAAAGAACAATTTGTTTTGTTTTGTTTTTTTTTTTTTGTCTTTTTCATTTTTATCGGTACCGGGGATCGAACTCACGACCGCCTGCTTGCAAGGCAGGTGCTTACGCAGCTGAGCTAAATCCCCAGCCCCAACAATTTGTACTTCATAATTCAATGATTAACCGAGTCCCTAATTTAAGAATAACATCACAAAGTAATAGCAGTATACTAACTTTATATTAAGCAATGGGGAAAATAAGAGCAAATTAATATTTGAAGGAGAGGGTCCTTTTATATCTTTTGTTTTCTAAATTTACTACTCATACCACTATAAAACCAAAACAGGAGAATCATGAAAATTAAATAATCTTATAGATTATTAAAGAAATATTATTGAGGCTATAAATGATCTGGAGTGCCTCATCTGCTGGTGGAAATGTAAGATCATATCAAGCACTGTTAGGTAACTTTGGGGGTGTCTTTGCTAAAGGTGAACATATTTTTCACCTGTAATTCACAACTTCTACACACACACTCAGCTTATAGGAACGCAGTCTGAATATCCAGGAGAGGTAGATATAAGTGTAGGATTTTTTAAATGTTGCATTTTGTTAAATTTCCAAATACTGCACATACATCTTGGATACTTAACCTTATCTTTTGTACAGTTTTTATTTTCTCCGTTAAGCATTGAAAACTGTAGCTTCATTCATGAAGCCTAATTCTGATGTTTTCTCACATGTCAATTTATTATTATATTTTATTTTACTTTTTATTTGAGACAGCGGGGTTTTTTTTTGTTTTTGAGACAGCGTTTTAATACACTGTTCAGGCTAGCCTTGAACTTACTTGGTAGCCCAGGCTAGCATCAAACTCACAGCAAGCCTCCTGCCTCCTGCCTAAGTGCTGGCATTACAGGAGTACACCATTATGCCTGGCAAGACATGTCAACTATTAAAAAATTGTTATAATATGTTCGACTAATCTCCGCATTAGTGACAACCTGGGTTCGCTAAATCTTTCAGGGGCTGCACAGAGTTACAGAATGTGAAACAGCAAAATATCGTCAGACACTGCCAAGTATCCACCAGAAGTCATAATCACTCAAACGCCACAGAGACCCACTAGTGTGTATGTACCTATCCAACAAAAATGCTGTATGTGCACATCAGAAAGACATATGCAAGCACATGCTCTGCAGTGTTGTTCATAGAAGCTAAATACTATATAGGAAATTTAACAGATGTCTATCAGCAGAATAATCATAGTACAGTATTCACATGATATAAAAACATATAAGCCAGGCATGGTGGCTTACGCCTGTAATCCAGCACTCAGGAGGCTGAGGCAAGAGGATCATTATGAGTTCAAAACCAACCTGGGCGACAAAGTGAGCTCAACACCAGCCCAAACTGCATATTGAGACCCTGTCTCAAAAACCACACCCAATAAATAAATAAAACATCTATATAGATGTTACTATATGATTCCATTACATAAATATGATTACTATATGATTCCATTACATAAAGTTGAACAATTGAAAAAAACAACCTATGGTGTTAGAAGCCATGATAAGCAGTTACTCTGCTTATACATAGGTGTTATACTTGCCAACTCTGCTGAGCTCAATATTTATGATGTATATATGTATTTTTCCATCCTGTGTATTATACATTAACAAAAAGTTATACAAAAAAAGTTTTAAATTCTAAAATGGTTAGACAGCACTTTTAGAAGACAATTTTCCTTCAAAGTAGCTTACTACTTTGGTTTCTATCACAAACTTTTCATGCCAGGCATCACGGCATAAACTGTAATACAACATTCTGTAAGCTGAGGAAGGAAAGTCACAGGTATGAGCTACTTAGCAAGAAAGAAAGAAAGAGAGAGAGAGAGAGAGAGAGAGAGAGAGAGAGAGAGAGAGAGAGAAAGAAAGAAAGAAAGAAAGAAAGAAAGAAAGAAAGAGAAAGAAAGAAAGAGGAAAAAACAAATCTACATCAGGTTTTTTACAATTATATTCCCTTGGCTTCTGGTGGGAATGGCAGACAGATAGGGCAGATTGCGGAGGCTCCATGGGACGGACAACTCAGACACCGAAATAGTACAGGGTGGGGAGTCCCAAACAGAGGGAGATGGATCCTCTCAACCCAGGAAGAGACTAGAGCGAAGAGAACCAGTCAAACATTCAGGTCCGGGGCTACTATTGAGACAGATAAGATTCTGTGCTCTTACGCACCCAAATTCCGACTGCTTCGAATCACTGGAACCACAGTCTCACTGAAGTGCAGTCACACTGAAGTCGGAGGTCAGCGACCCCAGCGGAGAGTGGAGCAGGCAAGGGACCTGCCGTTGACCTGCAGTGAGTGCCGGGAATAAAATTCTTCCACAGGAAAGGGGTACCAACAGGATGACATTTTGGAATCAGGCAGGACTGGCAAGAACAAGGAGCAGCAGTGACTTCAGTCAGTTATTCCCTTCCCAGATGAGATTGGTGGGGTATGCTTGGCCTGGGTCACGCCCCTGGCTGAGACCAAATAAGTTGTCGCAAACCAATTCCCTATACATGGCACACACTAGTGCAGTGAAGGCCTCAGCAGGTTGACTGACCCAAAGGGGAGGAACCAGCATGCACCGCCCCTCTGTGCACTTCAACAACACACTGGACTGGGCAGGATCACCTACCCAGCGCGCTTCAGAAAAACCATAACCAACAAGGCAAAGGACTGGGACCTTCTCTCTATGCCTGTATGGAAGAAACCCAAAACATGAGAAGAGGTAGCAACAAGAAAAAGTCCCCAACCCCCAACCCTGATAACATTGATCCAGTAGAGGTAAATACAAAAGAGATTGAGGACAGCAAACATGCAGTATCAAACATGGAACCAGTGGACACAAAGCGATATCTTCAGGACCTCATAGACGAGTTCAAAAGGGAAATATTTAACCAAGTAAAGCAAGATATAACTAGATTAATAAAAGAAATGCTAAGCATCTCGCAAGAAGACACAGATGGAAGAATGAAGGAGCACAAAAAAAGGAAAGAAACATTTGATGAAGAATATAAAGAAAACAGACTACATGAAGCAGGTTCAAAGAGATTACTGGGAAATAAAAAACTCATTGAAAGCTGGCAAAACTGCTTGAAAGAAACTAAGGACAGATTACCCAAACTGGAAGACAGGTTGCAATGTGGGATTATGAAAGGAAAAATTTCTTAAAAATAACAAGGAAACAAGCAGTAACAATACAAAGGCTAGAAGACAACAAGAGGATCTGTAATTTAAGAATAAAGAACATGAATGAAGATGCAAGCATACAAACAAAGGAACTATAAAAGCTATTCACAGAAATAATTAAGGAAAACTTCTCAAGCATAGGAAAAGGAAATGATATTCAGATGTATGAGGCATACAGAACTCCAGCCAGCTACAACCAAAACAAAGCTACACCCAGACATATAATAATCAAGATCCCAGAAATTCAATATAAGAACAAAATATTAAAAGCCATAAGAGAAAAGAAACAGATCACCTATAAAGGAAAACTCAAAATCACAGCAGAATTCTCAACACAGACCATCAAATCAAGAAGAACTTAGAGCAAAGTATTCCAAGTGCTGAAAGAAAATAACCTCCAGCCCAGATTGATGTATCCTGCAAAACTGTCTCTAGAAATTAATGGAGAAACAAGATGCTTTCAAGACAGAGGAACTCGTGGAATTCATGACCACCAATCCAACTCTACAGAGAATACTGAAGGACATTCTAGAAAGAGAGAAAAGTACCAGGATTCAAGGAAAAGTGGCAGAGTGGCCTCAATGAATGGAGCAGAAAGTGGGAGGAAGAAGAAAAGCAGACAACTAATGGAAAAAAAAGAGCACAACAGAAATGAGGCAGAGAAGGCTGCCTATAATCTCTAATATAGATGGCCTTGATACACTAAAAAAAAAAAGTGAGACAGAGAGAGAAACACAGGCAAGAGTAGATGAGGAGGCAGGGCCCACAGAGATGTTCTTTATAGGAAATATAATTAAACTGAAAAAGGGATTATGGACCAAAAATCAAATTGAGAAAACAATGCTCTATGTGACAGGGAACCAGAGAAAAATAGGGGCAACCAGAGAGTAATAGGGGCAACTAGACCAGTATTTGTGGATAGGTTGAAAAGACAGGCTAAAATAGGTAAAGGAATACAATTAGAGATCAAGTCCAGGAGGGAGAAGGTTTGAACTACTTAGGTAAATAGCAGGTCGCCCCCCCAATCTAAAAACTGAGGGTGCTGGTGAGACTCAAAAATGCATAGTGCACCCTGGGGGAGTGAAAGGGGAGGAATAGTCTTAAAAAAGACGGCAGAAGATATCGTCAATAGTGTATCAGGATTTAAAACCCACAGTACTCAAACCGCTCTGCTTAGATAGATTTTATTCAGTCCCAGTTTCTTTATTCAGTCTCTAGTCTACTTGCACTAGATCTGAGGGCACAGACAGCTATGCCAAAAATAACAGGATATAGAACAGTAATCATCTTTAATTTCCTAATAACTTAATCTGGATCCCTGTATAACTTATACTGTTTTATCATGACTGATCTTAGTTAAATCTGATTTGATTGCTATTTGGCATCAACAGATTTTATCCAAAACTGACATGATTGATAGTATCAAGTCTGAGAGTACAGGCAACTACACTGAAAATGACAAGATACACTATGATACCTATTCTGGTTTGATTACTACTTGTTTTTGAAGTTTTATACTATATACAAAGTTGTATTTTTATTAATATTGTTATGTACTGCTATATTCAGTTATACTATGTCTGATGATATAGACAATTCTATTGAAGATAACAAGAGACAACACAATAACCATGGTAGAACTCCTTGTACAGTGGTTTTATATGACTTTTTCGTTTCATGTTTATAGGAATATGTTTTGTTTTGTCTTGCTTTGTTTTGTTTCTCCCTCTACTATAGAAAAGATAGAAATACATGTTAAGACTCATGCATGTGTACAACCTATAAACAGTTTATGAGAACTGATCTTATGATACATGATGAAATGAACAAATACTTTGAAGAAAAAGAGACACTAAAGTACCCAGTGCTGATCCCGTAGTGTCATGATGTGAAATCCAGCAATACTATTCTTCTTTGTTCAGAATGATTTTAGCGTATGGTTTGTTTAATCTAAACATAAATAAAGATATGAATAACTGCATGTATGCTTAAGTGTATAAGATTCATAATCATATTACTAAGTTTTTGTTGGATAGTTGAACAGAACTGTTTGCAGTCTTGCTGTTTGAATTCCCACTTTGTATGTTTCACTTTTGTATCTTGAACAACTATTTGTAAGAGGACAATATGTAATCATCAACTAATGATTTCTGTTTATTTTTTCTTTGAAAGTATGTATTATTTCTACCTGTTTTCTGTTTTGTTTAATCTTTCTTAAATTTTTTTTTTTTTTTTTTTGTCTTTCTCAGACAGGGTCTCGCTATGCAGTTGAGGCTGGCCTTGAGCTCACTTTGTAGCACAGGCTGGTCTCAAACTCCAACAATCCTCCTGCCTCAGCCTCCTGAGTGCTGGGATTATAGGCATGAGCCACCACATCCAGCTCTAAATAAAATTTTTTTAAAAAGCAATTATAAGCTGGTCTGATGGCAGTGGGTTATCAGAACTTACTAACATTAGTGTCACTAAAGTTGGTATACCACCCCCCCACTGCTAAATTTGACTGGCTTTAAAAAAATAAAAAAAGCAATTATATTTCCTTCACAAGTAAGCTTAAGTAAGCTTCTTAGACTTTCTCTCTTCTAAAGTATACTGTTTTTCTCAAAAAACAACACATATCATTATATTTTAAAACATAAAGAAAAAATAACTTACATCTTCCATATATTCTGGCTCTGATGCAGAGGCATCCCATCGATTATTCAGAATAAAAATATTAGGCTTGGAAAGCCGTTCATTCACCTTGTGGAAAAAATGCTTCTCCTGAAAAATATCAAAAACTCCAAAATACATTCACTTTTTAAAGATTATTTTTACATTTATAATTACATTTTATAATTGAAACTTTATTTAAAACTTTAAACTACTTAGACAATAGTAGTTAACATCCACTGACAAGCTCTTAAAGCATCCTATGAACATTAAATTTTTCAAAGATGAGGAAACTAACACATAAGAAGACAAAAGTGAAGATTCTACCACACAATGGACATATAAGGAAATGCTGGATATAATAATCCATGCTTTCAAAAAGTACCTCAAATTGTTTTTAAGAATCCGCTAAGTAAATTAGTAATAATGTAAGATATGTGAACATTTCATGACCCATAGAGAAAGATATCTATAAATACTATAAACAAACACTGACAATGCAGAAGACAAAGGAACTACATCTAGCTGAAATCAGGAAACGCTCCATTTAGAAAAAAGTGACAATAAAGATAAGCTTGAAAGTACTGCTAAGCTGAGTGTGGTGGCACATGCCTGTAGTCCCAGCACTTGGGAGGCTACAACAGGAGCACCACCGAGAGCTCAAGGCCAGCATGGGCTGTGTATTGGGATACGGTCTCAAAACAAAAAATGACAACAGCAAAAAACCCAAAGTACTGTTAACAGAGATGTTGAAAGACTTCAAGTTCAGATGTACACAAACTGTAGGTTAAAAACCAGCATAATGTGGTCCTTGGAGAGTTGGAGGCATAGTTCAGTGGCAAAGCACTTGCCCAGCAGGCACAAGACACTGGCTTTAATTCCCAGCACCCTCCACACACCCACAAAGAATGTCATAAGTAAAATTAGAATACGTGTTTTAAACACATGTGCATCTTTTCCTACTACCAGGTTATAAACAATTATCAGTGTTCTTACAGTAGCCTGGGTTTTGTAATACAGACTGAGCCATCCAAACATTAAACACAATGGCATAGTGAGGTCCTGCTGGCAACATGGCTATAATGATGCCCAGCCCCTGACCTGCTGTGGATCAGAAAGAATTTTTAAATGTTACAGTTTTAGATATCTGAACTATGGAAAGTTTGTTTGAAGTGAACTTGGCTCTGGATATTCTGGGTAAATAATCTTTTTCAACAACAGCTTTGAGTGTATACAGATAGGCTGTTAACCTAGACTGTACATGCGTAGAGCTGGGAAAGCTTGGCAGATTAGAAAATATTGAAATGCTTCCCCTGGCAGATGGCTGGGCATGGGAGCAACAGTGGCTTGTATTTTTATTAGAGACTTAAAATAGTCTCTCAACATTTTGACAGCCATTCCCTCTGAGATTGGCAACTAACTACTCAGAATAAATATCAACATCGCATTCTTCGTCACCTTACATTCATTACCTCAGTTTACAAACTTTAGTTCTTTCCACGATTCTGGTTACAAACAGAATTGGTTGAGAACCACATCAAATTTCCCCAAAGGGGGGGCTGGGGATTTAGCTCAGCGGCATAAGCGCCTGCCTTGCAAGCAGGCAGTCGTGAGTTCGATACCTGGTACCGATAAAAAGGGACCAAAAAAAAAAAAAAAATTCCCCAAAGGGCAATACTGAACATAACCACTGAATTTGATTCAGTTTGAGACCAATTCAGTTTATGACCAAAATTCTGAAAAGAATCAAGTTTGTGAACTAAAATGCCATTGTAAGGCCTAGATTGATTGCTACAGGAACCCAACAGTCACTAGAGGAGATTCTGGTCCTATGGAAACACACTTTCATTCACCATTGATTTTGGAGGTTCTTTCTAATTCATGATTGGGGTTCCCCAGTTTTCTAAACTAAAATGGACATCACTTAATTTTCTATCACTCAAACAGAACAGTAAGATTAAATCCTACCGTGTTCATTAGTGTTGATTCAGAGTTTGCAACCAAAACAAAGACATCAGCATCGAGGCAAAACTTATCAATCCAGCTATCCAGCTCTGTTGTGACGTCTGTGCCTGGACTAATGGAAGTGAAATAAAAACTGTATTACATGACATCTTTTTAGAAAGAAAATCAGGGTTATAAATTTTTTTTCCTAAACATGTACACATTATTTGAATTCTAAAAGACAAGCTTTCTACCAGTCATCTATATGATGCCTAGGAAGCATTAGTGATATTTGATAAAGTGTATTTCAATCTTTTTAATCTTTATGTCTTCAAAGGCTGAAAAGTATTGGAAATTAAGTTAATAGCCAGAAGTAAGAGTACAAGTAGTTATGTCCCATATAGCTTAGAGACATAAGTGCTTATAAGCACAAATAATGAAAACTGAAACATTCTCTGGTACCTATAAATTTAATGCACCACTGTTATAAGAATTGTAGTGTGGTGTGGTGGCATACGCCTGTCATCTCAGCACTTGGGAGACTAAGGCAGGAGGATTACTGTCAGTTCAGTGCCAGTCTAGACCACATAATGACTTCAAGACCAGACTGGACTACATGGTGAGATGCTGTCTCAAAAAGAAAAAGAATTGCAGTGCAGTATTTGCCAACTATCTACCTTAACTGGTACAACAATGGATTTGGTCTCGCTATGAGAAAAAAGGCAAAATTAGTTACTATCATAATTAGAATTTTTTTGATCTAGTCTCATTTGACTTATTCCTAATGATTACTTGAAACATTTTTCCAATGAAAAATGAAAAGGAAAGGAAAAATGAAAAGGAAGGCATCATCAAAAAGAAATCATTTCCAGACTGGCAAGGTGGCAGGTGGCAGTCAAATATCTGTAATCCCAATGTTCTGTGAGGCCAAGGCGGGACTATCAAAAATTCAAACTACGTCTGGGCAATTAGATTTAGCAAGATCCTATCTCAAAATAAAAAATAAGCCAGGCATGGTGGTGTACACCTGTAATCCCAGCATCCAAGAGGCTGAGGCACAAGTTCAAGGGCAGCCTGAACTACGTAGGGAGACTCTGTCTCATAAAAACAAAGCAAAACTAAAGCGAATAAATAAATAGGAAAAACATGCCCATGGGAAAGGACACAGGGGAGGGGGTAAAGGGAAGGAAAACAAAGGGTTAAAAAAAAAAGAATGGAAGAAAAATATGGCAACAAACCTTGTACAAACAGGGAGGGAGAAGGACAGTGAAAGGGAGAGGAAGGAAATGGGGAAAAAAGAATTAAGATATATTATACATTCACACAAATTCCCTATAATGACCAACATGCTTAACAAATATGTACTAATAAAAAGTTAGTTCAAAAAATAGAAAATAAAAATAAAAGAGGACCAGGGATGTAATTTAGTACAAAGGCCCTACTTTCAATCCCTAGTACTACAAAAACAAGTTTCCACAGAACACTGAAATGCTAACTAAACAAGAGCGCACTTAAATTTTAGAAAATAACTCACATAAGTTTTTTAGCTACTGATGATACTTCACTGATAAGTATAATCATTTTATTAAGCACTATAATAGGATGATTTTAAAAACACATCATAGGGATTCAGGAGTGGGAGAACACACCTGTAATCCCAGCACTTGGGACGCTGAGGCAGGAGGATCACTGAGAGTTCAAGACCAGCCTGAACTACAATACTGAGATCTTGTCTCAAAAAAACGTGTTTGTGTGTGTGTGTGTGTGTGTGTGTGTATACATGTAATTATTACAAAAGAAATCACGCCGGATGCAATAGTGTATACTGTAATCCCAACCAGTCTGGAGGCTGAGGTAGGATCAGCACAAATTCAAGGCCAGCCTGGACACGTTAGTGAGATCCTGTCTCAAAAACAAAAACAAAAAAAGACTGGGGATACAAAAAGCTAAGTTCCTGGGTGCAATCCCTACTACTACGGCGGGGCGTGGGAAGAAAAACAGAAATCAGCAGCTTATTTATTCCTTAACAATCTCAAATGAGAACAAGGTAGTAGTTGAATGTTTTCAATTTTTATGTACTGTACACTAAAATGAAGAGCACTGTTCTATTAAATAAAACAATACCCGAGAAATCACATTCACAAGTAATTTTACCTGTCTACCAGAACCAGGTCATCTCTCAAGAGAGCACATTTTGCCTTTGGCCAGAACACATGCACAAGACACCCAGCTTTCAAGTCTTTGTCCATGTGGAGGGCATGGGCCAGCTGATTAACTGTCTAAAGCAGGAAAAAAAGAAAACAGCCTGTATTTGTAATAAAATTTCAAATACCATGATTCAGAACATCAGTTTTCACAAAATGTGTACAAAGGCAGAACTTCAAACAGTTTGAAATAAAACCATCTGAGCAATCTTAAGAAACATGAGTTTTAAATTATCAAGTAGGTGATTTAAAAAAAAAAAAAAAAAAAAACCAACCTTGCGGCTGGGGATTTAGCTCAGCTGCATAAGCGCACCTGCCTTGCAAGCGTGCAGTCGTGAGTTCAATCCCCGGTACCAATTTAAAAAAAAATTATCAAGCAGGAAAACCATTAAAACCTTAAAACCATTTACTGATGCTACCCTACAAGAATAATCAGCTTTGGAAACCAACCTGGACCAACAAATAGAACTCTAGCAATGGAATTCTATGCAACTCCTAAGTTCACCCCGAATTTGTAAAGTATGAGTTGTAGAGCCCTGGCCCACGTGCTTATTTGTATTTTCTGACTCTTTTGAAACAAATGTGCATTGCTTAAGTAATAAAGCATCAGTGTTAGAAGGAATGTCTTCATTAGAACAGGTTTAAGGAAAAACTCCATAGGAATAAGCAGAGGAAATAGAAAAGGTCAACACATATTTGCCTTTTAATAAAACATTTTTTTTCAACAGTAAGTGATATACAAACCTGCTTAAAATCAGGGTCTATTTTTTGTTTCCAATTAAATTTCTAAAATAGGGGCTGGGGATTTAGCTCAGCAGTGTAAGTGCTTGCCGTGCAAGCGCGCAGTTGTAAGTTCGATCCCTGGTACCGATAAAAAAATAAAATAAAAAAATTCCTGAAGTATTTTGATTTCTCAACATGACTTCTGATACACATTTATGAAATTAATGTGTAGATTAGGATGCCTCATTTATGTTTTAAATGGAGAGTTTAAAATAAAAATAGTAAAACAAATCAAGAAAAGAGTATCTATGCATACACTTCCATAATTCTTTTGTGATTTTGTATCAAATTTTAAAGGAAAATATGTTTTTTTTAAGATGTCTTTCCTGGGCACAAGACCCAGTGATCCATCTTTTCTTTTTTTTTTTTTCCTTTTTATCAGTACCAGGGATCGAACTCACAACTGCCTGCTTGCAAGGCAGGCACTTATGCCACTGAGCTAAATCCCCAGCCCCTGGAAAACATGTTTTCAAATGTGTTCAGTAGTCCTGATCAGAGCTGAGGTTGCTTGGGCCAGGGAGTATCTGCTTATTTAGCAAAAATCTTGACAATTTGTAAACTTAGACTAAATCATTGTGCCTCCCCTATATAATCAAGATAAGAAAAGTACCTATCTGACAAAATTGTGGTGAGCTTTGAGTTACTGCAAGTGTTTAGAACAGTGAAGTACTAGCTATTATTGTTGTGTCTCTTCTGCTAAGTAAACTGTTATAGTACTTTTAACTCAAAATGTCTTCTTACTTTGTAAAGCAGGCCACTACTTGAGATAACAAATTTAAATGTGGCAGCAGGAAAGGGGTAGAAAAAGTCACTAAAGGGCACAGATGAGGAAAATGAGATGACATTTTCAAAATACCACACAGAGCTAGATGTAGCAGTGTATTCCTATAAACACAGCACTCAGGAGGCTGAGGCAGAAGGATAGCATGAGTTCAAGGCCAGCTTAGGCAACATAGTGAGTTCAAGGCCACTACATAGTGAGACCTTGTCTCAAGAAACAACAAAAAAACAAAAACAAAACCAAATCATACAGTACATTTTCTTCTTGAGGTTCTCTAAAGCCACTAGCAGTTTGAATTCTAATTTGGTAAAAATGTCAGTTATAAAATAATAATGAGTCTCTTTAATTGTATGGGTTAAAACTACAAAAAATATTTCCACAATCATCTCATCTGTGCCGTAACTAATTTCAAGGGTATGCTTTGTCCAAGGATAGACTGTGTTAATCTGATGGAGGTCAAAAAGCAAAATCACAAAACTAGACCAATGACTTCACCTACAGTGTTGCAAAATCTAAAACAGGACGGGTCTTCAATGATGAAGTTCTGTGTCTGTAGAAAAGATCTTTAGATGTAAGAGACGCTGACTAAGCCAGGGCTGTCACTCATCAGTAGATTACCTGCCTAACGTGTAAAGCCCTGAGTTCCACCCCCAGGACATGAAGGAGAAAAATGAGAAAGAGTGCCTTACCAACTCCTTCCAGTCAGAGTAACATCATATAGCACCATTACCTAGCTTATTCTTTTGTTGGCTGAAGAATCTAGTGGCACTGAATTTAGCAATTTATGAAAGGGCTGGGGATATAGCTCAGTGGTAAAGCCCCTTGCCTAGCATATGCAAGGCTCTGGGTTGGATCACCAACACTCCCTCAGAGAAAGTCTATCACATTTACTCATGAAGAAGCTTAGTAACTTCTGAGGTAAAAATAGTATCAAAAACAGATGCCAGGGTCTTTTTTTTCTTTTGTCTTTTTGAGACAGGGCTTCACTATGCAGTTCAGGCTGGCCTTGAGCTTACTTTGTAGCTCAGACCGGTCTCGAACTTGCAACAACCCTCCTGCCTCAGTCACTGAACTTGCAACAATACCCCTGCCTCACTTTCCCAAGTGCTGGGATTACTTCCAAGGTCTATTTTTTAAAGGAAAATTAAAAAACAAAAAAGAAGACAAGCCAGGTATAGTGACACCTGCCTATAATCCCAGTATTCAGGATGCTAAGGCAGAAAGATCGCCATGAGTTTGAGGCCAGCCTGGGTTATGTAGTGAGTTCAGGTACACCCTGAGCTATATGTATAGTGAAATTCTATTTTAAAAAACAATACAAAGACAACAAAAAAAACCCCAGACAAATCTGACATTAAATAGCAATACCACACTTTAGTAATACTGGTCTTACTAAAGGTTTAAGAAAACTTAATTTGTGTTTATTCAAAGGTAAGAAACAGGAGTGAGTATAGCCCAGTAGTACAGTGACTGCTAGCATACTAAAATCCTCTTCAACCACCAACACTGCAAAAGATTAAGGACAGGAATTATTTTCCTAGTAATTTAGCTCTAAAGAAAAAAAAAAGAGGAAGAACTCAGACTGTTAGCGATGGCTTTAAAAGTTATGAAAAGAAATATAACAATTCTTCCATCTCCAGCAATGTAGACATCTTATGCAGAACTTAAAACTGCAAGGCCATGGTTTCAGATGCCTTATGCCGAAACAGTTAAGTATCATACCTTTACACTCTTTTTTTCATCTGATCCTTCTGTCATAAGATAGGCTTTATCTCCATCAGTTCCCGCAACACTCAGGAAGCAGTTGGTTGTATGGCCGATCCCACTAGGGAGAACTTTATCCCACAACATCGCATTGATAACAGAGCTCTTTCCACTGCTTGTCCTGAAGAATATGCAAAAATCATACAGAAAATGTAACAGTACAATATTTCTTTCACTAGATTTCGGGCTTTTTCAAAATGTCAATTCATCAATATTTCATTAATTTCTTATAAAAGGTTGACAACCTCACCTAAACATTAGCAATGTGCATTTAGAAAAATTAAAGTACCAGGAAACTAAGCGCACTTTTCCATAAAGCTGTATTTAATTTTTCTTTCTTGCTTCTTGTGGCAGTTTGGAGTTATGTACAGGCAGGTCCCAATTCTGATATTCCTCTCATCACAATACGGGGGCTCGTGTGCCATCTTTTTACATCTGGGCTAGTTTGTGATTTCTTCGACAAATACGTCAGAAGTGACACTGGATGACTTCCAAGACTAGACATAAAAGGCAATGAAGCTTCTTTTGTCCCGTTTGCTGGGTCACATGCACTTGGAGACTTGCCCAGTGGAAAGTTCAACTGTCCCAAACCTGCTGTGCTACGGGGAAGCCAAGCTGAACAGAGCAGTCTGGTTAGGTGCGCTGGTTGCCAGACTTACTCCTCCAGTTGTTCCAGCCAGGTGTGTGACGTTTCAGATGTGAGTGAAGGTTTCAGGTGATTCCAACCCTAGGTTCAGTTGCTGAGGCCACCTCCACCCTCATGAAGCTCAGATACCATGAAGCAAAGAAAAGATATCCCAAAAAAAAGATATCCCTAGGGGCTGGGGATTTAGCTCAGCGGCATAAGCTCCTGCCTTGCAAGCAGGCAGTCGTTGAGTTTGATCCCGGTACCGATAAAAAGGAAAAAGACAAAAAAAAAAAAAAAAAAAAGAAAAGATCCCCTTTCAACCCTGTCTGAATTCTTGACTGACAGCATCAGGGAACATACTATAATGGCTAACTTTCTAAGTTTTAGGTAATTTGTTATGCAATCATAAAATCAGAACACTTTTGATGACATTAAACCCCAAGAACACCTTATATCCTCTCTAGGAGCTTGCTTTCAGTCCACCCAAACCAAAGAATCTATTCAGAATCTTTGGTTTATCTGCAAAAATAGCATGCTTTAAAAAAAAAATTTTTTTTAAAGCATCCTTATCATCACTGGCAATGCTTCACCTCTTTCTCTTGATCTAAGGGTCATACTTTACTTATACTCTGGATATCAGTCCCAACCTACTCCCCAGGGAACTACTTCACCGTAATTATCTCAATAGTGATGTAGCCCAGGTGACCTCAACTCATGGCAATCCTCATGGCTTCTATTGCCACTACATCATATGTTATAAGGACACCCATAACCTCACTTAAAATTAACTGTTCTAATCACTGTATGCAGTGATCCTCAAGAGTAGTTTGGGTCTTCCCAGCCCTCCTAAGAATCATCAGGAGCCCATCAGTGATGTAGATTTCACAAGGGTACACTATAAACCTGCAGAATCAGACTCCAGAGGTGCTGAAAGAGTAATTCCTATGCATTCAAAAACTTGAGAAACACTGTCACCCTGCCTTTCCAAAATTAGATACAAAAAACAAAAATGAAAAACCCCATTGTTTGGGGTGGGGCAAATGAGAGCTCTACTCTCATATTAAGCACAGAATACTTCTGTGACCAAATATATGAGGATATCCCCACACAAGCCACACCACTCTACAGCTGCACCAACTGTTTGCCCCTGAATTCAACTAACTTCTGACACTAACTACCTAAAGATTGTGTCAGAAACTACAGAAACAAGGACTTAGTGGTCCAAGGAGGCCAACTGAAAATCTCATATGACCTGTGCTTCTGAGTGAGCAAGTGTACATCAGGGTGCCCTCTCCTTGGGTTTGACTAAATAGTCAAATTACTAGGCCAGCTCACTGAACTCAAGTAAACACCTGTGTTTACTGGTATATTAAAAGGTTATTACTAGGACAGAGACCAATAGCCAGGTGAAGAGATGGGTTGTGTGTGTCAAGCATCAGTCTCCTCTCTGAACATGCCACCTTTCCTATGCTTACATGTGTTCTAAAACCTACAAATTCATCTACTTCATTGCTCAAAAGATTTTATGAAGTTTATTCCTGGAGCTGGGCAAGGTGGTGCACACCTAGGAGGCTGGTGCAGGAGGATTGCTGCAAGTTTGAGGACAGACTGGGCTACACACTTTGTTCAAGGCCAGCGTGAGCTACATCTCAAAAAAAGTTAAATAAATCTAAATCCTGAGCTGGGTGTGGTGGCTGAGGCCACAAATTTAAGGCCAGTCTAGGCTACCTAGTGAGTTCAAAGTCAGCCTGAACTACATAACAAGACACTATCTCAAAAAACCAAAATAGAGTGGCTGGGGATTTAGCTCAGAGGCATAAGCGCCTGCCTTGCAAGCAGGCAGTCGTGAGTTTGATCCCTGGTACCGATAAAAAGGAAAAAGACAAAAAAATTGATAAAAAAAAAAAAAAATAGGTGGAATTCCCAAACACTCCTCACCCCACCCAACTCCCAACAATTCTCTCCCTGAAGGATGGCAAGTGGGGCTGAAAATTCAAAAATCCTCTCATCAGTGAGTCTTTCTGGTGACCGGCCCCCTCCCTGGGTCATCTCATTAACAGAAACTCAGGTTTAATGAAAAGGGGTAAACAATAAATAACAAAGACTAACTGAAGCCAAAGGAACACTGAGTTGGAGGCCAGTCTGGACTCATAGTGACCTCAAGCCCAGCCTAAACTACAGTGAGTCCCTGACTCACAAACAAACAAAAAAAAAATACATACGTACAGAATAACAAAAGCTATTCTTATCACTCAAGAAATTCCAAAGGTTTTAGGAACTCTACAAAAAAACAGGGTAAAAAACAAACTATGTCTCAGTTTTATCTTATATCAGTCTTTCCTAATTTTTCTTTTACCTGTCTAGCATCACTATTTCTGGAAAGATTCCTCTTCCTCTCCCCAATCCTGTCATTGTTTTTCTTTTTCATTATATGCTCTTCCCTTCATCTCATCAATTTCTGTGGTCTCAATCATCAACTTAAACTAATGAGTCTTAAACTTCCTAAAATGCTGTGTAGTTCTAATCTCAAATATACAACCTCCATTGGAATGCCTAGTAAGAACCACACATGCACATCGAAATTCTCCAAAACCAAACTATTCTATCTTGTTTTCACAAACCCATCTCAACGAGGGCATTCAGCCAACCAAGTAATTTTTTTTTTTACTCTTTTCTTACCTTCCTGATATCATTAATCACCAGGCCTCATGTACCTTTTACATATGTCTCATCAAGACCTCCTCTCCATTTAACAAGCGAGGCTCTTAAATCTCTTGCCTAGATTACTGCAACTGTCTTCTGTCTCCTCTTCTCCCTTCAATCTATCCTCCCTGCTACATCTAAAGTTATAATACCAAAATTTTTTGCTGATATTATATAAAAAATGCAGGCTCCTTGCTATATTAAAGTCCTTAATAAGCTAGGCGCTATAATATGGAAAAACATACTTTCCAACCTGTTAGATGCCAAATGTGCCAAGTTCTTGGTCTCAAGGAATGAAGTCACAAACCAAAGGAGAAAGTTGGAAAAGTTTTATTAGAAACAAGAAGAAAAAGAATAGGTCTTGGAACTCCAGGAGGGGTCCCAACTGGGTGACCACTGAGAATCTTTGTCAGAGTAATTTATACAGCAAAATCACCACACAGGGCAAATTACAATCAACCTATAGCAGTCGTTTAGCTGGGGCTGGGGGTTTAGCTCAGCGGCATAAGCGCCAGCAGGCAGTCATGAGTTCGATCCCCGGTACCGATAAAAAAAAAAAGGAAAAAGACAAAAAAAAAAGTCGTTTAGCTAACAGTGACTCAATGGTGAAGTACTAAGAGTATACAGAAGAACAAAGGCATTTTCAGAATGGAAACGGAGCATGGGTCCAAATGTTCTGGCATCCACCTATGTATCTGATGCCTATCTGGGCTACAGAAACTGGACCACATGGTGCTAAGTACAATATAACCTCAAACTGTTGCTTATCTCTAGGGAGGCAAGCAGGCCTGGCTATTGCTCTTCTATCCTGAGGTGTGGACCACTTCAGATTCACCTCCTGGCATTGTACCACGATGGCTTACTGGCTCCTTATGTATGGCAGCTCTGATATTCTTATTCTTTCTGCTGACTTCCCTAAGACCCAATCCCTGACTGCATATTAACTGCTATATAAGTTAGCTGTCTATAGTACCGGCTCACTTCTCTATCCTCTTAGCAATGTTCCTGAATACCTTAAATTCAACAGCCTATACACACCATAGTCTCTCTTGCTTCCTCCCTTTCCATTTATGGACCTTTTCCAGGAATGCACTTTTGGACTCTTTTCATATCCAAAGCTAATATAAATCCTCTTGGACTTACGATGGGGTTACAGTCTGATAAGCCCATAAAAAGTTGATGCACTTACTGCATCTAACCTACCCAACACAGTAAATATACTCTAGAGCAGTGATGGCGACCTTTTACAAGTTTCAGTGATACAGCCTGCTATGGCGCACGTCCCACAGGTTTGCCACCACTGTTGAGCATTGACTGTTTACCCTGGTGATCATGTGGCTAAGTGGGTAAACACTATGTAGTAAATACTACATACTGCTAGGACAAAAAAAGATCAAAACTCCAAACATAGTTGCAGGTGAGTCTGTATTACCACTGCGCCACTGTAAAGCTAGAAACAAACTGTTAAACTGAGCCGCCATACATACGGAGCCAGTAAGCCATCGTGGTACAATGCCAGCACTCAAGAGACTGGGCAGGACCGCTGTGCGCTCAAAGCCAGCATAGGCTGATTTCTAGGCTAGCCTGAACCACTCAGCAAGACCCCGTCTCAAAACAAAAAAAGAGAGAATGAATAGTCAATTAGGAGCCCTTTACAGTCATTAGGGAAGGCTTATGAAGTGCTAATATTTAGAATGAGATCTAAAGAATGACACAGACACAGAAAATTTTAAGAGAAAATTTTAAAAAGTTATAAAATGGGAAATAGCTGAGGTTTAGTAAATAAATGCTTCTGGTTGGGGGGGTGATAGTACATATTTGTAATGCCAGTACTCTTAGAGGTTAAAGCAGGAGGATCACAAGTTCAAGCCCTGCCTGGACAACTCAGTGACTTAGGAAGACTCTATCTCAAAATTAAAAATAAGCCAGGCATGGTGGCAAACTCCCAGCATTCAGGAGGCTGGAGAAACGAATGAGGATTATTGCAAATTCGAGATCAGCCTGGAACACAAAAGGAGTTCAAGGCCAAGACAGTGAGACCCTATCTCAAAAAGGAAAAAAAAAAAAAAATTAAGAATAAAAAAAGGGCTAGAATTGAGAATGTAGGTCCATGGGAAGGTGCTGGGTTCAATCCCCAGTATGGCAAGCAAATAAATAACATGTCTATTGAGGTAAAGCAAGATATCAGAGAGATGAAATATGTTGTTAATCACTGATCTTCATATCCCTAGTGAGACAGGATCAGAGTGTGGCCCTGTGACCTTTTAATTACAAAATCACAGGAAACATGTGTAGAATAGTTTCCCAAAGCCCTGCACGTGGCCTTCTCACAAGAACTTCAGCAAGCTTTGGATAGGATGCTCTAGAGCTGACATCAGCCTGAGGAATGTGAAAAACAAGCACGCCCACAATGAGTTTGGCCACTGTGTTCTCTCTTGCATGGTGGCCGTCCTCACACTGTGGGGTATACTTCTACTTTAACTTGGCCCAAACTCTCTCTGCAAAGCCTATTTCTTTTGCTACCTTTAATAAAACTTTGCTAAGGTTTGTACTTGTCTTCACTAATTCTTTGCTATGTCCAGAAGGAGACACTGGCACCCCAAAACACTATTGTCTATGAGAGTGCAAGGTACACAGTAGTTAACAGCTGATATTTATCTTTGAGGTGCTGGATAAGCTCAGGGCCTTGAGTTCCAAGCCAGCGCTGTCACTGAGCTACATCCCCACCTCAGTGACTGGTTGTTAAATGGAAGCTGTAGCAGAAATCATTCTACTACTCTGGACACTTACATAGTGCTTCCCACAGTCCCACTGGGAATCAGAATTCAAAGTGCTTCTGAAGTCATACTTGACAATCAATGTAAACTTAAAAAGTAACAAATTACGCTCATCATTGATCTGTACTCCCATTCTTATAATTAACAGTACTGATCTTAAAGTTTTGTTTTGTACCAGAAGCTAGTATGAACAAATTCTCTTAGATGCTAAGAACTTCAATACCTAGCACAGGAACAAACAACTGTGGAAGAAACACAACTTGCTTGCAACACCAGAAAAAGTTAAGGCTGTGACCAAAAAAATGCTGATTTCTGGAAGCTAAGCTTAGAAGAAACAATAAAGGATTACCTGCCAAAAAATGCAACTTTCATGTGTCTTCTAGATAGCACCTCACCAATCACAGAAAGCTTGTTTTTATACCCCTGTATTTCCCGCAGATCATCCTCAGTGGCTATTCGGTCAAGTTCTGGATTCTTATATGTTGCTGTAAAACAGAAATGATATTAGAAAAAGTAACCCAAATATTAAGTTAATTATACAAAGCAAAACTCTAAGATTGCATGCATTTTGTCTTTGTTCCATAAACACGCCATGTGAAATCTAAAAATGCCTGTAGTATCTGGGTATTGGCATATCCCCCATTGCAATGGGTCTTAAGAATCCTGTCCAAAAGAATTAATAACAAATTACCCACAGAGCCTGGGTTTGAAAAGTAGAAAAATCTGTTGTTTTCTTCCAGGAATAGGTGATAAACTGATATTTATATTCTTATCACCTTTGTAAGGGAAAGACACGGGCTCACGTGTCTATTTAAATGATCTCAGTTAGAGAGGAACACTGCCATTTACAACACTGTCCAGCGCTCATCTAACTAAACTTAAGCTAACAGAAAGAAGGACGAAGTATGATTACACCCACTTTTGGTTTCATTTCATTCTTGCTCTTCCACATTTCTGACTTACCTTGTTTTGTCATTTTTTTTATGGGTGGAGGCACAGTTACTGGGGATTGAACTGAGGGCCTTCACAATTCCCCAGCCCTTTTTATTTTCTGAGACAGGATGTCAGTAGATTATATTGCTGAGTTGCCCAGACTGGACGTTAACCTGTGTGATCCTCCTGCCTCAGCCTTCCACAGTTCTGGAATTATAAACCTATGCTATCCCATTCAACTTGATTTGTGTCTGTCTCTATTTTAAATTTACTTTTTTTTTTTTTTTAATTTATCTCTTTTTTGGAAACTTTTTTTTCTGAGGTTCTAGAACTAGTAAAATTGAATTCTGATTCTAAAATTGCCTTTTCATTTATTCTAAGGCTATGCTTAACCTATAACAGGCTCAATACACAGAAGATTTTACATTTAACTTCATTTTTGAAAGGCTTTTGCCCTAGATAGGACACTACAGCAGTGAGAGGCAGGACCAAGGACGTTTACCTTGAGGTCATTTTCTCCGCCCCTAGGCAATTTACCTGTGGTGGGAAATGAATTCCAATGGGCTGCTCGGGCATCAGCAATGCCCCTTAGACACCACCCCAGACCAAAGCTGTATGTATGCCCCCACACCACATGTTCAGCAGAGAAAGCCAGACCCCAGTGGTCATGGGATTCCCTCTGAGTTCTTAAAATAAAGGCCACTTCTAATTTCACCAAAAATCCTATCAATTTTCACTTACCAATTTTTTTTAGAAAAAAAAAACTTTCCAAAAGTCATTGTAATCCCAGAATTCCAGAGGCTGAAGCAGGATTACCACATGTTCCACGACAGACTGGGCTACATGAGTTCGAGGTTAGCCTAAACTGCATAGTGAAACTGTCTCAAAAAGTTAAAAAAAAAAAGGCTACTGCGGCTTTTCTCACAGTAACCCACTGTTTTCTCCAGTCTTCTTTTATCTTGCTTTTTCTTCTTTCACTCTGGCCAAGCTTGCTCTGCAGAGCCAGTTTCTTTCTCACCCTTCATTTTTCTTTTTCAAATAGATTTTGCCACTGTTTGTTGCTCATGTTATTCACTTCTTTGAGATCAGAAAAACTTGGATTCTAACTCCAGAAGAGAGACAGCAACCAAGAGCCTAGTAACATTTAACTGGTGAGCCACTTTTGGAAGGAGCTATCTGCTGACATTTGGCATAGCCAAGAGATTTCAGTATGGAAAGGATTACAGAGGCACTTTCATTATCACATTTAATAAGATGTTTAACAAAATGGAAAAAAAAGTCATTGTGCTCCAACGATTTCTTTTCAAACTGGAAACAAAGCTACTATAACAAGCTGGGAATGGTGGTGCATGTTTGTAATCCTGGCACTCTGGAAGGCTTGGACAGGAGGATTGCAAATTTAAGTCTGATAGGATTATTTCCAAAAGATGAAAAATATTTCCAAAAGATGAGAAGTATAAAATAAAAGAGGCCTTTATTCTGAGAACACAGAGAGAGATGACTGGCATGCCGGCCGCTGAAGTTTGGTGATCTCTCTCGAGGACATGTGGCGTGGGGAATATAAGTAGCCTAAGTAGCCTAAGCTTAGTGCCCTAAGGCCATTAGAGATGCACATATGAAAGGGTTTTGGCCGAGGCTTGATACTGTAGCTGGTAAAGCCAAGGAGCTCCTATCTCCCCTACCCTTAAGAATCTACCTCTGGCGCCAAACTAAGACCAATGGGCTACCTGTGCATCCCTAATGCCCCCCTTAGGTTCCACCCCAAGCCAAGGCTACTTATGTGCCTCATTCCACGTGTTCCACGGAGAGATGGCCGGCCCGGGGTGGAGATGCCACGCCCCAGGGTGTCGGGGGTGTCTCTCCTCGCATTCCCAAAATAAAGGTCATTTATATTTCATACTTCTTATCTGTTCAGCCGCCGCCGGTCCTCCTTCCCCCACGGTTCTATCAAAGTCTAGGTACTTTAGCAAGACCTCTACTCAAAATAAAAGGAGCTGGAGACATAGCTTAAGGCAAAGACCCCAGTAGCACATGCACATGATTCTGCATCAGTAATTTCTTTAAATCTCATTCTATAACACATGAAATGTGTTCTTTTTCATTTTTTGAGACAGGGTCTTGCTCTGCCATACGGGCTGGCTTTAAACTTGTGGCAATCTTCCTGCCTCAACCTCCAAAATCCTGTGATTACTTGCACCACCACACCCAGCTGAAATGAGTTGCAAAACAAAGAAAGGGTTGTAGTCCCAAGAAGTTCATAATCTGGTAAGAATCAGAATCTCAGAAGAAATGTCAACAGTTATCTCCAAATTAATACATCCTGATAAGACATTCCTCATCACCTTTGTTTGAACAACTAGTTACACAACATATTTTTTCTTTTCAAATTTTTTTTTCTCTGTAAGACAGGGTTTCATAGTTTATGCTGGCGCTATAGTCATTGTGGAGGGTGATCCTCCTGCCTCAGCCTTTGAAGTGCCAGTATTACAGGCCTGTACAACCGCACCACACTGACATTTTAAGACTTCTTTTATCCTTTTCCCTCATTTGACAGGAAGAGGTAAGTCTGAAGTCTTAATTGCTAAATTAAAGAGACAGGTATAAAGCCTACAGCTAACAGTAGACTGCATGACTTTTCATTTAAGCATTTAGTAGATGTGTGTTAGACGAGTTGTTTTATGTTTTGCCTTGGTTCCTTATAAAATGAGTATCTCACAGTGATATAAGAAGTAAAAAAGCCACTGTTATGCTTGTGTCTAGTGCCTAGATGTCAGCCCAAAGCCTCAAGTGATCATAGGTGGGACTTCTCAGAGGTGGCTGGGTCTCCAGTGTGGGATGCTGGGATCAAGGGTGTGTGACTACTGCTGTATCAGTCCCCTGACTGGTTTGGCACAGCTCTGGGTGTGGACAATGGGAAGGCCCACCCTGGGTGTGTGACCTCCCCTGAAGGGCAGCAGCCTGAGTAAGGGGCAGGAAGGGGCTGCTGTGGGCAACTGCGGCTTCACTGCTGCTCTCTGCCTGCCATCCCATGAACTGTCTCTCCACCCTGCCTCGGAGCCAGCCAATCACATATTGGAACTTCTACAAACTGTAAGCTACAATAAACCTTTCCTTCTTTAATTTGGGTGTCGCGTATTTTGTCTCAGCCATAAGAAAAGTAACGAAGACAGTCACTGATACAGTAAAGTGCTTAGAAGTAATTATTTATTAATTATTATACCATTTAATCCTCCTCTAGAGGGTAAATATGGGCTTGTTAATGGTACACAATACAATAACCTATAAGTGAGTTTGATTCCTAATGTGGGAAATAAAAAAACCACCTTTATATACTTTCAACAATAATCATTTTGAGAATTTAAGGGGAACAAACCTTCAACAAAATGCGATACTTCAGTAACAAACTCCAGCAACTGGCCAAAGATTGTTGTAATTGCCTTCTTAGCCAGCACAAAGTGCTTCAGTGGAGAAGCAGTTTCTGCCATTATGCCTCTGGGAAAGAAAAGGAGAGTCAGAAAAGCAATAAACAGTCCACAAGGCAGTGGCTCACTCTGAAAGAGTTCAAGGTCAGCCTAGCAAAATACCAGCGTTGTAAAGGGCTGGAAATACAGCTCAGTTTTAGAGCACCTGTGTAGCATGCATCCAATCCCCAGCACCCCTCCCCTAAAAAAGAAAAAGGAAAGTGCTAATTAATCTGAACAATAAAGACAGTTAAGAGAACTGTCACTCCTTAACTCCCCAACTGTGAAACTACCTTAAGATTTTTAGGCAATAGTTTTTCCAGGAGAAAACGTTTTAGTCAGAAACCAAAACCAACTTTTGAGTGCTATCTCACTAATAAGCAAATTCTACTTGCCAAGATCTTTCTTTATTCTCTTTTGGTGAGGGTGAAACTAAGCCTGGCTACACTGCAACTGCATGTGACTCCTGAGTACATCGTGGGAACCCTGTTGGGGAGAGGAAGTCAAATGCACACCAATAACCAACTTACCAAGTTTCCCAACCCGGAGCTCTAGAACAGTTGAGGTGGATACACAGAGAGAGAACATAAAATCTCAAAATCACCATGCAGTACTTGTGGCTTTGGAAGAAATAGCTTTCATCACAACCAATGAGGCAAGCCTTAAAGAAGTCATTATCGCTTCCAAAGTACACAAAACTTCAAAGAATTAAGTTTACAACGAATTTTTTTTTCCTGTCTGGAGGCTCGTTAAAGACAGACTAAAGACAATCACAATCCAATCCCATCCACTGTGCGTGGACTGAGCACTGGTCAGAAGGAGACCCACTCAGAGGGTCATTAGTGACCGCGCGGGGCGCTTCCCGTGGAAAGGGGCCGGCTGGGCCGGTGTGACCACCTACCTTGGGGAGGGCCTCCCACGCGCGACACGCCGGCCACGGGAACCCGCCCCAAGCGCGGGCCAGACCCGCCCCGCCCCGGCCCCGGCCCCGCGCGGCCGCGGCCCGAACCTCCTCCTACCAGGCCCGGCCTGGGGACCTGGCGGCCCTCCGGTTCGCTTGCTCCTTTCCTGAAGGACCGCGGTGGCGCCGGCGGAGTGGCGGCGGCAGCGCCTCGTCACAGAGCGCCAGGCTCACAACTCTCCGCCCTCCGTCCCTGGCCACTTGAAGGTCACCCCGAGTCGCAAACCTGCCAGCGGTCAAGGGAGCGCGCACTCACACTTCCCCAGCTTGGACTTGTCACCCGGGAACCCAAGCTCAGCCACAACCCCCAGCTGGCATCGTCTGGAGAGAGGCTGGACTCAAAAAGGCAGGAGGCGTGGCAAAAGGCGGAGACTTCCGGTCTCTGGCCCTCTCCCTATTCTGTTTGGCTCCCCGGCCGGAAATGCGTGTGTCTGGTGCCATTTTTCTTAAGGGCAGAAGGGAGCTTTGTTCCGGGCAAGGAGTGGTTCTGCTTTCCAAAGCTCTGTGCTGGTGGATGTTCGCAACTGTTCTAGTGAGGGAGAACTAAAAGAATGTGCGGTAAAATGTTGGGGAGGCCTGGTGTGGTGGCGCAGACCTGTAATCGCTGCACTTGGCAAACAGGAGGGACGATCTGGCGAGTTCAGGTCAGGCAGGGCTCCACAATGAGTTCAACTACCCTGAACTGCATAACAAGACTTTGTATCAAAAATAAATACGTTTTGAGGCCGTAAAATCAGGAAGATTTATGTTTGACAGGTCAACAACAAAGGAAAATCTTTTTGACATCTTTGCTACTATGTTCTTGTGAGATTGGTTGCCTGGCCCTTGGAGTGTAGGAGTGAGTGCATTTCGTTCACACATCACTAGAAAGCTGCTGTTAGGCTCTACATAGCTAAATAGAATGTTCAGAGTATTTCCAGAGGTGGCAAGTAAGATGTTTCTGTAAATAAAGCCACTTTATCCTTGTAAGCCACAGAAACTTTATAAAATTGGAATCCTGATAATACCTATATGAAAGGTTGTAAAATTTAAAGCAATGAATAGCATGTAAAAAGCTTAAAATGAAGCTGATCACATAATAAGAACTGTATAAATCAATAAATACTATTCATCTGCTGGGACACATGAAATATCTATTAAAAATTTTATAGGAAAAAAAGACAATGGGACAAAAAAATGGGAGAGGCAGAGTCACTTAGATTTGTCTGTTTGTAACTAGAATTAGTGACATCAAAATTAGAAGTCCAGAGGTCTTGCCAGGTGTAGTAGTGCATCCCTGTGACCCCAGCACCTGGAAAGATGAGACAGGAGGATCACAGCAAGTTTGAGGCCTGCCTGGGCTTCTTAGTTCAAAACCAGTCTGGACAACATAGCAACAGCAATACTCTTTCAAAAAAAATTTTTTTTAAATTTTTTTTTAAATTCCAGAGATTTTACAAAAATATTTGCCATATATTCTTCAGCTGTATGAGACCTCTACAGAACATGATCAGGCAGGTCACTGGCTCCAGGGCACATGGGCCTTGCCTGGACACAGTGAACACTGCATGGATTAAACAAACAAAAATGGAGTCTTCTATGGGGTAGAAAAAATTATGTTGCTTACACAATGACTGAAACTCCTTGTAAATCCCTTGAAAACCCCTAGATATACCTTTGTGACACTTCATGCCTGTAATCCCAGCACTTAGGAGGCAGGCGGACCACCACGAGTTCAGGTCAGTATGTACTACACATTGAGTTCATAAGGAGATCCTGTCTCAAAAAGCAAGCAAACCAACCAACTAGATAAGAACCCTCGTGGGTGTTCTACTCAAAACAGCCTCCTGCCCAGCAGAAGCTTTACATCCTAGCCTTTATACCATTTACTTTCTTTCCTTTATATCTTGAGTAAATTTGCTTGCATTCAAGCCCCTCATCCTCAGTTTCATTCTTAGTCATCATGGTACACAGCCCCGGTGTTCTGGTAACCTGTTTGGGAGCTTGTCCAGGATTTTGCTTTCACTTTATGGCTATCTGCTCAAAACTATAGGAGACCCCATTGACAAGTTAAAGGTAATTAGAACAGTTGCCAATTTTAAGTCCTTGGGACAGGTTTCACTGATGTGATCTGAGCTAATCCCCCTCTAACATGAGTGAAAGGAACATTAGCCCAGTCTTGATTCAGTTTTCCTTTCTGATTTGATTTTTCCATTAGCAAGGACTAATAGTCCTTGGATATATTGCTCCTTTAACTCCCTGCAGGCATTAGAACAAATTGCCTTTCTCTAACATATCTCCTTTTCTTGGCAAGCTGAGCCACCAGGTAAAAGAGATCTTATGTAGTATATTGTCTCATCTTAATTGTCTCATTATACATTTTCAGACATGGTTAGATCATTAAAATCCATTAGAGCATCTGCCATTTCAAAGACTGTCTTCAAAGGATAACTTAGTCCTGGGATGAAGGACTGTAGGGGCTGCAAGGCAACTTCCACACATCTGCTAGGTCTGTGGTTTATGTTTGTGCAGCCAAAGGTTAAAATGTCTTTGGCACACAATCTTTTTTTGAATCCTAAATGTTGTACTTTTGTTGCTTCCGAGTGCTGGAGAGCTTGCCTGTTAGTCTTTGTTTTCCTGGTGAGACATGTTCTTCCTGTCATGCCCCTCCCACCTGCCAAATTGCTCACCTACCCTCCTGAGTGTAGGATAAACTGGTGCCTTTGTTTGTTTGTTTATTTAGGTAGGGTGTCTCTTTGTAATTCAGGTTGGCTTTGAGCTCACTATGTACACCAGGCTGGCCTCAAACTTGCAGTGATCCTCTTGCCTCAGCCTCCCAAGTACTAGGGGTACAGATATGTGCCACCATGTCCAACCAAACTGGTACATTTATTTATTTATTTAGTCTTTTTGACACAAGGTCTCTCTGTGTAGTTCAGGCTGGCCTTGAGCTCACTTTGTAGCCCAGTCTGGTCTCGAATTTGCAATGATCCTTCTGCCTCAGCCTCCCGAGTGCTGGGATTACAGGCGTGAGCCACCACACCTGGCCCAAACTGGCACTTGTAGACAAAGGTTATAATTTTCATTTTTTTAGGATGAAGGGAAAAACTCTTAAGTGGTATGCAGCCTGCACTGGGTCCTAATGGGTGACAAAATTGGAGTTAACTCCTCTAGAGATCCAGGAACGGGAACAAGCCTTCCTGGTAACCTTCAGGGAATTGATAAGAGGCCATTAAGACAAATCTTGATTGGTGATATGTTTACTTTTGGATTCCAATTTGACTTGGTAATTTTGGTAATTTTTTTACTTAATTGGTATCTTAATGCATTTCTGGTGCATTAATGTAGTTCTTTTTCTTTTTTTGCATTAATGTAGTTCTTTAAAACCACAATTCAGGGTTAACGTGCTCTTCTGCTGCTTTCTGACTAGTCTAAAATATGGATGCCTCCCAAGGCCACTTAGAGTTCTGTTGGCCAGTCAGTCATAATTGTAATGTAAACATCTGTAACCTCACTCTGAGACTGAAAATAAAAAGTGTTCTGGGGACATTTTAAAATCCAAGCACAAAAGGTTGCGAGTTCAGTTCTCAATACAAAAAAAAAAAAAAAAAAATCCAAGCAGAAAGAAACAAGTAAATAGGATATAAAAAGAAATATGGGCTGGAGATTTAGCTCAGTGGCATAAGTGCCTGCCTGGCAAGTGTGAGGTCGTGAGTTCAATTCCCAGTATCAAAAAAAAAAAAAAAAAAAGCAAGAAAAGAAAAAAATATGAAGAAAAGTAGAGGCATAAAAGTACATTTTGAGCTCTCAGGAGACTGAGGCAGGAGGATTGTTGTGAGTCTGAGGTCAGCCTGGGCTACAAACTGAGTTCAAGTTCTGCCTGAATTTCACAGTGAACCTGTCTCAGACAAAAAAAAAAAAAAAGATTATTTCTGGTATTAGAAAATTTTATATGATAAAGGTTTTACTCTATCAAAATGGAAAAAAATATAGTGTCTAAGGGCTGGGGGTTTAGCTCAGCGGTGTAAGTACCTGCTTGGTAAACGCAAAGTTGTGAGTTTGACCCCCGGTACAAAAAAACAAAAACAAAAAAACCCCTGACAAAACCTAGGAATTCTAGTTATGTCAAGAAAGGTTTATAGAAGATAAAGTTTATGAAAAGAAATGTTAGCCTATTTTAAATTTTTGTTCTTGTTGGTTTGGGTAACCCTAGACTGTTCCTGCTAAACCTCCTTGTTGCTCAAAGGTGGCTAAAAGGCTAGAGTTCTGACCCTTAAATCATCAGTTACTTTTCCCCACTTCTCAGGTGCCCTCTCTGGTCTGTCAGCAGTGGTCCTTCTTCCCATCTGTGCTGGAGATGCAAAGACAGGAGACACTACAGTCAAGTAGGATTTCCTGTCTTCTTAGATGGGGATCTTGTACGGGCACATGCTGGTGACAGCCTGCTAGACAATTACGTAGGTCGAGTTGAAATCTCTGCTTTGAATTTGGGTTTAATGGCAAGTATGGCTCTTTTAAAAGAATACATAGACTACTTTGCCTGACTTTGTGGCTGCCAGGATGCTACTGCACTTTAATCTTTATTGCCTTTCAGTGCATAACAGAGAGTCTAATGGTCAGTCTTGTTCACTTACAGAGGCATTTCACTTCTTTTGGTTAAAGGAAGTCCAGTTTCTGGTCACAACCAAAGAGCTTTAGGGATACAAGCGATGAGAAAAAGTGTGCCAGTCAGAGCAACTTGTTGGTAGCCTCACTCCCTGGACCTCATAGGTGGCCAAGACACATTGTTTTAGTTACCTTTATTACTGCTGAGACAAAATACCCGACACTCAGAATTAAAAGAGTAAAGGTTTATTTAGCTTGTAGAGGTTTCAATCCAGAGTGGGCTGGCTCCGGGGCAGGATGTTACGGTGGAGGGACACTGCAGAGGAGAAACAGTTCATGGCAAAGTGGGGCAGGCAGATGACAGCAAACAAGAACTGAGGAGCCATCACTGTCTTTCTGTCTCTTATATTTTATCCAGGCTACCTGTCCTTAATCCTAACATTACACCATGACTCTTAATCCCAGCATCACATGCCCTAGATCCAGCCATCTCTGAAAAGCCCTACTCATGACCACATGGAGTTTTGGGGGGGACAGCTGCAAACAAGCCATAACAGCACTTGGGCTAGAAAGAACTTCAGTAGGGAAAACAAGAGATGCTTTCTCTCCTTTTGATGTTTTTCCAAAAAACAGGAAGCACGGTCTTAGTTCCCATTACCCATTTGAAGTGCATTGTCCCAAATTGGGCCTCCTTTGACCCCTGCCCCGACCCTGAAAAAGCACCATATGACTTTCTTTTGTTCTCTACCCTCTAAGAGACGAGAGAAAGGCAAAAATCCCTGGTAGCTGCCTTTGGGGAAGCAACCCACCATCCCACAGCCCACCAAATGCTCAAGTGACTTGTTGCAACCGTGAATCACCAGGGAAGTTTCGTAGAGGATGCCAAGAAGATCATAATTCCTGGAATAACAGGAAGCCACTCAAGCCCTGTCCTATGTCAAGGAGATCACTGGAAATCAGAATGTCCCTAGAGACAAAGGCCCTCAGGGCCAAACCCCTCTTCCAGAAGGTCCAAAAGCACACCACTAATGGGCTCATGGCATCCACTCGTAGATTCCACTGCCCAGACGATCATCTCCACCTGGGCACCCCAAGTAATTGTAACTATTAAAGTAGCTTCATCAAATAATAAACCAAATTGTAAGGGTATGTGAAGTTTGCCCAACAGATCAGTTCTCTGAACAACCAACAAAATAGGAGACACCCTAGGGAAGGCTGACAGATTTCATCTATATGCTCAAGAACAGAGGAATCCAATATCTTTTAGTATGAGTAGATACTTTTACAAATTGGCTAGAGACCTTCTTATGTAATACAGAAAAGGTTATTAAATTAATAATGACTTTAATGTAAAAAGTTGTTCTCGGGTTTGGGCTCCCCTAAAGCCTCCAGAGTGATGATGGCCCTTCCTTTAAGACTACTGTCACCAGAGAATATCCCAAGCCCTAAAAGTTCAATGCCATCTGCACCATTCCTAGAAGTCATAGTCCTCAGGAAAGATAAAAAGGACATGATACTTTTAAACAGCATTTGAGAAAGCTCTCTCAGGAGACTCACCTTCCCTGGCCTACCCTACTTCCTTTGGCCCTGATATATATCAGAAATACGCCCTACACTTGAGACTCAGTCCCTTTGAAATGTTGAACAGGTACCACTTTCTCACCAATAATTTCTTAGATCAAAAGATTATAGCTTAGGGGCTGGGGATTTAGCTCAGCGGCATAAGCGCCTGCCTTGCAAGCAGGCAGTCGTGAGTTCCGTCCCTGGTACCGGTAAAAAGGAAAAAGACAAAAAAAAAAAAATTATAGCTTAGCACTCAGCAGGCCGAGGTAGGAGGATCACTGTGAGTTTGAGGCCAGTCGAGGGTACAATGTGAGCTCAAGGTCAGTCTGAACTGCCTAGTGGAACTTTGTCTCAAAAAGACAAAATGAAAAAAATAAATTTCAGCTCAGATCAGAGACATAACAGCCCCAGCTAAGTTTCAACAACAATGATCTGAAGCCAGTTCCTAGAAATGGAGATTTTCTATATTCCAACCCAGAGACCTACTCTTGGTGAATTCCCCTCCCTCTTTTGTCCCCTTCTATAGAACCAACCTCAGAGGGAGCACATGCAGTGATCCTGTCCACCTCAACAGCTGGCAAGGTGACAGGAACTGAGTCCTAGATGCATCATTCTCAATTCTACTCGGACATTTGGTCTACCTGGAGATAAAGAGACTGCCAGTTACACTTGGGAGCCACTGCAGCAACTCAAATTCCTCATTAAGAAAAAAATCACCTGCCTCCTCTACAGATAAACAGGTTCTCATTCACTGCTGTTTTATCTAGTTGTACTTGTAGACATCCTTACTTTAACCTTTCAATGGCTCAGACTGATATGTCTGGTTCCCAGCAAATAAAATCACTTCAGATATTATTATTCAGATAAACAGTCACATCCCCAAACCAGGTAGACCCCACCCTAGAGACAACTCAAGTACTGATTTTTTTCCCTGATAATATACTTACTTTTCTTTCTCTTTCTAAAATCCTTTTCTCACTGAAACTATTGGAAAAAGTTCCTGCCAGTGTATGGTAATACCAGCCCTAGAAAAGATGAAAAGCATTACCAATTCATTTCAATGCTGGCTATGCCTTAAGATGACCATGTTACATCAAACTGAGCTCTGCCTACAAGCATTACCAATAAAGACACAGGACAGAAAACAAACTATTAAAAAAAACTGTCAAGATATTCTTGCACCTTATATAACCTCATCTGCAGAGATGGAATTGGAGGAAGGCTAGACCTCAATCCCCAATTAAAAATATATAACCTCAGGGACTGGGGATTTAGCTCAGTGGCATAAGTGCCTGCCTTGCAAGCAGGCAGTCGTGAGTTTGATCCCCGGTACCGGTAAAAATGAAAAAGACAAAAAAAAAAAAAAAAAAAAAAAAAAAAAAATATATATATATATATATATATATATATATATATATATAAAACCTCAATCTGGGTGTGGTGGTGCATGTATGTAATCCTAGCACAGGGGAGGTTGAGGCAGGAGGATTACTACAAATTTGAGGCCAGCCTGGAGCTACCTAATGAGTTCAAGGTCAGTTTGAGCTACATAGTAAAACCTGTTGAGGAAGGGAGGGAGAGAGCCAACCTCAGAGGGTCGTGAGGCTAGACCCATTATGGAGATCCCACCTGACTTCCATCATGGACCACTAGATGAGCCGCCCAGAAGACACCTGACTGCCAGCGCCTTGTTGGCAACTCCCCCTTACAGCTCAAAGAAGAGTCTTCTTCCCTTTGCTCTAATGTCAATTAGGGTTACCTTTTCTGAGGGGGAAATGTAACAAGAATTAATAAGACAGAAGTTAACATTCTATTAGGCAGGATTCCTGGAGTCAGGAAGCCTGAAATGGAGTCTGCTGAGTCACAGCTCTCCAAAGATAAAAACATCTGTCAGGTCCTGAAGCTGTCTGGGACCCCTCCAGAGCATGATCAGACAGGTGATTGGGTCAAGGGCTCTTGGACCCTCCAAGGACACTGCATGAACACAACATAAATTAAACCTCCCAAAATATAATCTTCTATTCGGTAGAGATTATAATTGCTTGCAGAATGGTCCAATCTCCCTTCTAAAACCCTTAAAAACCCTAAAGAGCCTTTGTGAATATCCTATTCAAAATACCCTCCTAGCTAGTAGGAGCTTTACTTCTTTGCTTTTGTAATTTTTTTAAAAATTTGCTTTCATCCTTCTCCATCCTTGGTTTCATTTTTTGTCACCGCAGGACACAACTCTAGCGTTCTGGTAACAATTTCTGCCTTTCCCCAGGATACCAATCCCAGGACTCTCTGGAGGAAGAGTGCCCAAAATAACCCAGGAAGTCCAGAGACTTGTGAAAAGGACAGTGGTATGGCTGATGAAAGGAAAGAAGGCCAGTGTAGTTGGGGTGTAGGGACAGAAAGAAAGAAGGAAGGAGGGGCTGGGGATTTAGCTCAGCAGCATAAGTTGGAAACTTTATTTATTTATTTATTTGTCTTTTTCCTTTTTATCGGTACCAGGGATCGAACTCACGACTGCCTGCTTGCAAGGAAGGCGCTTATGCTGCTGAGCTAAATCCCCAGCCCCCTGTTAGAAAATTTAAAGCCCAAAGAGCAATATGATCTGAGATGCCTGAGATTCCACACAGTGCTTTTTGGTTAACGTTTTGTTGTTGTTTATTTTTGCAGAGCTAAGGACAGAAGCCAGGGGTCTTGCACTTTCCAGGCTAGCAGTCTACCACTGAGCTGTATCTTCAACTATACACTATATTAAATAGGTTGGTCCATTGACTGAAATTAGAGGCATAAAATGAAAGATGGTTTTTATTAGTAACATACTAAAAAGCCCTTGCAAACTTTTGAAATAAGCCAGAATCACTGGGTTTCACAATGTTTATAATTTTATCTCTTTCTTCCTGCTCTCATTTCCTAGACAACAAACACATATTCTCATCATTTTCTGCTAGAGATCTTTAAAGTCAGACTTCCAAGAAGAGGGAGGGAAGGACACTGATACTGAGGGTCTTGCACATGCTAGGCAAGTGCTCTACCATGGAGCTACACCCCCAACCCTGTATCAAAACCTTTTTTCAAGAACTAGGCATCGTGGCACAACTGTACTGCCAGTTACCTGGGAGGTTGCAGCAGGAGGAGCGCGTGAGCCCAGGAGTTTAAGGCCAACCTGAGCAACATGAGGAAATATCCATCTCAAAAAAATAGTTTTTCCAATAAAGATCTAACAGAATTTGTATTAGACACATACGCGTAAGGCCAGTCTCACACTCTGCCCACTACAGGGATGTTACTGTCTGTATCAGTAACAACACAGAGGATAGAAGATTTATTGTAAGGAACTGACTTGTGCATGGGCTGGCTAGGCCAGACTAAAATATGTCAGGCAGGCCATCAGTAAGGGCAGAATTGAAACTCGAGAGCAGCAGCTGACAATTCAGCCCACGGGCAGAATTTCTTAGGATAACCTCAGCTTTGCTCTCAGCGTTTTTTGACTGATTTGTTCAGGCCCAGTTACATTATCCATGATAATCACTGTTAGACTGGGCATACATGCCTGTAATCCAGCCCTGCAGAAGCTGAGGCAGGAGGATCGCCATGCGTTTGAGGCCATCTTGGGTTATGTAATGAGTGCAAGCCCAGCCTGAACTGCATAGTGAGACAAAAACAAAAAACAAAACAAAACATAACAACCCCCCCCCCAAATCTACCAAACTTTGGATGGAATTGGAAGTAATTTTTTAAATATATATTGGCAATTGAACTCAGGACCTCACACTTGCCAGGCAGGTGCTTGTGCCACTGAGCTATATCTCCAGCCCCTGGAACCGATTTTAAAATTTCCGTAGAAGAAGACAAATTCCACAAATAGATAAAAACAGTTCTCAAAAAAGAAAATAGCAGAGGATGAAGTCACACTATGTGCTATAGACAGACACTGCTAAGCTATAATATTTAAATCATGTGCTGCTGTGAAAAAGTGCAGCGGTATTGGGGTAATGATGGAATATAATGAACATGGATATAGACTCACTTGTCATCATGCCTACAGAGAGTTGATACACGGCAAAATTAGAATCATGAATCAGGAGGAAGATGGGTGGTTTAATAGTACTGGAGAAAATTGGCTCACTTTAATGAACAAAACTAAAACCTGAATCATACCTATACACCAAGAAAGTAAGACGTGTATAAGTCTTATCAAGAAAAGTAAAGCAAGAGGGAGAGGACGGCGGAAGAGGAGAAGGGAATGTAAAGAGAATTAAGATGTGTGATGTAGCTGTACCAACTCCCCATGATGGATGCAATCATTATGAACTGCACACATGGACTAATAAAAACAAAAGTTAGAAAAAGAAAATAAGAGAAGTATTAAGAAAAATGTAAGTTTCGTAACATTGAAACTGGGGAGAATTTTGTAAACAAGATACAGGAGAATGTGTAGGATTTGTAGCAAATATGGAGATTTTTATTCGGCAAAAGACACCCATAACGCACGGCACCCGGGAACTTTTTTCTGAAGGGTGTATGGCCAATTAAAATCAGGGATAGGGGGAGAGCTCAATGCCAGAGTGTATGTATCACTAAAATAAAAGCAATATTTAAAATATATAAAGAATTTCTAAATATTGGCAAGAAAACCCAGGAAGAAAGTACACAAAGAAAATGAAGAGGCGAAGCTGGCAGTGGCACTCCCCTGTGGTCCCAGCTACTAGGGAAGCTGAGCCCCGAGGATCCCTGAAGCAAGCTTGCAAGACATAACCTTGTACTCTGTTTTACATCATGTGCTATGTCTATCCTCGGTTTTGACTGACAGCTCTGTTTTGCCATATTTGACTTTATTCTCTCCCCCCGCCAAAAAAGTAATAAGAACTAAGGAGTAATAAAACCCAAAATGTGTAAATTTTGTTGTAAAAAAGAGAGGGAAAAAAGAGCTCTAAAGGATACAACAGCAAGTGTGTTTAGGGGTGTTTAATAGCTGACCATATTAATGTTTTTGGTTGGATCATTAAACACAACTGTTTGCAGTCTTACTGTTGAATGTCCACTTTGTACGCTTTGATACTGTGATTTGAGCAACTATCTGTAAGACGATAATATGTAATCTATTAACTGGTGATTTCTTACTGTTTTTTTTTTTTTTTTTGTAGTTCTGTATTACTTGTACCCTTACACCGCTTTGTTTTGTTTTGTGTTTTTCTCTTTTTCCTTTTAAATAAAATTAAAAAAAAAAAGACATAGGCCTTGTCTGGAAAGAAAGCACAGAGAGGAGAGGAGGGGGAAAGGGGAGGAGATAGCATAGGGAGACAGCAGACAGAGAGGGAGGGAGGGAGGGAAAAAGAGAGGAGGAGAGAAAAGCCTGGATTTGGACAATCCCACTGTTTAAAACTTGGTCTGCTTCTATTGGCACTGCTTTTG
This sequence comes from Cavia porcellus, assembly GCF_034190915.1. NCBI lineage: Eukaryota > Metazoa > Chordata > Mammalia > Rodentia > Caviidae > Cavia > Cavia porcellus. The sequence goes on along the minus strand of NW_026947500.1, from coordinate 11,526,681 downwards.
TTTTTGAGACAGTCTTGCTATGTAGTTCAGGCTGGCCTTCAACTCATAGTGATCTTCTTGCCTCAGCCTCCTGAGTGCTGGGATTACAGGTGTTTCTCATCATGCTCAGTTTACTACTTGATTTTTTTTTTTTTTTTTGTTAGCACTGTAAGACCTATTAGAAGTTTCTAATTTTTCCTCAAAAGTTCAGTTATATGTAAAAATGTGATATAACTGTGATGCTATTGTTGAATTCTTTGTATGTTAAATTGCATTTCTGTTCCCCAAATGTGGAAGCCTTCTAAAGTACAGAATTTAAGACACAGCTTATAAAGCAGGTCTGGTGGAGCATGCCTATACTCTCAGCAGTCAGGAGGCTGAGGCAGGAGGTTCACTCAGAGTTTTTTGGATTTGCTTTGTTTCCATTCCTTTCTATTCCCTTCTTTGTACCTTTTGAAATGGAAATGTCTATTTTGTGTCATTGTGTGTTGGAAGTATCTAACTTTCTTTTCATCTGTACAGAGGCTTGCAGCTAAGAGTTTGCAATAAATCTCTGAGGAGACTTTGAGTTACTTTTTTAGCAATGCTGAAGCAATTAAGACTTTGGCAACTCTTAGAGATGCCTTTTGCATAAAGGGATGTACACAAGTCTTAGGGGTGAGGAGTTAGAATGTTATGGTTTGTGTCTAGATGTCTCCCCAAAGCCTCATGTGGTCATAGGTGGGGTTTTTCAGAGGTGGTTGAATCTAGTGTGTGACAGTAGTGTTAATTCATGGTGCAAAGCTAGGATCAATGGCACTAGAATTTTTTTTTTTTTTTTTTGGTACTGGGGATTGAACTCATGACCTCACGCTTGCCAGGCAGAACGGCACTAGAATTAAGGGTGTGTGATTTGATTACTATATTAGTCCACTGACCGGCTTGGCACCTGCCCTAAGCCAGGTAGCCTAGATAGAATATAAAAGGGGCAGAGAGGAGCTGCTATTGTTTCTTGTGGCTGGTTGCTTGCTTGCTTTTGCTGTTTTCTGCCTGTCTTGAGGAGTTTCTGCCATGCCATGCTGCCTTGGAGATAGCCAACATTGAACTGAAACCTCTATAAACTGTAAGCCAAATAAACCTTTTCTCTTAACTTTGGGTGTCAGGTATTTTGTCTCAGCAATGAGGAAAAGTAACCAAGACAGGTGGCCTAGGTCTGAGCCTGAGGAGTAACTTGTGGCCACTGAACTTGTGAACCACTGAACTCAGAGGCCAGCTGTCACTCTGCAAAGCATACTTCTTTCTCAACCTTTAATATATGTAAAAGTTTGCTACCTTCTTGGCACATCTTACCTAATTCTTTGTTCAGGATGCCAAGGACCTGCAAAATCTACAGAACCATAGAACCTGGTAACAGTAGGGTACCTCCGGGTTTAATCCCTAGTACTTGGGGCAAAAAAGGAAAGGGTGAACCTAACATAGCAGAAATTAATGAGTATGATTCCAATTCCTGATGTTGGCTTTATTAAGAGGTAAAATTAGTCAATTATTTCAATGGAATACTTTCAGTAGCAAATACTACCTATGTAAGATATTATAATAGCTGAATTTTCATTCAAAATGTGTACTTTTCAATATATTTTTTAGGCTATAATTCATTCAGCACTGTAGGAAGCTGAGGCAAAAGAATCACAAGTTTGAGCTCAGCCTGAGTTACTTTTTTTTTTTTTTTGTCTTTTTCCTCTTTATTGGTACCAGGGATTGAACTCACGACTGCCTGCTTGCAAGGCAGGCGCTTATGCCGCTGAGCTAAATCCCCAGCCCCAAGCCTGAGTTACTTAATGCGATCCTATTTCAAAATAAAAAAATAAGGTCTGGAGATACAGTTTAAAACCAGTATTGCAATAATATTTCTTTTTTTTTTTTTTTTTTTTTGTCTTTTTCATTTTTATCGGTACCGGGGATCGAACTCACGACTGCCTGCTTGCAAGGCAGGTGCTTATGCCGCTGAGCTAAATCCCCAGCCCTGCAATAATATTTCTTAAATTTAAAAAATAATTCATTAGGGCCTGGGGATTTAGCTCAGCAGCACAAGCATTTGCCTGATAAGTGTGAGGTCATGAGTTTGATCACTGGTACCAAAAAATAAAATAAAATAAAAATAATTCATTGATATCAATATTTTTAGCAGGGAAAAAATTATCAGATCATATTCATTTGTCTATTAAAAACAGTGAAGTTTTTTTTTTTTTTTTTTTTTTTTTTTTGTCTTTTTCATTTTTATCGGTACCAGGGATTGAACTCACAACTGCCTGCTTGCAAGGCAGGCACTTATACCGCTGAGCTAAATCCCCAACCCCAACAATGAAGTTTTTAAAAGCTGTGATAACAAAATAATAGAAAATAAAAAATGCTGTTACAGCAGAAATTCCTTTTTATCGGTACCGCGGATCGAACTCTCGACTGCCTGCTTGCAAGGCAGGCACATGCCGCTGAATTAAATCCCCAGCCCCCTAGAAATTCCTTTTAAAAAACTCTGTAAATTGGATGTGATATTGCATGCCTGTAATTCCAGCACTCAGGAGCTGAGGCAGGAGGATCTCAGTGAGTTTGAGGCTGGCTACCACAGTTGTTCAAAGCCAGTCTGGAATACATAGTGATATCCTATCCCAAAGAGGAAAACAAACAAAAAAACCCAGACTTCTAAATAATCATACTTCTTAAACGTATCTAAGATTAGTAGATCATACAGTATTATGACTCAGTAAGGTGAAAACAATTATTTCTTTGTAGAGTGAACAAATTACTTTTCATAAATTTATCTTCTGTTCAGGTAGTTGCTAGTTTTAAGAGCAAATTTACTAAAATGAATTTCATAAGGAAGTTGTGTTGACTGTTGAATATGGAAAATTCTGATCCAAAAAATTATTTTTTAAATCACTGGTAAGGAATAATTTCAAAATAACTGCTAGCCTCTTCAAATTTTAGATTTTAAGCTTAAAAATTGTTTTATATAAATGAAAAGTAGTTGTGATTTTGAAAAAAAATTTAGACAGGTAATCCCAGAACTCAAGAGGCTGAGGCAGAAGGATTGTTGCAAGTTTGAGAGCAGTCTGCATTACAGAGTGAGCTCAAGGCCAACCTGAACTGCATAGTGAGACCCTGTCTCAAAAAGATTTAAAAAAAAAATGTTTTTTTTTTTTTTTTTTGGTCTTTTTCATTTTTATCGGTACCGGGGACCGAACTCACAACTGCCTGCTTGCAAGGCAGGTGCTTATGCCGCTGAGCTAAATCCCCAGCCCCCAAAAAATGTTTTTTAGATAGGATCTTGCTATGTAGTTCAGGCAGGCCTTGAATTTAGTGATCTTCTTGCCTCAACCTCTGGAGGTATGCTGGGATTACAGGTGTGCACGACCACGCCCAGCTTTGAAACACTTTTTTTTTTTTTTTTGGTAGGAGGGATCGAACTCAAAACCACGTGCTTGCAAGGCAGGTGCTTATGTTGCTAAGCTAAATCCCCCGACCCTGAAACAGTATTTTTAAAAAGCCTTTACCCGCAATAATTCAGAAGCCAACTAACAGTACACTATATGCCCTGTGAAACAGAGAAATTGGCTAACATGTGATCACACACTTTTGCTTTCACTTTCAGAGAATCTAAGAAAAATTATTTAAAATGGTAAAACCGGCATATTTATAAGCACACATTTTCATGTTCTGGGGTTTGGGGAAATGCTTTTGAAACTCAAAACTACTAGCTCATTGTAATGTGATGATTAACAAAACAACTCATCCCTGCTGCCAAGAACACTGTGACTGTTAATAAATCGCCTTCAGTTATAGATTCTCAAGTGTCAATTCTGGTTCAAGTCACAAAGAGTACACAGGATATATCTATCTCTGCAGGGAAAAAAAATCATGCAGAAGTAGTTAGAAAAAAGAAATTTAAGTAGATTTGTTTTTCCCAGAAGCTCAGTAAGTTAAAAATACAGACTTGAGATTTATGGTCATTACAGCTTATTTGAAAACTGTACTGAGAATCGTGGTACATGCCTGGAATTTCAGCACTCGAGAGCCTAAGACAGGAGGATCACTGAGTTTGAGGCCCACCTCAACTAAATAGTGAGTTTAATGCCAGTGTGAACTACACAGTGAGACGGTCTCAAAACCCAAAAAATCCCCCAAAACAAAACAAAAAGACCGCAAAAAAAAAAAAAAAATTGAATCACAGTAAGGTTTTTATTACACAAACTCAGTGAGATAAGGCCTCCTGCTGCAAATTCATCAAAAAGTACAAAATTATATAGTTTTAAAACTTAAATTTCTGTCTTTTAAGTAGCTTCATTACAATCTTTGATTACTAATACCTGATAAAATGTGAAGCAGTAAAATACATTTTTTTTTAAACCAATGCATCACTCAAGGTTTGCTTCTCAAAAATCAAATTCCTAGACCTAGAAGTACATAAAAAAATTTAAAAAACAGAATTATCAAGGCAGGTAAATTGCCAGGATAGTCATGAAAAACACAAGAGGGCTGAGGTTTAGCTCAGCAGCACAAATGCCTGTCTGGCAAGTGCAAGGTCATGAGTTGGATCCCGGTACCAACAAACAAAAAAACACCATAGATTCAAAGGTTAGATTTATGCATCCTGGTGTAAAGAAATCACCACTAGGCTGTTTCTATTCTTGGACACTGCAACTGGTTATGCGCCCTTGGTCTTCTAACCACCTGTTTTCATGTCATAAGAAATCAGAAAACTGTAAGGTTTAGAAAAGATAGTTTTTACTTTTTGTTTTTCAGTACTGAGCTTGAACCCAGGGTCTCTGCACTGAATCGCATCTCCAGCTCTTTATTATTTTTTTTTGAACACAGTCTTGCTAGGTTGCTAAGGTTGGGCTCAAACTTGCGACCCCCCTGCCTCAAGCCACCCTACCTGCTGAGATTAGAGGTGTGTGCCACCTCACCTGGTTTAGGCCAGAACATTTCTAGGATTCTCCCTCAGCCTCTTTTTCATTTTTAACACTGAGACAGGTTTGTACTAAATTATCCAGGTTGGGCTTTAACTTGCCACTCAACTAAAATTTTAAATCTTCTGAGAAGCACTTGTATCCAGATAGGCCTACCAGGAATGGTAATCAGATGGAATGTGAGTTTCTAGGGATGCATGTATGGCAAAATGGAATAAAAACAATAGGTTTTGAGAACTTCTGCAGTCACCATTCTCCAATTCCTATGGTTCATCGGCTCGTAAGTTGGTTTTCTCAATCAATATAACCAGGCAATAACTGTCTGTTAGCAGTAGTAATACTTGTTAAATTTGAGGGCAAAAACATATATAACTGTCTTTCTTTTTTTGGAAACAGGGTCTCACCATGCAGTTCAGGCTGGCCTTCAAATGGCAGCAATCCCTGAGCGTTGGGATTACAGATGTATATCAAGATGCACAGCGTAATTTGTCTTCCTGGTACTACTCCTGCAGAATCTATGTATTGAGTTATGTTCCTCTTAAAAACTTTTTTTTTTTTTGTCTTTTTGAGACAGGGTCGGTCTCCTGTGCAGTTCAGGCTGGTCTTGGGCTCACTCTGTAGCCCAGGCTGGTCTCGAACTCCCATCGATCCTCCTGCCTCAGCTCCTGAATGCTGGGATTACAGGCGTGAGCCACCACACCCAGCTTTTCTTTTCTTTTTTTTTTTTTTGAGACAGGATATCACCATGTAGCCCAGGCTGGGCCTGAATTTGTGGTGATAGGCCTACAGTGCTGGAATTACAAGTATGTGCCACCACATCCAGCTTTTCATTTACTGAAGTACCAAAGAATATGGACTTATTTGGTGACAGGATCTTTATCAAGTTAGAATGAAGTTGACAAACTAGGCCCTAGTATGTCTGACACTGTTACAAAAAGAGGAAATTTTGAGATCAACTTCATGTGCTGGGAGAATGCCAAAGACACTACAAGCTAATGGGAAAGGTCTGGGCCAGATACATCCCTCACAGCCCTCAGAAAGGAACCAACTCTGCCAGTACTATGGCTTTGAACTTCTGGCCTTTGGAAACGAGCATGTACAGTTTTGCTAGGTTCCCAGTTTGCAGGAATTTGTTACAGCAGCCACAGGAAATGTATACAGATGTTAAGACTAACTTATCATTAGCAGAAGTAATTTAGACATTATCATGTCTAAAACCTCTCATCTCCCCAGTCCTCACTTTGTGTTCACACTTTCACAGGTTTTCTCAATCCATAAACAATCTGATGTCAGAAGTTTGGATAAGCTTCATGGTTCCATACTGAAGATGAACCATTACTGGGTGATGAATGAGTTGTGAAATGGATACCTTTCTTATTGTCTAATTCCTGCCAAGTCCCTCCTCCTTCCCTTAAGTTATTCAACACACAGATGAGGATTTAACAAAAAAAAAAAAAAAAAAAAAGAAAGAAAGAAAAAAACTGCCCCCAAAACGGCACCTTCTCTTCCTTTTACATTCTTGTCTTCATAGTTTTGTATTATTAAAAGAATCACAGACACAAAATTTTTGATTGCTTAGTAGGTAATTCCTGACTGGGAATCCAAAAGGAGGGCTATTTCATATTAGTGGAAATATGAATGAATTTTAGAAACTTAGCTTGTGTTAATATTAAAAAGTTAATAGTAGCTTATGGTTAAGAAAAAATTTAATTAGTTTCTTTAATACATCTGTTTCTTTGCAATTCATGAAACTGGAGTACAGGCAATAAACTGGATGATAGTCATTAGAAGTAATTAAAACTATGAACTACCATGCAGTTGTTGAAAATACTACAATGAAGGTATAATTACATACTGCAAAATGTAGCAATGCCAAGAAAAATGGACAATAAAAACTATTTGTTAAATGCAAATCTTGTACGTTGTGTCTAAAATTATCCATTTTAACATTTTCAAAAAGTTGAATTTATTGTTTTACATAATGTCAGTAAAAATAAAGAAAATAATCAAGTTGTCTCATGGACTGGAAGGTGGCTTATTAATTCCCTTTCATTTCCAAACCTCATCAAGCAGTCACTACATTTATGAGGCAAGTCAGCTGAATGCTTGAAATCCAAATGAATTTTAAGATCTTCAATCTGTCCTGTTGAATATTCACAATACTGACATAAATAAATCCCTTCAGATAAATGTGAATTTAAATGCTTGCAGTACTCTAGCATACTTGAAAAGCCTTTCCCACAGTCGTCACAAACATGAGGAAATATTTTAGTGTGTTCAATAGCAACATGCCTGTTAACATTTGTATGAAGTCTACTCCGAAAACCACACACTTGACACACAAAGAAGTTTTTACATTTGTCAAAGGTAATTTTGCTTAAGAGGCTGTACTGTCCATGTTCTCCATTGTTATACTTATCACTTAATTCTATTAATTTACATGCATGCTCGTTTACCACGTGGCTGTGCAAGTCTTCTGGATCGTTAGTTTCGTGTTCACAGAACTGACACAAGTACTGTTCATCACAGCTGTGCTCCTGGAAATGCAGGTAGAGCTCACTGCTTGAGGAGAACTGCACATCACACTGCTCACACCAGTAGAGGTGATCACTGAAGTGGGTGTCTGCAATGTGCTGGCTGAGGTTCTCAAAAATCACTGTCTTATAGTCACAGTATTTACAAATGTAGGGGTCCTCTTCATGTAGTTTGGCGTGTTCAATCAGAAGCATGTTGGTGGAGAAACTTTCCTTGCATACCCGGCACACATTTGAATCAGTACGTTTATGCTTTAGGATCATATGCTGCTTTAAATCAGAAAAATATTTACTGTTGAATTCACAAAGTTCGCATTTATAGAGGCCGCTGCTATTAGCTCTCAGCAAAGGCCATTTCTGCTGGGCAGTCACATTCAAAGCTTGGCTTTTGTCAAGAATTTTACAAAGTTTGGAGGGTGGCTCTTCCTCAGCTTGGTCTCGGAGGCTTTCTGAGGAGTTGTTCTCCGTCTCTATGTCATAGTCCTCTGAAATTGCATGCACTTCCACAGCAATTGGGACATCTTCAGCGGCGTGGACTTCCACAGGACTCTCCTCATGAGCCTGCTGGTTGACTGACTCAGGTGAGTCACACTCTTCATCACAAATTTCAACATCAGCAGATTTTTCTGAAACACAGAACAAACCTATCATTGTACTACTGTCACTAAATAAAGCCTATGAGTTAAATACAACTGTACAAACAAGTTTATGACATGCTCCATTGTTCCACTGATCTATACAAAATATGCCAATGCTATTTATTAATTCTAACCTGAAGAAAAAGCAGTGTGCTCTAGAATTCTAAGGACAGGACTGGGAACCAGGTAGTTATGATTTCTGTTTCTGGCCTTGATTCCTTCTGCAAATTTTGGGAGGTCATTTGATATCTCAGTATCCGAATCATCATCTGTAAAAAGGGATTTGAAAAAATATTTATTACTTATGGCAAAGCATTAAGCATTATAGAGGAATATTTTAAAAAAATTAATTCTGCCCAAATAAGCAATTACTTTTGCCTTTATTCCCCACTTGAACTACAATATCCTTTTATTATTATTCTTTTAAAAATTTTTTATTTTTGAGACCAGGTCTCATTATGTAGCTCAGGCTAGTCTTGGGCTCATTTTGTAGCCTAGGCTGGTCTCAAACTTGCAAAGACCCTCCTGCCTCAACCTCCTGCATGCTGGGATTATAGGAGTGCAGCACCATGCCCAGCTAAAGTATAATTTATAAATTTAATTTTTTTTTTGGTCCTGGGAATCAAACTCATGATCTCATACTTGTCAGGCAGGTGCTGTGCTGCTGAGCTTTATCACTAGCTCCAAATTTAGTATTTTAACTCTCAGTTTAGATAAGCTTTTATTGTCTCAGTCCAGCCTCCCTTCTTCCCAGCCCTGAAGTTAGCATGAAAAACTGAAATATAGGTCAATAGAGAAAAATGGGCTTTAACTTTTAAAAAATTACTTCATTTTGTGCCACACTTTTACATTTATGGAATCACCGAGATAATAGAGTTCCCATATGCCCTACCATTAACATCTTTTACTAGGATGGTACATTTATTGTAATTAATAAATGACGTATTACTACTGATAATGATACATCATTACTAACTAAAGCCCACATTTAACCAAATACCTTAAGTTTTTACCTAACATCCTTATTCTGCCCCAAGATCTCACATTACTTTAGTTGTCATGTATTTTTACACTACTAGTGACTCTGACCATTTTGAGGACTAGTGGTCAGGTATTTTATAGATTGTTCTAGTAATGCAATGTATCTATATTTTTCACGAGTAGGTGGGAATTAGGCGTTCCTTGGAGGTAGACTCCAAAGGTGAATTGGCACTTCCATTCCATCTTGCAGTTACCTACTATCAACATGAATTGTAAGTGTCGATGTTGACCTTGGTCGCTTGACTTAGGTTTCTTGTTGTACAGTTACTCTTTTACTTCCATATTCTGCTCTGTGGAGGGAAATTAGCATGTGCAGTCCACAAGTAAGGAGTGGAGTTGCATACCACCTCCCTCAGGGAAGAACACACAACAATTTTGGAATTCTTCCCTACAGGAGATTTGTCTTATTTTTCCTACTCATGTATCCAGTTTATCAGTATGGATTATTTGTGGGTATTTCATTTGTTCTTTAGGCTACAACTCAATTTTTTTAAAATTTATTTATTTTTTGTCTTTTTCCTTTTTATCAGTACCAGGGATTGAACTCACGACTGCCTGCTTGCAAGGCAGGTGCTTATGTAGATGAGCTAAATCCCCAGCCCCATACAACTCAATGTTTTATCAAGTTATTTCAGCTTAGGCTGTTATGCTCCTTTAGCACAGCACTAGATGCACGTATGTGTACACTTTACTTTTAGAGTTGTTAAAAAAAAGTAATTCCCTGTTTTCCAGCACTACAAAATGCTCTAGGCTGATCTAATGTATCTGTGTCTACTCTAGAAGCAGATCAGCCATTTCTCCAGGAAATGTTTCTTTGAGACAAGGTCTTGCTGCGTAGTCTGGGCTCAAACTTGAAGCAATCTTTTTGCCTCATCCTTATAGTTAGTGCTGGGACTTTAGGTGTGCACCACATTTTGGTTAGGAATGTTATTAGAAATCAAGATCTGGATACTTAATGTTTTCACTGCTATTAGAGTGTCACTTTTTTTTAGGCTCTCTCAGGTAACAGAACAAAAAATGTATGTGTATACTACCATAGATATATGCACGTACCTATATACATTTCGGTATGTTTTGTTTGAGACAGGATCTTGCTATATAGTTCAGCCAGCTTTGAACTCACTATTTAGCCCAGACTTGAACCTGCAGATATCCTCTTGCCTCAGCCTCCTGATTGCTGGAATTACAGGTATATGCCACCATGCCTGGTATTACTATTTTACCATCTAAATCTGTAATTAAACTAAGCATGAGTCCATACTAACTTTTTTTCCATACTGATGTTTCTGACTCATATTTTTCATACATTGTGTTTTTCTGTCCAAAGAAATGAGCGTCAGTGTTCTAGAGAACGAAGTACTAGTTATCTACTCCATGCTCCAGAAAACAGAAGACAGTAGCAAACTCAAGACTGAAAAAGACCAAAGCATCCTCTGTTCTTTCAACTAGTCCTCCAGCTTGAAAGGTACAGCAGAGTAGAACTGTGGACAATATTCTTTTTTTTTTTCTTTTTTCTGTTACAGGGATCGAACTCACAATCTTGCGCTTGCCAGGCAGGCGTTTATGCTGCTGAGCTAAATCCCCAGCCCATGGACAATACTCTTAATCCTTCACCTTAAACGCTCTTAACTCTGGGTTATTCCAGCTTTGCCACCAATTCTCAGCCAGCTAAAAAGGATTTAAGAGAGCATGTTTTGTATTTACATGCCTGAAACAATGTTAAAAATAAAAATTGCAATATTTGTTTCTTAAATTCAAATACTTGCCTGCTTTGAAATCATCAATCCACATTTCACCTACTTTTTCATATAAGGAAAAAAAAAATGAAAATATGTAAAAAGCCCTTTTTTCTTTTGTGGTGCTGTGAATCAAACCCAGAACCTTGCACATGCTAGGTGAGTACTCTGCTGTAGCCACATATACAGCAAACATATACTAATAAAAGTAAAAATGAATCACTCACCATAAAGCTATATCCCAATAAACACAATTTGTTTGTTGTTTTAGTTAAAAAGTTTTTTATTAGTACATGTTTGCACTTACAAAATGATCACATTCAGCATGGAGAGTTGGCACATGTACGTAACACATCTTAATTCTTTTTAGTTTCCCTTCCCTTCCCCATCCCTCCCTCCCCTATAAAAGGAATTTAAACAAAATATGTTGGGAAATATTAAATATACCTTTATTATCGAAATATTTTAAGTCTGGCTGCCTCATAGAACAGACACTGTAACAATGATCAGAAAAAATTCCATTGAATCCATCTGCAATTCTGTTTATTCCAGAGGAATCTGAACAGAAAATGAAAAAAGTTCATAGTAAACACATACATCTACTGACATATTTTTATTTAAATTTTATCGATCTTTTTCTTTTGTGGTGCTAGGGATCAAACCCAAGGCTTTACACACTCTCTACTGCTGTGCCACAGTGCCAGTTCAAATTTTCGTGATTTTAAATATACTATAGAAAATGCAAATACGTTTTCTTTAGTGTTTAAAGATTTTTCTGATCTGATACTGTCATTTAGTTTTCTTTTTTAACATTTAGCGTTAAAAGAACTACAAATTATAAACTAAAATGTAATAATTTTGAAACAGTTGGTTTATAATCAGAATTCTGCTAAATTCAAATGTGTAATAAATGCAGTGTTGACATCACAAAATAGTGAGTTAACACAAAAGCGCTAACCCACACAGCGCTAAGCAAGCATAATACTTAGGGAACATGGTCTGAGGACCAATGAAAGCTTCTGCATAGCCGTTTCCGGTCTTGCCTGGTAAGCATCAGTGAGTGGTGGGTCAGGGCTAATGTCCTGAGATACGAAAAATGCGTATGGGTGTGTTAACTGCTAGTGCACTGCATGCACACATCTCCATGTCTGAGGAAGTTAGGCCTGACACAGAGGCCTCTCTCTCTTTTTCTCTTTCCCCTTTGTTTTGAACCCAGGGTATCACACACAGTAGGCAAGTGCTCTGCCACTGAGTTATACTCCTTGCTTTGCTCTCTTTTACAGGAGTCTGACTAAGCTGCCCAGGCTGGCACTCAGACTTTTGATTCTCCTATCTCAACCTCCTAAATAGCTGGTATTACAGGAGTGCACTATCATCCCTGGCTAAAGACCCGCGTCCTTACAGTACTAATGAGCACAGCAACCTCAATCAGAAATTACACAATCAAAATCAAAGTTTACATATCCAAAACAATGTACAGGATAAAGTTCTGTCTCCTAAACCATGTACATTTTTTTCCAATGACATTATCATTGTCAATGTTTGGGTAGAGAGAGGCAAAGCCCAATTACGCTACATAAGTAAGTGTATAGATCCAATTTAAAGTATCTGTAACTCATGGAGTTGTAAAGATTAAATAATATAAAGTGCTAATGGGTCCCCAGAGCACAGAAGAGGAGGAATATATGAGAATTTAAAGCGTTCTCTTCCCTAAAATATGATCCAGGTATTTAAATCTTATCTAATTATTTATGACAAAATAGATGTGAATACAATTTCATGGAAATTAATCCATAGACCAACTTTAAAAAGATTTATATACTAACCTGAATAACGAGAAGGGTGTAGAGTCTTCCTTTTTCTTTTTTTAGGATATTCATTCATATCTTTTCAATCTAAAAAATGAAAAAACAAACAAAAACAAATGTGGTATAATAACTATTAATATTGTTGTAAGAATTATCTTAACCAAAGTACTTATTAGAAATAAATATATGTGCCATGTGATAACAAATCTTAAGAGAATTCTTACATAATGCCTCTATTTACATTTTGGGTTATTTCCCAAGCAAACTTAAAGGCAGGACACTGATTGTTATTATTTTCTTACTAAGAGAGAAATTCTTTCTCAAATGTTGATTAATTATGACAATTGGATGATTATAATGGTGGTTGTCATGAGTCTTTTTTTTTGGCAACAGGATCTTGCTATGTAATACAGGCTAGCCCTGAACTCACTATGTAACCCAGACTGGCCTTGAATTCATCCTCCTGCCTCAGCTTCCTCAGTGCGAGGATTATAGGTGTGCACCATCATACCTGGCTGGATTACAATTAAACCTATACCTAAACTATTTATTTAAAAAAAAAAGTCATTAAGTTTATAGCACATTTCCTATAATTAGGGATATTCTTATATAGATTTCAAGCCAAAGATAGATAATTTTCTCAAAAGTATTACTATTACAAATTTGTACTAGCCCTGTAGCTTCTTTTAAAAAAACCAAACTACTACATAAGACTTTTTTTTTTTTTGTCTTTTTCGTTTTTTATTGGTACCAGGGATCGAACTCATGACCGCCTGCTTGCAAGGCAGGTGCTTATGCCGCTGAGCTAAATCCCCAGCCCCTATTACATAGTCTCTTACAACATAATTTTCAGGAAAAAAAAAAATTTTATGAAGTCACATTCAGTTGTGGGGAAGACAGAGGCAAAGCCAAGTGTGGCAACCATTGTAACTGTAAAGTTAAATGCCCCCGTGAATGAAAATGAAAATAACTAGTTTTACTACTTCTCACTTACTTGATATAATTCTTAATATTGCAGTAAGGAAAAAATGAATTACAGGGAAGCTTCCACAAATGGTAAAAAGTGCCTGAAAGTAAACATAAACAGATGTCACGTAAGCATAAATGTGACTTATTTCTGATAGCCAAAAATACAAAGGATTCAGATCTTTAATCAGTTGGAAAGATACAAACAATTCCTTTTTAGTATTTTACTAAATACTAAAAATCTTATATTTTTTCTTGTAAAAATTTATATTGATAAATATGTGAGTATGCATAACATTTTCCCATTTCTTTGAAATGAATTTAGTTTCTAAAGCTATAGCTACACTGAAACAGCAATATAAATCTGCATTAATCTAAAACAAATCTGCATTAATGTATTTGGTCATAGAGAAAGTGAACTATGTAAATGAACCCTGAATCACAGACTTCGCACTGAGGCCTTTCAAGTTGTCATGGTTTATGTTTAGATGTCCCTTTGAAGCTCATAGGCAGGACTTTTTAAAAGTGGCTGAATCTTGTGTGTGTGATGCTGGGTTAAGGGTGTGTGATTACTAAATTAGTCCTCTGACTGGTCTGGCACAGTTTTGAGTGTGGATAATAGGAAGGGTTAAGGCCTTCCTATGGATGCTATCTGTCCTAAGGGCATGCAGCCTGGACAGAACAAGGGACAGAAAGAGGGTGGTGGTCATCAGTGGGTTTTGTTGCCTTCTGCCTGGCATGCACTGTTTCTCCGTTGTGATGCCCCTTTGCCATGCCATCCTGCCTTGGAGCCACTTGATTATGGACTAAAACCTCTACATACTGTGAGCCGAAATAAGTACTTCCTCCTTTAAATTTGGGTGCTGGATATTTTGTCTCAGCAATGAGAAAGGTCACAAAAACAGATTTTGGTACCAAGAGTGGGGTTATTGCTATGACTGTACTTGACCATGTGACTTCAACTGACTTGTAGAAGGAGTATGGCAAGATTTGGAGATACTGGCTGAAGAAGCAGCTCTGTGACATGAATATATTCTATTTCATTTCATTTAATATTACTTTATGCAAAAGCCAACACATCCTCTCAAAAATCATTATACCGATTACTAAATTGAGGCATAAACTTAAAACTAGACACTCAGTAAGTGGAATTTGAACAAAGGCCTAATTAAATGTTTTGTTTTTTGTTTGAGACAAGGGTCTCGCTATATAGCTCAGACTGGTCTCTAACTCATGGTGATTTTCCTACCTCAGCCTCCCAAGTTCTGGGATCATAAGCATGCACCACCCACACCTGTCTTGCACATACTATTTTTGGTGCTCCACACTAAATTTTGGATATATCAGCACTATCTGTGAAGTAAATATACGGTAATAAGATAGTACTTTTTCAGCCTATTAAACGTTTTTCCTAACCTTTATTCTATTTCATTTCAAAACAATCCTATGAGGTACACAGAAGGGCTTAATGTCAAACCCACCTCATTTTTACTGATGAGGACACAGACTCAAGGAAAGTCAAGTAAACTGAGAAGTAGCAGAACCGGGACTACAACACATGTCTTCTGATTCCTGGGGACGAGACAACTGCACATGAGCAGATCTTCACTGCTGAGCACTGCCACCAGCAAGCTGCATCTTGTTTCCAGTTCTCAGTCACCAATCAAAAAGGAAGTTATCACCTAAGAAAAATGACACCAACATATAAATTGCCTCACTCAACATAAATAGCATTCATCATCCCAATCCTGTGCATTCAGCATTTTAATAAAAAGTTTTCATCTTTATCCAATAAACTAAAGTTAAAAGACGTATTCCAAAATCTACAATCAAAGGCTTCAGTCTGTATGTTCTATATATGCTAAAAATATTAAGCAGAAACACTAAAAACCATTAGCTAAATATATGAAGGCTGTACCTTATTTAGAGCATATTCCAGGTTTCTTAGAAGCTAAATAGAAAAGAAAAGGAAACCAAGCATTAAAATTGATGATGCAAACTGGCCTTTCAGAATTGCAAGTGAAAGAAGTAAGATGATGTTAATCAGAAAAAGGGTTTGACCCCTACTTTGGACAGAATAATACCCAAAGGCTTACTAGCTCTCCTTTCAGCATGATGGCACATGCTTATTCAGGACCAAATATACTAATCATCCTTATTTCAGCAAGTATTTTTATGAGTCTAGAAAAAAAAGCCAGCTTTTTTCAATGCAATTATGTGTGCAAAAATCGTGAGAGCATTTGCTCACTAGTCCCTGACCAGATTCTTTAATTACATGCAAAGCTTCCTCCAACTCCATTAAATACAAACTATATACATAAGGTATGCTGCTGCATGAGAATCAGAAAAATTTTAATGAAATCATCTAAAATCCATTCACATAGAAAAATCTCTACTAATATTTTGGTGTTTGTATATCACATTTTGCCCTATGCTGAGGTATACACGTGTATTTTACATTAAGAGAAATAGTGCTGCTGGGAATAGCGGGGGCATGCCTGTAATCCCAGCATTCAGGAGGCTGGGGCAGGAGGACTGCTGTGTGTAGCTTGGGCTACACAGTGAATTCAAGGGCAGCTTGTGCTACATGGCACACCTGTCTCAAAAAGCAACAACGTGTGTGAGTTGAATCCCAGCGCATGGGAAAGCTTTGGAACATGTCTCCCACCTCGTTAAGACCACGCCCAGTGTCCCAAACCACCGGAGGACTCAGGGGAGGTCCCCACAGGCCTACCTGGGCCATGCCCAGTGACCTCCAAGCAGCTAGCAGTTGCCTGCAGTCTGCTCAGGGAGCCAAAAGTGCAGTCTGCCCAGGTGATTCCCAGCGCACAAAGCTTTGGAACATCACTCAAAACCAGAAATATGGGAAATGACAAAATATAGATATATAGGAAGATGACAAAACAAAAGAGCAAAATACAGTTTCAAACGTCTAGCCCAACCCAAGCAAGCCTAGGAGGCATGCACACAGAAGATAATGTAAGCCATACACCTAAAATTTCTGAAATGATAACAACTAAAGTAAAGAAACAGGGGCTGGGGATTTAGCTCAGTGGCATAAGCGCCTGCCTTGCAAGCAGGCAGTTGTGAGTTCGATCCCCGGTACCCATTAAAAAAAAAAAAAAAAGGAAAAAAAAAAAAGAAAAAAGAAACAACTCCAGGAAGCTATAAAAGAACTCAGATCACAAATAATCTCCCCCCTCCAAAAAAAAGGGAGGGAGCTGGGGATTTAGCTTAGCGACATAAGTGCCTGCCTTGTAAGTTGGCAGTTGTGAGTTTGATCCCTGGTACCGATTTAAAAAAAAAAATCTCCCAAGTAAAAGAAGCAATGATAAATGTAATGAAAGAAATGCTGAACACATCTAAAGACGACAGTTAAAAAATCAGAGGAACAATGCCAAAACAAGGAAACCTTGAATGAACAATATAAGAAACAAACAGAATGCATGAAGCAGATTCAAAGATGTACAGGAAATCAAAAATTCCATAGAAAAACACCTCAATGTAAGTGAAGACAGAATTTCAGACCTCGAAGACAAGATTGTAGCTAGTGATCAGGAAAGGAAAGAGCTTTTAAAAATAACAAGGAATCAGGAAATAACAATTCAACAGCTGCAAGATGATGCAGAAGATTGGTAGGTATAAATGAAAAAGGTGATAACACAAATGATATCAAGAGGCTATTTACAGAAGTAATAGCTGAAAATTTCTCAAACATGAGAATGGAAACTGACTATACATCAGTGAAGCATATAGAACTCCAAATAACCATAACCAAAATAAACTACACCCAGACATATGATAATCAGCATTCCAGAAATCCAACATAAGAACAGAATATTAAAAGCTGCTAGAGAGAAGAGACAGATCACCTATAAAGGAAAGCCTATCAGAATCACAGCAGACTTCTCAACACAAACAATGAAGTCAAGAAGAGCATGAAGTGAAGTATTTCAGATTCTAAAGGAAAATGACTTCCAACCCAGACTGATGTACCCTGCAAAACTGTCCTTCAAAATGGATGGAGAAATAAGGTACTTCCATAACAAGGAACAGCTGAAGAACTTCATGACCACCAAACCAACCTTGCTAAGAAAGACATTCTAGATAGACATAGGAAAAAAAAACCACTAAGTAAGGCAGACAAACAGAGAGGAAAGGTAAAGAACAGCAGAAAGGTAACACATCAAAAGCAAACCAAAGGACTGGGGATTTAGCTCAGCGGCATACGCATGTGCCTTGCAAGAAGGTGGTTGTGAGTTAGATCTCCTGTACCAATTAAAAAAAAAAAAACCAATATGTATTAGTTATAACCACAGTATAAATGGCCTCCATTCACCAATTAAGAGAAACAGACTGGCAGAATGGATCAAGAAATAACATCCAACTATATATTGTACACAAGAAACCCATCTAACCCAAAGGAAACTCATAGACTGAAAGTCAAAGGATGGAAAACAATACTCCCTGCAACAGAGTCCCCCCAAAAAGCAAGGGTAGCTATTCTATTTGTAGAAGATGTCTGCAAGCATGATCCAAAGAGATAAAGATGGTCACTACATACTAGTTAGGGGAAAACTTCAAGAGAAAGAGATAACAATCTTCAATATATATGCACTAAACTCGGGAGCACCCAGCAGTACAAAACAAATATTAACAGAAGTGAAAGATCAAATAAGCAATAACACAGTTATAACAGAAGACCTTAACACACCACTGACACAAAGGGACAGATCAACTAGACAGAAAATCAGCACAGAAATAACAGAACTGAATCACACTTGTGAACAAATGGACTTAGTAGATGTATACAGAGTTTCCACCCAACAACATCAGAATATACATTCTTTTCAGCTGCACATGGAACGTTTTCTAAAACAGACCATATATTAGCCCACAGAACATGCTTAAGTAAATGCAAAAGAGCTGAATTATCCCCAAGCATGCTATCGGATCATAGCACCATAAAACTAGAAATTAATGACAAAACAAACTCCAAAACCCCACAAATACATGGAAATTGAATAATACACTCCTGGACAATCAGTGAGTCACAGAGGAAATTAAACAATATCTACAAGCAAACAAAAATACAAATATATCTTACCGCAATCCACAGAGGAAAATTTATTGCGGTGAATGCCCACATCAGGAAAATAGCACGAACACAAATAAATAACCTGCTGCAACACCTCAAACATCTATAAAAAGAAGAGCAAGTCAAGCCCAAAAGCCAAAAGAAGGAAGGAAATTATAGACATCAGAGAAGAAACCAACACAACAGAGACTAAGAAAACAATACAAAGAATCAATAAATCAAGAAGTTGGTTCTTTGAAAGAATAAATAAAATTGATAAACCCCTAGCCAACTTTATTTTAAAAAGGAAAAAAACCCCTCAAATTCATGCAATAAAGAATGAAAAGGGTGAAATCACTACAGACCCTGTAAAAATTCAGAAGATCATCAATACTTATCACAAAAACCTCTATTCTCAGAGGCTTGATAACACAGAAGAAATGGACAGATTCCTAGAAACATATGAAGTACCAAAGCTGGGTTAAGAAGATGTAAAACTGCTGAATAACCCAATTTTTTTTTTTTAATTTTATTTAAGGAGAAAAGAAAAAAAAAGCAGGGAAAGGGTACAAGTTATACAGATTTACAGAAAAAAAATGAACAGTAGGAAATCACTAGTTAATGGATTACATATTGTCATCTTAGAAATAATTGTTCAAGTCACAAAATTAAAGCTTGTAAAGTGGACATTCCATCAATGATACTGCAAACAGTTCTGTTCATTGATCCAATAAAACTCTGTGATATCATTTTCTATCTTATACACTTAAATATACATGCAGTTATATAGTTTGGAGCACTTTCTTTTCCTCTCTTTTGTAACCCAATTTCAATTATGAATTTGAAAATGTAATTAAATTCTTACAAAAAAAAATTTTTTTTTTTTACCAACAAAGAAAACCCCAGGTCCAGATGGATTCACTGTGGAAATCTACAAGAAATTCAAAGATTTAATGCCGACTCTCCTCAAATTCTTCAAAGAAATTGAAAAGGAAGCCATTCTCCTTAACTCATTCCTGGAAGCAAATATTACTCTAATACCAAAACATATGAAAGACCCAACCAAAAAAGAGAACCACAGGCCAATCTCCCTAATGAATGTAGATGCAAAAATTTTCAATAAAATATTGGCAAACAGAATGCAGTAAATTATCAAGAAGATTATACACCATGACCAAGTGGGATTCATCCCAGGAATACAGGGAGGGTTCAACATACACAAATCAATCTGTGTAATCTACCATATCAATAGAGCCAAAAATAAGAATCACATGATCATTCCTATAGATGTAGAAAAAGCTTTTGATAAGATCCAACACTTATTCATGATAAGAACCTTACAGAAAATTGGAATAGATGGGTCTTTACCTCAATATGATAAAAGCCATCTATGACAAAACAACAGCCAGCATCACATTAAATGGCCAAAATCTGAAAGCCTTTATCCTAAATCAGGAACAAGACATAGATGTCCATTATCACCACTCCTATTCAATACAGTGCTGGAAATACTAGCCAGAGCAATTACACGAGAGAGAAATAAAAGGAGTAAGGATAGGAAAAGAGGAAGTTAAATTATCATTATTTGCACATGACATGATATTCTACATAGAAGACCCCCAAAACTCCATTGAAAGACTCCTAGGTAATTAAATAAGTTCAGTAATGTAGTTAGATATAAAGTCAACACTCAAAAATCAACAGCATTCCTATACACTAACAACAAAATCACTGAGAGAAATAAGAGAAACCACATCCTTCACAATAGCATCCAAAAAACTGAAATACTTAAGAATCAATCTAACAAAAGTAAAAGATTTATATAGGGAAAATTATAATACCCTGAAAAATAATTGAAGACCTAAGAAGGTAGAAAAACATCCATTGTTCATGGATAGAAAGAACAAACATTGTGAAAATGGCCATTCTCCCAAAATTGTTATACAGATTTAATGCAATTCCAATCAAAATACCAGCAGCATACCTCACAGATCTAGAGAAATCACTCCTAAAATTCATCGGGACCAGAAGATATGTAGAATAGCAAAGGCAATTATAAGCAACAAAGTCAAGGAAGGAGACATCACAATCCCTGACTTGAAGTTATACTACAAAGCCACTGTAATAAAACCAGCATGGTACTAGAATAAAAACAGACCTGAATATCAAAGGAATAAAAGATCAGAAGATACAATTACAAACACACTCAACCAACTTATCTTTGATAAAGGGGCTAAACATGTTCACTGGAAGAAAGATAGTCTCTTTTAATAGATGGTGCTGGAAAAATTGGCTCTCCATATGCTGAAAACTAAAACTAGACCCATGCCTATCACCATAGTCTAAATGGATCAAAGATCTAAATATTAAAAGAGAAATACTAAATCTGTTGGAAGACAAAGTATGTAGAAATCTTGAAGACATAGGGGTAGGTAGAGAATTCACAAACAAGAATCAAACCATATGTGAAATGCTTCACAGAATCGATAACTGGCATCATGTCTTTATTAAAGAGTTTTTGCATGTTGAAAGAAATCTCCAGCATAATGAAAAGAAAACCCACGAATTGGGTAAAAAATCTTAGTGAACTGTCCCTCAAAGGACTTTTGTCTAGAACATATAAAGAATTGAAAAAAAAATCAGATCCCTGAAATGCAAAGATCCATTCCAAAAATGGGCATCTGAGATGAATACACAGTTCTCAGATGAAGAAATACAAATGGCAAATAAATATATGAAAAAACACTCAGCATCATTGGTCACTAGAGAAATGCAAATTAAAGCCACACTGAGCTTCCATCTAACTCCAGAAAGAGCGGCTAGGAAAAAGAAAACTACCAACAAAATGCTAGAGAGGCTGTGGGGAAGAACTCTTCTGCACTGTAGTGGAAATGTGGACAAGCACTGGAGGTCAGTGTGGAGGTTCTTCATAAAGCTGGGATTGGAAGTCCCATTTCACCCAGCTATTCCACTTCTGGGCATATTCCTAGAGCTGAAAACATTATACCACAGTGATATATGTGCACTCATGTTTACAGCAGCACAATTTATAATAGCCAGATCTAGGAAACAACCTAAATGCTCTTCGACTGTGGAATGGATAAAAAAGATGTGGTATTTTTATACAATGGAGTACTATTCTGCTACAAAGAATGATCACATTGAGATATTTATAAATAAATGGACACAGCTTGAGACCATACTCATAAGTGAAATAAATTAAACTCACATGTGTAAATACTGTATAGTTTCCCTAGTGTAAGAAATGGTAAGAGTACATAAGATATAAAAACCTCAATAAATACAGAATGTGCTTAAAGGGGAAAAATAATACCTCAGGGAAAATGAGGAAAAAGAAAAAGGGAAAAGAAAAAAATATCTCAAATTATATAAACACACTTAGGACAGCTAAGATGATCAAGCTACAAATTCTGTAAGTTAACATCCATAGGATTGGAACAATTGTGCATATTATTGTATGGTGATCTGAGGAACTCTTGAAGATCCTTATGTGAAGTAACAACCCTAGTTATGCTCCTACCACCTTGTTTGGAAGGCCTATATTCTCAGTGTTTTGGGCTCTTTGCTATTGTTATTTGTCATTTTTTGTTTCGTGTTTTTCTAGGAATTTGTTTTGTTTTTCCCTCTAATACATAAAGTATAGGGGCTGGGGATTTAGCTCAGCGGCATAAGCGCCTGCCTTGCAAGCAGGCAGTCGTGAGTTCGATCCCCGATACCGGTAAAAACGAAAAACACAAAAAAAGACCAAAAAAAAAAAAAAAAAAAGAAGAAGAAGAAAGTATAGGTATACACATAGATGCTCATACATGCCTAGAACTTCTCCTAAACAGTTTAAGAAAATCGATTACATAGCGCATGATGAAATGAACAGCTACTCTGAAGAAAAAGAGACACTATGGTATCCAGTGCTGATTCTGTAGCGTCATGCTGTGTAATCCAGCAATTGTAATTCTTTGTTCAGACTGATTTTAATCTGTTTTGTAATGCTAAAGGTATGGACAACTATTTTGAGGAGAATGAGGGATATTATGGCAGCCATTGTTGATTTCCCTATTGTCTGGTTTTGAAGGTCTATAATGCCGTCATCATTTAATACTATCTTGTGTATGAATTCATCGTGTGTGAAGATATGGACAAATATTTAGTAGAAAACAAGAGACGATACGATAGCCAATGATGATCTCCTGTTGTCTTGCTTTGAAATTTGTGTTACTTACATTGTTTTCTTCTGATCTGCTTTGTTCTGTTTTTAGTCTTACTCTCTTTGAAATAAAAATAGGAAAGTGTTAAGTTACAGGAAAAAAAGCAACAGAAAGTATTGTTGCAATATGAAGAATTTTTTACCTTAAGAAAAAGCATCTTAGAAAACAGGTTAGCATCTTGACACTTGTCATTTTATTAAACAAGAAGAAACCTACTGCACACAAGGCACACAACAGGCAGCCATCACTTATTAAAGACAAGCAACCCTTTTAAAGGCCTTTCATGCAATGCAGTCTTTCCTCCTAGCCGGTTATTGCTTTACCATCAACAGCTGAAAAGCGGAAAACTTTTCATCTTCATAAAAATAAACATTTTTATTTCGTAAAGGAATTGAAACAAAATGTTTTAGGAGATCAAGAACCCAAGATATTATTTGTCCAATTTACAGTCTTTACTGAAATCCACGCCAATACCCATTTCAGCAGCTTTTTTTTGGTCTGGTGCTTATTTGTATCTCTTTGCAAAAATACACTGTTTCAATTCGCTCCAGTCTCTACTCTCCCAAACCCAAAATGCTTTCCCCAGCCCCAAAGGCCGCCTCCCCGCCTCTGCGCGCGGGGACCCACGCCCGCGGGGATGCCCGCTAGGGGTCACAGCGGCCGGGAGGGCGCGACCCGCCACACACGCGCCCGGGGGCTGGGCCAGCGACCGCGGGGGAGCCGAGCGTCCTGGACTCTCGGCCCGACCCCAAGGGCGCCAGAGGACAACAGGGCCGCGGGATGGAGGCGGAAAGGCCGCCCCACCGGGAAGCGGAGGCCGGGTTTCCGCTTAAAGCCGCCCTGCGGCGCGTCCGGCCCAGTCGCGTGGTAGATGCGCCGCCCGCCAGCGCTCCGCGCCCGGGCCGCCCGCGGCTCCCTCGCACTCACCCGCCCCGAGCTCAGCCGGCCCAGCCCTGCGGGCGGACGCTGCTCGGGCCCTCGCGCTCCCAGGCGCCCCGCACCCTGCCCGCCAGGCTCAGGCCCAGGTCCAGGCCCAGCCGCAGCCCGCGCGGCACTCACCGCCGCGTCCGCGCCTGCGCCTGCGCCGCGCGCCGGGGCCGCAGCGAGGGCGGGAGGTGACGAGCTGAGGTGAGGCGGGGGCGGGCCGGGGGCGGGCCGGGAGCCTCTTGGAGGGCCGGCCTGGGCGGGGCCGCCAGACCCAGTCCCGGGCCCCGCGCCCTCTGCCGGCTCCTCCGCGGCGCCGCAGGCCTCTTCTGAGCCAGGTGCTGCCCCCCTGGGCCTGGGCGCTGCGGGGGCGTCACGGGACCCGACAGCGCGAGCCAGGGCGCCCATGGAAGTGGAGCTGTCCTCCTCAGCCTGCCCGACCTCCCCGCCCGGAGAGGTGGAGCGCGACCGGCAGTGCACAGCGGGCGCGGAGCACCAGCTGCCCCGAAGGCGCCGCAGCGTGACCCGCGAGGCAGCCGGCCCCGCGTCGCCGCTTTGCAGAGGCCCGCTGGAGACGCGCCCCGGGCAAGGCTGAAAGCTGAGACCTAGAGTGCCGAGAGGGTCCGGCCCGCTGCCCGGGCTCCGGAAATCTGGCGCTTTCAGTGCTTTCCGGCCGGCGTGCGGTTCCGTGAGCAGTTGTAGGAAGGGTTAAAATTCAGTGAACACAAATAGGATTGCGAACACACGTTTAAAAATTATCTCAGGGGCCGAGGCGTAGCTGAGTGGCAGAGTGTGTGCTCCGCGTGCTAAAAGACACTGGGATTGATCTCCAGCACCCCCAAAACTGAGCTGTTGAGTGTGATCATATGTTAATTCTTTTTTAAATTTAGATTTTTCCAGAGTGCATGCTTGTAGTGATTACATTCACCGTGGAGTTTTTTTTTTTTTTCCTTTCCTTTTGGTGCGGTGCTGAGAATCGAATCCAGGCCTTCGTGGTGTGCATGCACCTACCACGAGCAAATGCCCAGCCAATTCTTTGGACAACAGGCTGAAATTGTCCAGTTGGGTTTACAGGTTAGAAAAGTGAATTTCAGACAGGCTGAAGACGGCTGTCAGTTTTTCGAAGCTAATCCTCCAGCTTCAAATAATTATTAAATGAATAAAAGAGACCTTGTAGAATATCAGTTGCTCAAGGTCACTTGCAAAGTCAGAACTGTCAGAAAGGCAGTTTTATATTCACATCTACTGTGCTTTTTCGGACAATCACATATTAATCAAATATCCAACTGCTGGAAAGTAATAACCTCACTCCTATCTCTTACCTCCCTTTCAGGAAAGAAAGCTATCCAGTACTTGAAAGAGACACTAGTTGTGAAAGAGACACAAATTGTTTGTGAGGCTCAATTTCAAGACCTCTTGTGTTTAATCAACTGAAATAAAATTTCTTTTGGAATCAGGAATCAAATTCAGGACTTTGCACTTACTTGCCAGGTAGGTGGCTGCCACTGAGCTGTATTCCCCCCCCCCCCCCTTTATTTATTTTTGGCATCAGGAATCGGGACTTAAGACCTCATGCTTGCCAGGCAGGTGCTGTGTTGCTGAGCTATATCCCCAGCCCCTAAATAAACAGATGCTTACCCGTGCTAATACTAAGGTGTTTACAGACATTTAAATATCCTACTATAGCTAGTATCTGACACAGAATAGGGAATTAATACATAATTGATACTTTAGTTGAATTTACTCTCTGCTGATTCTGTTGCTGTAGACCTCACAGGAATACGGTGCAGCCACAAGGGGGTATCATGACACCATTTTTAGTCACTTTTTTCTTTTCCTCACGCATAACCTTGTGTCGAAGTGTTTACATTCTACAGGTTTTATTCCAAAGCATTTTGTAGTCAAAGTAAACACAAAATCTCCTCCCCCTCACCCAATGAGTTACTTTCTAAAAATCTCACAGGATTTGCCACTTATAAGAGCATTACAATGTTTAGATGTTGTGTAACATAATCACAAATCAGGCAATTTAAAGCTCTTTAGTTAGCCGGAGTATGAATCCCAATCTCCTTTTCTTCTTCTGCGTCAAGGGAGGTGGCAACTGGGGTAGAACCTGGAAATGTCAAGAATACCAACTTGGAGAGTTTTTAAAATCCAATATAAGTTTTTCTTAGGAGTAATCATCATTGTTCCATGTTTTTGCTTAGGAGCAATCATTCTTTCAGGTTTTTACTACCCTTGTAGCATAACTTAATTTTGTTCCTTTATTAAAAAAAGAGTCACTCTGGAAGGCTGAAGCAGGATATCATGAGTTCCAGCCTAGATTTAGAAGCTGATTTTTTTTTAAAGCATGTTTATTATAAAATGGAAATAGTAGAAAAGTATAAAGAGGAAAAGAAAATTTTAACATCAACCCACAAATCTGAGCCAATCGATAGCAACATTTTGCTGTGTCTATTATTTTTATACCTGTATACCTATGTTTTTTCTCAGAATTTGAACATTATTGTTCATGTTATTTTGTACCAGCTTTTCCCCCAGTTAATACAGCATGAGAATTCCTTATGCTATTGAAATGTTAAGCCCAAGCATGGTGGCACACACCTGTAATCCCAGCACTGGGGAGGCTGAAGCAGGAGGAGTGTCACAAGTTTGAGGCCAGCTGGTCTACATAGTGAGTTTAAGACCAGCCTAAACTACATAGCAAGATCCTGTCTCAAAAAAAAAAAAAAAAAAAGTAAAAAATACTTTATCCAGTTGTACATGGTAGCACATATCTGTAATCCCAGTACTTGGAAGGGTGAGGAAGGAAGACTTGCATGAGTTGGAGGCCAACATGGGCTACATGCAGAGACCCTGTCTCCAAAAATAAATGTGACTTTGGCAATTAGGTAATAAACTGTAGTTTCCATTTTAATATCTATTTGCATGAAATTGAATATTTTCTCATGCGTTTATCTCTGTGTCATGTCATAATCTTTTTTTTAACAAGTTGAAGTTTAGGATTACAGGCATGTACCACCCACTTGGCAATCTTTTTTTCTTTATTTCTATCTTGTATAATATTCTAAAATTAAATTTGTAAATAAAGCAGAGCTTCAGTTGATCCACAAGTGATCTCTCAAGGCATTGGTTTTTGAATTTTCATTGCATCAGAATTGTGGAGAGACCTGGTTAAAATACGGATTTCTGCAACTAGGGGTGCAGTGGTAGAATATTTACCTCCCTGTGTGAGGTGTTGGCCTCTAGCCCTAGTGCTGAGGAGGTGGTGGCAGAGCAGATTTCTGTGTTCTATTTCTAGACCTTCTCACTGGGTATTTGTGGGTCAGGGCCTAGGCGTCTGAGGTGCTAACCAGTTTGAGGCAATGCTAGGCAGGACCCACACTTTGAAGGATCTCTCCTGAGTTTGCCTCAACCAATCCCCACACTAACCACATGGTATTTCTCCCTTGTATTCCACAGACAGACTCACCTGTGTGCTCGCATGTGTGTTTTCCATCTGCAAACACTTTCCCGTGTTTCTGTCTGTAGGGTCACATTCATGGTTGGTTAATGTGGCCACTTCAGCCTGTGATCTCGGCCACTTGGGAGGCTGAGGCAAATGGATGACAAATTTGTGCCCAGCTTGGGCAACTTAGCAATGCTTGTCTCAAAAGTAAATTTTAAAGGGTTGGAGCTGGGAGTGGAGGTACATGCCAATGAGGCTGAGACAGCAAGATCCCAAGTTCAAGCCCAACTTGGGCACTTTAATGACTTTAGCAAGATCTTACCTCAAAATAAAAAGGATGAGATGTAGCTCAATGTGAAGACTCTGATTTTATTATTTTTATTAATTAAGTTTATTGGTATACTTTAGTTACACACAGTGACCACATTCATCATAGGGAATTTGTACCTGTGCATGATATAAATTGATTATTTTCCCCCCATTTTCCTATCCTTCTTTCAACCGCTCTTCCCCTCCTTGTTTAGAAAAGTTTTGTTTCCATATTTTCCTTTTTTTCTCACTTTTTTCCTTTGCCCTCCCTTCCTTCCCCCCTACCCCCTCAATAGTTCCCCTTCCTTTTTGAACATTTTTTTCCTATTTCAAATATCTGTTACACATTTTGGACCTTTTTTACACTTTTGGTTTCTCACATCAGAGACACCATGCAATATTTGAACGTGTGTGTCTGCTTCCTTTCACTTAAAGTGTATGGTCTCAAGGTGCATCCATTTAGCTAGAAATGTCTCAAGCTTTTCCTTATTTATAACAGAGTAGTACTCCATTGCACAAAAACACTCATCTTCTTTATCCATTTATCAGTTGGTGGACATTTGGGCTGTTTCCAAGATTTAGCTATTATAAACTGTGCTGCTATAAATGTGAGTGTCCATGTATTGCCATGGTATGATGCTTTTAATTCTTTTTGGGAAAATATCAAAAAAGGGGAATAGCTGGGTCAAATGAGAACTCTAGTCCTAGTTTTTTTGAGGCATCTCCACACTGATTTCCACAGTGATTGCAGCAGTCTGTACTCCCACTGACAGTGAAGAAGGGTTCCCTTTTCCCCACAGCCCCACCAGCATTTGTTATTACTTGATTTCTTGATAATAGCCTTTCTGGGGTGATATGGAATCTCAGCTTTGTTTTAATTAGCATTTCTTGAATGGCCAATGATGTTGAGCATTTTTTTCATGCTTGTTTACCCTTTCTACTTCTTTATCTGAGAAGCGGCTCTTTATTTCAGAAGTCTACTTTTTAAAAAAATTTTATTTAAGGAGAAAAAAAAACAGAAAAAGGGTCCAAGTTATACAGAATTTCAGAAAAAATAAACAGTAGGAAATCACTACTTAATAGATTACATATTGTTATCTTAGAGATAGTTGTTCAGGTTATAAAATTAAAGCATATAAAGTGGACTTTCAAACAGTGAGACTGCAAACAATTTTGTTCAATAATCCAACAAAACTCAGCAATATGGTTATCTATCTTATACACATAAATATATGTGCAGTTATATCCTTTAGAGAACTTTCTTTTCCTTTCTTTTGTACAATGACAATTACACATTTTGGGTTTTGTTACTCCCACAGTTCTTACTACTTTTTTTCGAAGAAGACGCCCACTTTTGAATTGAGACCCTGAGTTTAGTGCCAAATAATCACAAAGAAGAAAAAAAAGGCAAGAGAGAAGGGCTGGAGATGTGGCTCAGGTACCAACTTCCTGCTTACTGTTCACAAGTCTCTGGGTTCAATCCCCAGCACTGGGCAGTAGGGTGGTGGTGGGAACAAACCAAAACAACAGAAAAAAACAAAGACAAAACTCAAGCTCAGAACTTCTCTCTCCTATGAAACTTTTGATTTTCTCTTACAGAGCGCTTTGAGTAGTCTTCAGAGATTATACCACAGTTGGCACATTGTTTTACTTATTGCACAAGATGCTCATGAAGATAGCAGATCTTAAGCTTCCAATCCTCTCAATGATTACATGCACCTCTTCCAAGCAAGGTACTTAGCCCAAGCTACTTAATTTTACATTTATGTTATGTTTCTCTTCTGATATTGATCTTTCCGGTTTGTATAACTTTCTATCTTCACAGAATTTTGTTCTGTTCCTGTCTCAGTGGTTTTTCTACAGACATGAGTTTCGGTTTTACCTTTATATGTGCTCCATCTCCCTACTTGGCACAGAGTCTTGCGTTCAGTCTCAATTTTCCCCATAGAATATCTATTGCATATATACCTTGCGTCTAGAACTTTTTAGGTAGTGGGAATGTGGTGTGACCAAGATGCAGCTCAGTAGGGAATACAGCGGTTGAACAGTGCTAGAATGTGCTGAGCACATTTATCTAGGGCTGTACTGTACACAGTGTTACAGGAGCACATGGCAGATGGCCTTGCCCTGTCTAAGGAGGATGTGACAGGTAAAGCGTTAATGCACTCAGTTTATGGAATGAACGGATGGTCACCTAGCCTGCTGGGGTACTGCAGACCTCTCTGGGCAGTCAGCATATTCCTCACCCATGCACAAGACAGCTGCATGCTACAGTCTTAAATCAGTGATCTCACATACTCTACAGAGATCCTCCACGGAGTTAGTTTGTGTCTGCCATGTGCTTCTCAGAGTTCACGCAGCAGTGTTCAGAGATGGGGGCCTTTGGGATGTGATTGTGTCTTGAGAGCTCTGACCTCATTAATTCATTGATGGGTTCACAGTCTAATGGAGGGAAATGCTAGGAGAATGAAGGAAGTGGGTCCTTGGTCACACGTCCTTGAAGGGTATAGTTTTGTTCCTTGCACTTTCCCTTCTCTCTCCATGTGCTGGCCACACAGACTTCATAATTCCAATGCACCTACATAGCGGTGGCCTGCCAATCAGTGCAGTGCCCAACAAAACCCAAAAAGCCAAGATTTAGCCAGCCAGTCAGCCCACTTAGGAAATTTACTTTCCCAAAAGGGTTCAGAGACAGTCTCCTGTTTACTAAAGACAGATCCCATCTCTCCATTCTTGAACCTTATCTGTGGGAGCTTACCTAGACTCTGTATTTGACTCAAGGTTTTTGCTTGGCTATGAAACATTGTTTTAATTCTTAGTCTTTAGTTTTTATTTTTTGAAAGATTAAATAAGCAAATGAATAAAATCTGATTTGTTCATTAGAATATTAATAACAATACTTTATACATTATTCCTATAGCACTTTTCATTTGCTAGAGCATGCTGTATTTATGACATCTGAAAATGAAGATCAAGTGTTCTATCCATGTGATAGATTTAAACTCAGATGCACATACCTGAACAGATCTGAAGGCTGCACCATATGGAGGGAAATTAAGATTAAACCTAACACACTTTGTCATTACATGGCATAAACATGGGAGCATTACACCCACATTTATCCTTTAGAATATTTCTATTGATGAATTATTAATTTTAATTTTAGGAGTTTTATATTAAACAATGAGTGCTTAACAGGAAAAAAATCACAAAAATAAAGTGTTGCATTTTTTAATGTGAACTACAATGAAGATACCAATGGAACTCTACAACACAAATAGTCCTTGCTTCAGCTATCTCACCTGAGGTAGTCTCATATCTGAAAATTGCTGTGTTCCATACAAGGTATCACTGATAGCACACATATTTTGCTTTCCTGTCTTTTCTTGTAGGGCACAGCTGACATCTTTTGTGTTTTCCTGTTTTGTTGTAGGATTTTGGGTTGCTGCAAGTGCCTGTTAACCGTCAGTTGACCAGTGGTCCACAATTTTTTTGTGTGTGCAGGTTTTCCTCTCCTGGAAATGGTCTTTTATGAGTTCCAGTCGCAGTTCTCTAAGAAAAATTTTCCATGGTATTTTTTTTTCCTTTTTTTTTTTTCTTTTTTCCAGTACCGGGGATCGAACTCACGACCGCCTGCTTGCAAGGCAGGTGCTTATGCCGCTGAGCTAAATTCCCAGCCCCCATGGTATTTTTCACTTACTATTTTCTTTGTAAATTATCAAACTATTTATGATACACCTGTTTAGGATTGAGTGAAACACAGCCATTGGCCAATATTTTGTGTTTCAAGTGACATCAAGTTTCAAGTTGCCGCATAACTCATTAGCGACATCTGCTCTACTCTGCCTTTGGTTTTGTTGTTGAGAGTTTCCATTTTGGGCTTCTGTTTTGTCGAGGTTTCCCTATCAATATTTCCATCATGGTGAAATGTTGACATTAGCAGTACCCGTTCATTTTTGCCACATATTAGGCCAATGTAAATCTTTCTGAAACCCCCAAATTGCACTATACAATTCTCTGTTTTTGAAATTGCAACATTTCATTTGGAATTTGTTCCTACACATAGTTCCTGTGTTGCTCAACTTGTGCTCTGTTAGCAAATGTAACAGCAAGTGGAAACTGGGAAATCAGTTGTCGAATGTCATATTTCAAATAGTTTGGGAAATGGGAGCAATAAATCTGTTCACAATATCATTTGGTTTATTGCTATATGAATAAGGACTTGATGACTGAGTTCAAAGATAACTGTCTACATTGAAAGCATTATAAGTCTTTGCATCTACAAGGGCATAAATTTTTATGTCATATTTTGACCCATCCCCCTTTTATAAGTCTTTTACATTCCTGAAATCAATATGAGAAATCCCTGCTAAGTACCTGCTAAGCAGACCTATGAATGCTTTCAGTTCAGCTAGTGAGGTGTCATAATAACATGGTTATTGGTACCCACAGTACATTTTACTTGCATCTCAGCCTTCGTGTATTTCACAGTATCTTGTAGTATTTCATCTGTTACAATTTCTAACATTGAATGGCGGTGTTGGCATCCTGTCCAATACATTTCATCTCTGCCAAGACCTTCACTATATTTTTGGACCTAGTTCTAACATTGGATCATTCCAGTTGGTTGCATGACCATTTTTAAACATTTCAGCTAGTCAAATATGTATTCATATTGCTGTTTCCTTTGTCATCAGGATCAAGATGCTCTGGATTTTCTGTGTCTGTATTAGTCTATTCTTGCTCAATTTCACTGTCACAGGAACTTTGGCTCACATGGCCATTGTCAAAGTTGTCTTTATTATTGTCATTGTACATGCACAACACTCTTCTGTTATGAAAGCATGCACTTTACCATAATGGGTCACCTTCATTATCATCTGTGCACAAGTAATCTGATGATTCACTTTTGATCTCCTCCAAATCCTTCTTTTTGCAAATCTGGTTTTTCATGTGCCATTGTACTGAATTGGGCTATTTCCACCAAAAAAAATAAAAGAAAACTTCCTTTAAAACAAATCCTAGAACAAT
Organism: Cavia porcellus; assembly: GCF_034190915.1. Classification (NCBI taxonomy): domain Eukaryota; kingdom Metazoa; phylum Chordata; class Mammalia; order Rodentia; family Caviidae; genus Cavia; species Cavia porcellus. The sequence continues at coordinate 11,494,021 of NW_026947500.1, read as the reverse complement.
GTGGGTGTGTTATACCCTCTGTCATGCTCAGGTAAACATATTCAAAATATGGAGCATAACATGGGTACAAATCCTGTTTGACACTTTTGTACATGTGCACACACCTTACTTTTCATCATACCAAGTGAGAAAACACAATGATTACTTTTTGTATTCCTGAAGGAAAGGTTCTGAGAGGTATAGCTGGCTACTATTACACCAAAGTGGGCTGGGGATTTAGCTCAGCAGCATAAGCACCTGCGTTGCAAGCAGGCGGTCATGAGTTTGATCCCTGGTACCAGTAAAAAAAAAATACACCAAAGTAAAAATTTACAGTAGAAAGTAAGGAGTATGTATGCATCACTGTCTGTTATTCTCAAAATAGATGGGGAAAAAGAAGCATTTCCTCCATAAATGCATAGATTTGTTATCCCTAGGGAAAAAAATACCACTTTGTTTAGGTCCTGTAGGAATTACCACTATTCAACATTATCAAGTTTTAGTGCTTTCTACTTTCAGATATTCAGAAGTGTCAGTAGGATTGTTTTCTGAGTTGCTGCTAGGTGGAGACATTTCATCTCAAGGGTTTAGTTCTCCAGCCTTCTCTTCCTCTGATAGGGTCACTGGGACCTGTAGCAGTGATAGCAAATATAAGATACAGACTTTGCTAGCTTTTGGGGTTTTTGTTATTGCCAGTTACAGGACCTAGATTTATACATTCCTTCAGCCAGAGTCTGAAACTAAAGATCAGAAATCTATTAAAATCTGTATTCCATTGACATGCCTTTAGAGTCCCATTTGAATTCATTTAACAAACATTTATTGAAGCCTATTATTTTCAAAATAACTGTGGTAGCCACCGTGAAGGGGCTAATAAAAATACATTTAATTTTATGGCAGTCTTATGAGGCCACATTGCAAGTCTTTATAATTGTCTCAGACTGATGACTTTCTTAGAATATTTTCATGTTGTACTTCTGAAGTGGTTTTTTTTTTTTTTTTGAGACTGGGTCTGGTTATATAGTTCAGTCTGACCTTGAACTCACTATGTAGTCCAAGCTGGCCTTCAACTCATGGAGACCTTTTTGCTTCAGCCTCTGTAACTCCAGGCATGTGCTATTACACATGACATACTTCTGAAGTTTTAACATCAAGTGGTGCCACATATTAAACAGTAACCATGGGCGTTGCTTTTGAAGATGAGGAATATCCAGTTTACCTCTTCCAACCCTCCAATCCTTCACTGGCTTACACTACACAGCATTGTTTTTCCTGCTGTTGATAATGAGAGGAATTAAGAAAAAAAAGTGAAAGCATAATTATTTGTAATGATTGCTAATCACAATAAAAAATAGTCTCCTTGCTGGGGCAGGATGAGACTCCATGGTGTCTTTCCCAGTAGGCTATATGCTCTGTGAAGGTACGAAATGAGTTTAGCTTGTTTACTTCTAATCAAAGCCTACTGCAGTGATAATGCAGAATAATCACCTAGTAGACATGTGTTGTATGAAAGAAGGGTGAAAGGAAGTGATGCAGGAAGTCCTTAGCAAGCGTAAACATTCGTATACACTAGTCCATTCTGTGTGTTAATAGCAAAAGACTTATTTAGAAGGTATTTCTTCTTCTTCTGTTATTATTATTATTGTTAGGTTTGAAACCAGGGCCTTGCACATGTTAGACAGGCATTCTACCACTGGGCTATATCTTTAGTTCTGTTCTTATTTTAAAAATTTTCCCAAAATATATTTTGAAATATGAAACCTTTACTATGAAATCAGAAAATTGATGTATAATTTTAGGAGGAAAAGAAGTCTTAAAGAGAATGAAGTAGAATACTATTTGAGCACTTTTTTAATACTATTGATTTTGTGGAAGATCAACTTACATTTATACTTAATTTACATGTTTCAGTATCAAATGTTTTCAATTCTGTTACAAATAGAACTCCAAAGAGTTGAAGAATCTTATATCTCTGAGTTTTCCTTGCCAGTTTACAAAAAGCATATAAAACTTCAAAATAGAATTACCTGTCTTATGGGGAAAAGAGGGGCTCTGCCTTATAAATTTTTTGACTCCACAATAGGACTCAGATTCTCATTTTCCAAAGAGAAACAAAACTTTATTAAATACAACACAGGCCCTGTAATCCAAGCACTCAGGAGCTGAGGCAGGAGGATTGTTTTGAGATTGAGATCAGGCCGGGCTATATAGTAAGTTCAAGGCTACCCTGGACTGCATAGTGAGAAATTTTCTCAAAGAACAAAACGACACAACAAAACACCCACACAGGCAATTCAATCACAGTTCCCTAGTTTACTGTGATTAATTCTTCCTTCTTGGCTGATTAATTTTTTTCTCTGTAAACTTAAATGTTCAATCAAGGTCAAAAGTTTCACATCTCACCTTCTTCCCTATGAACTGAATCTTGATTTGACTAAGAACTACAGTATCCCATTTAAAAATCGTTTTTCTGCGAAGCTTGTAAATAGGAGTTAGGAGGGGCTCAAGTGGAAGGTAGAGGAAATGCAGGGGAAAAACCCCAAATTATATCATGTACAGGTACAAATTCTCATGATGAAAGTGATTGTTATGTGTATCTAAAATGTATCAATAAAAGCTAATGTAAAAAAACTGTTTTCTAGACCCTCTTACAAACAGAGGTGGTGTTAAGACACGTCTGTCAAGTGTGATGTAGGCAGAAGTAGTTGTAAGCGACTATAGGAAAATTCTTTAAAATAGAAAAAATTTTCATAAAGAACAGGAAATGGCCCTTAAATAAATTTTAAGTGCACAAATAAATAGTATAACATAAATACAAATCAAAAATATGCAGAGCTGTCATTTCTCATCAGATTGGCATAAATCTAAAATTTGACAACTCTTTTTGAGGGATTGCAAGGAGATAGGCACTTTCATGAATGCAATGTGATATAGTCCATCAGTGGGAGATTTGCATGACACCAGCAAAGTTACAGATGATCTTTTAAAGATAGGTTTATCATTTGACTAATAAATTCCACTTTTAGAAACTTGTCTTTTAAACACATCACAAATAATATCACATATGTACAAATTATATCTGTGTTAAGTGTGTATTATGTTTTGAGGAAAAATTGGGCATTAGTATGGTTCTCATTATATGAAGAGGACATACGTAAGATAATTGTATCTATAAGGTGAAGAGCATAGACTAGGGAAGTAGCTCAAGGGTAGAACGTGCTTTTAACATTCAGGAAAGCCTGGGTCCAGCCATGCATGTAAATACACACACAAAGGGAAAGGGTAAAGGTACCACAATTAAATCAGCTTTCTGTGTTTCATCTGAAGTGGTAAAATGTTTATACCAATAGCTTATGGTAAATTGTATATATATCTTACAATAGCACAGCAAGCACTAAAAATTATACAGATTAGTATACTAAAAAAACCCCACTGTAAATAAAGATAACATCCTAAAATTGTCCAGATAACCCAAAAGATGATAGGACAAGAGAAACAGAAAACAGACAGCAGGGTTGGGGATTTAGCTCATTGGCATAGGTGCCTGCCTAGCAAGTACAAGGTCATGAGTTCAATCCCTGGTACCACACACACACACACACACACACACAAAACACTCCAAAGAAAACAGACAACAACATTTAAAATGGCACGCTTAAACCCTAATATTTCAGTAATTACTTTAAATGTATTGGAAGAGTGGATTTTTAAAAAATTTGATCCAGTAGTACTCTGATCCCAAGAAACTGAAATTCAATATCAGTAAACGGGCTGAAAATAAGAAGAAAAAAATTATAGTCATTGAATGATTATCTCTTTAATTTATTGTGAGTTTTTAAGAACTATTTATAGTGAATTGTAATTCTTACCAAATTTCTATGGATGATGCAGATTCATTATTTTTTTGATTTTCTGCCAAGACCATTGGTCTATTTTTAAAGTAAAATTTTATTTTTAGAATAGTTTCAAAATTGCAGAAAATTTACAAAGATAGTACAGCATTTTTGTGTATTCCTCACCCAGTTTCTTCAATTGTTGGTGTTTTTCATTACTACGGTAGTTTTGTTTCAATTGATAAAACCAACAGCATTGCATTATTGTTAATTAAAGAAGTATACATTTATGAAAATAGGCATCTTAAATTTTTTTTTGTTTGTTTTTTTTAAAATTTATTTAAGGAGAAAAGAAAAGAAAAAAAAACAGTGAAGGGGTACAAGTTATACAGATTTACAGAAGAAAAAAATGTGCAGTAGGAAATCACTAGTTAATGGATTACATATTGCCATCTTAGAAATAATTGTTCAAGTCACAAAATTAAAGCTTGTAGAGTGGACATTCCAACAATGATACTGCAAACAGTTCTGTTCAATGATCCAATAAAACTCTGTGATATCATTTTCTATCTTATACACTTAAATATACATGCAGTTATATAGTTTAGAACACTTTCTTTTCCTCTCTTTTGTACAGTGACTATTACACATTTTGGGTTTCATTGCTCCCACAGTTCTTATTGCTTTTTTGGAAGAGAGTAAAACCAAATGTGACATACCAGAACAGAATCGGTCAAGTGAAAAGGGTGGATATAATAGATAACATAAAAACATAATACAAGGTGATCAACAATGGTTACCATAATGCCTCCCGCTATTTCTAATAGAATTGCCTATATCATTAGTTGTAATACAATTGAACAAAACAGTAAAGAATAAAACCAACAAAACCAAAACATTGGAGATATTGTAGGTCTTCAAAAGTAGATAAAAGTCAACGAGAATGGGCGTTATAATGAATCTCATTATCTTCTCAGCTGATGCCTAAACTTTCGAACCTGATACTATCCAGCAAAACAGAATAGAGGAACCTCAGTCAAAAACAAGATGGTGAGAGTAATACAGGGCTTCAAATCGAGATAATAGAAAGTCAAAGTGGGTTACTATATTATATCCTGCTATTTTTTTCCCTTTAATTAAACGGATAAAAATAAAAAAGTAAATAATGGAGTGGAGATTGAGAAAAAAGAGGGCATAACAGCGAAACAGGGCAGATCAAAACATAATCATTTAAGCAGAATAGTGTTTCACCACCAGATAATTCTGACCCAAAAGTAGTTACCATATTGACTCTTTCCTTGAAGTCCTTGAGTACAACTTCGTATACTGTAGCATTAGGTATATCAAAACAATGTAAAACCATTTAAGAGAATGACAGCATTATAGAGTATTTAGAATCGACTAACAGAAAATGAACAATGGTTTCTGTATAATCTCCTTGTCTTTAAAAGGTTTTTGCTTATACTATCGTACATAATAAAATCCAATAAGATACAACCTGTTTAGACCATTGGAGACAGAAGAACAAAAGCTAGATGAGACTTCAAAACAAGATGGTACTAAATCAGTATTACCTATTAAGATGTCATTTTCTCCAAAATAGCTGTTCCTATCATCCAATCTTCTCTGTCTCATTTCTGTTGAGCTCTTTTTCTGTCAGAGGCTGTCAGTTTGTCTTCTTCATTTTGTTCTCTGCTCCATTCATTGTAGCCTCCCCGCCACTATTTCTGGGTTCTTAGTATTTTTCTTTTTTTAGAATATCCTGCAATACTTTCTGTAGGGTTGAATTGGTGGTTGCAAATTCCCCCAGTTCCTCTTTATCCTGGAAGCACCTCGTTTTTCCATCAATTTCCAGGGACAGTTGTGCAGGATATCTCAATCTTGGCTGGAGATTATTATCTTTCAAAGCTTGAATTATTTCCCCCCATGCTCTTCGTGATTTGATGGTTTGTGAAGAGAAATCTGCTGTAATTCTGATGGGTGTTCACTTGTAAGTAGTCTGTTTCTTGTCTCTTACAGCTTTTAATATTCTGTTCTTGTATTGAATTTCTGGAATTTTTATTATTATATGCCTGGGTGTTGTTCTGTTTGGGTTGTAGGTAGCTGGGGTCCTGTATGCCTCATACATCTGAGTATCTTTACCTTTTGCTAAATTAGGAAAATTCTCCTGGATTATTTCTGTGAGTAGCTTTTGTAGTTCACTTGTTTGTGTCCCTACTTCTTCTTTTATGTTCTTAATCCTTAAGTTATGGCTCCTCTTATCATCTTCTTGTCTTTGTATTATTGCTGTTTGTTTCTTTGTTATTTTTAAGAAGTTTTTCATTTCATTCTCCCATATTACAAGTCTGCCCTCCAGTTCAGATAGTCTGTCCTTAGTTTCTTTCAAGCTGTTATGCCAGTCTTGGATAGACTTCTTAATTTCTTGATAGTCCCTTTGAACCTGCTTCACATACTCAATGCTTTCTCTGTTTTCTCCATCAAGCAATTCTCCCCTCTTTTTCTGTTCTTCCATTCCACCATCTGTTTTTTCTTGGGTGGGGCTTAGCATTTCTCTAACTATTCTGCATACTTCTAGCTTCAGGTCGTTGATAACTTCATTCCTGAATTGGTCTATGAGGCTCTCTATATGGTGCTTAATGTCTATTGGTGCGGTGTCCGCTATTGCCTGTTTCTCAGGATTGGGGGCCGAGGAGCCTTTCTTGTTGCTTCCCTTCCCCATATTTTCTGTTCCTTATAAAATGCAAGCTTACATAGGAGGCCCGGCTTCCCTGCCTGTCAGCCACAGCCTGATCCAATTGCGCTGGCTAGGTGTTCCCGCCCACCGCTGCGCACCAGGGAGTTACAGACTAGGCAGCCTACGCGGCAGTCACCCCTCCGGGCCACCGTCAGGCTCTGGGATCTGGGTTAGGCCAGCCTACCAAGTCCACCCGCAGTGTCACCCAGGCCAGGCACCTTTCACCAATCCCGTCCGAGAGGGGAATGTGTGGCTGGAGTTGCCACCGCGCCCTGCTCTTACAGGACTGCCCGAGCCCAAAAAGTCCTCCGCTGGAGTCAAACTGTGGTAGGGGGTCAGTTTCTCACTCACCTCGCCACCAGTCAGTTTTCGTGTATGCCTCCTTGTCCGTCCTGTTTTCGACTCCGTTCGCAGACTTCCGTTCCCAGAGCTTCTGCGCGTCTCTCCTTGCCGAGCCGCTGTGGAGGCAGCCAGCCGCAGGGCAGCGGGAAACCCAAATCGCGGTTTCCAATGGCGCGCGGTTGAGCCTCCACACCGAGCCTTTTCTGTTCCTATTTTAGCGCCAGGACTGTATTCTAAGTTGGTTTTTCTCAGCCCAGTTCGTTCCTGAGTCAGCAGAGCATATCTCTACCGGTTCGTGTCTCCTTAGTCCGCATCATTCCTGGCCTCTGAGCTGAGCCTTTCAGAGAGCCTCCGGTAGTTGCTGTTGTCTGTCCGCCATGTTCTCCCGGGTCCTCAGGCATCTTAAATTTGTAAAGGGGAATATTAATTCCTTCCTCATAGTTATTCATATTAGCAAATAGGAACATTATGTATTATAGAATGCATTTTGTATGCCTGTGTTTATATTTCTTAAAAACAAAGTCTTCAGGAATTACACAGATCTTGCCTGGTCTGGGTTGGGCTGGGGTGCCAAGTAGGGAGGCTCTTTGAAGGAGGAGTAGGGATCAGTCTAGGGACAAAGAAGGGAAGGCTGTCATCAGAGAGAATGGATACCATTGGTTCTACATTTTAGTGGTGATTTATAGCAACAATGGTAGAGAGTGAAAGTAGTTTCCCTAGAGATAAAAGTTAGAACTTATAGATAACAGACAATAAAGACCTGAGATAGGCCACATTTGTGACATTAGCCACAAAAAGAATGAAACAAAAACAAGGCTGGGTGTGGTGTTATAGGCTTGTACTGGAAAAGCTTAAGCAGCAGAATGGCTTGACCACAAAAGTTTGAGACCAGCCCAGGCAACACAGTGAGACCTCATATCAATCAATCAATCAATCAATCAAATCAGATAAAAATAAAAAATTGGGACATAAACAAGTCAGGATTTGGTGATCCCAGGATGGCTGGAGGGGAAGAAGAAGGAACAGTCTAGAATGAATGACCAGTGTCTGGTTAGTGTAAGTGATTAAATAGTGCTTTAACTGACACAGGGAATACAGGAGGGAAAACACACTCACGGAGGAAAGATGAGTTAAGATTTGGCCTTGTTGAATTTGGTATGTGGCTAGAGTATTTTAGGCAGATCTAATACTTAGTACAATGTCCAGGTCTGGCAGTGGACATCCATCGTGAAGATTATGTGTCATAGCTTCTGTGCATGACACAGATGTCAGATTTACTCACTGATGATTCATTTTTCAGTGTATTTGTCTACCATTAATCCTGTTAAGAACCTGCTGCAAGTGATACAAATGTACAGGAAATGTTCATAGGAAATAAAATATTTGTTCATGGACAAATAGAGAAAGAAGAACAGAGAATACAGTATGACTTGTGGTAACCTTAGAAGGAGACAGGTCAAGAATATTTGGAAGCCTGAAAAGTAGATGCACAAGTTAACTTACTAGTGTGCCACAGAAAAACTGAATTTTGTTTAGGTTCATAAGCCATGCAGCACCAGGAACACAAAACAAAGTTATGTTTACTTAGCTTGCAGCAGCAAGGGAGAACACATCTGAGAGGAATCTGGGAAGCATCTCAGTAAGGTGGACAGAGGCCTCTTTCAGGGGTGGGGTTGTGCTGCATGATTTTAAAGAGGGATTAGGGGAGCTAGTTGCCTTCTTTTCATGTGGGTACAGTCATGGAGTAGGGAGGTTTCAGCAGTTGGATGTAGGTCTTTTTTTTTTTTTTTTTTGAGATGTACTCCCTGTGCAGTTTAGGCTGGCCTTGAGCTCACTTTATGGCCCAAGCTAGTCTCGAACTTGCAGTGATCCTCCTGCTTCAGCTTCCTGAGTGCTGGGAAAAAATTTTTTTTTTCAAGGAGCTGAGGAACATAACCAGACTAGAAATGTCATCAGTAACGAAGCAACAACCACTTAGAAGAAAAATTTCTGATGTTGTTTGATTGTTACAGTGCTGGGGATAGGACCCCCAGGTAGTGCCTGGTAGGTATGCACTGTAACAGCCTGGCCATGTTAACCACTTTTGCAACTGTAGTTTGGCCTCCTGTAGAGACATTGTTTGTATGACCTTAAGCATGTCCCTTGAAACACTATGTTCTGTTAGGAATATCATAGCCTAATATTAGCAGGGCTGACTATCATTTCTTTAAATCCGACAAAAGGATGACTGCAAAAAAGAAGCCCATTTTTACAGCAGAGTTCTGGAAGGCTTGATTTAGATACAGCAGATATGGGTACGACTGGGACTGAACATCTGAGATGGTCTGCAACATGATGAAAGAAGCCAACTAAGGTTTGAGAACTCTTTCTCTGCATGGCCACACTACAGTGCCCTACCCCAAGAGAAGACTGGAAGGTCACTTTCTAGGGAAACTGGATCAAAGAGACCATGGATCCAGGAATATGAGAAATAACAGACAAAGGTGGTTCTACTGAGAGCAAAACAGAGGCCAAGTGTATGTATTAGTGGTTAGATTTCTACCTTTCTGTGATTCAGCTATCAGAAGACAGGTTTTAGGTTTAGAAATAGGATGGGTCCTCTTTTAGGCAACCAGTGAGTCCAAGGGGAAAATTTGCAGCTGTGGGCAATGCAGAATGTAAGCAGCTGCCTTCCAGCTTGATCATTGAACAGTAACTTAGTAGTAACACTACTTAGCTTCCAACTGCTTTTACAGTGTCTTTGTCATAAACATGGGGCTCCTGCAAGGTCTTGAAGGGACCTTAGGTAAGGCATTTAATATGAGAAAAGGAAGGAAGAAATAGAAGCTTTAAGAAAGCAGACCTTCCAGGGAATAGAAAATGTTTGAACCAATGAATATAAGAGGATGCTCTAAAAAAGGAACATTCAGCACCAAGAAACTGTTAATCTTAGCTAATTTTAGCAATTGGGAGGCTGGGCAGGAGGATCATGAGTCTGAGGCTAGCCTGTGCTATTCTGCAAGTTCCAGCTCACTCTGGACTACACTGTGAGAATCTATCTCAAAAAACAAACAAAAGACAAGCAAATAAACCAAAAAAATCCACCAAAACAGACAAAACAAATGAAACAAAAAAGAAAAGCCCAACAACAAAGATGCATTAGCTAGAACTCGGAATGTATTCAGTTAGACTAGCATGTGTGAGGTCCTGAGTTTAACCCTTATCACAAAACAAAAAATACATTAGCTAAACTAAAAATTAGTGGTGATGAATACTTATAATCCTAGTAATTCAAGAGACTGAGCCAGGAAGATAGCAAACCCGAGGAAATTTTATGAGACCTCATCTGAAAATAAAAAGGGGCTGGGGCTGGGCACTGTGGCTTTGTATCTTTACAAGCCTTGATAAAAAATACAGTGAGTACATTAAAAAAATGCAGTGAATGCTGCCATCTAATGGAAAAGTAGGCATGTGAAAATATTAGTGTGCCCTTACCTACCTTATTCACCAGGTATGGCCTAGTGGGACTTCTGGCTCTTCCCAGAGTCAAAATGACCATGAAAAATAAAAATTCTGAATTGAGTCTGGACATTGAGGCAGTGATGGTACAGCAACTAAAGGCACCAGGAAAGAGATGCTTCAGGATGTGGCAAGAATGATAGGATAAACATATTCAAAGCAAGAGCGGGGAGGGAGTATTGTGAGGAGAGTTAACGGAGATATGTCTTTTACTGTAATAAATTTTTAAAAAATTAAACATTCACTCTACTTTTTGATCATGTCTTGTGTTAACCTAGTGAATATTAAAAGTGAAATGGCTTAGGTGAAAGTAATATATTTATAACGTTATTATATAAATACTAAATATTTACTTAGGAAAGCTTCATTGGAAGACAGGAAAGGAGGATGTGAGCATGTATGAGTGTGCATGTGCGTGTGTGTGTCTGATGTGAATCACACAGGATTCTTTCCTAGAAATCGACAGCAGCACAAAAATCTAAATCTTTTTGGTCAGAAGTGAGATGTTAGGAGATTATATCTGAACTTAAAAAAAAATCACATTCCTGCGTAGCTGTGTTGTTTAGAAATATGGAAGAAAGTATCAGAAAATATAGCAAAAAGGCTTGAAGGTGATTACAGAAATTGGGTGCGAGACGTGGTGAAGGAAGGACCTGCGTTATATATTGGAAGCTTTATACATTAGTCAGTGTCCTCCAAAAAGACAGAACAAATGGGTTGTGTCTGTGGCTATGTGAGAGGGAATTTTGCGGGGAGAGTTGGCTTCTGAGATAAGGTGGTTGAGAAGTCCTAATACAGGTTGTTTTCAGGCTAGAGACCTGGAATGCTGATAGTACCTTTCAGTCCAAGTTTGAAGGCCTCAGGATCAGGGAGGCTTATGGTATTCAATCTGAGGATAAAAGCCAGAGAACCCAGGGAAGGGTGGTGTAAGTCCTGAAGTACAAGGCCCGGAAAGCCTGGACTGCTGATGTGCAGGCTCTCAGGAAAGGAGGCCAGCTTACTCGCATTTGTTCTCTCTGGGTCCAAAGGCAATTGGATGGTGCCCACACGAATCAAGGGAGGTCCTTCCCTGACTCACATGCTACTCTCAGGGTACATATATTACTTTGAAATAATAAAATATTATTTTAAAAGTCATGATGAAGAGTGACAGTGAAAATAACCAACTATGAAGTAACTTATTTTTCTGTGGACCTGATTCATTTGCCTCATGATGGGTCAGATTTTTAATGCTTTGTGGACCTGATTCATTTGCCTCACAATGGATCAGTTTTTAATGTTGGAGGGACTGAGTAGGATGTGGCAGGTGAAACTGAGGGTTTCCTGCCCCATCAAAACTCTGCTGAGGCTTAATTTCCCAGTGTGATGGTATTGAAGCTCCAGGGCCTTGTAGTGGGTTATTAGGTCACAAGGGCTCTACATTCACGAATAAATTGTTGGTGGCTCCTGGAAGTGGCTTAAGTCTTGTGGGATTGCATTGATGCTTGAGAGAGCTGGTTGTCATAAAACAAGACCACCCATGCCCTTGACCTCTGCTGTAGGCAGCCAGTTCCTTTTCTAGTTCTCTGTCAAGTTGTAATGCACAGGGCCTTTACCAAATGCAAGCTCTCTGCTGTTTGGGGCTTTCCAGCTACCAGACTCCTGAGCCAGATAAACTTCTTCCTTTGGCTTTATTTTGTTGCAGCAACACAAAACTGACAAATACAGGCTCTTAACTGATTTAGATTCATTCATAGTTTTGTCTGTTGAGAACAAAGTTAGGAGGCTAACTGAAGTTAGTATTAGAATTACTTTCATACATTCTTCTCTCCCTGGGTTTCTTCTGCATCTATAAAGGCTATTTTAGTGTCTTTAAGGCCCCCTCCCCTAATGATGATGATTATGGAAACATTTATAAGTAAAGAGTTTATTTACTGCTACTTGGAAATCTACTTCATGTTTTAGAAGAACTTTGTAGGCTCATAATGCTTACTAGCGATAGAAGTTGCTGCTACCATTTTGGTGAGGAAAAATTGAAATATTTACTCAAGAAAGTGCAAGACATCACAAAGCAGTCTTGTGTACCTTTTACCCAGTGTTCCCCCAGTGGTAACATTCTAAATAATATAGTACAATGTTAACACCAGGAAATTGATACTGGTCCAATTCCTAGGCCTTATTCAGAATTCAGCAGTTCGGCATGCATTCATTTGTGTGTCCCTTTATATATTTCTGTGCAATTTTAGCACATGAGTCAATTCCTATCACCAGTACCACAATCAAGATATAGAACTAGGGCTGGGACTTAGCTCAATAGTAGATAGTAGAGCATTTGTCTACAACGGACAAGGTCCTGAGTTCTGTTTCTACCACCACAAAAAACACAAACAAACAAACAAACAAACATTAAGACCTAGAACAAGTAATATAGCTAGGATGTAGCTCAATAGTAGAGCACTTGGGGCTGGGGATTTAGCTCAGTGGCATAAGTGCCTTGCCTTGCAAGTGTGTGGTCATGAGTTCAATCCCTGGTACTGATTAAAAAAAAAGAAAAAGATGAAAAAAAGTAGTAGAGCACTTGCCTAACATTTTGGAGACCCTGAATTTGATTCCTACTACCACCATCACCACCACAACAACCAAAAAAAAAAAAAAAAAAAAAAAAAAAACCAAACAAAACCCAACCCTCACTAAAAAACAAAAAAGCCTCCCCAAAACAAGATACAGAATTATTTACTGTATCACTATGAAGTTCCTTTGCCTGCACCTTTTATAGTCAGACCTCTTCCTCTTCCATCTCCCACCCTAGTTTCAACCCCTGTCAATGATTAAACTGCTCTCCATCTCTTCTAAATTTTGTCAGTTTTAATGGAATGCCATATAAATGATATTATACATGCATGACCTTTTATTTCTTTTTCTTTTCTTTCTTTTTTTTTTTTGGTACCAGGAATCAAACTCACGACCTCACGCTTGCCACGCAGGTGCTTATGCCATTGAGCTAAATCCCAGGGCCCTTGCTTCTTTTTTTTTTTTTTAAATCAGTACCGTGGATTGAACTCATGACCACCTGCTTGCAAGGCAGGTTGTTATGCTGCTGATCCCCAGCCCCTCTTGCTTCATTTTTTGACACAGGGTCTTGGTAGGTATTTCAGGCTGGACTGGTATTATGAAGCTCAGCCTGGCCTCAAACTTGAGGTGATTTTCTTGTCTCAGCCTCCTTATGGCTGACATTACAGGTGTGCACCACCACGGTTGGCTTACTTTGTCCCTTTTTATTGCTGAGTGACATTCTATAGTATGAATGTAACATAATCTGTTTAACTTCTCATGCAATGTAGAATGTTTTGATTGTTTCTAGTTTGACAGCATATGTTATGCTTAACTTTTAAGGAAGCTACTAAACTCTTCTTAAATTGGCTGTAACATTTTACATCCCTAACAACAATTTGTATGCTTCAGTTTCTCCAGATTCTCTTCAAACTTGGTATTTTCAATTTTTCTGTTCTCGTCAATCTAGTGGGTATGGAATGGCATCTCACTATGATTTTAATCTGCATTTCTTAAATGACTGACAATATTAAGCAAATATACATGTGTTTGTTTGCCAATTGTATATCTTTAAGTTGTCTGCTAAAATATTTTGTCAATTATTTCTTCAATTGAATTGTTTACCTCATTTATAAGAGTTGTAAGGATTCTTGTTATACTCTGAATAGAAGTTCCTCAATAGAGTGTTCACTCAGAGGGCAAGAACCACTAGGTAAATTTCTGTCTGCCTGCCTATCTAGCTATAGTTTTTTTTTAAATTTCACACACAATTTTAATTTCAATTTTTAAATTTAATTTTAAAAACTTTAAAAATTTTAATTAATTTAAAAAATTACACACACATGGAGTTTTCAAATTGGGGAATTTGCTTAAGTATATTAGAACTGGAGTCTGATTATACCCTGTTTATGAGCTAGTAAGTTTCATCATTACTGTTTTACAGATGCCACGAAGGATTTAATATCCATGGCACACGATAATGCATCAGGGTCAGCACGTTTTGGTCACTTTCTCTTGCCCCTTGAGTCTCACGAGGCGACAAGGATGACGCTGATGGATGTCCATACATACTTCAGGATGTCTTACAGGGGAAGAATGAGGAGTCAGGTGAACTCGCCGCTCTCTGACAGACCGTGGACAGCCTGTTCTTTTGCTTGGAAGGAGACATTACTTCATCCTACGAGGTTAGTCATGCGAGCCATAATCCTGAAAAATGGCCTGTGTGAAGAACATAGAGTGCCTTATATTCTTGACATTCTCAGCTAACAATGAACAAGGAAGCCCAGAGCTTCCATGGCAGACCTTTTGCTAAGATCTGTGCCTTGGCCTGCAAGGGCCCGTGGGGATCAGAAGTGTATGTTTGCCATCAGTGAGGCTGAAACCGGGTCATGCTGGTCCTTGTTTATACAGAAGTGGAGGTGAGGATGCACATTCAGGAGCTCAGGGCAACCTCAGGCATAGGAGAATTGTTCAGCACTGGATGTGTCCACATGAGTTTTGTAGCACATAGGCAGGAGTGACAACCCTGCATGGGTCAGATTGCACTCATGACTGCTGTTTGACACAGGTAGGCCACATGGTTATTTTCTCTGGCAATGAAAATAGAGAGAATACACATTGTTCTCTCTCCCTCCAGATACTTAAGATCTAAGATATTCCATTCTTGATTTGTCCTGTAACTTCATTGGTTTTTCTAAAAACTTCTTATACATACCCAGAGATACCCAGTATAAGGGGACCAAGAGTATTTTCATAAAATTTAGAGATCAATTGTATCTTTTTCCTTGGCAGCCATAAATCTATCCAAGGACTTGGCAATTGTACTCGTGATCGTCATCTTTAGGAACCAAGACTATGTTGGCCTAACAAGTTTGAATTCCATGAGAGAACTAAATAAGTACCAGTCTTTAGGCCTTTTGGTTTGGCTGCTACCCAAAGTGTAGACCAATCACACAGATCTAGGGGTGAAGTTAGGGAAGGAAAAGTAGCATTGTGTCCAGAAATGGTCAGGGTGGAATCTCACATTTTCTATTTATTTATTTTAAAGAGAATAAAACTAATCAAAACAAACCAGTATAAGAGATACATTACAAACTTAGTAATAGTTACCATAATGCCATTTAATGCCTTCAAAATAGCTGCAGATAACTTCAGACATAAAATCAAAACATCAAACAGAATAGAACAGAACAGAGTAAAAACAGTAAAAACAAGACAATGAATGCAATAAAGGACTTCAAAACAGGCCAATAGTAAATCCAAAATGGCTACCATAGTATATCTTGCTGTCTTTGAAATAGCTGCTCCAGCCATCAGATTTAACACAGTCAAACAAAACAAGAGAATAAAACCCAACCCAACAAAACAATGGAAATGATATACTTCTAAAACAAGACCATAAGAAATCAACAATGGCTATAACCCTCAGAAGGAGTTCCCCGCTAGATGCCACACTGCACACTGCTATCCTCTGAGCCCATGATCAGACCAGTGGCCCTAGACCTGCAGTGTTAGTGAAACATCAAAGCACCACAAGCATCCAATTGCATTTCACCTCCATAGCTATCATGACAGCCTGTGTTTCTCTGGATAAGCTGGTTGCTTATAGCTAGGGGAGGGGCTATGGGATGGTGCTTCTTGTTTGCCAGCCCGGGCACTAAGTGGGGCTGGGGTCAGGCTATTCCAATCCAGTGGGGATCCACACATGGCGCTGCTTCCCAGACTGGGTTTGTTTGCTGATGTGTCCTTTTATGAATCTCACATTTTCAAAGCAGGTCTTTAACTGCCCCTCTACTTCTTTTTTCTTGATCTTTATACAAAAGGTGGCTGAAATGAAATGCTTTCTCTTTGGGCACTGCCTTGTTTGCTAAGAAAACTACCTTACTAACATGTGTGGACTAGAAGGAGGTGAATAAGAAATCCTTCTGCGCTGAGTTTCTGAGGAGGCCATTTCAGTACTCTGCAGTATCAAGTGCCAGGATATGGTAAGGAGATGTGATGTCCTCTGAGTACTTGGTTATTGGCTCACAGCTGATTAGTCTTTAAGAAGTAAAGGGGAGATGAAAGAGAGGATGTTGTGGCTGCAGCCCGTGCTTATGAAGTTCAAGCCTGCCCAGGCTTCTCTTCTTGACTGCCAGCTCTGTGGATTTTAGACTTTGTTGGAATTTGTTCCCACAATTTGGAAATCATGACTATACTGTGCAAATTTCAAAGTATGGATCTTATGAACTGCGTGAAGTTGTCAAGGGAGAGAGAATATACAGAGAAAATCAAGGAACCATAACTGAGCCCTACTTGGTCCAACTTTTAGTTCCAGAAGAGAAGGGGAAACTAGAACATGGAACAAGAAAAAGGAAGGGGCTTGTCTCCGAAGCTATGAGAAGAGACAGTATTTTAAGAAAGTAGAGATCAACTGATTCTCATACTGATAAACATAAGAAAAGGTACCCATTGGACTTGATAGTAACAATAATTCACTGTTCATATATTTACCAGCACTTTTATTTTTTAATTTTTTCTTTTAAAGATAGTAAAACACAACAAAATGAGACAGAACAAAGCCAATCAAGACAATGCAGTGAAATTTGGTATAGAACTTCAAAACAGGATACCAGGATAACAGTAATAGGTACTGATAGAATTTTGGCACAGCTGAAAATATGAAATATTAAATGACCTTTATTTTAAGAATGTGGGGAGAGACCCCCTGACCCTCCAGGGTCTGGCATTGTCTCTGGGGGCTGGCATTCTCTTCGGCAGACACGTGGAGTGGGGGCACACATGTAGCTTAGGTTTGGGGTGGTACCTAAGGGGCATTACTGATACACAGGTAGCCCATTGATACTCATTTTGCACCACAGGTAAATTCCTAGGGGTGGGGAAGATAGAGCCCCTTGTTTCTGCCTCCCAGCCTCCTCCCAGCTACAGTGTCAGGCCTAGGTCAAGATTCTTTCATTCCCATCTTTTGATTATTAGGAAAAAGGGCAAAAATTTTCTTTCTTTTATTGTTTCCTGCTGGAAGGGGGTGCTGTATTGGGTTTAGGAGTGTCAACAGGATGACGGTTGATGCCCATGTAGAAGCTGGTGGCAGGTGTTTTAACCAAGACAACTTTATCATTGCTGAATGCCTGTATGTTAGGCTGGAAAAACAAAAAGACAAAGTATTATGAGGAGGCATGGCACTATCATATTTAAGGACCTAGGTGAGATATAAGGAAAGGTGCCTTTGATTTAGATATGTCATTTTATCAGGACCATGTTGAAGTAGAATCATTGCCATGGTAAGGTAGAATTTTGAAAAATAAGTGTGGGGTTATGAGAGGTGATTACTCCCCCATCTGAAAGGGTAAAAGTTAAGAGGGTAGGTAGGCAAGACTTGTCTCTGGTATGCATGATGTGGGAGTCTTTAGGAAATACTGTTGAGAGTTAGTGTCAAAAGACAGGATTGAAAGAATCTTGCCCTAGGCCTGACACTGTAGCTGAGAGGAGGCTTGGAGGCGGAACCAAGGGGTTCTATCTTCCTCACCCCTACGAATTTACCTGTGGTGCAAAATGAATAGCAGTGGGCTACCTGTGCATCACTAATGCCCCTTAGGCACCACCCCAAACCTAAGCTACATGTGTGCCCCCACTCCACGTGTCCACTGAAGAAAATGCCAGCCCCCGGAGACAATGCCAGACACTGAAGGGTCAGGGGGTCTCTCCCCACATTCTTAAAATAAAGGTCATTTATATTTCATATTTCTTATCTTTTTAGCTATGCCAGAATTCTATCTGGTACCATAGTATATCTTACTATCTTCACAGTAGTTGTCCATTCAATCAGTTATAGCAAAATCAAACCAAAAATAGAACACTATAAAACCAATCAAAAGAGAATATTGAATAGAGCAAAAACAATTAATTAGAACAACACAAAACAGTGAAAACAATATTTGCCTTCAAAGAGAAGATAGAAGGAAATTCCCATATTTGCAATATTGCATATGGTCATCCTCCCAAGAGATACTCAGACCTCTGGACCCAGGTCAGCAAAGTCAACCCAACAACACAAGCATTTAATTGCTTTATGTACCTTAGATGCCATCAACTCTGGTTGGCCTCGAAACCATCCAGTTGCTAAGGGGGAAGGGGGGTGGAACACTGGACGTTTGATTCTCAGCCTGCAAGCTGGTAGGTTCACGGGAGATGCTGACTTGTTTTTTTCCCTGGCGCACCCATCGCTGGTGCCACTTACCAGGAAAAGGGGCTTGTTGCTTCCTCGGTCGGTCCCCCAAGTTCCAGCATGGCTGATTCTCTGGAGATGCTGACTTGTTCTCTCCCTTGTGCACCTGTGGCTCGTGCCCTTTAGGAGCATTTTCATAAAATCTGAAGTGTCAGATTTTTTCCTCTCACACAAGATTGTGCAAGACAGTTATGGTCACAGTTAACCCTCTTTTATCAGCCAGAAACCAAACCTCCAATACACTTTTGGGGATTGGTGAAGGTTAAAAAGGGCTACAAAGTTATGGCAGACATGGATTAGAACCAGACTTCTTCATTCTAGCTTAGTTCTCTGATTCTAAATCTGGTTAGCATCATGACTACATGTGAAGCTTTCTAAAAATAGAGGTACATGGGACTCACCCCAAATAGTCCATCTTTAGAACTCCCAGATAAAGACCCAGGATATGAGTCTTCAAAACAAAAGTATATACAACTCAACAAGTATGTACTATAGTTCTAATGAGAGGCCAGAGTTGAGGATCACTAAATTACTGTATGATGTGCTCTGAGCAAGTTTGGAATTAATCTTTTTAGGATTAAAGTGTCTGTAAGGTTTGTTTAGCCTAGTTCACCAAGGTCAGCTGAAGCTTCTTTGAGCTTCCCCAGGGTGGAAATGCTAATTAACCCAATATGCTAATACCTGAGTTCAATCTGCCAAGGTGTTTTCTTATAATTAGTCTTCTGCTTTTGAATGGAGAAAGCAGTTCCCCAAAGAGAGTTCTTCCCATTGTGATTGAACTTCCAAATTAAACTTAGGAGTCTCATCTAGTGAATTTCCATGACTGAGTTCCCCAAGTTATGAATCACTTTGCAGTGATGAGAGATGTGTGGAGAAAACACACAAGTTTATGCAGTTAAGATTGTGTCCAAAACATGGGGCTTTTACCTACTGCAAAAGATAAAATTGTGTTTTGATGAAAAAATGGGAATTCAGGGATGGGATGTAACTCAGTGGGACAATACTTGCTTACATGTGCAAGGATATGGGTTTGATTTCTAGTACCATAAAATGAATAAGTAAACAGAAAAAAAAGTGGGAACTCAGCCTTATTAAATTCAGAGTTTCTTTTTCTAAAATGTTAACAGTATGAGCTCACTAGGATCAGAGCATTGATATGATAGGTATTTCTATCCTTTCTCTAAGATGTTAACGTGGTTGTACTATACTTTTTTTTCTAGCAGTGCAAGACTAACCCCACTCAGTCTCAAGATTAACCCTTTGAAAGGACTCTTACATTTGCCCATTATGTATTATTCTGCAGTGTCTTTTCCCTCCTGTTACTCTAAGAGCTGGGGTACCCTGAAATTATCAGTGAACTTTATTTATTTTTTCTTTTTTTTAATTTTTATTTTAAAGAGAATAAAGCCAAGAAAAACAAAACAGAATAAAGCCAATCTAAGCAAAACAGTGTGACACAGGACTTCAAAAAAAATAGGAAATAAACATGGTCACTATAATGCCTCTTATTGTCTTCAAAATAGCTACCCACACCTACAGACATAGTAAAATCAAACAAAACAGAACTGAATAGAACCAGTAAGACCAAAACAGTGAGCACAATAAAGGACTTCAAAAAAGATAATAGTAAACCCAAAATGGCTACCATAATATATAGCTTGTTATCTTTGAAATAGCTGCCCATGCCACCAGATATAACAAAATCAAACAAGACAAAAAAGAATAAAACACAGTTAAACAAACAGTGAAAATGATACACGACTTCAAGACAAGACGATAGGGAATCAACGTGGCCACCATCTTCAGAAGGAGATCCCCTGTAGATGCTCCACCGCATAGTGTCATCCTCCAAATAGATAGCTTTAGACCTGCAAAGTCATTGAAACAGTCAACACTACAAGCATTAAATTGTATTTTAACTTAATAGCTATCATTGTAGACTGTGTTTCTCTGTATCAGCCAGTCACTTACAGAGGGTGGGGGAACCTGGCTCTTCTTGTCTCCCAGCTCATGTGCCAGAAAGGGCTGGCATCTGGTTTTTCCCTCAGTGGCCTCATATAGAGCCAACTTGCAGGGAGGGCTTGGCTTTTTATTGGTTTCTTGTTCCCTCCCTTGTAGTCCATGCATGGCTCTGACTCACAAGAAAGGGCTGGCATTGGCTTTCCCTACAGTGGCCTGTGCATGACACCAACTTGTAGGGTCATCAGTGAACTTTAAAAAAAGTATATCTGCCTAATTTCCTGCCATCAGAAGCTTAATTTCCTCCATTGTCTCTTTTATTACCAGTGTCTAGACTTCCTGCAGTAGCTTCCCTACCTTGTATTGTAATCCCTTTTCTAATCTTTCTTACCATTTAGAAAGTTATAATTGTAATCCCATTGAAATGTTATTGGAATCCTGGCAAGGTAATTTCACTCTGTCCTCTCTAATGCAACCTATGGCAAGAGTGAAAACACCAACAAATATTCAAAGTTAAAGGAAAACAAGGGATCCTAAACCTGATCCAAATGAGGATATATGGACAAAAGCCTTGATCCATGGCCTCTCCTTGAATATTATCTTGTGAGGAAGGGACTGGGTCAAGGACAGGGAGGATGGCAGGAACCACATGAGTAACTTGAACTAGCCAGTCAGGTACAGAGAAAAGTATCTTTGCAATGTGTAGGGATAATGATAACTCAATTAGGGTAGTATATGAATTGTTTTAGGAAGCTATTGCTTCCGTTTCTCATATGTAAGCTTTTGTGCCCTGGGGAGTCATAGCCTCTTACTTTGAGGTTCATACCCAACTGACATTCCTGGAGCTGAGTGGCTTTACCATCCTGCTGTGTTGTGCTCAATCTTTTACAGAGAGTACTATGCAAGGAAACAGGAAACCATCAGGCTGGCCTTTAGGTTTACGTATCAGTACCTTGGCTAGCCTTTTTTGCATCACTTGGAGCCAATTGAAGTGAGAAGGGGATAGCATAGCCTGCTCTGTACATGGCAGTATATGGAAATAAGACTCAACTTAATTACTATTGCAGCATTTGTTCTGAATTCAAGGAGAGGTGCCCAGGTTGTCTTCTATACTGCATATATCAATCATATATGAAAATTAACCTAAAATGATCAAAGTTCCAAATGTAAGAACTAAAATTGCAGAATTTTTTTCACATACTTTTCTTACCTATTTTACAAAGCACTGGGTTTCAGTGTGGTATTATTTCATCTTTCTTTCTTTCTTTGATTTTTGTGACAGGATCTCACTACACAGTTGAGGAGAGACAGTGTTTCAAGCAGGGACTGACCATAGTGAACTCACTGTGTAGGCCAGACTGGCTTTGAACTCACAGCAAGCCTCCTTGTCTCAGCCTCCAAAATTCTGGGATTACTGGAATTACAGATGTGCACCCCCATGCTGGACTTCACTGTGGCATTTTTTCATATATGCATATATTGCCTATTTTGATCATATTTGGCTCTATTACTAGCCTTTACACCTCCTCCCCCACCCTTGAAATTTTCCTCTTTTCTAGTAATAGGCTCCCTTTTACTTTAATGCCATTTTTTTCTTCTTATTTTAGATTCCATGTTAGGAAAAATCATACTACTTGTCATACTGAGTCTTGCTTATTTTGCTTAACCTGATGATCTCCAGTTCCATCCATTTTCATGCAAATGATATATTTCATTCTACACAGCTGAATAATACCCCATTGTGTATATATATCACATTCTTTTTATCTATTCATCCATTGATGGGCACTTAGCCTTGTTCCATATCATGGCTACTGTGCATTGTGCTGCAGTGAATGGCTATGGAAGTAACCCTATGTAATGCTGACTTTAAATCCTTAGGGTATCTGCCAAGGAATGGTGTAGCTGTCATCTGGTAGCTCCTTTTTTAATTTCTCGAGGGACCACCAAACTGATTTCCACCGTGGCTGTACTAATTCACATTCCCACCAACAGTGTAGAAGGTTTCCACCTCCCCCACATCCTCACTGGCATTTATTCTGCCAAGCCCGTCAAGATGGCTTTTGATAGTGATTCTGATTGGAGTGAGATGGAATCTCAAAGTAGTTTTGCTTTGCATTTCCCTAATGACAAACGATGTTGGACATTTGTCATATATTTGTTGGCCATTTATACTTCTTTTGAGAAATATCTGTTCCACTCATTTGCCTATTTATAGGGTAATTTTTTAGTGGTTTTTTTTTTTTTTTAGTTCTTCTAGGTATTAATCCCCTGTCAGAAAGGAAGCTGGTGGAGTTTTCCTACCATTCTATAGGCTGTCTCTGCAGTCTGTTGGTTTTTTCCTTTGCTATGCAGAAACTTTAATTCAGTGTAGTTGTGTTTGTTGATTCTTTCTATTATTTTCTGTGCATTTCAAGTTTCAGGTTTTGTACCTACGTCCTTGACTCATGTGGGGAGAGTTTATTCGTATTCTCAGTTTATTTGCAATCTCTGGACAGTCTGTGGCACCAGGCACCAGTGGGTTTGCAGTGGTTTCTTCATACTCCAGGGCAGCCAGGTGCCTGTAGTAGCACCCCGGGTGGTCCCCAGCTCTGGGGCCTCTTCTCCCACATCTTGGCAGTGGGTGGGCAGTTTGGCAGCTAGCTGTCCACAGGAGGATGCGAAGCCGCAGCCCCTCATGATGCAGTGGGAGCAGGACTAGTAGCAGCCTCCTCCACCGGCACAGCTCCTCGTGGACATGAGTAGCATGGCTCACGTGTCATCTGGTCATAGACCTTGTAAAACCCTAAATGGGCAAATTTATAGAGAACATGTATTAGTGGTTGCTTCGGGCTAGGGGGGAAAGGGTAGTGATTAGTTGTGTGGGATTTCTTTTTTTTTAGATAATGAAAATGTCCCAGAACTGATTGTGATTTTGGATGCACAACTTTATGAATATACTAAATGTCAGTGAATTTCAACATTTAAAAATGACCTGCAGAGTTTTCAAAACAGTAGTCCTGTTATCACAATGACCTATTATGCTTCTCTTCCATTTAGTCTTTGGTTTTATCTCTTCTTGCTCTTCCCTGGATTAGGTGACAGCCAAACTGAATTTGGTTTCTTCAACATGTCTCACACATCTGTCTCTCTTCATGTTATCCTCTGTGTATTTGGTTCTGCCAGGGCCTGCTGTTCCTGGCTTTCAAAAGTCTGCATGAAATGCCTCCTCTGCCATTCCTGCCCATCTTGATTCCCATAATATTTTTGCTGTCTTCTAAGCAGTTTTGATTGAATAAAGGGAGAACCTTGTTATTTTTCCTCCAGTTTGTTAGTCCCCAGGTTACCTCTGTTAATTGCTCTCATCCTTTCTTCTCAATGATTGCAAATGTGTGGAAATGAAGTCATGACTGCGTTTTGGGAAACAGACATGAACGTTCCCCTGGATTTTTTCAGCTGCTTAGGCAAATGCTTATAAGTTGGGTAGTTTGCATACAAAATCCATCAAGATCTGCCTTAACCAGAATACACCTGGGGTAAGTGAGACAGGTTTCAGATGACAGTTTGTGACAGATCATCTTTTATTGAGTGGGTAGGATGACAGGCACAACAAATCACTCCTGAGCCAGAGTCCTCACGGCCATCTGAGGCAGGTCCCATGCTCTGGCCCTGGGAACTGCTCAGAGGAGGCAACAGACAGGCTCCTGGACACAAAAGACTGACCCTCCTCTTGCTTTGGCCTAGAGTATCCTTCTCTTCTTTCATGCATAGTTGGAAGGGCACTTTCCAGTTGGGGACAGTGAAAGCACATGAGGGACCTAAATATTTGTCCTTTATCACACGTTAGTTTGGAAATGAGAAATGTAAGAAGGATGCACTACAACAGAACCCTACTGAAGAATTAGGAAATCTGAAATACATCAAGCGTGTAACTTCACGGTCTCAAATTTTATCTTTGAGAGAAACTTGAGAATTCAAGAATTGTTTTGTTTTATACTCTAAATGTTTCTATATTAAGATTTTGGAAATTATGTGGTTCTCAGGTTGAGGTAATCTAAACTGGTTTTCCCCACATTCCAAAGTATAATTTTTTATTAAGGATTCCGTAAGCAGGGCTGTAGATGTATCTCATTGAAGAGTTCTTGCCTGGCATGTGCAAGACCCCCAGTTCCATCACTAGCCTTTCTATGCAGTATTACTCAAATAGTGTTATGGCTTAGGTTTAAAAGGTCTCTTGTAGCCTCCTGAGCTCATAGGAGGGCTTTTGGAAGGAGAGTGGATTCTAGCTGACTTGTTAGGAGGTGGGGTCTGGCCAGAAGGCATAGTTTACTGGAGTATCTACTGGTTTATCTCTTCTTGCTCCCCTTTACTCTCTCTGCTTCTATCTGCAGATCCGTGAATAACTCTCCTCTTGGTACCTGCTGACGATGGATTGAAACCTTTGTGAACTGTGAGCTGAAGTAAACCTTTCCTTCTTTAAGTTGTGGGTGTTGGCTGTGATGAGATAGTACCTGAGACATGCTATAATTACAAATTCAAGCATTGAGGAAACATATGTCCTTCATACTTGGTTTGTGGAGTACGGCGTTTAGTTCATCCTCTTGTATTCTATTTTGTATTCAGATAGACAAGAATAGACTCTAGCTACAAAGTGTTTGACCTTGAGTAAACGGCTTAATTTCTCAGTTAGATTCTGTAACTCTTCTTCAAAATTCCAAGCTGGGGGGCTGGGGATTTGGCTCAGCGGCATAAGTGCCTGCCTTGAAAGAGTACAGTCGTGAATTTGATCCCCGGTACCGACTAAAAAAAAAACAAAACAAAAAAACCCAAAATTTTAAGCTGGGCATGGCAGCTCACACTGGTAATCCCAGCACTCAGGAGGCTGAAGCAGGAGGATTCCTGGGAGCTCAAGGCCAGCCTAGGCTACATAGTGAGTTCAAGCCTGAGTCATATAGTTGTTGCTGGTTCTCTGTGGTGGTGTCAGTTCTCTTGTTGCTGTAGGTTCTCTTGGAGGAGCTTGTTGAGCTTCTTTCCTGATATGAACTTGGCTGTTCTCCTTGTCAAAGGAACTTGGGACCTTGTTGCTGAGAATGGCTGCGGTTCATTTTGGGGGACCAAAGTTCTTTACTTTACTCTGTTGTTTAGTTTACTGCTTCCTAGCTCTGGAGGAGAAGATGATGTGCTGCTACTCAGTCTCCATGAGAAGCTGGTCATGCTGATGTCCTAATATTAGCTGTTATCATCAGAGGAGCTCAGGTCCTCATTGTCGCTGAGGATGGCTGTGATACTTTCTAGGGGAGCCCTGGTCCTTACTTTGAGTAAGGTCCTTGCTTTGCTTCCTGGCTCCAGTGCAGAACCCTCAGCCTACTGGCACAGATCCTTCATCCCACCAGCACAGACTTTCTAACTTCTACTTCTGACCTTTGGGCCTTCCCAGTGCAGATCTGTGAAACAGACTTCGTGAGTCATTGTCATGGTGTCTAGGTCTTCAGCTAGACTCATGCTGGACATTGCCATGGGATCCAGGCCCTCGGCTGGATTTTCTAAGCCTTTAGTGTGTGAACACTAAAGCTTTGCACTTTGTATTTGACTCCTTGAGTGACCATTATAAATTATACTGTAAACTATGTGTCCTCTAGGTACTTGTCCTCCCTTGCAAACTCTGACTACAACATGCTGGGATCTTGGGTTTACATTTCTTGCTCACTGGGCCCATTTACCTCACCAAGTGCCACAGAGTAGAGAGTGGCCTGTTGTGTTTCGCCTCCTATCAATCTTTCTGTTTCTTTTTTGTATTTGCTGACTTTTGGTAGCTGAATTTTCATACCTGAGCATGTAACAATCTCTCTCTTCTTAACTCTAATTTTGTGGCTCTGTGATTCTAAAGATGTCATTAATCCATAAATAAATCATAAAGTTACACATCAGTGTAAATGTACTTACTGCCACTGAACTGTACATTCAAACATGATTAAAATGATACATTTTCTACTACAAAAATAAAGAAAATATCAGCCAAATCATACGTTTCCTGTAAGGTTTGGGTGTTGGTTGTTGCTCGCAAGTGTGGCCCAAACTCTGGCTCTCCTATCATAGCTTGAATAGCAAAGGATTATAGCAAGGGAATATACTTACCTCACTATATTCCTACTTAATGAGGCTACTTTTCATGAAACAGACATCATTAAATGAGAAAGGCTTCCATGACTATGTATAACCACAGAAACTGCTGGGTTCTGTATACTTCTACAGTGACTTTTTTTTTGGTCTTTTTTCGTTTTTATTAGTAACAGGGATCAAACTCACGGCTGCCTGCTTGCAAGGCAGGCGCTTATGCCACTGAGCTAAATCCCCAGCCCCTTATTTATTTTTTAAACTTTTTTGTCGTTTTCATTTTTATCGGTACCAGGGATCGAACTCACGACAGCCTACAGTGACTTTTTAATAGTATCATCTGATGCTCAACATATATTGCTATATATTGTGAATTATTATCCCATGACAGTATGTCTTATTTTGTAAACCAAACTAAAATTGTGTAGAGATCAGAGACAAAACTCAGTAATTTTTTTTGTATGCTTAGCTCCAGGGCAGATGCTGAAATGGCAATATGGATCTTTGCCATGATGCTCAAAATTAAAGTCACATGGATTTGCAGCTGTGTTTTCATGCAATGTGGAGTGGATGTGCATTTCTGTGCTAATATGTTTTGCATCTGTGTGTGTGTATGTGTGTGTGTGTTTTATCACTAAGATGTATCCTCAGACTGCATGTTCTTTTTTCATATGTGGTTTTGTTTTTTCCTGAAGTCACTGAGATTGTTTTCTATAGCAATAACCTGAATAAAGTTTTATGTGCTCAGGAACTGTCATATGCAAGCTTTCACTCCTACCTTGGTGAGGAAAGAAATTACTATATTTTCCTTCTGTTAAGTGATGGAGCCTCAGAGAATACAGGGATTAGCATGTCACAGACTTTGCAGTAAAATTAGCTTTAGAATGTTCAGCCTTTCCAGTGACAGAATTAATCCTTTATTCTGCTAAGGCTTCTTTTCTTCTGCTTTTCTATTCATGTGTAGGAATCTGTTAGATAAAAATCACTTCTAAAGTTCTCATGCCTTGTCAAAGACAGTAATTCCCAGACAAGAAATGATATTCAAAGTAAGAGACACCTAACGATAGTAAAAGAATGATCAAGGCCAAAGGAGATGATTGATGTGTTATTTAGCCTGTTCCACCTTCATTGCTCAAAAACACTTTTATTGTAAAATATCATAGATTTGTTTAAAAATGTACATCAATTATTTGTATAGCTTAACAAATATTTATAAGGCCAACACCAAAGTAACAGTACTCAGATTAAAAATTAAACATAGTGAGAACAAGGCTCACTGTTGCAGTTTTAGCTTGGTTTTGCTTTTTCAAAAGAAAAAGACAAGATTGTGGTTAGCTTTGTTTTAAGCAATTCAACTGTAATTGTTAAAATGAGTAAATTATGCCTCAATGGCATAAATGTTTATTAATGAAACCTACAGTTTTAAACATCTTTTCCAGTCACTTGAACTGTTAAGGTTGTGTTATATTAAATTAGATAACAGATAATAGATTCATGGTATATCTAGGTCATTTCAAAATAAGTCACCTAGGATGTGAAGGCAATCTGGCTGTAACTTCTGTCACCCAGTTGATCTCTAGGCCTATCTGGCTGGCTAGGCGGGTCCCTTCCTTCTGCACTGCTCTATGTACGTCCCTCGTGAAGCAATGTGCTTGGTCAAAGAGGACAAGAGAATGATTTTCCAAGACAGAGGTGGACTATTTCTTTGGTCAGGGCCGTAGAAGTAGCTGTACTCCTTTGCTAGAACCTCCAAACAAGCAAGCTCACTGAAGTTTATTGCTAGTACTGTGATGATACAGGAAGGGAGCGTGGAAGGGATCCTGAGCGGAATCCCCACCATAGATAGGCATGTTGAGGACCTTAGGCAACCGTCATACTAGGAAGCTTTGCTTTCAGTGACAGACAGCGGGGCAGTTGTGAAACCTGCTGGCAGAGCTACAGTCCGGAAATGACTTGAAAGATTGACTTCATGCAAAGAATTGAGCAGATCCATGGCAGGACCCCTGGGCTTGCAGTTGTGAAACTGTGTCCAATTCGTTTCCTCCTCTTTTCCTTTTCCAGACTCATTTCGTTACTTTTCTATACATAAATTCACACACATGTGCTCCCCTCCCCAGAAGCTTTGTTTCAAAAGTACACTGACTGGCTTCTCCAGTGTGAGAAAGAAGAGATGTGCAGGTAAATGATGAAAGACTGTAGAGAGTTTGTGTAGGATGTGTCTTAAAAAAGAAAACAAAAAAATTTTTTTTGGTACCAGAGATCGAACTCATGACCTCATGCTTGCCAGGCAGACACTTGTGCTGCTGAGCTACACCCCCAATCTTTTAAAAAAGACATTTTATATGGGATTGGGTTGGCTAAAATTAGAAGAAAATTATTTTTCTTTTTAAAAATTTTTTTTATTTTAAAGAGGATAAAACAAAATAAAGCCAATTAAAACAAATCAGTATAAGTGATACAGGACTTCAAAACAATATGAAATCAACAATAGTTACCATAATGTCTCTTATTGTCTTCAGTGTAGCTGCCCACACCTTCAGACATAGTAAAAATCAAACAAAGCAGAACAGAGTAGAACTAATAAAAGCAAAACAATGAATGCAATAAAGAACTTCAAAACAGGGGCTGGGGATTTGTCTCAGCAGCATAAGCACCTGCCTTGCAAGCAGGCAGTCGTGAGTTCGATCCCTGGTACCAATGAAAACGAAAAAGACCAAAAAAAAAAAAAAAAAAAAGTAACTTCAAAACAAGACAATACTAAATCCAAAATGGCTACCATCATATATTTTGTTATCTTTGAAAAGCTGCCCATGCCATCAGATATAATAAACTCAAACAAAACAAACCAGAATAGAACCCAACCCAACAAAACAGTAAAAATGATACAGGACTTCAAAACAAGGTAATAGGGAACTAACAATGGCCACCATCTTCAGAAAGAGATCCCTCGTAGATGCTACACTGTACATTGTTTTCCTATGACTAGATGATCAGACTACTAGCTTTAGACCTGCGCAGTCAGTGAAACCACAAACACTACAAGCATTAAATTGTGTTTTACCTCAATAGCTATCGTCTCAGTCTGTGTTTCTCTGGATCAACTGGTCACTTACAGAGGATGGGGAAGAAGAGGGTTGGCTCTTCTTGTTTCCCAGCCTGCATGCCAGAAGGGGCTGGCATCTGACTCTCCCTTTAGTGGCTTGTGCATGGCCATAATTTTCAGGAGGACTTGTATAAGGAAATTATTTTTTTCCAAAAATTGAGCACTAATATACAAAAAGTATACTGATATAAAACCTTGGTAAAACAAAAAGCTTTTCTTAAAGTGTTGATTTGTTCTTAAGAAAAGTTGCAAGATTTTTCTTTGTTTTTTAGCAATTGACTTAGGACACAGATTCTGTGATAACTTTTTCTTGTTGTTTTTGAGACAGGATATCACTATGTAGCCTGGGTTGGCCTCAAATTCATGGCAGTCTTCTGGCCTCAATCTCACAAGTACTGACATTACAGACATTCACCACCATGCTCAGCCATAATAACTTTTTGTGATTTGCAGCCTTTGACATTTTTTGTTATGTTGGTTTTATTTCATATTATCTATTATCCTATGTTAGTCAGGCCTTTTAAATCTTCTTGATATGCTTGATAAACTTCCCCAAATCAAATCTTCACATTTAAATCTTTTGATCTCAAACTAACTGGAATTTCTATATAGCCCCTGGAAGTTAAAAAGACATTTTTGTATTATTTTGATTTGTTAAATTATGTGGAAAGAATTTTCAGTTAAGAAATGGCCAGTCTTACTTTTAAGAATATATCATTAACATGTGTTCCAAAATTGAGTAAGAGCCCCAGGAATCTGATAGGTCTCGCTATATCGTATCAGTCATAATTCTATGTTAAAATTTTTCTGTGGTACAGAAATAACCCAGTTTCTTTGTCAATTGTGAACCATCATCAGCTCTTTATCTGTGATTTTTTTTAATGCTGTGTTGGGGATTGAATCCAGGATTTTGCATATACTGGCAAGCACGCCATCAATTAAGCTACACCACAGATCTTGTTAACTATGAGACAAGAGAACCTGCTTTGGCAGCCCATATACTAATTTTGAGACAGGGTTTTGCTAAATTTCCCAGGCTGACCTTGAACATGCAATCCTTGTGCTTTAGCCTCCCTGGTGGCTGGGATTATAGGTGTGTGCCACCACACCCAGCTTTCAACTAACTGTGGCTATTTTAAATCTTTTTTTTAAAAAGAGGATAAAACCCAGCAAAACAGAACAGTAAAGCCAACCAAACAAAGCAGAAAAACTGGTACAGAACTTCGAAGCAGGATAGTAGGAAATCGACAGCATCTACCATAATGTATCTTGTTATCTTCACGATAGTTGTCAATTCCACCGGATATAGTAAAATCAAGTAAAACAAAACAGAACAAAACCAATCAAAACAGAACATTGAGTAAAACAAAACAATAAATCGGAGAAAACAAAATAGTGAGATTGATACTGGATTTCAAAAACAAGACAGAAGGAAACTCCCCATATTTGCTGTATTGCATTCTGTTATCATCCTAGTGGATGCTTAGACTACTGGCCTTAGGCCTACAAAGTCAGTCAAACAATACAAACCTTTAATTGTTTTTGTACCTCAGTTGCTATCAACTCAGCCTGTCCTTCAAACCAACTTCTCTCTTCCAGGTCCCTGCATGGTTTACATGGTTTAGATTGTTCCCAAAAACTCATGTATTGAAGGCTTGGTCCTTGCTTGGTGGTAGACACTTCATGAGCTGAGGTCTACTTGAAGGTCACTAGCCATTGGAGGTGTGTCCTTAAGAGTGAGAAACCCAAGTGTTTTCATCGTGTTAGGGTTCAAACTGGGCCTCACACATAACAGGCATTTGCATTACTGCTGAGCCACACGCCCAGCCCATCTCTCTCATATTTGTGTCTTGTCATGAGGTGAATGGTTTGCTCTGCCACGTGCCCCCACCGTGGTGTGCTACCTTGCCGCAGGTCCAAAACAACGAGTCTAACAGGTCACAGGCTGAAAGAGCCAAAACTGTGGCCGAAACAAACATTTTATCTTTGTAAATTAGTTATCTCCAGTGTTGGTTTTAGTGACACAGAGCTAACATACCATGTTGTCTGAGGTCAAATTACTTTATTCTAATGCCCTTCTGGAAGGTTTTTTCAAGCAACTATAATCCTAAAGTGTGTTTTCTCTCTGCCTCCTTTTCTCCTTGTCTTGCCTTGTCTGTGCCTTTCTTTCGCTTTCCTTTTCTTTTTTTTCTCTCCCCTCACTCTTTCTTTGTGTGTTCCTGAATTAGAAGACATATTATCTGTCATTTTTATAAAATTCTTCTATTAGTTTTCCTCTTTGCTTTCAACATTTAAGAAAACTATAGTTTTTTTTTTTTTTTTTTTACATTTAAGGAAACTTGACAATTTGGAATGAATAATTTTTAAAGCAAAAATGGAAACATTTACTTTTCCCCCTCAGAGAGATTTACTGATTTATTGATCCCTCCAGAGTTTGGAACCTATTTGTGAGTATTCTAATTTTTACACCGTAAAAATAGTTATTTTCGTAAGTCCAATAACAATCTGTTATTTTTATAGTAGATCCAATTGGAAACATTGGCTTTGTCTGGGATACCATATTTAGGAATGTGCCTGGAGTGCCTGGCTGGAAGTGTCACCAGCCTTACATCGAATAAAAGCTGTCATTGCCTGGCTGGCCCGGAAACCTCAAGATATTAGGCTCTCCTGGTAAAGTCTGAAATCTGCCTTGGTTTGACTTCTTTATCTCAAGCCCTTTACTTGTACTGTTTGAGACTGTTAGATTTTCAACAATGCATATTTTTAAAAAGAGCTATTTTGGCCACACAACTGCAAATAATTGGAACACTAGAACAATTTTGCAAACACAAATTGGTCTTACTGTAGTTATCTCTGGCAAAAATGGATGCGATTTAAAAGAGTGTGTTTCAAAAAGAAACTGCAGACATTCCATATTTAATGACCAGTTTACAATTCTTGTGACGAGGTTGTGAAATTAATTGGTCATTAAAGGAAGAACTGTATATGGTATGTACATTACAAATTCAGACCAAAGAATTCGTCAAAGGAAGCTCTAACTTGATAACTTTGCTTTTATTTGCATAACTCTTATATGCAGTACTGTAATGTACAATAGAACATAAAACTACAGCACTGTACAGTATAATCGGTAAAAATTACAGTATTATAGAAATAAGGTATATTATTCAAATAAAGAGACATTGAGGCTCTCTAAATAATATGTGTGAAATTGTACAAAAAAAAGACAGGTGGAAAGTCAGAGCAGTGGAGTTCAAGTTCAAACAGCATACCTTAGTTGGAAATCCAAGCAATCATTTAACAGGCAGGTCATAGATGAGGAGTGTCTGTATAGTAATCATTATTAGGGTTCATTCACTGCTTTTGAGTTTTTTTTTTTTTTTTTTTTTCATTTTTACCGGTACCAGGGATCGAACTCACGGCTGCCTGCTTGCAAGGCAGGTACTTATGCCGCTGAGCTAAATCCCCAGCCCCAGCTTTTGAGTTTTTAATGATCTACCGGTAGATTAGATTGGAGCCTGAATTGCCACTGCTCATTGCCTAAAGCCCAGTGAATTGAAGCTGGACAATTCAATGTAAATTCCAAGGCACAAGTCTTGTGTCGAGTATGTAAACAGAACTGGTGCTGTGGGATGCACTAAATGCTGGGTTACAGTGCCCAGTGCCAGTGTGTATGTAAAACGGGAGTGCTGAGTGGACCACACAGCTCACCGAATGCCCCATGCATAACCTGAGATATTCAAAGCAAACCAGGGTAGGAAGTGGTAGACTTCTGGCTATGGACAGACTTTCCCAACAAGACTCCTATCCTAATGAGACTCTTTGCCCTCTTAATTTTTCCTTTCTTGTGTTTTGATCTCATTTGGAAGGATAATCCTACAGTTAGAATTTCACAAACAGTAGTTTCCATGGGGAACTTGACCGAGTGTTCAATCTGTCATGTTAAACCTAGATTTTTATAGATTCCCAGATCCTTCGGTCTAGCAGTGCACTAACGGAAGCAACAGTCCTATAATGCAATAACTGAGGCAGGCTATAAGAAAAAGGTTTATTTTGTTCTGGAAGTAGAAGGTCTAAGAACTGCATCTGGTGATGATCTTTTGCTGTCAGAGTTCCCAGGGGGCACAGGGTAATACATGTCTGTGACAAGAGCCTAACTGAAAGGGAGAAAGTGTTAAAGAAAACTTGCTAAATTGTTAAAGAAAAGTTATAGGAGTTCACTGTTCTGGACTAAACATCTGCATTGGGCCCTGACAGTTTAGGCTAAAAATAAAAATGGAATTACTCATGCTAAACTTCCACATTACCCAGCTGAAGCTAAGCTCTTTATTTAACCTTCTGAGAAATCAGAATAACTGAGATAACTGTCAAATTTCCCAAGCAGGCTGGTTTCCACTGGCAGGCCCTTAGCTTTACTGCTCACATAAAAGAAGGAACCTGAGATAACTCTGGTTACTTTATCAGTCATTTTCCTGTTGTTCTGTCTCCCTGGCCCTACCCTACAAAGAAAGTAACTTGAAAATGACCGCTCTATTTTTGTTTTGTTTTGTTTCTGTTTTTGTTTTTTGGTGCTGGGGATCCATCCCAGGACTTAAGGCACGCTAAGCACATACTCTGCCACTAAGCTGTGCTCCAGTCCTGCTGAGGCCGGAGATAGCTGGAGGTGGCTGGTGGGGAAGGGAGGCACACGGAAGCCCACTTTCTCGGCTAGATCCCTCTTCTGAGTTTAACTTTGACCCAGATTCAGGATGTTCTGGTTCAAATGCAAAAGGAGAAGGTAGTCAAGCATGCCAGCTCAGGCACGGTGAATCTCCAGGTTTGTGCCTGGAGGTCTTCAGCATAGATTTTTGCAGCCATGAAAGTTCCTTCAAGGGGCATGAAAGGTCAAAATCTTCACCACTCAATGAAGAGATAGAGTCAAGCTGTTCAAACTGACGACAGTAAAACCTCAAACTAACCCTTCAATTTTGCCTCGACCAACCTCAGCCCAAATGCCTAAGACCCTTAAGAGCAAACCTCCTTGGGACTATGTGCTCGTCTCACCGGCCACTCCTTCCCTGTGGAGTGAACTGTAATTTTCAGTTTGTCTTTTGCTTTGCTGTTCTTTCTGACTACCCTGCTCAACTCTTTGTTCAGGATACTAAGATCCTGAATCTGGGAATGCTACTTTTTGTTTCCCTGTCTTTCTTTAGCCCACTTTTGTCTATATAACTACTTCTACTTTGTCTGTAAAACTCTTCTACTTAGCCTATCCACTCATGTATTTTATTTTATGGGATAAGATATTAGCTGATTCTAGAATGGAAAATAAAGCTGATTAAATTCTTGAAACTAAAAATAAAAAAGGAAAGAAATTAAGCACTGTGAGAGCACATCACCCTAATCCAAATACTGATTTCTGATTACAGTCACCATCTCTCCCTGGAGATAACTGTTGTCCTTCTATTAATAATTTTCTTACTTTTTTTCATGGTGTTACTACATCTGTGTGCATTTTAAAACAATATTGCATAGTTCTGGCCAATATCAAGTTTTATCTTTTTTTTTAAACAGTACCTGGAACTGGGAGTGGTGGTGCATACCTGTAATCTCAGGACTCAGGAGGTTGAAGCAGGAGGATCATTGCAAGTTTGAGACTAGTCTGGACTACAAAGTAAGCTCAAGTTTAGCCTGAACTGTGTAGCAAGACCCTGTCTGAAAAAGACAAAAAACATAGCAAAACAAAAACCCAAACAAAAAACAGTACTTGGAATTGATCTCAGGGGTAACTGAGTTGTTCCTTCTATTTTATTTTGAGTATTTTCAAGCTTTACATAAATCATATCGAGGTAGAACATTAGGGCATGGAAAACTGGCTGGGGAGTGGGCGTGACCTATTAATTATGGAGTTTTAGGATGCATGTACAGAACATTTCCTGAAGCCCTGCATTTGGGACAAATTCAAGAATGTTATCTTCAGTTCTTCTCATGAAAACTCAAGGCTTTTGGACAAGATGGCCTAATTCATAGATACATGGATGAAAGTTGAGAACGTGAAGTTAAATGAAGTAAGTCAGACACAACACCTCCAGTATTGCATGGTTTCTCTTATAGGAGACAGACAATAAAATGAGATACATAGGGAACAAGGGGTTCAAATGCTTTCCCAAATTATATTGTTTTAAAATTGTTTACAATGTATGCTAATTGATTTTGTTTATAATACTAGTTTATCTTAGTTCATTGAAAAGAAAGATCTGTCTTTTTATCTAATAGCTGGTGCTTCTTTTTTGGTACTGAAAATTGAACTCAAGACTCTCACTTGCTGGGCAGGTGCTATGCTACTGACCTATATTCCTGACCTGATAGCTGCTTTTTTGTAAGAATCTTTTTGGCTTGTGTCTTGTGCTCAGCATAACTACTTTGAAGATAATACACAGTGTAATAACTATTGTTATTTTCTTATTTGATTATGAAATTTTGAGGTTTTTTTTTCATAAAATAAAAATAAAAAAATACAAACTCTTAGCATGTGTCTGTGCTATACAACAAGAGCTCCATTAAAAAAAATGGTTCAGACCTGATGTCAGCCTCAGGAGCAGGAGATACAAAAGACCAACCCATTAAGGTCTTAGCTACTGTGTTCTCTCTTCTCCTTCACAGTGGTCTTGTTTCGTTTCATACATTTAATTGGCCTGCACCAGTTCTGCAGAGCATGTTTCTTTCCTACCTTTAATGAATATAAAATCTCGCTACTTTTTGTACTTGTCTTGATCAATTCTTTATTCAGGACAGAAAGAACCTAGAAAACACGTACAGCAGATTCTCACACCCTAATTTACTAACAAAAACAATGTTGTATACTTTTGTATCTCTTTTTACTCAACTTTATGAGTTGTGCATATTTTTTCATTGTAGCTGAAGTTCATTGGCATTATTGTTGAATGATTTTTCTATAGTGATAGACTCCAATTTTTTAAATCCATTCTACTGAAACTGAATTGCTTCCTGTACTTATTTCTTTATTTTTTTGGTACTGGGGATTGAACTCACCTCCTCATGCTTGCCAGGCAGGTGCTTAAGTCGCTGGGCTAAATCTGCAGCCCTGCCTCCTGTACATTTTAAAACACGTGTTCTGGTATGTGTGTGCTCACAGTTCTCTAAGACAGATACTCAGGGCCTAATTGCTAGATTGCTGCTACTTCTATCTTCAGCTTTACTCAGATATTATCCAATTTCTTCCCAAAGTGTTTTCTTCCAATTTACAACTTCAGCAGTAAAGTATGAGTTCCAGTTGCTTCAAATCTTTGTCTACATTTGGGATTTTCTTTTTTCTCCTTTTATTGTGGCCATTCAGGTGGCAGTACAGTGTTACAGCATTATGTCATTACTTTGCATTTCCATAACTAAGGAAATTTAGTACTTTGTTTATTAGTACCTATTTGTAATACATAACGATTACATGATTATCCTGTGGAGTTTGTATGCGTACAAAATGCATCTTAACTCTTTTTTATCCCATTCTCCTTTCATCCCTGCTGCCCCTTTCAATTCTTGTTCCCTTTCCCAGTTGCAAAAGGCTTGTTTTTTTTCTTCAATTTTCTTTCCTTTATAAACCTTTTCCCCTTTCCTCTCTTTCCTTTCCTTTATCTCTTGTTGCTCTTACCGTTTGAAAAAAAAGGCTCCCTACTTCATTATCTATCTTGTATTTTGCTCTTTATTTTTATCTTCTCATTTTAAGTGGGTTCTTATGTCACACAAATTGTTTTCAAACTTGTATATACAAGTTGTGCATCTGGGATTACTGTAAGTGGTTAACAATAATACCCACTGAGATTAATACCTTTGCTTTGGCAGTTTGGGCTTCCTGTTTTGCAAAGTATCTATTACAGTCTCAGTGATTTTTCTGTTGGGTTCTAGGCTTGTTAACATGCAAAGGCCTGTTCACTATACATGGACACCAGCCGCACTAGAGGCAGAGTGGTAATGAACTTTCTGCTTGGAAGATGGAGGATCCCAAAGGGACTGTCTTAAAGGGCCTTGTGGGCTAACAAGCACAAGTGTAGAGTTATATAGGATGGCTGCGAGTAGTAATTAACCTTGCAGTAGCCCATGTCTTTGACATACACTCTAATATTATCTGACATCACCTGGTATTTTGGCTTCTGTAAATCGAAAGAAAGATTACTGATCAGGAGGTCTTACAGCTGATATTTCTTTTGTTTCTTTTCCCTGAGATATCTGATTCCTGCAGTTAACATCTTAATCATTTAGGTGTGGTTTTTCTTTAGAATTTATTTATCTTAGGGTGTTTTTGGAGACAGGATCTTGTTAAACAGTTCAAACTGGCCTTGAACTCACTATATAGTCCAGGCTGGCCTCAAACTTGGCAGTCCTCTGCCTCAGCCTCCTGAGTACTGAAGTTATAGAGATGCACCACCATGCCTAGCTTTTGTTAGAATTTAGAATGCCTGGAAAACTGAAAGAAACAAAAAATAAGTTTGCAAAGGGTAAGTTTCAAAGGTAAGTTAACTCATTATGCAAATTAATGTCTTTTCATAGATAAATTTACCCTGCCTCTCAAGCTTCTTGAGCAGTGATAGAGCGTGGAGCTCTGCAATTTTAGTCAAATCTTTAGAAAGTGCTAAACGCGGTATAAGTTTTATTGGGGAGAGAAGGTTGTGTTCAGTGGTTTCTCTTTTTTGAATGCTACCTCCAGGCAGTTTTCTGCCTTTGAACCTAGGTAAGTGAATCTTAGAAAGATTTGAGTGTCATCAGAGGAGGGCACAACAAGATAAACCAAAACCTGATTCTAGAAGGTCACTTCATGTGGGACATCAAAGAATGCCCATTGCTTGGAGCAGACATTTAGTTAATTGTTACTCAGAAGCAGAGAGCAGAGCATGGGTTAATGAATCCTGTAAAGCGGAGGAGAGTCTCCTTTAATCAGTGCTTTGAAGATATTCAAATTCCCCTCAGACCCATTAGCTCATCTGGAAACTACTGTTAACTGGAAGTGAACCAAATGAGAGGGGGATTCTCTAAACAATCCCTTGGGGGAATATCTCTTCCTTTCTCTTACAGATAAAGTGGAAGCCTGGGAGGAAAGCAGGAGAAAGTTAATTGTGGTTTTTAAAAAGTTAGCTGTTGGAGCATCTGCATGTCTTTAAATTCTGCTTCAGAAGAGCCAGTGGGCTGAATCTGCAATATATAGTGAATGATGGACTCTGAACACTCTTTGTAGATAGAGAATTAAATTTAAAAGTTTAAAAAATAGTGCTTGAGTTTGGTTGGAATTTTGCAAAGCATCATTTCTCAAATGAAGTTAGAATTCCAGTTTTTTTGTTTTTGTTTTTTTTCAGTGCTGGATATACCACACAGGTCCTCGTGCATGGTAAGCATGTGATGTACCACTGAACCACACCCCAACT
The DNA here is from genome assembly GCF_034190915.1 of Cavia porcellus. Classification (NCBI taxonomy): domain Eukaryota; kingdom Metazoa; phylum Chordata; class Mammalia; order Rodentia; family Caviidae; genus Cavia; species Cavia porcellus. The sequence continues at coordinate 11,454,816 of NW_026947500.1, read as the reverse complement.
GCTGCAATTACAGATTTTAATTAGCTCCACGAGGGCAGAGATTTGAGTCTCTTATATTCAGCTCTGTTTTCCCAGAACCTTTTGCAGTGGTCAGTTTATGGTAGGCACTCAGCTATTCATTGAACAAGTGAATGGACAAGTGATTTGAGGACATTGATTTATATTGAATACTGATATTCTGATAATAGAAGGAAGCAAAACTGATGCGTCAAAAGGCACAAAGTTTCAGTTATGTAAGATAAGTTCTGGAGATCTATTATATAGCACAATACCTATAGATAGCAATACTGCATCATGAACTTACTAATGGAGTAGATTTTATGATAAATGTTCTTGTAATAATCACAAAAAGATGGGAAACTTCGGAGGATGTCTAGATCTTTGATGGCATCGATGCTTTCACAGGAGACTCGTAGATGGGCATGGTGGCACGTGCCTGTAATCCAATACTCGGGCAACTGGAACAGAAGGATTACTGTGAGTTCAAGGCCAGTCTGGACTACATTGTGAATTAGAGTCCAGCGTGAACTACTTTTGAGAGCAAGACTCTATCTCAAAAAACAAAAACAAAAATGAGACAGGGAGATAGAGAGAAAAAGAGAGAGAGACAGAGAGAGAGACAGAGAGAGAGAGAGAGAGAGACAGAATCTCACTCCCAAACTCATCAAGTTTTATACATTGAGTATATACAATTTTTTTCATGTCAATCATAACTCAATAGAGCATTTTTTAAAAAAAGATGCCTATTACTATGTAACTACATGTAAGCACACACACTCACATTACTTTCATATGAACAAGTATATAACTTTCTAGGGGAAAAGTTACAGTTTCAGCTCTTTAAAAGACAGTGTATATATAAAACTAATAAGCATGAAAATAGTTTTAGTAACACAATCACAAACAATAAACTTAAAGGCGAAGTCTTACCTGTTAAGGGCAAAATTGCATCTCTCTCTCTCTCTCTCTCTCTCTCTCTCTCTCTCTCTCTCTCTCTCTCTCTCTCTCTCTTTCTGAGACAGGGTCTTGCTATGTAGTTTAGGCTGGACTGGATTCAGTATGTAGCCCAGGCTGGCCTCAATCTCATGAAGATCCTCCTGCCCCAGCCTTCTGAGTGCTGTAATTACAGTTATGCACCACCACACCTGGCTTTTCCTTCTTAAGGATCCTCCCTGATTTAGAAATCTCTAAAATAGCATCTGTTCATGAAAGTGTTCAAAAGATACATAAGATAAATATTGTTGTGAAATAGTGGGGTTTTAATTTAATTCTTTGCAAATAAACACTTTGCAGAACTTTATTTGCCTGCTGAAAAAAAGCCACAAGGTGAGAAAGGTGTGTATGTGAGAGAGGAGAGCAGCAGCGTATTTATGTGTGTCTTTGTGTTCTCACTTCATGTAAACACATCACCTGGTATGCAGTAGGACTCTGCCATTGTATTAGTCAGCTTTCTCATTGCTGGAGCGCATCTAACACCGTAGTTTAAAGGAGGAGAGGCTTAATTTGACTAATGTTTCAGAGGAGGCGTCCGTGGTTAGCCGGCTTCAAGGCAGGTACACCATGGAGGAAGGGAAAGGCAGAGGAAAGCTATCCTCAAGATAGCCATGAAGCAGGGAGAGAGAGAGGAAGAGCTGTGGGGAGAGAAGCAGCCTCAGAGTTACATTCCCAGCAAGACACCTTTTCTGATGGAACCTCACTTCCTAACACTACATTTGTCTGGTGATTAAGTATGGATTTCCCCACTGGTGAGTATAGCATCCCCATGGTTCAGTCATGTTCCAAGAGTCCCACTTCTGAGTACATAAGACCTTTGGGGGACATCTTAGATCCAAACCATAACAGTCGTGTTGATTAATACAACTGTAAAGAGGAATGGAGGGAACTGAGCCTGATTAGCCTGGAGAAAGAAGTCGTTGGAGAAGGGACAAGATGGTTGCCTTTGAAGACCCAACATATAGCAGAAAGAGGGCAGAGTGAAGACACTGCTCTAATACGTCTGGTAGGCAGAGTTTCATTCATTGCACATCAGCAGAGAAACGGCTTGATCGTAAAACTAAGTTCAGAAGAGAAAACGTTGCATTCCTTTTCTGTTTTTACAAGACATTTTTATAGGACATCTCACTTTCTCCTATTTTTCATTCCTTAGTTTCTATCGCAGGGTTTACCGTATGATTTCCCTGATTCAGCAGGAAAACCCCACTTCTTCACCATTGCTGCTTTCTGAAGAATGACTATTCATTCCTTCTGGGTCATTACATACACATTTCCAGGCTTAGGAGTCTATGGCTACAATCATCTAAAAGTACACTATTTTACTTTTGTCTATAAAAAGGAGATCTATGACATGTGATAAGACACAAATCAATTGTAGGCTACCTAAATCTCCGCAGTATGGCTATTAATGGATGTCACATTGCCTGGGACTCCCCATACATCAATATGAAAAATTAGCATTTAATATGCAGTGGTACACCTATTGTCCTTGGTATTATTTATGCACTCCCTTGTTATTTATATGTGTGCTATCTTGGATTAAAAATATTAGTTCTACCTTGGCTTTTGCTTACATGATAAAACCTCAACTATTGTGCTATTATTACACATCAATCTTTTCTATTTAAATTCATACCTCATGCTTTATCTTGAACACGGAGATGACTAAAGAGAAGTACAATGATGTAGGAGATAGATTCTGAACAGGAATACAAAGTATCCTTACCGTTAGTCTGGTTCTAAAGACTTATATAGTCTTACGTAAACTGTAACATCTCATCTTAGCATCTCATCATTCTACCTATTAAATAATGTCAACAGAAAAAATTTATCATATTCTTCCTGTTAGATGATGGAGATGATATTTTAAAAATGCTTGCCCTATGATATCAAGTCGTATTAATGGAAATAATATAAAATTACTGTCTGTGTCATGTATTCACACTTCATTTGTTTGTACTTGTAGCTTGCTCAATAAACAGGACTCTGTGGAACCCGCTTTGGGGTTACTTGGTGGCTAAAGTTTGCAGACTTATTCATGGTGAGGGTTCAGGAATCCCATGGAAGCTTCACCCAAGGAGTGGGAGGCTGGGATAAGGATGTGGTCGGTTTCTGACAGCAGAGCAGTGCAGTAGCCCACCAATTCAAAAGCTCCTACTATACATGGTATGGTAGGAAGGTCATTATTAGAAAGCTTGGGTTAACTTTGGCTCATCTACCAATTGACAACAATCCTCAGCAAGTCTCAGCCTCTCTGGGCTTCCATTTCTTTCCAAGTTCAGCAAGTGAGAGATAGTTCCGCACCATCTGCAGTAGCCACTAGTCACAAGTGGCTGTTGAGCACTTGAAATTCATTAGGCACAGGATTATCAATTTTATTTAATTTTTAAATTAAAAAAATTTTATTGGAACATGTGTGCAGTATATAATGATTACATTCTTCATGGCAAGTTGGTACATGTTCATGACATGTTTAATTCATCGTAAATTTAAAATTTAAAAACCTGAGGGATGTACAGTATTTTTCTTTTTAAATTAGATGTTGTGGTTTGTTTAAATGTTCCCCTCAAAGCCTCATGTAGTCATGGAGGCGCCTGAGTGTAGCATTTGTGATTGGTTCACTGTCTAGCGCTGGGATTGGTGAAATGAGTGCTGCACCCGCCCAAGGGCGAGGCACTGGCATACGATATAAGAGAGAGAAGGAGGGTGGCTTTTCCTTTTTTGCTCTTGTCACTTGCAGAGACCATGAATGCCTGCCCCTTATCTACACCACCCGGCCTTGGAGCCAGCTGAATATGGACTGAAACCTCAAAAAGTAAGATAAATAAACCTTTGCTTCCTTCATTTTGGGCATCAGGTATTTTGTCTGAAAGAGAGAAAAGTAACCAAGACACTGGGCATAGTGGCGCATGCCAGTGACCTTAGCACTAGGGAGGCTGTGGGAGGATGGCTGTGAGTTTGAGGCCTGCCTGGGTTATGTAGTGAGACTCTGTCTCACAAAAATTTTGTTTCTATTAAACATAAACTAGTAACTTTGGTAGGATATTAATTCAACCGTAAAAATTTAGTGTCCTTTTTGAGATGTGTTAGATGTGTAAAATACATACCATGCTTCAAAAATAGTATAATAAAGACAGTGAACTCTCACATTAATAATTTTTTGTACTGATAACTTGCTTAAATGATAATATTTTGAGTATATTGACTTAAATAAAATACTTTAAAAATTAATCCCACCTGTTTATTTTTAACTGTAAAAATGTGGCTCCTAGAAAAATTTAATTTAAATAAATGGTCCACATTGTATTCTGTTGAACAAAAATGAGCTAGATTATCTCAATTGGATCTTTCAGTCAGGAACTCTTATTGTTCTAGATAGCTGTTGCCAATTTTGGCTTTCGGTGGTTTTGATCATGAGCTTTCAAAGTAAAAAGTGGGAAGGGGACCAAAAGATGGAGGGATGGGAGAGGTAAGAGCGGAAGTGGATGTAACACATGTTTTGTACATCGCGGCTCCCAAAGACATATGAAATCATTGTGCATTCACCACTGTGTACTAACGAAAAGCAAAACTAAAAAAATACAAGATATACAGAGAGTGTGAATTATAAGCCCTCTCCTGTTACCCAAGTGCTCTTGACAAGGGACTTCATCTCATCGGCCTCAGTTTCTCTCGTGAAGAATGGAGAGAAGTGCATTGACTTCACAGGTTGTGTGGGTCTGGGGGTGTAGCTTAGTGGTAGAGTGTGTGCTTAGCATTTGCAGGCCCTGGGTTTGATCCCCAGCATCCCATTAAACAAACAATAAAAAGAAAATAATTAAAAAATAAAATGGAAGAAAATTTACAAAGAAAAGAAAAAAAAATCAATAATTATCTGTATGATGCCAAACTATATGCCTGTGGCGTTTCTCTCACATTGATTTATAATATCTGTGAGGACCAGAAAATGAAAGATGTGAGGACTTTAGTACAACATTAGTTCTTAAGAAGAGCTGCAGTGGAAAGGTGTGAAGGGGGTTAGGAGGCCGAAGAAACATGAGACTTTGATAATGTAAATCAGTTGTGTTCAGCTTTGACTTTGTGTGTGTGTGTATGGTGATTGAACCCGAGGCTTTGCACATGCTAGGAGAGTGATCTTTCACTAAGATACACCCCCATCCCTCTTTAATTTTTATTTCATTTTGAGCCAGACTCTTGCTAAATAGTCCAGGCTGTCCTAGAATCCTCCCGCCTCAGCCTCCCAAATAATGTGCATCAGCATTTGGGGTGCACATTTTGACTCTTATCTTGATCCAGATGCTCACTCCCGAGGCCTGTATTTCTCTTTCTCCTTCCCTTTACTATTTCTCTTCTATTCTGACAGTCCTTCACTTAGGCATTCCCATGACTAATCTCCCAGATATCCTACCTTTAGAACCTTAAACCCTTGGCGCTGCAGGGTTGGGAGGTGTGTGGATCATGGAGGTAGAGCCCTCATGAATAGACTCACATTGTATGGAAGGAGTTTTCTCACTTGCTCCTGCATGACTGGATCGGTTACTCCAGGAATGGATTGTTACAAAGCAAGGTTGCCCTTCCTTTCTCTTTTTCCCACATGCACTTGTCTGTCCTTCCGATTTCTGCTGTGAGTTTGAAGGCACATCAAATGCCACATTAAAGTTGAATCGATGATAACACCATGCCCTTGTATTATCCAGAACTGTGAGCCAAAGCAAACTTTTCCTTATAAATTGCCCGGTCTTGGGTAGAGCAGCAGAAAATGCACTAAGGATAATAACATGCTAAGCTTTTGAAATTTGCTGCTCTCAATGGAGGACTATTCTGCCAACAATAAGGATAAATTTGAATCATTTATATGAAAATGGATGCACCTGGAGACCATAATGTTAAGTGAAATAAATTAGACACACAAGCTTAAATATTACATGGTTGCTCTAATATGACAAATCCAAAGTATAAATCAAGAGCAAAATAAAAGGTAGATAATACTTTAGGAAACAGGAGATGGATCCTTCTCAGATGGGAAGGGGATCAAGAGATGGAGGGATGGGAGGGGAAGGAGGTGAAAAAAGGGATGAAGATGTGTTGTATGCATGTACCAAGTCCATACCAGGACTGTAAACACTGTGTACTGCAAAGATGTATTAGTAAAACAGTAGAATTGCAGAAAGACAATTTAGACACTAGGAAAGAAGACAGGTTCTTCTTTTTTCCTGAGTTTCACCATGCAAATGAAAAAACTACTTTGTGGCCAATGCCATCTTACTTGTTTTTTTTTTCATTTTAAAAGGAATAAAACAAAACAATAAAATGGAACAAAGCAAAACAGAACAATATAGGATTTCAAAAACAAGATAGAAGGAAATATCCCCATAGTTGCTGTATTGCATACTGTTATCCTCTAACTAGATGTTCAGACTACCAGTTGTAGAACTGCAAAATCAACCAAACACTTCGAGCATTAAGTTGTTTTTCTACTTCACTTGCCTTCAGCCAGTTGCTTAGTGGGGGAGAGTGGTGCTCTTGTCTCCTAGCTCAGGTGCCAGCTGGCTCACAGGAGGGCATAGCTTGGCTTCTTGGTCCTCCCAGCCCACTGCTGCCACTGGCTCAGGGAGGCTGGCTTAGCTTCTTGGTTCTCATCTGGGCCCATGGCTGCCGCTTGCCGTCTTACTTTGTATAGACTTCTCAAGGCATCCTTGCCACCTTGACTCTCAAGAGAAATCCCCAAGCAGAGGTGAAAAATAAAGAGAACAAGCACACAGCACTTGTTTTAGGATTTGGAAGCACCCCAAGTGTTAAGGATAACAAATTTATGACATGCTATATTTTATTCAATCAATAGTTACAGCAAAAAATTTTTTTAAAAAATTTCATCAATGTGGATTTTTCACAAGGATAAAGAGAATAAGCTCGGGAATCAAATGGGAATGTTAGTCACTACACATACCACCATGGATTCTTGGATCATCCACTTAATCTCTCTGAGCCTCTTTCTCGTCTGGTCATTGCTTCTAATATTGCCTGTCTCACAGGACTGTTGTAAAGATAAAATGAGGCATAGGGGCAGGTTAAGAGCTCAGTAAGTGGCATTTATCATTGTTATTCTTCTTATATTTAAAATTACTCTGCAATCATTATTATTTTAAAAACCCCACATAAAACTAGTCTTTTTGTGTGCGTGACAGTTTTTAATCTCTTGCATGATTTCTGTTAGGGTTACTTCCTTTTTTGTTAGGTATTTTTTGACACTAGAAGGAAAGACATATAAATCAGGAGAGGGGATATCCTCACTTAGGGCTTGCAGAGTTAAACATGACCTTACCTCAGCGGGACTAGTTTCAATGATGCTCCCCTCTGAGTCATGGAAGGGGGACTCTTCTGTCTGTGTGTCTCATAAGTTTCAACTAACGCAACTTAAGTCATTTGATGTCTTCAGTTCTCTCAGCAAGAATAGAAATACTCAAAAGACCCTGGGAAACTTGATAAGGTTCTCTCTGTAGAAAATGAGAAGTCTGGAATTTAAAAAGAAATAAAAATGTGGGTACCATTTGGTTTTACTCCTTCACACCAGCCAGTCAACCTCAAGGTCTTGGGAAGAAAAGCATAAAAGAAGAACCAGACCTCCTAGACTCAGAAGTAACCTGCTCCCTAGGTCGTGAGCATCCAAGCTCAGTGCCAGAGCAGCTGTCCCACTACAATCTGAGCCCGTGCTGTGGATGCTATGAAATCTCTCTTTGATCTGGTATTAATTGTCCTCCAGACATGCTTCCTGGTGCACAGAAATGCACTTGCAGAAAGGCCAGCTGACCCTGAGAGGACTGTGGCTGGCAAGCAGGTAGATAGAGCTACTTGCCCGGCTTCCCACACCTCTTCACACATACCTTTATTTTCGCACTCACGTCTTATTCATTTCTTGTTGCTGAGATACAATACCTGACACCCACAATTCTTCTTAAGAGCAGAACGCATTTATTGAGAGAAAGAAAGCTTCTGTCCAAGAGAGAGACACGAGGGGTCCCGAGTGGGTTGCCAACGACCTCACCTTTTTCAGGGATTTTATACAGCAAAACCGCAGAGCAAGGCAGGTCTTAGGTAGGGAAAACGGAAAAACACGAGGTGGGCATGAGGTGGGGCAGAACTATGGTCAGCCAATAAGATTAGGAGTTTAATTGCTCAGGTAAAATTGATTAAATAGGATCCATTGGGGAAGTGAGTCATGCAGCAAGAGAGCATGGATACAGAACAGGGGCCTTGCCTGCAGGGGCTGGCTTGGCTCACTGATGCCCACAGTTTAAAAGGAGAAGAGGTTTATTCTGGTTCACAGTCTCTAGTGGGCTGACTTAAAGGCAGGAACTCACGGTGGAAAACTGGTGAAGCTTAGATCATGGCATCAGAAAGAAGAGTTAGAAGTGAGGGGCCAAGAATAAACAAACCTTCCAGGTTACAGCCCCAGTGACCCGACTCTTCCAACAGCCTCCACCTCCGAACAACAAGTCAGCTATGGCACCTGTGAGATTCAGTCACCTTCTGAGGGGGCCTTTGGGGGATACTCTTGATCTAAACAGTAACACTGTCTCACATAATCATCCCTTTATAGCTCTGTCACATGCGGGAATATGAATGTCTCTGGCAAGGTCCTGGGGTCACCATACCCATGGTAGCCAGTGTGAGTGGTACCTCCTGGCAGTAACAGTGCAAAAACTCAGCACCTGTCTGTAGCAGCTCTGCCTGGGATTGGGGTACAGTGAGTAGTTTTCCATTTTATCCTGACACAGTTCATAGGGAAGGTCCTTAAGAAGTATTTCTGAATGAATGTTGCCAGCCTTATCATTTACCTTGAGTTGATTTGACTAATCTTAATAGGTGGATTTTTTTTATCAAGTTAATTATCCTCTTAGTTGTGAAAGTCCTCCTCTTCCATCTGGGAGAGAGCTTGATTTTAATAGATTGACTGATTGATTGATGTTTGCAGTACTGGGGATTGAACCCAGAGCCTTGTATATGCTAGACAAGAGCTGTATAGCTAAGCTCTGTCTCTCACTCAAGAGGAGTCCAAAGGGTCTACTTTGTTTTTGTAGTGTTTGTTAGGCATGTGCTTTACTACTGAGCTACACCCCAGCCCAACAGATTTATGTTACTCATGTTTCTTGTGCATTCAGCAAAAACTTCTCCTCATTAGCCCCTATTGTGGAGGGAATGGAGTGCACTAGGCTGCTTGATTCCTCTGGTTCTGGCCAGTAGTGGTAACAGGGTTGGGGAGGCGGACTGGTTTGGCCAATGATCTATCCATATTAACGCTAGAAAGGAGTAACTCAGTGATCTTCTGGCCTCATTTTCAATGTCACAGATGTGGCTCTGGAAAGGAAATCAAGTTTATATCTTCTGAATAAATATCATTAAATTTGGGTCACAGCTGCCGTAGTCCCAGCTGGAAGCAGACTTGCATTATGTGCACAAAGTAGAAGTGAACTTGAACCACTTCCCTCAGCTGGAATATTCTTATACTCCAGTCTGCTGAGTGAGACCGTGGGTGGGCCGCCCAGCTCGGGTCTTTCCGAGTTCTTGAATTCATGCTTCCCCAAGGAGAAATCTAGTCCAGAATAGCAATGGTGCCACCAGGGGCAAGCCTCCTGTCTGCCCTCGCCTCTGAGTTTCCAAGTCAGATAGAAAAGTAGTTTTTATTGTTTTCTTGTGAATCTAGAGGTTGAACTTAGGCTCTCACACTGAGCTGCACCTTAGCCCTTTACATTTTTAAAACACGCTGTGGCAGTTTCTCTAAATTGCCCAGGCTGGGCTTGAATTTGTGATACTCCTGCTGCAGCCTCCCAGAGTGCTGAGATAACAGATGTATTCCTTGTATCTGGGTGAGAAGTAGTTGTTGACACTCACTGTGTGTCAGGCACAGGGTGGCTCAGGGGTCCCCCCTTCACTTCAGGCTGCAGACCTTGTATAGATAGCAAGGGATGATTAAGAGCTATGTCCTTTTTGAAGGCTCTGCAAAAATGATGTCTTAGCTGCAGTATGAGAAAGACACATAAAAGCCAACTGTGATGGTGTGTGCCTGTAATTCCAGCACTTAGGAGACTGAAGCAAGAGGATTGCTATGAACTCGAAGCCAGCCTGGGCTCCATAGTGAGGTTAAGGCCATCTTAGACCACATAGTAAGAATGTATCTAAAACAAACAGACATCAAACCAAACCAGACCAAAAGCCATAGGACATGTAGAAAATTCTTTTGCCTTGCTGAAACCTGGCTTCCAAATTGTGCTGCTTTCCTGCAAAGCCCCAAGTCATGTATTTGTATGTCTGGAATGAGTATTGGCGTTCCTGTTATAAAAATCTTGCCCCTGCTTTTCCCTTTCTGGTGTCCTGGCTTTTCTTTTTCTCTGCCACACATACGGAGATCCAGAAGAGGAAAATCCACGCTTATATTTCAGAAATGTTTCTCTGAAACATTCTGAATTCACATTGAGATAAGGAGCTCAAGAAACTTTCAGTGTCTCAGAAGACAGAAAATATTTCATGGAGAAAGTGGAAAGAGAGACCCAGTGTCCAGTGTCAGGACGAGAGGACACGCCTGTCTCACCCTCGTCCTGGACCTTGCCTCCCTCTCCTCTCACCTGAGTGAGGCCGAGGACTAGGTGTGGAGCAGTTTCCATGCCAGGGCTGGGAACTCAGGCTTCTGGTGTTCTCTTCCTGAGGAGTAGGAGGAAATGAATCAAAGTCATTAATAAAGGCTTAGTCAGAGCCAATGGCCGTCTTCTAAAACATAATTTGGAAAAGGGAGAATAGACCTTTGCGTTTGTGGCACAGGACCTGGTTGAGGATTACGACTTCCATGTTCATATTTCGGCAGAGAAATGTGGTGGACGCAACTCAGCATGGTGGGCCAGATGGACCGAGCCATGAGGCTGCCGAGCGCCTTGCCCATCTGGTAGCAAAGCTGGGGAGTAATTGAGTGCTCTCGAGTAACCGCGTCCTTGCAGGAAGGCCTGTTTTCTTGCTGCCAAAAGTTAATGGGTATCTTGATGATTTAACTCTGCCAATATTGGTGGAGCGTTGGCTTCCATTTATGATTAATAATTCATACTTAATTATGATTAATGACTTCTCCTTAGTAATACTATTGGCTTTAATCTATGATTAATAATTAGCCCATAGAGCATTGGTTTTTACAATCTGTTTTCTCCTTTCTGCATCATTTAAAGTAAGTTCATGGGTATCGCTCCCTGTATCATCTTTAGGAGTACAAGAGTATTCTCTTATTTCTGATTTTGCTTTTTACTTTCAGTTACCTTCAGCAAACTTCAGCCCAAAATAATTAAATAGAAGATTCAAGAAATAAACAGTTCCTGTGTTTTAAATTGTGCACAGTTTCGAGGAGTGTGATGAAATCTTCCACCTCCTGCTGTGTTCTGCTGGGACGCGAATCGCCCCTCGGTCCTGGATACCTGCCCGTTAGCCGGCGGCCACCATCATTATCACAGTGCTGTGCTCCCGATGTCATAGCCCAGCATCAACTGTGAACCCTTTGTCTGTGAGCCCTTCCCTTTGCTTCATCTCATTGTTTGGGCGTTACGTTCTCTCACATCAGAGGAAGGGGAAGGGTAGGACAGTGTAATAGGATGATAGATACATAGATAGATAGATGCCACATTCACATAACTTTTAGTACATTGTATTGCTGTACTTGTTTTATTAGTTATTGTTTTTAAGCTCTTACCGTGCCTAATTTATAAATTAAACTTTCTCATAGGTATGCATACATCACAAGCATAGTCTGTTTTGGGCTTGGTACTGTCTGTGGTTTCATGTATCCCCTGGGAGGACTTAGGATCCTAAGTGAATAAGAGGGGGTCTCTCATAGATCAATGGGTCAAGTTTTCTGTAAGAGAAGATATAAAATAGGAATATTTATGTTAATATTTTGGAGAAAAGCCTTTATTTTACTTTTGTGACTTAGAAATAGACTTAGAGGCAAATGACAGAAGGTCGACTCCATCTAGCTTCAGTAAAATAATGACTTTCATGACTGGTGGTTTGTATCTAGATGTCCCCCAAAGCCTCCTCTGCTCATAGATGGGGCTTTTGGGTGGTAGCTGGGGCTCTATACTTATCAGTTCCCTGATGAGCCTGTAGCTGACTCACTGTTAGGTGGTAGGAGCTGCCTGAAGGAGGTGGGTCACTGGTGGTAAGGCCTGGAAGGGTGCCCCCACACCCCTGACCTCTCTCTGCTTCTCACATCTGTGCCATGAGCTCTTTCTCCTATGCCAAGCTGCTCTACCTCGGAGCCAGCTGGCTATGGACTGAAATCTCTACAAGCTGTCAGCTAAAATAAACCTTTCCTCCTTTGAGTTGTGGGTCTCAGCGAGGAGAAAGGCGCTAAGACATCATACAACATGGAAGTGTATTAGCACTGGTCAGCTTCAGGCACAGCTGCATCTAGAGGTTCACACATGGTCATCCTGGAGATTTTTCTATTATCTTTTTGCCTCTCTGTGTCTGTTCTACAGGGCAAGTTCCCTTTATGTGACAGGCAAGATGGTATGACAAAATTCTGGACCAGAATTCTCTAGTTTACCAATCCTGAGTGAAACATTGTCCCTCTATTAACCTAGGGGAAATTTTCACTTGCTTTTGTTGGGTCATGTGTTCCTCCTTGAAGTAGTCCCTGTGGCTGGTGGGGTTGCACATGTGATGTAGACAGCCTGGGTTCAGTGCTCACCCCGTGGTGGGGATAGGAAAGAGTTTCACTTAAGTGAACCAGAAAAGAAGCGCAAAAATGGAATGGCCAGACAACAGTTATAATTACCACAGTCTCGCTAAGGGTCTCCACAGTTATTCCCTTCCTCTCATTCCACCAGATCCTTCCCCCACCCAAACGGTCTAGCTTTCTCTGGCTTCTGGGGATTTCTTTTAATTCTCTCCCTTCTCTAATATCTTCCGGCCTGCATGGGCTGTAGCATTGATTTTAAAATGCTGCACAAGTTATTTTGATCTAATAAAAGCATTTCAAATTGTACAAATCGTGCTGCTGACCACAAAATGACAACTAAGTTAATAAAAATAGAATCATACTTTTAAAGTAGAGGCTTTGCTCACACCCTAAATGGAATGGGCATTTAATAATATTTATTGATATGATTTGTGTTTTATTCTCTATGAAACATGGCCAGCCCCTGCAGTGTGTGGGTCTTGCATCTGAATGCCAGGCGTAGGGCCAGTATGCGGTGTCTGTATGCCAAATGCTGGGGAATTAATGACAGTGGTCTGCTCTGGTACCATAAACTTCTCTGGTGCTCGTATAACTTAGTTTCAATCAGGATTTAGGAAGACAGCATGTGACAGGGTTAAAAATATAAAAATCCCTATGTTCCCAGCCTTTTATTAGTTGACACTGTCTAAGGAAGACCTGGTCACTGCAGTGCTAAGACCCGACACATCGTCTTGCCAATTAGTGTAGCAGGTTAACAGGTTAGCAGGTTGGGAGAAGTGGAGCATTCAAAGTGAATGACTCAGAGCAGGGGTGCAGCTCAGTGCTGGGACCTTTGCCCAGCACACACAAGGAGTGGGGGCTGATCCTCAGTACTGCAGAAATCCTGGGGATGGGTGCAGAGGGAGAAAGAGAAAATACTTTGCTAGGATGAGTGTACAGGAGAGAACCGAGAAGCTGAGAGCACCAACAGTACTTTGTAAGACTGTGGGGGAAGGGAAATGAAATAAGAATTTTTAGGACACTTATTGCATATTGTATATTGTGAGTCCTCTCTTACTTTGCTGACTCTACTGGTGAATAAGGTAGAATTCACTTGTTAAAGTCACAGAAGACACAGAGTTCGGAAAAAAAAAAAGAATTTTTGGCCCCTGTAATTAAATATTATCAGAATTATGATTCACTTGATTCAGCTACAGTTTGATCTAGGCTCTCAGGCTATGTGATCAGAATCTGATTTCTTTTCAGTGGATGACTCTGCTGCCTTCAACTCCATTGGCTACATTCCTTGGTACTGTGGGCAGGTGTTCAGATCTCAAATTTCAGCATTAAGACCAGTGGGGAAAGAAAATGTGACTATTCCAAGAACCTCAGAAACAGTCCCTTCAAGGCTCATTGGCTGTGAACCAGTCCCACACTTACTCCTGAATCACACACATGACCAAGGGGATGTGCTGCTAATTGGCCAGAGTCATGTGCTTGGCCCTGGAGACAGAGATGTAGACCAGGAGGGAGAATGTAGGAGCGGACCAGGCAGAGGGAGCTGGCCAGCTGAGGCAAACACCAGAGGGACTTTAACAAATGCTTGGATTCGGCGTTTCAGCCTTCTGAGTTTGGATTTTTAAAATCCAAATTTTCTTTTATTTATATTGAGTGCATTTATCCTGGTTAGAGAAGGCTGTATTTGTAGTGTTGCTTTTGCAAAGTCCTCCAGAAGTCCCTTTCATGACCCCATGCAGCCTGCGGTCTCCTCCTTTTACAGGCAAAGCAGCTGAGGCACAAGGAAGCGCTGAGCCCCCTCTTAGGAGACAGCATTCAAACCCAGGCTGATGATGCTTCATCCCTGCCTTTTCCTTCCACTCTGCCCCAGGAGCAGAGAGGCTCCAGCGTGGTGGGGAGGAGGGCCCTGAGGAGTTATCAGCAGACTGCAGTGACTCACCGATCGTGGGATTGTGGGCTGAGGCCGTGTCGGGCGAAGGAGACACAGATGACTCAGCCTTAAGCTCGGGTGACTGATGGGGTGGGTGCCGCTGCTGTGAATTAAGGTAGAGAACTCGCCAGAGTGGAGTCTCTTTCCTCATCCCCCTGCACCCCTACCTCACTTCAGATCCTGAGCTGGCCCCACAGTGTCCAGCATAGCCACCACCCTTTGCCCTGATTCATCTGGTGGAGCTCCTTCTTCCAGACCTAGGATCCAGTGGTCTAGTGACGCCAGCGTTCATGGGGATCTTGGGTCTCTGAGTCCCTCCATAATCCAGATTCCTTCTGCCAGCTCAGCTCCAAGGCTTGGTGACCTGAGGGAGTGCGTCTTGTTATTCAGGAGGGCTGGGTTTCTGCACACAGTGATCTGTCTCAGAGTCCCGTAGTCCCAGCACCCTGGTGCTACCTGTGGACCAGTGTGCTGGTCAGGTGCTGGGGTCCTACATGGATCCCTCCCACCTGGCTTTGCTGTGAGCACAAACATGCCTCAGTGATGAGCCATCTGTCTCCTGCTTATCAGCCACAGCTTGGATGGCCCCAGGGCTGTGCTGCTAGACGGCCCGCATGGCCGGAACCACTGGCCTGGCCGGAACCACTGGCCTGGCCCTCCTGAGCTTGTAGACGCCCCTCCCTTCACTTCAGGGGCTCTGCCAGTGTTACCAGGTCTACTTGTCCCACTTGGCGAGCAAACCCTTTCCCACCTCGGAGCCTCTACACTTGCTACCCATGACAGCAGGGTTCTGCTCCTGGCTTGGTTGACCTTTCCTTGCCATTCAGTCCCAGACTAACTGTCACCTTCCTTTAATGTCATCGCTTCTTTCCCTTTCTTTCTATATCATCACCCTAGTTCTTTTTTCAACACACTAATGTATTTGGATTTATTTTGTTTGGGTTCCCAGTTCTTTTCTCTTTTCTTTCTGGAATGAAAACTCCCAGGACCTCGTTGTTTATTTTCACTGTTGTACTTGAGAGACTCAAAAGGAGCCATAATAGAGCTCGGTAAACTACTCACAGAAAGCTGGTGTAACCCCAAGAGGAGGCCATGTGGCAGTTTTTGTGCAGCAGAATTGAGGGGCGTCCAGGGGAGCTGTCCAGCTTCCTCTGCCAGAACTCCCCACCCTGTCTGTCACACAAAGTCTGACTACTCAGAGGATGCGTCTCTCGGAGACAGTCCCTTATCCCCTCCCCCACAGCAGTTCACATAGCACTATCCCCCCCCCCCCGCCCCCCGTTTTGTTATTTTACCTCTACTGCCTCCTTAGTAGACTGAGATTTTGCCAGCAGGAATCCTGTGAATTTAGTGTTTGGGTCTCTGGTGTCTGGTGCAGAGCTGCGTTCTTCCATAATTATCTGTGTGGGGACATACAAGTTGAGTGCATTAGTGAATGTCTGAGTCTGGTGTGCAAGACACAATGGATAAGTGTTGTAATGCAATAAGAAAATGAATTGATTTAACAGCTGTTTATCTAAACTGTTTATCCAAGAAGCCTTGGAAACATTGCCGAGCTATCTGCCAAGGAGTTCACACTGTCTTTTTTTTTTTTTTTTTTTTTTTTTGTACTAAGACTTGAACTGAGGACCTTGCACTTAGCCAGGTAGGTACTATGCCACTGAGCTGTATTCCTGGTCCTACACCCTCATTTTCACATGTCTTAAATTCATCTGAGCCATTGTCCTTTACACTAGCTCATGTTTACCGGAATAGAAATCCAAAGAGCCATGTGTCCTGAGTCACCCAGGATACCTCTAGATTCATGGTTCTGACGTTTTTAGTCCTTGAGCAATTCTTTATTCATGTACCCTGCATTGTAGTCATGAGCGTGTAAGAGACCAGCCTCATTAATCATGATGGTGTTTGTGCTGGGAAGACGCCTTCCTCATCCTGCTGGTGTGTAGATTTGATGACACACCTGAGGGGTAACTGAGGCTCATTCTGGTCACTTTCAGCACATTAGTGGTTTCATTCCATCCATCCCTTGTCTCACTATGCTGCCAGAGATTTGACATCAAAGATTCAATTCACCTGGTAATTTTATGTACTGCATCTCTCAGATGAAAGTTTAATTAGGAAAGAAAATTAGTTGTGCATTCAGCAACCATTTTTAAATCATCCTAAGCATTGTGCATCCTAAGCTTTGTGCTAGGAGCTGATGACTGGAGAAGTGAGATAGTGTTCTTGTTGTGAGGGGCTGATGGTTCAAGGCCAATGTCAGACAAGGAGCCAGATGTTCCAGATGACAGCAAAGTCTCTGGGGTAAATCAAGTCAATCAGAGAAAGGAGAAGGGGAAAAGGAAGGAATAACAAAAGGCAAAAGTCAAGAAGGAAATAAAGAGTGTAATATGTCAAGAAGTGATAGGAAACCAAACTCGAGAGGTATCTGGGACATATAATGGACCTTTAATTTTAATTAATTGATTAGTGTTTCCCAAATGTGCATGTGTGTGTGTGTATATGTGTGTGTGCATGTGTGTGTGTGGTAAGACATTTGACATCTACACTTTTCCTAAAGTTTATGTATAATAGAGACCATTTGCATTTGCCAGCTTTCCTGTCAGGGGGACAGAGTACCTGCCATATACAATTTAAAGGAGCAATAGGCCGAGGATTTAGCTCAGTGGCTCAAGTTCTTGCCTGATAAGTGCAAGGTCGTGAGTTCGATTCCCGGTACCAAAAGTTTATCTTGGCTCATGGCTTTGGGGGGTTCAGTCTGTGGTCAGCGGGCTCTAGGGCTAAAAGGGAAGAGCCTAGTAGAGAATATATGTTCACCCCTTGGCATCCAGGAGAGATAGGAGAGACAGAGAGAGAGAGAGAGAGAGAGAGAGAGAGAGAGAAAGCCAAGAGACAGCCTCCAGTCTGACTCCACCCCCCAATAACCCATTAAACTATGAACTGATCAATAGGTTAATCTATGATATGTATAGTGTCCCTATGATCCAATCACCATCCACAAGCCTTCCTCTGAACACATGATACTTTGAGGGGCATTTTAGAAGTAAATCATGGTGCCAGTGTTTGCCAAAGCATATGTGTGCGTGTGTATATGACACATATATAAACCTGAGATCTGCTCTTTTTACAAGCTGATAGGTGTGCAATACAGTATTGTGAGGTATAGATACAATGTTATGCAATAGCTCTCTAGAGACATTCATTTTATAGAAGTGAAAATTTATACTTACTGAACTGTACTCCCCCTTTTTTCTCCCTAGCCTCTAGAAACAACATTCTACTCTGGTTCTATGAATTGGCCTATCTTGGACACTCCACATAAGTACAGTCATCTGGTATTTATCTCACTGTCGTGGGCTTATCACACTCAGCATAATGTCTTCCCGCTTAGCCATGTTGTTTCAAATTACCAAATGTCCTTTGTTAAGATGAATAACATTGCACTGGCTGTATGTGCCACATTTTTTTTCATTTTTTTTCCTTCCTTGCTTTCTACTTTTTGAGGGAGGGATGCTAAGGATTAAACCCTGCGCCACATTTTTCTTATGGCACCTCATTTTATTTACCCATCCACCTGCTGATAAACATGTAGACTGTTTTTACATTTCGGCTATTGTGAACAGGGCTGTGATGTGTGTGGGAATGCTGACACCTTTTTAAAATCTTGTCTTCAATTCTTTTGGATACAATACCCCGCAGGAGGACTGCTTGGTTATGTGATAACTCTAGCTGTAATATTTTGATAAATCACTATTTCTGTAGTGACTAAACCTGCTTACGTCCCCAGTGACAGTGTATGAGGATTCCAGATTCTCCACATCTTTGCAAATTCCCTGTTATCTTTTGTGTGTTTTTGGGTTTGATAGTGGCTGCTTCTCATGTAGCTCTGTGTTAAATAAAAATGAACTACATTGAGTATCACTGATTTGTTCCTGGCAGAGGAAAAACTTTCAATTTTTTACTGCTTTGTATGATATTAGCTGTGGACTTCTCATGTGTGGCCCTTATTATGTTGAGATACATTTCTTCTATACCTAGTTTATCAGGATCTTGTAACAGAAAGAAATGACATAGGAAACTAATAAAAAAAAGTTGATGAGATTTGTTTATTTGTGCTGGTGGGGATCAGACCCAGGGCCTTGACTTTATTAGGCAAGTACTCTACTATTGAGCTACATCTGCAGCTGAACTGGGTTTTTTCTTCCACAGTTAAAACAGAGAAACCCTTAGCTAGAAGAAAAAAAGAGAAAGCCTCAAATGAATCAAGAGAAAAACGAGAGAGACATTACAAATGATGCCAAGAAATATAAAGAATTGCAAAAGATTGTTATGACCAATTACATGACAACAAATTGCATAATCTAGAAGAAATGAATAAATATCTGGAAATACACACTCTACCAAGACTGCATCATGAAGAAACAGAAAACCTAAAAAGACTTGTAGCAAATAAGTAAGTTGAGGCAATAATCTGAAAAGTCCTAATAAAAAAGGCTCAGAGCCAGGTGACTTCACTGTTGAGTTGTACTTTAAAAATTAACACCAACTCTTCTTAAACTCTTCCAAAAAGCTGAAGAGGGAACACTCCCAAATTCATTTTATGAGACCCACATCATCCTGACACCAAGGGCAGACAAAGAAAAAAAAATAAGAGTAAAAACTGTACATCAGTCCCTTTGCCAGGTGTACTCAGCCACTAAGCAAGAACCTTCCTCAGAATCAAAGAGGGTTGGGAATACAGCTCCCCGAAGCCCCTGAATCCAATCCCCAGGGCTGCAAAATAACTAAAACAAAGTAAAACAAAACAAAGCAAAACAAAAAAATCAAACCTATCTTTGATGAACATAGATGTCAGAACCTTCATTCAACAAAATACTAACAGATGAAATTTAATAATACATTAAAACTATCATACACGATGACCCTGGATGCAAAGATAGTTCTGAATACCCAAAAGCATTAATGTGATTCCACATAAAGAATGAAAACCACACAATCATCTCAACATATACAGAAAAGAACATTTGACAAAATTCAACATCCTAAACACATTTTAAGGAGTGTTTGTTCTTTGTAATGATCAATTATTTTGGCCTAGAAAGAGGGTTAGTGACCAGGGTAAAATGTTCCCAGAGCACTGAATCCTGAGCACAGAGTGCTGAGCACAGTACCCACACACATGCAGATGTTTCCTGAGGAGTGAACATAGGACCACGTTGTATGAAGGGCATTTAAAAAAGCAGGCACTTGGGCTCTGTATCCAAATTATTTTAATAAAACCAGGAGAGACAGGGATTGGAAATCTTTTTCTAAAATAGAAAGTCTCACTTGAATTTGAGTACCATTTATGTAGTGAGCAATTACCTTGACTTATACTATTACATCTGTACCCAGTGCCCTGGTGAAGATTTGTTCACAGTGGGTTTTTTTTTCACTTCTGTCAGTACACTGGGAGACAGTGGGTTTTAAACAAGCCCATCAGTTGAGGACTGCAAAACTGTTCAACAATTTCGAGTGTCATTTTATTAGTTTCTGTTTCATTATCCACTGCTTTGTCTGTAGGCCAAGCGTCAGTTGAGCTTTCTGGTCTTCAGAACACCCCACAATACAAGCAGGATGTGGCATCATTATTATGATTCTAGCTCCTGGGAGGCTGAGTCAGGAGGATCACCATGAGTTCAAGGGCAGCCTGGGTTGCATAATGAGTTTGAACCTGGACTATATAATGAAAGCCTATCTAAAAAATATTATGTGAATAAATTAATGGGTGTATATTTCCTTCGAATGATGCTGGTTTTTACTAAGTACTTAATAAATATTAATCAGTACAATAGTATTATTCAGAGAAGGCAAAACATCTGCAGAGAAGTGATGCTTCTTTTTCAGACAAGAGTCTAGTTCATAGAGTCAAGTGCTCATTTAGTTAGCGAAGATGGCTGGAGGTGATGCTTAGGGCAAAGGAAGAGCAAGGTACTGCGTAAGATTCCTGCAGTGTGTGACATGGACCATATGTCCTTGTTTTCCTGCACAGAGAATATAAGATGAGGTATGCCTTTACTTTTGACTGTTTAAATTGTTGCTTGTATCAGCATAAATGCCCTATCTTAGATGACTGTTTAGTTAGGCCTTTCTTTATTCCCCTACAACACAGACACACAAAGAATAAAAGCCATTGGACGCTTTTTAGGTTGTTGTGAATGATCTGTTGAACTCTAAACTTGGGAAAGCAGGTACAGTTTTCATGAGCACGGAGCTTGTCAGCCACAAAAGAATCCTTAGTTGCAATAGCAGAATAGTAGAATTCTTAGTTGTAATGGGCGAATAGAAAGAGAATGAAAAAGTAGTTTCTTGAGCATGGTGGAAAGGAGAGAAAGTTCTTTTTCTTCTTGGCGTCAATCATCTATTACATGCAAAAGAAATGACTGGGTCTATAGAACCAGAATCCACAATGCCAGCATTCTGTAATAATGGTCCCTTTCATATACAGGTCTCATAGCAGTTTGCAGACACTGAGCCTCACATACTCAGGCAGCTCACACTGAGCTTTTATTTACTCCTTTTTCTTTTGTTTGTACTGAGGCCAATCAGAGCAGGGAATTTTTGAACAGTTACTTAAAGCTACAAAGATAGCATTTGAACCCAGTACCGACAACAGTCTGTGGACTAACAAGGATGGAGCACAACACATGGTGGGCTGACAAGTGATTCATAGTTATGGTTTTATTTATTATTATTATTATTATTATTATTATTATTATTATTATTATTTAGAAAATGTCTACTTATGTAGTTCAGGCTGGCCTTGAACCCACTGTGTCCAGACTGGTCTCAAACTCAAACAGATCCTTCTGCCTCAGCCTCATGAGTGCTTAGAGGACAGGTGTGCGCCACCACAATTGGCAGTTACTGTTTTATGGAGCAGGAAGTGATCTCCAGGAAGTGACTAACTCAGAAAGGAATGAGCCAGGATGTCAGGAAACATCCTGGGATCCTGATGTGCAATGCCTGGCATCTCTCATCACCACACTGCATCTGGCTTAGCTTTGCCCGAGTTCCCAGATGAACACAGTGGAATTGCAACTCACACCTACTAGCTCTCGGCTCCTCTTGAAACACTGTGAACTGGCCACTTAGAATTTATGATGAAGGGGAGGAGTGGGTATGCTCTTGGTGAACAGAAGGGTCAGCCGATTACCAGCAGGCTTCAGTGATATCAAGAGGGAAAAGTGACATTAGTTTTCTCACCTACCATCGTGGTTCCATTTAGAAAGGAAAGAGAAAGTCGGGTGTGATGGAGCATGCTTGTAATCCCAGAACTCAGGAGGCTGAGGCTAGAGGATTACTGCCAGTTCTAGGCCAGCCTGGGATAGATAGCGAGTTTAGGACCAGCTCCAGCTACACAATGAGAGCCTGTCTCAAAAACAAAAACAAAAACAAAAATAAACAACAACAACAGAAAGCAAAAAAGAACCAAAGCACCAGCTAGATCCAAGCAGAGACTCTGATGGCTAATTGTGAGAGCTCCACCCAAGACATAAGCAGGCCCACACTCATTAGGAACCAAAGAAACCTTCAGCTCTCACCCAAACTACCGAAGGAGGACTAAAAGTAATTAGAAAAACCACTTTCTTCACTCAATTTAAAGATGAAGTTTTAAAGATTATGCATGCGTATTTTCTCTTAAAGGGAATAAGCATGAGAAGGTGTGAGTGGCTGGGAGGCCCTGTAAAGGCAGACGTGAGTTGTGGGTGCAGACAGGGTCTCCCAGGTTGGGGGTGCAGAAGAAGTTTCTCAGCTACTTGGAGGCTGAGATGAAGGTGGATGGCTGGAGCCAGAATTCCAGACCAGCCTGGGAAAACTTTCCAAAAGTCTCATGGGCGGCAAAAATTACCATATTTCTGAGGCTGAATCAAAACATAGAAGTATCAGCAAATCATTCACTTTTTCCAAGAGCTAAGTTCCAAGATGCAGAAGTAATGTATTAGCACAGATAAATCTAAGAGGAATAATTAACCTTTTTAAAAATAAACATCAGGTGGAAGTAGGAAACAGAAAGAAAGAAATACTGGGTATCATCAGTTTTATCATAAATTGCTTCAGTTCACTAAAAACAAATATTTTACCTAGGACCGAGTCCATAACTCTAGCCAAATAATAATGCAAATCAGGTACGTACAAATATTTATTTTCATTAAATGATTTTAAAATGACAACAGTTTATATAGCTACACAGTGCTGATAGATGTGGTTATGCTTACATTCTTGTCCACTCCAACATTTTGGAAATGGTAAGATAGCCTTGCCTTGGTTAAAAAACAACAAATTTATTGGTTCATGTTGAGCTCACAAACTGTATTGTGGTAGTGGTCATAATTTAGCTGTAAAGATCTCCACATGCCCTTTAAGTTATCAAAATTATATTTGATACATTTAAAAAACACTTTGAGATAATTTTAATGGTGTTATTTATTGCCCTGTAAGCCTTGAAAATTTGGGAAATCACATACAAAAGTTAATCTTTTAGCACATGCAATTTACAAGAGAAAGCTATGCTTTTTTTTTTTTTTGTCTTTTTCCTTTTTACCGGTACCTGGGATCAAACTCACGGCTGCCTGCTTGCAAGGCAGGTGCTTATGCCGCTGAGCTAAATCCCCAGCCCGAATAAAGCTATTCTTGTGGATTGCATTCCAACAATTTGTGAAAAAGGAAGTGTGACCTGGGCATAACGTTTCCTCTTCTTGTAATGTCTTGTGAGGAGTGTGTCCCTCACCAATTACAGAGGGTCCCTTGGGTCTCAGAACTTTCCACAGCGCTTAGGTCTCTATGACGATGCACCTGCCCGCTGAGGCAGAAATAGGTGGTAAGTTGGTGGCAGGCCAGGACAACCATCAGGGAGAAGCTTTGGTTCCAGAAAACCACACGGTTCTTCAGTTTTTGCGACAGGCTGATCCACTTGGCCAAGAATCTATCTTCCAGAGCCACCTGGGCCAGGCTGTCCTGAGTTCCCACCTGCAGGAAAGTTCTAGCAGGCTACCAGTTCTGGACATGGCAGTGTTTCCGATGGGCGTCACTGTGCTGGGAGCTGGGGGCTCCCTCTGGGATGCCGCTTGTGTTGATGCTTAAGCTTCCCCCTCCGATGCCCTTTGGCGGCATGATGAGGTGAGAGGAGCCCCTTTAGCCCAGCCTTGGTCTCATGCAGCCCTTCAGCATCCCAGTTCAGATTACACTCCAGGGCAGCCGCAGGTGCCAGGGGAGGTAAGTCACCCACGCTCTCTTGGTCTGTAACAGGCATCTTGCTAAACAAGTGCTTGGATGGGGGCTGTAATAGGATTGGGGGCTGAGGTGTCATTGTGCTTGGAGGATGCTCACTGGCCTGCTCTCCAGGATACCTGGAGGCTTCCCCAACAGCTCTGACCTCACTGCATGCCTTTTTTTTTCTCACTGAATTCCACCTCTAGGTTACAAGTTCTGGGTCTCAGCGGTGATGTGGTCCAGCACACAGTTGTTGCACATTTTATCTCTCAGTTAAATGATTGAGGAAATTACACTAGCATCTGATTCCGTTAGAGAACATTGAGGTCACAGTACTGCCTTCATATCCCAGCTCCACCACTTAACTGTGTGTCCCAGGGCAAGTCACTTAACCTATGTCTGCCTCATCTTTTTCCTACCTGTGAAAGGGAAGCAGAAAGAGTCTCGAGGCACTTTCAAGTAGACCTTTCTGTTTCCTGCACATGTCAGCAAATGCTATTAACCAGCAAAAGGGGGAAGTAAGATTATCCTTAGGACCCATTTGTCCCTAAGCGAATGCAAAGCAAAGCAGACGAGAGCTTTTTAGTGCAGTGGCGCCCTTGCCCTGCCTGGGGTTGAGATATGAGGCCATCAGAAGTGGACATCAAAGCAGAGAGAAGGGCAGTGCCTGCGGGTGGAAGGCGCACTGGGATATTCTGGATCTGTAGTACATTTCACAGCCGCGTTTGCTCACGATGTGGAAAATGGGTACTTTACTAACCCAAGTGGAGTTTGGAGCTGAGGAAGTAGAAGCACTGCAGGTTGTAATGGTCAGGATGTTGATACCCCTCCGTTACGCTCTATACTTACAGCTCTGTGGGAGAGAAGACACAGCAGGAGGAGAGTGAGATGTAGGGGTTTGGGTTCAGGAAGGAAGAGACACATTACAGAGAAGAGAAGGAGGTTCTTCTCTCCTAGAAATGAACTAAGGCTTTTATGAACAGACAATTACAGTGAATCACGGCGTGGCAGGAGATCAAATGGCAGACACGGCACAAACAAGCTCTCATGCTCCATTCAGCAGCGTAATGAATCAGATAGCAAGCAGCCGCGGCTGCCAAAGCAGTGTAGAATCTCCTTTTCATTTCTGATCGCTGTCTCCTCTTGCTGAACTTGATGAACCCGCCGTTTCAAAAGAAGTCATTAAAAAAATGTTGTTAAGTTTTTGGTAATTAAAAAATAGAAAGGTAGAAATAATTGCCCCAATCTTCGCTGCAACAAAAACAAATTACAGGGATATATTAACGTCAGGTGCCCCGTGCCGAGGAGTCACATACGTGGTGAACTGAGTGTCAGAGGACTGAGAAGCTGAGATGCACCACAGTGCGTTTCTATAGAGCACCCCCTGCCCGTTTCAG
Source organism: Cavia porcellus (assembly GCF_034190915.1). Classification (NCBI taxonomy): domain Eukaryota; kingdom Metazoa; phylum Chordata; class Mammalia; order Rodentia; family Caviidae; genus Cavia; species Cavia porcellus. Next base: position 11,429,531 of record NW_026947500.1, on the reverse strand, counting down.
TGTCAGAGGGGAAGGCTGCTGGCTCCTGTCGGCTCACACCCAGATGAGTGTGTTCAAAGCCCTGTCACTGACTGTGCCCTGGCTGACTTGCCCAGCAAGAACATGCCTGTAATGCTGTGTTTTGCTTGGGTCTGGTTGGAAAGTCAGTCCTCTCTGCATCCTTGACAGGGATAAATGTCTCAAGATAATACATCGGTCCGAAGTGGAGATGAGAGCCGGGCATGGTGGCATACGCTTGGAGTCCTAGCACTGGGGAGGCTGAGGCAGGAAGATCACCTCGAGTTAGAGACAGACAGACAGACAATGACCAGAAGATTTGGCTCTCTTCCTTCGACATTGATAGAGTAACATTATTCTATCATGTATTTTATGAGGTCTGTCCTGTTTTTTCTTTGAATTCTTTTCTTTCTTTTGTATGAACTTTTCCCCTTTTAATTATTTTTCTATGAGTTTGAAAATTACATCACTTATTTCTACTTTTTAAAGGCTACTCCACAAATTTAGCATGCAGACTTGAAATAAAATGTCTTTTTGTTTCTTTCCCTGAAATTGCCAAGCATTTAGAACACACAGCACTATTATCCCATTAGTGTGCTTCGGTCATGCATTTACCTTTTTTAAAAAATCCCCCAACCACTATAATATACTGAGTGATTTCTATCATTATTCATAGAGGGAGCATCCCTACCTATCTACTCCTGTATTTGCTGTTCATTTTGGATTAAATCTCAGTTCTGTCACCTGGGTGGTTATCTATCTACTCAGAGAAAATACTGGACCTTTTCCTTTGAGGTCTGTGAGGGTCTGCTGTTGTTGGAGTGTGTGAGATGTCTTTGTTTCACACTTAGACTTGAGAGAATTTTGCAGATACAGAAGTCTGTGGTCACTTTCTCTAGGGCAGTGACAATGCTCTCGCTTCTATTTCATTGTACAAAAGTAAGTGTTCAGGTTGTCAGTCCTGAAGGCAGTCTATGTTTTTCTCTGGCTGCTTAGATCTCTTCTTTGTCTTTATGGCTATGTAATATATATCTGGGTATGTTGAGGTACAGATTTCTTTTTATTTTATGCCACAGGGTTTCTGGAATCTGTGGATGGGCCTTTTCATTAGTTCTGAAATTTCATTTTCTCTTTATCATATTGCTTCTAACACTTTTTTGGGGAATCCTGAAAAGATACCATGTTACACATTTCCCATCAATCTTATTAACCTCACTTTAGTATTTTCCACTTAAAAATCTGTCAGTATTACACTTAGGCTATTTTGCAGATCTAGCTGTTTAATATGTTTTCACATGGATCTAAATGACTCTTAAATCTGTCCACTAAGTTTTTACTTTCAATTACTTTTTCATTCCAGAAATTCTATTTGGTTCTTAAACATTTTTTTTTTTTGAGTCAGAGTTTTGCCCTGCCTTTCAGGGTTCCCTTGAACTTACAGGTAGCCCAGGCTGCTTTGAACTCACGGTGATTCTCCTGCCTCAGCCTTCCGAGTGCTGGGATTACAGGTGTGCACCACCATACCGAGCTAAATTTTTAATATTAGTTTGATAGTATTTTAGAGTCCCTTACTCTTCAATCCTTTTTTTTAAATGTTAAGAACATTAAATATATTCCTCTGAAGAATCTCATTTTTTTGTGGATCTGATTCTGTTGTCTATATTTTTGTATACTCAAAGTCCCTTATTTCCTTGCAAGTCTTACGATTTTTGAACATGAATATGTACTTTTTGGACATTTATAGTGTTCTTTTGAGGTCAAGGCTGGAGGAGGGTCTATGAAGAAGGTACATATTTACTTCTTTTTTTTGTCTTTTTCCTTTTTATCGGTACCAGGGATCGAACTCATGACTGCCTGCTTGCAAGGCAGGCGCTTATGCTGCTGAGCTAAATCCCCAGCCCTTAACAAATATCTTTTTTTTTTTTTTTTTTTGTACATATTTACTTCTACTGGGAGGCAGATGGCACTACTTACTTCAGACAACCTTAAGCTAACTCTAAACTTGAGGTTTCTGGATTGTCCGGGTAGAGAAAATTCAGACTGCAAATTCTAAGAGTCATCTTTTACTGGGTTATCAAATTTGGGAGGAGATTGTAATTTTTTTTTACTTTTTTTGAGACAGGATCTTCCCATGCAGTTCAGTGGCCTTGAACTCTCAGTGGTCTTCCAGCCTCAGCCTTCCAAGTGCTGGGGTTATAGGCATGTGCCACCATGACTGGCCTGCTCTCTGTTAAAGTTTGAGAAAAATATTTTCCTTGCAGTCTCTTATAGAAGTGTGTGTGTGCGTGTGCATGTTTAAACATCAACCTTACACTGAAACTTAGGTAGTTTGGGGCCCCAGCTACAGCTGAATGATGTATTAAATTCCGTACCTCGGACAGGCTTTGGGCATTCTCTCCTACCCCTGTGACCACACAAACTTTCAGAGTGAAGCCTGAAGATCCTTCAAGGTAAAACTTTGGCTCTCCCCACTTTCCTCTTTAGGTTGCCATTTTCATGTACTTTTTGCCCCTTGAGTTTCCAAATTCTTTTAGTTTTAGGCAGAATTTTTAGGTATTTGTAGTTTGAGTAGGTATCTGATCTTCCACACCCCTGACAAAGAATACTATGACTTTCACAATAGTAAAAAGTTATCTGTGATAATTTTTAATGATTATTTTCCCTCCTCCAAACATGGACCTGTTTTCTGCTCCTCTTCCTCTTTTAGACAGTGTCTTGTTATGTATCTGAGAATTGGGCTTGAACTCAAAGCATAGCTCAAGCTGGCCTTAAACTTGTCATCCTCCTGCCTCAGCCTTCCAGGTGCTGGGATTACAGGTGCACACCACTACATCAATTTGTCATAAAGCCTTAGAACAAAGTGGACAGAAATTTTAGAAACAGGAAGTCAGGTCTAGGGTTCTGCCAGTTCTTATTCCTCAATTAGAGCAGAATCTAACAGTTTTATGCCAGTTTTGTGTAACATACTGTTATAATTAGTATAATGAATGTATCAGAAATGCCATAGGGACCTCATCAAAAGCTTCTTCATTCCTGGACTTCAAGGATATCTTACAGTAAAGCCTCCCGGATGCCTTGGCAGATCAACAGAGGCCCAGTGTCAGAGCACGAGGGAAAATGGAGGATGCTCGATACTGGAGATTACAGAAAATATCCAAACCTTACTTTTTTTTTGTCTTTTTCTTTTTTATTGGTACCAGGGATTGAACTCATGACCACACACCTGCAAGTGAGGCGCTTATGCCGCTGAGCTAAACCCCCAGCCCCTTCCAAACTTTACTTAATGGGGAAAACTGTCCTTAATCAACATATCCAACTTACTGATAAGTCATAAAATGCCCTGGATCAAATTTTATTTTTTCTGTGTCCATTCTCCAAGGGTGACATGACAGGGGGGTGAGTATGGTATCCAAGGAGACTAAGAGCTGCGGCTCCTGGGCCGCCCTGCTTCACCAGATCCTGGCCTCAAGTCCTTCAGCGTGTGAAGGCACTGCAGGAGAGAAAGGCCAAGGCTGCAGGGCAAAGTACGAAGCATGCTTTGAGGAAAAACAGCGACAACTACCAATTCCCTTGATAGGGTTTTTTTCTTGGCTTCAAAATTTAGAAGTTGTATAGGTGGTCTGATAGAGCCTGAGTTTTTACCTTTAGAGATGCACTTGCTTGACTTGTGACTTTACAAAGCCTTTAAAAATGGACCACGGGGTGCAGGAACACTCAATCGGTGGCACCGGCCACCTGAAGTGGTGGGGCTGTGGCAGACTCCAGGACACGACCCATGTGGAGGAGAGACACTGCTCTGAGGCTCAGCCAGTGGTTCAGCTGCGGGAATGTGGAGGTTAGCGTTTTTTTTAAAAGTTGGAAATCAGCATTTTAAAGAGAAATATCATGATTTGAAGGCAATAATCTCCCTAGTAAGCCAAACTAAATCCAGCCACTGGCTGGGCACCGTCTATGACCTATGTGTTGCCCTAGACACCCATGGTGAAAGAACCTGTGCTGGAGAGAGTTTCCAGGCAGAGCAGAGAGGAGAGAAGTGCAGGGACATCCACGCAGAGCACAAGGGGACAGGGAGTGAAGCAGCGAGGGGAGAGAAGATGGCACTGAAATCTCCATCAGTGTGGGCAGACGCCCGGTGTGGAAGAACAAGACCGACCTTCCTAGGTCAGCATGGTTCACCCCAAATGTGACATTTTTTCATTTTTTTCCATATGGAATTCGTAAGACAATGTAGAAAATATTTTCAGAAACGAAGTACAATATCCCTGAAAGATCAGTTTTTAATACTTATGAAAGCTACTTGTAGGTTTTTTCTGGTTTTTAGTTACACAGATTTCTAAAGACTTCCAGTAGGCCACATTCCTTAGTTGTGTCACACTCTCTTTTAAAAATATTTGAGAATATATGATGTGAACTTAAGACAGAATTTTCACCAGGTTCTGCAGGTGAGATCTTGATGAACTTGTTCACCACCTTCAGGACAGCAAACGCCATTATTCCTCAATTCCTTGTGCTAATAAACGTTGCTACTTTTATTCCTTGTGGGTACTGGGGAATAACCCAAGGCCTTCACACAGAGCTACATCCCCAGCCTTCATTTTCTGAGTCTTGTTACGTTATTTAGGCTGGCTTTGAACTTGGATCCTTCTGCTTCAGCCTCCCAGAGGGCTGGGGTTACAGACATGTAGCTCCATGTTTGGCTTTGTTGCCGCTTCTGTATGAGCTCACTGTGGCATCTCCCCCGCTTCCCCAGGACAGCTTTTTCTATCCCTGGGAAGAAGAGGTACAGAGACTACAGCAATGGAGAGCTACCAGATGTGCACAAGAAACTGCCGTCCAGTGCAGGAGAGGACAGAGCCGTGCTGCTGGGGCTTGCTATGATGGCTTTCTCAGTCCTGATGTTCTTCTTGCTTGGAACAAAGATCCTGAAACCTTTCATACTCAGGTAAGAAACAGAGACACAAGATCCAGTTTCCAATCTGGGTCCAACCTAGGTCCTCTGATAAAGGAGGTGAGGCCCCTTTGGTTTCTCCAGGGCCGGCTCTCCTGACAGTGGTCTAGGATGGGAGGTGGAATTGTCTGTTCCTCTGTCCATGATGGGAAGCAGCTGGAGATGGAGAAGGAAGCGTTAAAGTGGAAGCTACTCCTTTAATCTCTGTCCTCTAATCTCACAATCCACCTCCATCACAACACTTAGATAACCATTTCGGTCATAAATTTTCCCTTTGAGATGTCAATTTCCTAGGAAGAAGGGTCATCAGGAGGAAGTGAGTCATCTTTTTGTTTTCATTTACTGATTCATTTTTGAGACAGTGTCTCACTAGGTAGTTCAGTTGGCTTTGAACTATGCAGCCTAAGCTTGTCTAGAACTCAGGATGACCTTCCTGCCTTAAGACTCCCGTGCTGGGATTACAGGGATGTGCCAATCATGCCCAGGTTTTTTACTTTTCAGATTAATTTCCTGCCATTCCTGAGTTACCAGTCTTTGGAAAAAAAATGAAGAGGTCACCATGTTATGCAGCACCACTGATAGGATCCTGGGGGAGTTTTCTAGAGGCATTCCTTTCCAGAGGAGACATGTTTCTGGGAAGGATTTCTGGGAGTTTCCTCTCCAGATGCTTCTAGATATCAAGATGCTGCCCACATTTGTACCTTGGTCCTGTGGGCTGTGAGGTCCTTCATCATCCCTGAAGCCACCAACATCAGGTGGAGTCCCCCATCCTTGCATCACACGCTCTCCCACTGCCCCTGTTCCCGCATCTCTTGAGCTCCACGCCGGCAATGTTTGTGTCCTAGGCCTTGAGAGTCAGGTTAAAATGCACAGTGGCCTCAGGTTTATTGATAAAGAAAAATTATTACTTAGGATCATGAATGAGAATAGGGTATGAACCTAGCTAACAATGGTTTTCAAGATTCTGGCTTAAAGCTTGTTTCAAACTTCTTGTTTAAGGCAAGAGGAAATAAACACAGGACCCCCAAGATGAGAGGTGGTCTCAAAACTGATCCCAGGATTTCCTCTTGCCTTCACTTACTTTATCCTGGACCTGTTTTCTAATTATTTCATATGCACACAGCCTTCCTCCATACTGCCACATTTTCACAGCAAGAACTTTGTCTACCATTTCTATGCACGGCCTGTATATGTAGTACATGTGCAATCTCCAATAACGTTTTCATAGTGAAGTTTGATCAGTACACTTACAGAACTGTGCTTCTGTTTTGAAGAACATAAAGAGGACAAGGATGTAGCTCCTAACTTGAAGGAACTTACAGGTAGCAAAGCTATAGTAAGTATTCTACTACGTAAAGATTTGCCAAGCACTTGCATTTGACTTTTGGGAGTGCAGTGTGTGTAAGGAACTGTACCTGGTTATTAGGACTCTTGCAGGCCGTGCTGTCTCCTCCCAAAGGATAAGGGGCATCTTGAAGTGATGAAACATGAAGTGATGAGACTTCCGAGTATGAAATGTAGTGATGCAATACTTAGGGTAACATCACTTAAGGTGTGTCTCCAAATAACTGCACCTTACATACTATTAGATATAGATTTTTGGGTCTCAGTTTACCCACTGAGCCAGAATCTCTGCAAGTGAAGCTTTGGGATCACGTTTATCAGGTTTTCCTAAAAAACTTCTTTGGATGTTCTGAAAGTTGAATACCGAGGATCTGAGGGGATCTTAGGATTGGTACAGTGAGAAGCACACTGGTAGTCAGAATTGAGACGGACACTCCAACTTACTGCTCTCATGCCATCTCTACATCCTCCATACTCCATGATCATCACGTGACACCTGTTAATGGTTCCTCAAATCAGACAAATGCCTTGGGCTACGACATCAGGACTGCAGAACTACATTCTCTAGTATTGAAGAACATGCATTTTTCCATATTGCAGCACGTTGAGAGAAGAATCAAACTGCACAACCATCCACACACGTATCATGGAGGACTGGCTGGACTGTGCTTTCAGCTGTGGCGTGGGCTGCAGAGGTCAGGGGAAGTATCCGTGTCTTCAGGTGTTCGTGAACCTCACGCACTCAGGTCAGAAAGCTCTTCTACACTACAATGAAGAGGCTGTCCAGTTCAATTCCCAGGTAACTTAAATTAATGTAATTAAAGAGTTTTTACTGCAACAGCCCTTCCCTGGCTGACTGTCCCCAGCTGGGTGCAGAATTCGAGGGCATCTGTAAGGATCAATGTTTCCTTTCAGTGAATATTTCTGTAGTGGTTAAGTCATGATAAAAAAACAGGTGAAAGCGTTCTCGGGGGAGGACTGGGCTACATAGGAACAGAAGGCATTACTCTAGTTTCACAAGTTGGTGTCTGAAATTTGCAGGTTCAGGGAATGAGCAGTCCTACTTTCAGAGGTCCCACTCGCTAGCATATCAAAAATGTTAAAAAATATACTCGACAGTCTACCTTTGGTTAAACAATTTTGTCTTTAAGTAATTACTGTATTTTGGTAAGTTATACAACTGGTAGGATTTGTAGTTAACTATGAAAGTTGTATTAGATGACACTGAACTTTGGTGTCTTTTAATTTCAGTATGAGGTTTTGTTGTGGCAGCAATGACATTTAAGTTCTCCAACATTTCTGTAGTACTTTAACACCCTATCCCAAGTGCTAATGGATATGGTAATAAACCTCAGGCTTTTAGCTTAGTACCTACAAGTGGCCACTTAACTTGGTACCCCCCTGCCAATCTTACTCATAAGCTGTGTAATATTTGAACTAAGACTGAAATTTCTGTCTGCTAGCTTGCAACTGAAACTGTTCCAAAATTAAAACTGTGAAGTGCTTGATATTGGTGACAATACTGTCATCTTTTCCCCCCTCCATATTCCCAGTGCTTTTACACACCGAAGTGCCACCAAGATAGGGATGATTTACTCAGCGGTGTTCTGGACATAAAGGAATTCTTCGATCACAAAAATGGAACCTCTTTTTCATGCTTCTACAGTCCGGACAGCCAATCTGAAGATGTCATTCTTATAAAAAGATATGATCAAATGGTTATCTTCCACTGTTTATTTTGGCCTTCACTGACTCTGCTAGGTGGTGCCCTGATTGTTGGCATGGTGAGATTAACACAGCACCTGTCCTTACTCTGTGAAAAATTTAGCCCCACAGTCAGAGATGAAGAGGGTGGTAAGGTACCCTCCATCAGACAGCATCCATACAAACTGTGGAGTGCGGACAAGAGCAAAGGAAGAAACAGAGAAATCTTAAGATAATGGCCAAATTAAAGTGTTGGCTCCAGACCAACACTTTACTGCAACAGCCCTTCCCTGGCGGACTGTCCCCAGCCGGGTGCAGAATTCAAGGGCATCTGTAAGGATCAATGCAGTGGAAGACCTAATTATGCCTGCTTGCAAACTAACTACATATAGGGTAAAGTTACATTTTCATGTGGGAAGTTTCTTAAAAGCCTTTTTCTGTATTCTACAAATATGTCAAATTCATGCATCATCTATCTTTTCTACTCTAAATCTCTTTCCTTATGAGCCACCCTACAGGTCAGATGAGTTCAAGGTAGTTATTGATCTAATTTCAGATCTAGCTGGAAGCTGTCCGTATGAAAATGAATGATGATAAAGGTATCTAATCTGCTGAATTCTCAGCCTAACTCTAGGCACATGAAAACATTTTCATGAAGCCAATCCTCAGTGAAGAACAGTTCATTACAAGAACTAAGAATCAGGACACTTAAGAAAATGTGGACCTACCGCATTTATTAGTTTGCTGTTTCTTCACCATTCACCATAAGAGGAAGGCTGTTCCCTAGAAAATTCAGTAAATTTAGTGATTTATACGTAGCTTTGCCATAGGTTTTTTTTCAGAATTATTCTCATGGATTATGCTTTTCATAAGCTCACTTCATCCTGTGCACATTCAGGTAGAAGCAGCAGCACTGACTAGAAATGTGAAGGAAGAAACAGCTATACTGGATTCCAACATACTTTAGAAAATCTGCACTGCAGGAAAGTTCAATGGATAGTCAAAAACTGTCTGTACTTTAATGAATGAATCAACCATGATTATTCTAAATGATGGTATTACAGGACCCAAGTACTTTTCAGATCAAGCTGCAAATATGAGCTGAGAACAGAGTTTGTTCTAATTTTTCCAATACATCTCAGTGTCTTCATATTCTCACTAAAAAGCCGGGGCATAGTAGTGTACGTGTATAATCCCAGTGCTCTGGGAGCTGAAGGTAGGAGAATCATAAATTTGAGTTAAGCTTGGCAACTTAGCAAGGCCCTGTTTCAAAAGAAGTGAGCAAATAAATACACGTGGGCAGGCTGGGGATGTAGCTCAGTGTGATGGCCCTAGGCTCAATCTCTATTATCAAAAAACAAAAACAAAAAAGTAATTTATATGTAGATATAATCGAGACAAGCTTTGATTCTAAGTCAGCTTAGTGTCTTTTAGTAATTAATTTCAAGCCATAAATCAGCAAACTGAGTATTAAGTAGAACAATATTGACTAGTTATGAACAATCTTGGTCTTCCATTCTCTTTCTAATGTGCAAAGAATACATCTCAGAGTAGATTCATTTTAATTTGCAGGCCATAATTACAAGTTCTTGGACATACATCCTTGGGCAAATCAGCTAATCTGTTAAAACCTCTGTTCTCTTATCTGTACCATGGGGATGGTCTCTTCTTTCATTATTTTAAAGCACAAGGTGGGGGTAAATGAAACAGTTTCTGGTATCTAGTAAAGGTACTTAAAACTGCTAGTAGCTGAAAAAAAAATCTTGTGCAGAGCTGTAATAGTCAGATTTGGAACTTTTCATGGCATAGCAGGAAGGGCAGGAGGCTGGGTAGGGTGCTGGAAGAGCAGGTTCTTCTGCCCACTCCCCCATTCTTTTGGCTATATGTGATACATATATTTATGGCTCAGAAGTTGCTGCTTAAACGTTGTAGTAGATTATTTTGTATGCTAGAGATTTTCCTGTAATACAACACATGTATACATGTACATTTTAAATCATTCTGAAAATGGAGATTCTGTGGTTTTCTTAAAAGCGTATCACCATTCTGTTTCTTGTACATTTTAGCAATATAATTTTTCTCCTAACAAATGCAAGCTAAAGTACATGCTGCAATTACTTTCAGTTTTCTATTCAGATAGTGACCACTTGGTTCATCTCAGGAAAGAAATTATACTCAGGGAACAATGTCAATTTAAAGTTCAAATAATTTGGCATATCAGTAAAATTTAATCAGTGATATGCTTCAATGCTTAAAAGTAACAAATACCAAAAACAATGTGCATCAGTGGTCAAAGAAAGGTTCAGACTTACCTTTAGCAATGTTTAATGATAACTGAAAGCAAAATCAGTTTGCTTCTAGCCTAACTTCTTTAGGCTCTGGCCCTCAAACGACTTGAAAAAAAGATTATATACTTATATGCATATATACAAACATTCACACTCATATATGTCTGCATAAAATACAAGTATATAATTCTTTATGCTTAAATAAAGTATCTAAACATAATTTTCTTATATTCATCATTTTACCAGGGCAGAAAAGTTGGCTTTTAAGGCATAATTGTTTTAGGTTTTCAAACAAATATTCTTAGTCATTTTTGAAAAGAACACAAATCCGGCTCAATTTTGATTATTTACAATACTAGTTTGGTTTTAGAGAAATGGAAAAATAGAATTATCACAGCTTTTTCTTTACATAATACACTACGTTAGGACACAAGTCAAGGTATTTTTTTTTTTTTAATAAACAGCGTGATGTTACAGACTGCAAAGTTAAAGAAAAGCAGACATTGACAGGTTCTAATGAGCACAAACAAACAATAAGTGCAGTCACAGGCCAAACTTCTTGCTAGGAAGAGCAAGACTGGGAAGAGGTCTTAAATTTAGTGCTATTGTTCTATATTCTCAACATAATAACACATGCATCTTGCTGTGTCAAATAGTTTGGGGGCCATCATAAAGAGGATATCAAAAACAAGTTTTCTTAACTAATGCATTATATCACAGGATTTCAATTCATTGAATGAACAGAATATAGAGAAATAGACTTGCTACAATTAATGGGGCTAAAGAAAAGGCCAGTTAGAGCTCCTTGTTCAAGCTTCTGTCGTGAACAACTGATGTGTCAGCAGTCTTTTGGTAGCATTACACTCCCAGGATATGAAGGTGTCAGGTCCCAGAGGGCATGTTCTTTTGGATTTTATTTAACCAAATTAAGTGTGAAGACTGAACTGCACTGAAACCATTAACTGCACAAAAAATGTGAGCTCAATGGCAAGAAAAAAATTTTCTGATAAATGCCAAGTTCTTCAACTACTCTTAGAACATAAATCTGGTGAGGAACTTTCTAAAAATGAAATCAGTAGATGGTGACCACACTTAGAAATTCATACACAAATGAAAGAGTTTAGTCATATTAAAGACATTTTCATGTGAAACACCGAAGGGTTTTTGTCTCCTTGCTAACCTAGAAGGCTCAACAAAAATAAGAATACCTAAAAATATATATGGTTTTGCCACAAAATTATTGCAGTGACAGATTAGATGAGGCTGCAGATTGATAGACTTCACTTAGCTTACAAAATTATTTTAAAACTTTTTCTGTACTTACCAACATGAAGAATGGATTCTGTTGGCAGTGAAAACTCAGTTACACTGAACTAGACTATACATACATACACTGGACTAATTTTACCCCCCCTCCCCCACGAAAACTCTTACATGTAGTTGTGTAAAAATTACAAGTAAGAAAATATCATTATGACTCACACCTGCTCCTTTCTGCTAACTAATGTGGCTAACCTATTAACACACCTAAAACTAAGCAACAGGAATGGTGCTGCACTAAAAAGGAAGTGCAAAACTTTAATCAAGTGGAACACTTGAATGAAATAAATAAGTTTATTTAAAGACTAACATCCCAACTTGGGAGACTCCGGATGAATTCTAAACTCTTCTGAATTTTAGAACCTTAATATTCATTTACATCTTTTATAAAAGACTCCTCTTGACTAGAACTTGCAATGTGTGCACAAATAGAAATTATGCATAAACACACATATGAAACACACTAGTTATGGAGAAAAGAGAATAAATGGATTTTAAACACCAAATTTGAGAACCTAGTGCTATGAACTTCTTCACACTACATTACAGCCTTTTCCGAAGGACTCTAGCAATAGTTAAATTTTAGCCAAAAAATTTTTAATATCTCCAGCACCATTAAAAACAAGACATGCCAACTTTGACTTTGTAAATCCAAAATAAAGTGCTTGGAAAAATTTGTCATGTAAGAGCCTGAAGTACTGAATTTTAACTCATCTATTTTTTCTCTCCTAACTTTCTAAGGTACAGTTACCAATCCAATTTTTTTTTTTTGTCTTTTTCGTTTTTATTGGTACCAGGGATCAAACTCACGACTGCCTGCTTGCAAGGCAGGCGCTTATGTTGCTGAGCTAAATCCCCAGCCCTTACCAATCCAATTTTATTGGGACCATATCTACCTTGAATGAAATCCTAATAATCTTTTCAGAAAGTGGAAATAATTTTTATGACCAAAGAAAACAACCTTCCCAGATCATGGCACATAAAGATGTATTTACAGTTTTAATGTAGTGATTAAAATGGTTTTGTTTGTACTTTAAGAAAAACAGCCCAGCTGTAACATCCTTTTACCAAGAATTATTATTGAGGAGGCCGTCAGTGCTGAATTGTATAGTTCAGCCTTCACAACCCATCCTTGATGAAGAGTTAATTTCCTCGTAGTACGAACAGTATATATTCACAGCTTCCAGCCTTCCCTTAGACGTGCCCCGTCTGGGAAGGATGGACATAAAGAATGCAGTTCATTCAAATAACCCCTCCCTGTTCTGTCCCTCCCTTCACATTGGTAAGCTCCAAAACATCTGAAGTATGAACAATTGACTTAAATAGAAGCACCACCATCTATTAACACCATATACTGTTTTAAAACTGAATTATTTTAGTAATATCTTGGACATCAAGATAATTTTTTAAGGTGGACTTCAAGTTTGTGGGTCCAGCCCGGGTCTACAGTTTGTGTACACACAGAAAAGGAACTTATAATATTCAGAAAAAGTTAACATACTAGCTTGAACATACTGCTAGAAAGTAAATTTCTTTCAAAAATTGGCAAGCAGGGGTTACTGATCAAAATATGAATAAAATGGATATACAAAATCATTATGTAAAAAAAAATCCAAGTTTATGTGCTGTGAAATTTCCATCATGCCTTTAACACAGGCTGCTTACAATTTTTTAAAAAAATAATGCCAAATTAGTCAGATTTTGATGGAAAAAGAACACAGATGGACTGTGTTTTACCTATGTAAAAATCCATCTATTTAAAATAAAGTCCAAGAGGGTATACACAATCTAATCAAACGATCATTTCCTGATTAATAAGAACTACACTTTACACAAAATACTTTATCAGCAGCTGTTTTCATCAAAATTTCAATAGTCATAGTTTCACAGTTGAAAGTTACACATTAAAATATTTTACAATTCATTATATATTCACCAGTTTCCCATTTCCTAATGAGATTGTAATATAAAGCAGAATAAAGGGAAAACCTTAATTACTCTGACACTAAGTTTTACATAGGACACTCAGAACCAGAAAAAGCTTAGGTTCTGTCATAAAATAGCAACCAAATTCCATTCTTCTTTTAAAAAAAATCCAATAGAAACATCTTATTTTTTTTAAAAAACCCAAATTTCACAATAATATTAACAGATTTCAAATTAACAGCAGTCTAAAAATACTCAAAATGAATGCTTTCATACAGCTGAGGATATGGTAAAAAGTGATTTTTAACCAGTTGACTATTTTCTTGCTACACTGTATTTAAAGCTAGGCTTTTTTCTTTAGATATGATTTTTCCTTCCAAACTAATTACTGAAGGAATATTTCTCAAGTAATGAAACTGTAGAGCCAATAGTCAACTACATCATGGTTGATGACACACAGGGCCAGCGACATCAGCTGACCTCTGACTCTCAAGTACCTGGAAGTGGCTGTATCATCGCAGACTTGAAACAGGTCTTAGTCACCCGGTGGAGCTTTCCATTCAATTTTTGGTCTTCGCTTTTCTGAACACTCCCTGTCCTCCTCTGTTGCTCAGATCATTAATCTATATTCTTTACAGAATTTATCTATGCTTCTTCAACTCAAATTAATTTGGTTGTAATAACTCAAAAATAAACATATGTAATGAAATAAGCTATGTGGCTTGTGTGTTTTAATGGTGAAGAGGTCCTAGGGGGATAGAAGATGGGCAACTATCTGAACTAAGGTGAAAGAAATGTAAAAACTGTACAGATTTTGTGCATGGAGGCTCAAGGCTTTTTTGGCACTTGAGTAAAACACAATTCTCTAATTCTTCAGTTTCCACCATCAAAGTTTCAGCTCTGTACCATTTGTACTCAGTTTTCTATTAATCAATCCCTGATATAGAAAAGGCTGGGATGTTAGTATACTGCATATATCTAAATAACACAAAACATTAACTGTTTAAACAATGAAACCTCTATTAGCAGAAGAATCTGGCTTTCAATTTAAAACAAGGGATTAAATTCTGCATAACTATTTCAAGACAGTTTACAGAAATAAGTTCCCCTAGTCTTCAGTTTTTTTTCATGGTGGCATTATATACATGCTTTAGTGAAGTATCTAAATCTTCATTAATTATGCCCTTTAAGGGTTCTAAAATAGCCAGATATTAAGAGTATTTGATTAGAGTCCCTTGTTCACTATTCAAGACTTCTACAGATATCTGGTTTCACAGAAGAATATTTTTAAAGTGATGCTGTTTTACTAGGTTATACAATGTGCACTCTTTATAAGGTTGTTCTCCAATAAATGCCTAGTCTAGAAAACTGTCAGTAAATTATTGCACTTTATTCATTTTGGTGTGGCACCCAGGAATTTGCTAAAGCTACTTCTTAGAACATTAGTCACTCATTTGAAATACTGAATAAAATATCAGATCCTAGAATGATGACTAGCATTAACTCCTGCATATTGGGTGAATATTTTTCAAAATGTTTAAGAATGTGTTCTGTGCTCAAATGGGATTTAATGAAGTTGGGATGAGACCTGATCACTTGGGAAACAAGATATGATTTGAAAATGATTTAATGTTCTTCTTTTAATATTGAAATATGGATAAATATCTTTAAAAATAAAAAGTTGGCTTCTATTCTGTAACATTATAAAATACTATTCATGAGCAGGTCTCGGTAGAGGGGTTTAAGCAGTCAGGATGATAGTATAAATTGTGAAGTTTGGTAACGAATTTCACATGACTGAGCCATTCCAACTAAAAAAGGATGGATGATAAGGGAATCATGTGAAAAAACAGACAGAAAGGAAAAGATGGCGGAGTTCAATCTGCTTCCTGTAAATCGTTATACACTGGGTACGGGTATAAATGGGATGGTGCTTGAGCCTCATCTATAGCCCAAGAGGAAAGCTGATGCTGCTACAAACAATAAAAATTTGGGTGCAAAACAATGCATGACTATGGGACAGATTATGTAAATAAAGAATATATATTAATGATAGTTTCTATAATATAAATAGCCTTTAATAAAAAAAATAATCTTTTTAATAACATTAATACTCACTTCTATTTCCTGGAAAACATGCATGAAAAAATGTATTCAGTTCAATTGCAAAAGGAGAAAAAAATCAATTTAAGGTGAATACTGTACAATTGTGGAAAAAGAACTATTCCTGCTCATGCTTTTTTTCTAAGATGATTATTTTAGTTTGTGGGAGCCCAGAATTCCCCTGGAAAATAAGAGTCAGATCTTGTCAATACTGTCAGAAAACAGTAACAGCAACAAACCACCACCAACAAAAAAATCCAACAAAAACACCATGTTTTAACAGGTCTCATTTGTGACTGCTTCTGAAATTTGCAGATAAGACCCCATGTAATCAAAAGATTTGATTTATTAAAAAGAAAAAGTCTCTGGTGAAATCTCAAGAGTCTCTTCCACCCCAAGCATTTTTCTTCATTAAACAAGGAGTCAAAAACCCACTTCAAATTGTAAATTGAACAGCAATGGGAAAGTTAAAAAAAATTTCATTCTTTTCCAATCTTATGCAATTTAACATTAAACTCATTTACTTAGACCTAATGCAGTAACAGCTTGGTTGTATCCACATTTCAAAACATAGAACATTTGTAGGACACACAGAACATCATTCTTTTTTCTTCTCCATTATTTCTATTTGTTTTGGGGGTTTTGTTTTGTTTTGTTTTTTAAAAAAAGATACAAACAATCTTCAAAGTTTACCTTTTTTTGGACTTAAGGCATAACATGAAATTGCGCATTATTCTAAAGCTTAACTTTGAAATGAACTAGTTTAGTGCTATCAAACCCTGTTTGCATTTACATTATTTAAATTAGATAGTATTTTATTTCTGTTTCTTGCTGTAAGTTCTAATGCTTTTCATGGATTGTGCAATTCCTATGCAATCAGTCTTTGCCTGCTGTCAGTTATTAACAGTGCAGTGTAGAATCCAGATCATTGGGCTTTCAGTTTCTCACTTATCATTTCAGTTCAATGCATGCTGCTTAATTGTGTGGAAGATCCAATCCATTTTTGTTGTCCAGCCACCATGATGTGCATCATTCATTTGTTTCATGAAATATTCCAAAGCCTCTTGCTCAGTTTTATCTAAGGCTAGGGTCTTTCGAATATATGCAATGTCATCAAAAGACTGTAGTTCTGGCATTCCAGAGCCAAGCATCATTGAGAAAAGATTTATGAAGAGATTAGCATGCTGCCGAATAGCTAGATACGCCTTGTAACACATCTCCTGAAACCTATAAGTGGCAAGAACAATTTGGTCAGTATGGAGCAAATGGCACTGACATTAGGTCTCTGCTTGAATGTCACACAATTCAGAGGCTTACTTGGACAAAGCTATTAAAAAAAAAAAAAAAAAAAAAAAGTTGTACTATTCTCTCCCCATTTCCCTAGCCCACATGTCTCTATTTCCTTTACCCCACCTGAATGCAAGCTCCATTAAAAAACTTTGTTTACTGCTTTATCACAAGCACATGCCTGACACATTAGGGATTTAGTATTTATTAAACATCATTAAATATATGGCATGGTCCATATTAAAGACTTCAGGGCTTCAGCTATAGTCAGAAGACTGAGTAGGAGATAGAGCAGAATTTTATGAAAGTACTTCAAGTTTTAAAATAGGTTAATTATGTACTGTCAAGTAATAAGAAAAATTCTGAATAAGCATGGTAATTATAGCCAGTTACTTTTTGAGTTAAATGACTGTAAAACATTGTTTTAAGCACTATACATTATTTGCAAAACAGAAAAGGCAGAGTCTAATTATCTAAACAGCAGTAAATAAAAAACTTTTAAGTGTTGTTAAGAATGACTTTTTAGGCCTTCACTATTAACTCAGTAATTAGTCTTTATTTCCATTTTCCTTAAAATAATTAAATACAAAAACTAAAACACTCAGTTTTCCTAAATAACATCTATTACCTTGAACTGCTTAAAAATATCAATTGTTTCTGACATTACAGCAAGAACTCCTTATTTTGTATTTTAATTTCTTGAGCTTACCTTTCAAATTCTCTGGTCTTTGTACATTCTTGGGCCCCTTTGCTTATCACTATTAAGAAATCTTGTGTCAAAACAAATGGTACACGTTCTCGTTTATAACCAAATTTTTTCTTCTTGTGATCCAAAAAGTGTCCAAAGTCTATATGAAACAGCTTTTAAAAATAAGAAATTATGTTATAGCTTGATACATGCAGACTTAACTTCCTTGAATTAATAATTAGGAATACCAAAAGACTTTAAAAAGTAAAAGCCATTACCTGTCCATCATCTTTCACCATGATGTTACTGTTGTGACGGTCACCAATTCCCAAAATGAAGGTAGCTACGCAGTATCCGGCACACGACCGTGTAAATAGGTCAATGGCTGCATCGTATCTGCAAGGAAGAAATAAACACCTCATAAGTCATATGCACTAGGCCAAACTGGCAAAACATGGTAGAATTATGTCCAAAATCTGGGGCTGGGGATTTAGCTCAGCGGCATAAGCACCTGCCTGGCAAGCAGGCGGTGGTGAGTTCGATCCCTGGTACCGATAAAAATGAAAAAGACAAAAAAAAAAAAAAAAAAAAAAAAAAAAAAAAAAAAAAAGAATTATGTCCAAAATCTGAGGAATTTGAGATTCTTACGTTGTTAAGGGTTTCAAGGGAAATTTCTAGTATTTCTTGACCAAAGCATGATTCTTATCATAGAAAAATACTTTGATCATTAAAATTAATATTTGTTTTTAGTTGGCTATGATGGTGCGTACCTGTAATGTCAGTATTCTGGGAGGCTGAGGCAGGAGGATCTTAAATTCAAGCCCAGCCTGGGCAAATTAGTGACTTAGCACAACCCTATTTCAAAACAAAAAAGGGCTGGGGATGTAGCTCAGTAGGAAGACTCTGGGTTCCATTTCTAGTACTGAAAAAAATTAGTAATTTTATTGAAGAATTAAAAGTTTGAATGTGTAATTTAAAAAAAAAACCCAAGCAATAAGAACATTTTAGGTATATATGTTGAATGTTTATCGAATTTAAGTAATTCTGATCATTTACAAATAACCTTAAACATTTCAAAAGTTGAGGATTTTTTTTCCAAAGTGAGGAGAATTACTTTTTCCGGCCTATTGGCAACCGTAGTCTGCCTCACCCAGCAGACTTTAGGGAAGAAAGATGGTGAACTCACATTTCTCCTTTGTTCTTGTCTTTGAGCCACTGATGCAGCGTGTGGCTATTGAACTGCAGTGCACCTTTCAGGCCACCTTTGCACTGAATCTGCATGATCGTGTGAGAATTTCTCACCACCTCGATCAGTCCTACACAGTCCCCAATGGAGAGACAACCATACGGCAGCATTCTGGAAAAGGAGTGACACATGCACCACGGTGGGCTTTTAACTCCACACTTCCCACAGACTGACACATGAATATTTCACCTGTAAGCCTGTTGTGTCTGACCTTTACTGTCTCTGTCTCAAGCTAATTTTCTTTTCTACAATGTGACAAACATATTCTTAGAAAAATCCTCAAAATTATCTACCATCGATTATTATAACTTTCAATTGTATGTCTGAAAAGCATTAAGAAAATCACAGCATATAAACATAAACATTTATGACTTTAAAAATGTAGAGGAATTTAAGGATGTTTTAACTGACATCTAAATGAAATGTTAGGGCAGCAATTCTCAAACTTTTGGTCTCAGGACTTTTATAGAAATTACTGAAGATCCTAAAGAAGCTTTATTTACAAGGATTACACTAATGATATTAGAAATTAAAACAAA
The DNA here is from genome assembly GCF_034190915.1 of Cavia porcellus. Classification (NCBI taxonomy): domain Eukaryota; kingdom Metazoa; phylum Chordata; class Mammalia; order Rodentia; family Caviidae; genus Cavia; species Cavia porcellus. The sequence continues at coordinate 11,410,141 of NW_026947500.1, read as the reverse complement.
GAAAATAAGGGTTAAATATTTAATTCTTTTAAAATGAGCCACTCTGCTACATAACATAGTTTATAAAAACAAAACTCTCACATAACAAATCATTTAGTGAGAATTTTTTTCAAAAATTTCTAATGTCTAGTTTTATAGTCATTTTGATTTTTACATACGCTATTTTACTCATTTTTTTGAGACAGGGTCTCATTATGTGGTACAGGCTGGCCTTGAATTTACTATTTGGCACAGGCTGGCCTTGAACTTGCAGCAATCATCCTGCCTCAGCCTTCCAAGTGCTGGGCTTACAGGTGTACGCCACCATGCCCAACTTTGTATATGCTTTTTGATAACCAATCTATATTTTCACTGTACCATAGTAAAAAGCCACAACTATTAATATTATCACCAGTTTCATCAGAAAAGTCTTTAGGACTTTTAAATTCAGTGACAGGTACAAGTCTTTCAAAATTCTAATTTTGGCTGGAAAGCTCAAATTTTATTGTTGGCAACAAATATTGTCACAATTGTTTTCCTTGAAGAGACTGGTCTTTTTCCAAGAACCTGTCTGCCAAGAACCCACGTGTGAATAACCATCGCTCGTCTCTTATTATTAAAATAAAAATGGTATTCCCTGAAAAAAGCAGCTAGTTTAGCTCATAACTCAGAGAATCTCATAAATGCTTTCCTCAATATAATCATCACACTGTGGGATGCAGCTGAAGTTCTTTTTAAGGTACTTATTTTATTATACCAGATATTAAATTGTAAAATTAAACAGTACACAGTTAAGGATAGACATGAAGACTAAAAATGACAGTGAAAAAAGGCATCTAAATTGCACAAAGTACTCAAAATATAGTTTTTCTCCCTTTTTCTCATATTATTGTCCATTTTTTCTATGTTCCTAAGAAAGTATATGCTTATTTTTGTTTTCTCTTTAATTTCCTACAGCCTAGCTTGAATGCTTATTGTTCTACTATAAACTCGTTTTTAAGCTAACCATGAGTAAGCACAGCTCTTGCTTTCTGAAACCTTCAGGACACCTGGCATTACAAACTGTCTGTTAGTCTCTCCCTTTTTTGGGGGTTCTGTGAAATCACTTACTTTGGGCCTCTTACACCCTTGACCAATTTTCTGATAGAATTTCTTCCTGAACTGCCCTGGGAAATACAGACATTTGTTAAAGTTGTATTCCAGCTCATTTTCTCTTTTTCATGTTTTTATTTTATTCCTGTTGCGTATTCTTATAGTCAAATTTTTCTATAAATCTTATATAAAATCAAGCAGTTATAATTAACCTAAATCTGAATTACATTTTGCCATATAAATGTATTTTATATAATTATAAATCATATTTTGAATTATAATTTGCCAACGATAAATAAAAATGCTGATATGCTTTTATTGAAATTAAGTTTTTTGCTTAAAGAGAAATTAAATTCACTTAAAATATTTTAAGACTGATATAGCCAATGAACTTGCTCATAATACTCTTTTTTTGCAGTCTCTAATTCACATTAAGCATTGTAACTCCCGGAGTTATTTAGTTACATCCTTTACTCTTTCTACTTCTGCATATGTTTTACATGCTGCTCCTCTGGAAGCGCTGGCACTAGCAGGATGTGGGTCTCCCATGACACAGAAAGTTCTGCTGTAAAGAAAACACCGTCTTTGCAAAGCAGCAGAGATCACCCGGTGAATCCAGAGTCAAGAATTTAAAATTGATGACTTGATTTTGTGCCCTCTGTTACTCAAAATACCTATTTTCTCTATGTGGCACTGAAACTTTTCTATGTACCAGCTATCCTTAACCTCTTATAAGCCATGCAAGTAAGCACGTGTCTGGTGTTACTTGCTATTTTTACCCTCTTCTTGCTGCAGGTGGACTTCACTCATGCTCACTTAAAGTATTTTTAGACAGGACTTAGGATTTCCAAAGAGAAAGAGAAGAAAACACTATTAGAAGTGTTATCTACTAGAAGATGAAGCATGACAGAAAATTTAGGAGATATACTGATTACTGTGGAAAGCTGGACAAAAACCAGAAAACTGGTAATTTTGATTTCATAAATTTTTCTACAAAATTGATTTAAGATTAGGGGATTGATAAAGCTTCAGAATCAGAAAATTTTTGTTACAGTGCTGGCTTTTAAATTCTTCTGAATAAAAACAGAGCTTTGTGACATTGAAAAAAAAGTGTCCCTTATGTCCTATTTCTTTTCTTTTTTTTTTTTTTGGTACTAGGGATTGAACTCATGACCTCATGCTTGCCAGGCAGGCAAGTGCTTAGGATGCTGAGCTAAATCCCCAGCCCCCTCTGTCCTGTTTCTAACAGTGACATTCCAGAGGCAACTACCGAATGTTCCCTAGTGAATTAAAGATACCTCTTCCGATTTAGTTCAGATCTCATTCTAAGTCAAGAATGAGGACAGATGAAAAATATCACTTTGTAATCAACTGTTAATTACTACAATATCTCCTTATAGATCTATGTCTCTATATGGTTTTATAATTATTTATTAATAGCTTTATTTCAGTCTAACTATCCACATATAGGTTGCTTAACTGATTACCTACCGAAGATCAAGGCCTTGATTTTGCCAGATATTTTCCATTATGCGAATAATCTGAAGCGTTAGCATATCTTGCCGTAAATCTGAAATTCAAAAACCATGTATCAAATTCAAGTAACATTTAACACTATAGATATAAATTAGGGGATCAAGCCATCACACTGTCTTCAAATTGGAGAAAACAGAGCTATATTTACTCTTCAGAATAATATGGAAGACAATAATATTTTGATTGTTTCACTCACTTCCAGGGTACTGGCAAAAACTTGTGTATAAAAGATGAATAAATACCTAATAAAGTGTTATGCATACTTAAATTCTTTGTTTTGCTGAATCGTTAAAATTTTACCGTGTGTGTGTCAAAGTATTTGCATCAACAGAATTCATTGTTGAGCTGTCATTTCCTAGTGGAAAGCCATTGGGGATCTTTCCCTCTCCCCCGTAGTCTATTCTCCACATAAATTAGAGCCCTTTTTTGCACAGCTTCTTAGCAGATTATACTTTTCTTTGTACATGAGTGTAACTTGTTTTCTAAATTACTCGTTTAATGTCCTTCTTTTCCCTATTAGTCTGTAAGGTCCAAGAAAGCAGGGATCCTATTTTATTACTATAACCCAGGACTTAGCACACAGTTATTTAGGGAATGACTGGATACTCATTCCACTCATGTAAATGATAGTTAAGCAAAAACAGGAACTAACTTCATGACTTTTGATTCAGGAGTTCAGGAAATGCCACTTCAAACAGGGCAGATCAACTGAAGGTTGTACAAGGCCTAGAAACTCTACTGTTACCCTCTTCTGAGGGTTTCTCTGAGATGGCTTTTATATTCTGAGAGGCTTTTTAAAACTGCACATCAAGACAATCTTTATTCATCCTATCTTCCCATCCTTCCCTTCCCATAACTGTATCACCCTCCTCCCTCAAAAGCCCCAAGCCCTTACTCTTTCCTATAACTCAGGATGCTATATAAGCTTCAATCAATTGACCTTTCTTTGAGCAATATAGTTTGTGAGACTCCCATGCATAGATATGTGATTAAACATAGGTGTTTCCTGTTAGTCTGTCTTAGGTCAAGCTAATTTGTAGCTTAACCCAGGTAGAGGGAGGACATTTTTTGCTCCCCTGTACATGCATAATCAGTTAAAAGAAACAAAGTTAAAATGAAGAATTGTTAGGAGTCAAACCTCCAGCTGATCTTTCCTGGCTGGTAAGATTCATGACACATGAGTCCTTTTGGAGGATCCACCTTTAGGCAGGTGAGGAGACGTAAGGGAAAGCCTGCCTGCTTGCTGTTCTCCAAGTGTTCTAAAGTTTAAAGTCATCAGCAAACCAAAATTTCTCATTTTGAGGTCACAGTTCCTGAATTTCTTCACATGTGTATTCCAAAGGGTAAGACATCTACTTACTAGTCTGCATTTTATCAAATGTGTATTCCTTAAATGGCTTTCAACAGTTTTCAGGGTTCATAAATATCCTGTGTATAAAAAGATAACTAAATTCATACATCATAAGCTCATTAATACTCTTCCTTACCATCCCCATTTTTAAAGATGATCTCATTGTTCTGAAACAGTAACTCTGACATGATGTCTGGGTTCTCCCAATTCAACCACAGTGGCCTTTTTGCAGAAGACATAATTCGACACTCTTCAAGCCTTTAAAATAGTTAAAAACTTTACTAGGCACCTCAGCTTTGTTACTCTTTTCATCCTCAATTTTACGTAACAGTTTTAAACATGTTGTAAAATTTAAACTATTTTTAAAATTTATTCGTACATGTTTGCAGAACATCATGATTACATTCACATGAGGAGGCAGCACATGTACATAACACATCTTTATCCTTTTTTACTTCCCCTTTTCCTCCACTGCTCCTGGATTTTGGTTCCCTTCCCATTTGCAAAAGATCTCACTGTTTCTTATTATCTATCAAAAAAGTATTAGAAAATTTTAAACTCAATTTTAATCTATAAATTCCCTTCTAAGGAGTACTACATAAATATTAAGCTTTACAACCTTTATATAATCAAGAATTTTCAACAACATGTATTATACTCCATGTGCCACAAACAGTTCAACCACTGAAGGTTTTAAACTCGTATTAAAGTAATAAAAACTCATTCTGAATAAATGCATTTCTAACTTAAGACCCTTTTACTATTCCTATTCTGCACAGTAGGAGAATGGAAAAGAGAAACAGACAATGGGACTATCACATAGGATGTTTTGATTCTTCTCAATATTTTATCCAGAAGTGCCTATTTAAATAAAACAATAAAGTTCCCAGGAAAGTACCTTACCTGAGATTTCCCAGTTGATGAGCAGGGTTTAGAGGAGACAAAAAGCCTTGTAGTGCATCCATGAAATCTGGTTGCCTCATTTGCTCAACTAAGAATTTCATCTGTACCTGATAAAAAACAACCAAAGTCAGAAATTGACTTCATTAAGGTGAAAGAACTGCTAAGCTCTTACACACGGAAACTCAGTGCCGTGCAGTCTCTGACCGTGCCTTAGACTGGCTGCACTCTAAGGAGGAGGGTTTGTATGGGACAGACCAGCCAGATGCAGAGAGAGGAGCGTGGCAGCGGGGACCTTCCTGTGAGAAATGAACTCTACTTGCTGACAGAAGCAAGGTTCTGTCTCTGCAACAGAGGTGGTGAACCCCGGCTTGCAGGTCAGCTGTCAGTTTCTGTAAATCAAGTTGCCTTAGAATACAGCCATGCCCATTCACCACACACTACCTGCTTTCGCACTAGGACAGCAGAGCTGAAGAGCAAAGACCTCATGGCCTACAAAATCTAAACTATTTACATCTAGCAAAATCTAAATTATTTACATCTAGCAAAATCTAAACTATTTACATCTAGCCCTTTAAGAAACAACTGCTCATCTTTGTTCTAGAGAAAAACTAAACAGATCATGTGATCTTAGTTTAGTATTTCTCTTTCTTGGCTTTGTATGAAACATTTTATGTATGCTCTCTGTTGGGTAAAAATGGTCTAGTGAGGCTAAAAGAAGCTGTTGGGAAAACTTACAAAAACATTTGCTGCATGGATCTCATAGTATATCTTGTTTGTAGCCACAAAGAAGTGTTTGTTTGTTTTGTTTTGAAGTGGGATCTCACTATGAAGTTCACCCTGGCCTCAAACTCATGATGATCCTCCTGCCTCAGCTACCCCGATGCTGGGATTGCAGGTGGGTGCCACCATGTATGGCAAAATATCCCTTTTTAATGAGCTCAAACCAGAGATTAGACTGCTAAGCTACCAAGCAGTAGCTGGCATTTATTACAGGAAATTTCAATCTATTACAAATATAGAATGTATTAAAAAAGTTAGAACAAGAGATACATAAATTAATTTTCATGATGGAATTTTCATAATGAGGTTTTTTTCTTCTTACTACATGTAAGTTAATAGCCAGGAAATCTAGTCATCACTGACTAAGCAGCTCTTACCCAGGTAAAGGCACTTCTTTCACTGCTGTCAACTGTAGTATTAGCACAGTGCTTCACACACTTTATCATTATTATGATAAAACACAAAACCACCCAGAGTAACTGCCTTTGTGCTCCTTACTACAATCTCATTTAAACCAATGATGATACCAGTAATAAATTTCATGTTTCTAATTAAGCCATTTTATCATAGCTGATTTGTGATGCAAAAATTAGCACAAAATATGCATCTGTTTACAAATATATCTAACACTTCTTTTTTCCTAGTTCAGTTGCACTACAAATGCAGTAAATTTTATTCTTTTGAAGCAGCCTACTGCTCTCTACCCATTAATTCCAGCATGAATAATAGTACTTTTTCTAATATTCCATATTTGAAATTATTTACCACAATGTCAATGAAACCAATTCAGTCACAAGCTGACTGCATGATATTAAGATTAATGGAGCAACTTCTTTTAGATTAATGTAGCAGTTTTCTTCAAAAGTTGCTTTTTCCTTTGAATAGTATTAATGAAGATGATGGAAAAATCTATTCAGTGCTGGCAATTTCTGTTCTCTTCCCTCTGAGTACTCAATAATAAACTGGAATTTCTTCCCTCCCATTTCACCGGAGTGAGAAACAATCTTACTTTTAGAGTGTGTTAAATTCAGGATGTGGCAGATTAGATGGAATAAAGAATAGGGAATAGGAAAAAAAAATCTTGAAACAAACTTTACATTTCATATGGATTAGCTAGGAAGCAGATGGTCAGAGTGTGTGATGTCTTTACTGAGTGACTGGAGTCCATTTTCAACTTAGAAATGTAAAAAGCTCACCTCTGTCCACTTGTTTTCAGGTCATTACTAAGATAATGACTGAATAAGAAAAGAATCATTGTAAATACTTGAGAGCTATGTGAAAAGAAAACAGGGAAGTGGAGGCCCGTGTATTTACTGGGTACCGCACGCCCCAGGGGCTGCGCTAGGTGCTGCACACAGCTCATGTAATGGCGCTCTCCCAGCAGTTAACTGTATGGTGACAATATTCTCAGCTTTACAGGCGAGAATCTTAAGAGCAAAACAGTGTATCTGACATTACACAGCTGCACTTGAATTCAGTGGAACCTGGGTCCAGATCTTAGTAAGTCTGAGTCCAAGAACTATACTCCGTATACATACTGGGCTTCTAAACAACCCCCTCCCACGGCTATGAAAGAGTCTCCAAACGAACTGAACACTCACTCACCTTCTGTGTTTCATCCTTCTTCTCCTGTTTGAGGATGTCAGTTAAGTTGATGAGCTTTTCCATGGCCTCAACTTGCCTGTTCAGGTGCTTTAGGTACATCCCACAGGCGCGGCAATAGGACTCCAAAAGCAGACCAAATCTTTGACTCACTGTTTTATTGTGCATCTCAGATCTAAAAGAACAGTGAAGGATTTAAACATAGATATATGTATATACATATATACAAAAATAACATACCTATATAAACATATATGTGTTTATATGATCTTTCTAAAGAAAATGAGAAAACCCATTTTAAAAATCCATTAAATGTTGCAATCATATTAAGAATAAAATGATTCAAAATCTACCATTTAGAAGAAAATAAATAAGGTAGTTCTTGGACACTAATTTAACAGACAGCTAATTTATTCTAACTGTGTTTTTATTCACTAACAGTACAAAAATATGAAAAAAGGAAACTGGATAGAGAAAAGTAAAACACGTGAGAAGGGAGCAAAGAGCTTGATGAATAATTCCTGACATGTATGTTCACACTCTGCTATCTCTGAATTTATTTTAAATCTAGTTTCTATGTGTCATTTTTTTTTTTTTTTATCTTTTTCGGTACCAAGGATCGAACTCACGACCGCCTGCTTGCAAGGCAGGCACTTATGCCGCTGAGCTAAATCCCCAGCCCCTGTGTGTCACTTTTAATGCTAAAATTTAAAAACTCTTATTAGACACAAACCATTTCTGAATTTCTACAAAGCTTATGACCTCCAATGAGGAGTGAAGTATACCTCATTCTACAAAATATTATTATTCTTAATTGGCTTGTTTTCTGGTAGGAAACAGGATTTTGTTGCTATTGTTCTGAATTCCAAGGTTAAGATTTTAATTTATATTGGATATTTTAATCTATAAATATAGTGAGACCTATAGTGACATTAATTTATGCCTAGCAAATTTTTACGTAGCTTAAAAGTCACATCAAACTCTTAAAAATATTTCTTTCAGCTCTCATTCACATATAAAATTCAGGTTTACTTTTTTGAGTCAAGGATTCACAAAGTAGTCCTGATTGGCCTTGAACTCTTGGCGATCCCCCCCCTAAAGTCTCCCAAGTGCTGGGTTTACAGATGTTAAAATTCAGTTTTGACTTTTACTTCATATTTAATTTCAAAGAAGGAAAAAACCCAAAGTTTATATATTTGGTTTTTGATACAGGTTCTTGCCATACAGTTTAGGCTGGCTTTGAACTCACTATGTGGCCCAGGTTGGCCTTGAACTTGCAGCAACCCTCCTGCCTCAGCCTCCCAAGTTCTGGGATTACAGAAGTGCACCACCATGCCCAGTTGCAGTGTATTTTCAATATGGAAAACTATTTCAGCCAAACTAAAACAAAGTACATAATATATATTTGTACATTAAGAAAGTGACATATAGTATATATACCTAAAGAATTTAGTGGGGGAGATTATTTGCTTACTTTAAATGCCAAAAGAAAAAGTGTCCAATCCTTTGATTTGTTAATGCTTTCTTGAGTAAAAATCTCACAAGAAGATTATCCAAATATTGTTCATATTTTAGGACCTGGTTGATTAGAAGAACAAAAACTCAAATAAATTAGTGTCCATTTCTGCATGGCTGATATTAAAGAAATATTTAAGAAATAAAGTAGATACTACTGGTAATAAAAATGCATTTTTTAAAAAGCATACAACTCCTGAAGTTAGTAAAATAAGTCTTGGAAATTACATATATTTGGAACGGAACACTATTTTCTATTTTACATTATTTTACCTGTACTAGCTGGATAAGGTACTGAGAAAGTTTGTCATCTGTCAAGTATTTTTCCAAGCATCGAACAGCAAAACCTCGAACCATAGGGTCTGGGTAGTTGCAGTCCAGAAGTTCCATTGCCTGCTCAGGTTTAATTGGGGGCCAGTCTTTCACTAAGCAGTACATCTGTGTATGGAAAGAAAAAAGTTACATTTACTTCGAAGCAAGGACAGTTGCTAACTGATTTTTTACTTCTGATTTAAAAAGTAGATTAAAAACCCTTAAAACTTACAGTTCTAATGAGTTTTACCTGTAGAAAGGATGTGAAAGGCATTTTTCTGTACTGGATTACCACAATTAACACTCTACTTCACCTCTTAGATTTATGCACATTTTCTGAGAGAAGATGATTTGGGTGACATATTAGTTTTGTACAACGTTTATTCAGGAACCTGAGTCATGCGTTTACCTGAGCTACTTCATCTCTAGAGTTCCATTTAACGGACAGAAGCAATTTGGGTAGAATTTCAGGGATAGTTACACAATAGTGTCTGTTGGAAAGACAAAAGAAAAAAACACTTCCATGTTATTCAAAAGGCATAGAGGTCTAACTCTTTGTTTATGTATCCTTTGAGAAATTCCCAAGTTCTTATCATTACTAGCTTTTAAAAAAATAAAATCAGTACTTAACAATATAGCTGTGTACTATATACATATATACTTAGAGTTAAGTATATATGGCAAAGAAAATAAAAGGAAACCCAAGTGGAGAATAAATACTTAAATTTAGTTGACAGTTAAGAAAAATTCTGATACTCGTTATGCCTCTCTTTAGGTTGCTCAAATGGTTATGCAACTGGAAGCACAGGGTCATGATTTCTACTGAGGTTACTGGACAAAACATGTTTTAGTGGTCTTTCTGCAGAAATGTACTGAAACTGCTCCATGAAATATACCAGTGTTACAAGTAGCAGGATAATTTTTGTCTAACTGAAAATAATGCATTACGGTATCATTTTAAGCAAATTTAAGAAAAATGGAACACAACTCCAGAAAATTATAAAATTTAACCAACAAAATGATAACTAATTGGTCTAGAATTACATGGGGCTTTTCCTTAAATTTTATTTTTAAAAATCCAGAGAAAATCCTAAGAGAATTTTAGGGGTTAGGCATCTAGTGAGTCATCAGCAAGTCAAAGGCTTTAAGATTCAATTCCCAGTGCCAAAAGTGGTTGTCATGACATACACCTGTAATCCCAGCACTTGGGAGGATGAGGCAAGAAGACTGAAAATTCGAGCCCAGTCCAGGGAACTGAGCCAGACTCTTGTCCCAAAACAAAATATAAAAGTGGTTAGGACTGTAGCTGGGTACAAAGGCTCTGGGCTTCAATCCCCAGTACCGGGGAAAAACAAAAGTTAAAAGCTTTCAATGAATGATGTAAGTATCAACATAGAACATTTTTCTAGAAATATAAATCTATATCCATAGTTTTAAGAAAGCCAATAAAAAATCAATTATGCTTTATATATATCACACTAGGCATGGTAAAAATATGACACGCTCTACCACAGTCAGCAGAAGAAAAATAATCTCCATCTTAACACGTACCTGTGACTCCACAGAAAATCTTTCTCTTGCTCAGTGATTTCAGACAGAGGGTCTCGTGTACAAATTGCTCGGAGCTGTTCTTTGTCATTTTCTCTTAATTCATTGTCTCGAGCTAGTCTGTTACTCTGTAAAATAAAGTAATATCTTACATGGGTTTCTTTGCCATATATTTTCTGCTAGATTCATAAATGATCTATAAGAAAAAAACCTAATTTTCAACAATGTTACTTATTAAGTGCTATATTCTCATTTTAAAACTTTATTTCTAGGGATAAGAATCAATTTAAGCACAATATTTATGGAAAAAATCTGATCACATACTTGGTTAATACGACTCCCAACCACAGAGTTAGAATAGTAAACGGCCAAGTAAGTCAGGGAGCGGTCAGACTGGGATACGGGGCGACGGTAGGGAGTTACTTACGCTTCCTTTTGCTGAGATCCCTTCCTAGCACCCTGTTAACTAACTGGTGAAGGTATCTTACAAGAGTGAGAAACAGTAAAGTAATAAATCAAAACTCAAACACTTAAGTTCTTTGCTTGAATTCAACTTGTGAGGCTTTCAAATTTAAAACTAAAACCCCACTGAAACACTGTTCCCTGAGTAGTATAAATCAACTAGGAAGACAGTAATACAACATTCTAATTCCAAGTAATGTATTTATTTCCCCTTAAATATAGTTAGATGAACTGGAGAATGAGTAAGTATGAATGCATATTAACATTATACAAAAAATACACTCAGCTATTTCTAAAACTACAAATGAAAACAGACATGACTGGATTTGTGTATGTTGTTAATTTATTCGAAGGTACAAAGAAATACCACTTGCACATATTTACTCAACATTTGTTAAATGTGCCCTGCTTCCTTTGTCCTAGTCTTGCTGTTGCAGTTAGAAAACAGTGAAAGACACTGCACGGACACAGCTGTCATTCTAAAGGGAAGTCAAATAAACAAAAGTGTTAGGTACTGTGAGAACCTAATCTTTAATTTGTGACTCAAATGATAAGAAGTCACCCACACTAAGACCACTAGAAAACAAATCCGGATGGAGGAACAGTGCAAAAGTCCCAAGGAAAGAACAAGTCTGACTGAACAGAAGGAAAAAGTTAGTAAGCCAAATGTTCCCGGATGAGGGAGGGAGAGGCGAGGAAGAAGGTGCAGTTACTGACATGCAAACTTTGCTGTCAGATTAAGAAGTTTCCACTGCATTTGTAGTGAGAGCTATTTAAAAGATGAACTTGATTTGTGTTTCTGAAAGATTATTCTGGCTGCTCAGTGAAAGAAGGGAAGACAGCTGAGAGGCTACTCCACTGGTCCAGCCAAGACAACAAATGTTTAACCCCTAATTTACTAGGAAAAGTAGTTACTCTCTGTCATTGGATTTCAACAGACTGGGTTTTATTTACTTATTTCTGTATATATTTTTAGTACAAAATAAGTTATGGAAGGATAAAGTAATGATATAATACACTTTTGTTAGATATTTTAGAAGAACTCTGACATACATTTCCTTGTTTTGAAATACATCTCTGTCTAACTAAACTATACTGTCAAAATCTGGAACACTTTGAAAACTGATGGCTCATAATTTTAAAGATGGGCCATCTTCTCTACTCAGTAATTGCAAATTTCCCTTTTTATACTTATAAATACTAAATAGAATGACTGATTCAATGAGTTTTAAAAATTTTTACATCACCCTTTTCCTTCTAGTCTTTTTGTACACACCTACCCTTCTGTATTTACTCACTTAGGAAGTATAAATAAAAGCAAATATTGGTGTGTAACATCATTAAAGAGTGAAAGAAAACTGTAAAACACAAGACAGTTCTTGTCATAAAACCTTGCGAGAGTAAATCACTTCTGTTGAGTGGATATGAATATCAAACTTCTTATTTGTCCTTAGAAATGTACTGCTCATTCACTATTTCCATTAGTTTGAGAAAACACACGAAGGACAGTGTCATATGGTATTTTATTTATATGGTAAATTTCACCGTCATTATTACAGGTGTGGAACAGTGGTCTCAGCTGGGGTGATTTTCCCTTCTGGTCCTAAGGACTCTGGTAATGTTTGAAGATGTTTTTGATTGGCACACCTTGGTATGGTGGTGCTCCTGGTGCCTACTGCGGAGAGGCCAGGGATGCTGCTAACCGACCTGCAATGTGCTGGATATCCCCTACAACAAAGAATTATTTGGCCTATACTGTAGTGTCAAGATGGAGAAACACCACTTCAGAGTCTTATCTATCTCTGCATTCTTACTATTATTTGTCTAGTAACTAATATATCTTCCTCTACAATTTCTTTCTTTTTGTATTGTAAGTATAAAGTGAAAAATTCAGTCCACTGAAAGCCTAAAACAAAACAAAACAAAACAAAAAAACAACCAAAAGAAAAAAACCCTCGAAGGTGGTGTTTCAGACTGCTTTTATACCCCCAGAAAGATGCTGTGAGACACGAAGCAATGCAACAAGACAACTGAATTATGATGTAATAGTGGTGATTTACCTCACTTTTGTACCATCCTTCTAAGCCATTATGTATTTTTTACACCTTCATATTATTTAGTATTTTGTAAGCATATTTGGAAATAATTAGTGAACAAGGAATTCTTCTAGGAAAGAATACAAATCATAAAATATCAATTCTTCCAAAGAGCTACAATTACTCAGAAAAGAAACTCAAAACTTTTAAATTGTATATGCAGGAAAACGTTATTCAGTTCACAAAAGCAACTGGCAAATTTCTTATTGAGCAATAAACTAAAAAAGTTCCTCAGTGCAGTACTTAGGGCACTGCTTGGTGCTACAGTTACTTCTCTGGGCTAGGCATATTTCAGGGCCTTTTGTCCAATATTCATTGGCTGGTCTATCTATATCCTATAACCCAGCCAAAGAAAAAATGATAAATTTGGAAACTGAAAGAAACAGACACCAAAGAAAAATATTTTCTCTTAGTGCTGACAGTCTGTCTTTGAGAAATAAGGGAACATTAATGGTCTCTGAATCCAGTTATGTTGTGGTTCCAAAGTTAAGGGGAATATTAAACAAATAGATCAATATTTAAGCTCCATTGTATTTGCGTTCCCTAGCTTTTTTTTTTTAAATCACACTATTTTCTCTTCCTTCATGGCACTGCATAATTTACAGTCTTGTATTTTTTTTTATTTTTATTTTTTTTATTGGTACCGAGGATCGAACTCATGACCACCTGCTTACAAGGCAGGTGCTTATGCCGCTGAGCTAAATCCCCAGCCCAGTCTTGTATTTCTTCTCATATCCGTTTTATGTCTGCTTTCATCATTAGATTGAGTTGTCAGTGGAGATCTGTTTATTTCACAACTTCATTACCTAGCCCTTCCCCTAGTGCTTTACATATACTTGGCATTCAGTAAATGTTTGTTATATGAATGAAGGCAGGCTACAGGTCCAAATAAACCAAGAAGAAATAGATGCATGCAAAATATTAGCACACAGAAAATTTTATTCTTGTAACCAAATAGCTAAAATACATGAAACCCTGTTCACATATAGATTACAACTGATAGTTTAGAAACTCAGTGACTTTCCTTACCAGTCCTGCATGTGAATAACTAAATCCTGCTTCTCGGGATACAGACCAATTTGCATGCTCCTCAATCACTGACATATCTGGAAACTTTACCACACTGCTGAACCAATCAAACTCTAATTCTAAGCATGGAGTTTCCTAAGAGATAGAAGAAAAGTTATATATATATATATATATATAGTTGTAGCAGACTGTCATTAAAAAAGAAAAAAATTATGACAAGAAAAAGCTTACTTTATTTGGATTTGACCCAGTAACACCAATAGGATTCAGCAAGTCTTCTAATCCATGAGGTACTGGCCAAAGATTCAAGGCCATTTTTCCAGATACTAGTGTGTCTGTGTAATCAAACAAGTTTATATTTCCCCAGGCCAATGGACAATGCTCCTTAAAAAGCAAAAGGAAAAAAAAAATCACTAATTTAGGAATTAAATTATAAAATGCATTTCAAAATACTTTTCTTTCCCGAAAAGGAGAATTCAACAATTATCTCTATAATAACTGGGTTATAAAATCTGCCAAAAATCATATTGGTTTCTCAAGATTTAAGCCATTTTGTGTCTTTTTTCCCATTTGAATTTAGGTACATTGTCTTTATTAATACAGGAAATAGAAACAAAAGAAGGATGACACATACTTGCATTCAATCACTGTCATGTTGTCTTTTTACATATCTAAAAAGTCTATCAATATGAATTTGGGGGATATAATACTCATTGTAAATTTCTGAATTTCTTTCAAGATAGACTTCTACATAATATTTTTATTTAATAAAAATTGTAATAGGTCTGATCTATTAATTGTGAGAAAATTCAATCTGAGGTGAAATGAGGAGAGTTTAGAGGCAATCATAATTGTCCCCCTGAAATACTTTACCTCTTTAGCACCCTTTCGGCCTTTCACAGAGCAAATGGAAAGGCAAAGTCGAGCAGCACGAGGAAGATCGGGAATGTATATATCGTAATTCAGCCATTCATTCCACCTACGCAAAATTATAAAGAAAAAACTGAATTCTCTAAAAAACAAGAGGGAAAAAAGGCTTTGTTTCATTGTTAATAAAAGTGACTTCTACAGACAATAAGATTCACTAGATGCCCAGTCTGGTCTGACTATTATCTTCTTTTGAAGTCCTGTAAGGTTTACAAAAACTGTTTAGGTTTTATTGGTCTTGTTCTGTACTGTTTTGTTCAACTTAATTATACCTAATGATATAGGCAATTCTTTTTAAGGAAGCAAGTGGCATTATGGTAACCATTGTTGATAACCTTGTACTCTGTTTTTACATCATGTACTATGTCTACCCTTGGTTTTGACTGACAGCTTTGTTTTGTCATATTTGGTTTTACTTTTTTCCAAAAAAAAAGTAATAAGAACTATGGGAGTAATAAACCCAAAATGTGTAAATTTTGTTGTAAAAAAAAAGAGGAAAAAAAAAGTGCTCTAAAGGATACAACTGCAAGTGTGTTTAGGTGTGTTAGGATAGATGACTATATTACGGAGTTTTTGTTGGGTCACTGAACACAACTGTTTGCAGTCTCACTGTTTGAATGTCTACTTTGTATGCTTTGATCCTGTGACTTGAGCAACTATTTCTAAGATGACAATGTGTAATCTATTAACTGGTGATTTCTTACTGGTTTTTTTTTTGTAGTCCTGTATTACTTGTACCCTTACATTGTTTTGTCTTTTTTTTCCTTTTAAATAAAACTTTTTTTAAAAAGTGACTTCTACAAATTATCAAGAAATGAAAGGTTAAAAAACAGGAAAGTAATTGAATAGGGTACTTTATGAGATATGAGATCATACTGAAATGATCAATTAACATGAAAAACCAGGCTGTTATTTTCACACAGAAAATGAAAATTTAAAATGTCATGGAGCTCTCACTATACACAAAAACGGTTGAAACTAAAAGGACTAAAGATATTAAGGGTGGTAAGAATATTTTGTAGTAATACTGAATTCATATATTAAAAGTTGGGGTATAATTTGTTACATCCAAATCAGTAAGCATAGTCTACTACAAGTGAATATATAAATAATTTATGACCCAGCTTAATTTCTAGGAACAAAATCATAGATATGGGTATATTTGTGTATAGTATGCTAATAGAAAAATTATTTATAATATTCTCAAACTACAAATAATTGTCCAAGAGCAGAACAGATAAGATATAAATTATAGTACATATAGTCATATAAAGGAATATTACACGGCAATAAAAATAAGCAAGTTACTCACATAACTTGAAATCCTATAAACATGTTCAATAAAATAATTTAGACATAAAAAATGCCTATTCTTTGAGTCCATTTATATAAAATTCAAAATAGGCAATACTAACCAAAAGGATAGAAGTCAAGATAGTGGCTACTTCTAGACAGCAGACAGAGTTACTAGATTGGGGATGAGCATAAGGAGAGGCTTTTAGAGGCTGGCAAATGTTTTATTTTTTTTGACTGCTATAGTAGTTACATGAATATTCACCTTGTGATAATTTACTGACCTGTACAATTATGATTTGTTCACTTTTGTCCATATATATGTACTATACCTCACTAAACCAAAATAAGAGAGTTTCTGTCACAAATCGTCAAACAGAAAAGGAAATTATATAAGATAAAAATGATTTCTCAATTATAAGTACATTAATTACTTTTATACATAATGGAGTTTTATTCAGAATAATTCACTAATCCAAATAAATCAGTATGAAAATAAAAGGTACACAGGAAAATGTACTTGACTTTTAAAATAATTACTTCACAAGAAGTAATAAACTTAAAGTAAGGAAAGAATATTAAATAATATTAAAAAGCAGTATGATTAAGTTATTTAAAGTTTTATGATAAATTCCCTCATGTACAGGATGCTATAGATGAAAACATGTACATAGTTGAAGGACTTGTTTGTAAAGAGCATGTACAATAAAACCTTTTTCTCCTCTTAACATTATCAAACAATGGCTAAAGCATAAAACAATGCACTCACAATGACTGCTTGAAGTAGAATCTTGTCCTAGAGTTATGTCGCAAAAGGTGCTGTGCTGCCTTATGCTAGTTTTTACCGCCTTGGTGAAATGGCACTAATAACAGTACCTACCCTGAGAAAATTGTTTCTATCTCATAAGATTAAATGAAGTAAGTAAAGGGATTAAAATTTACATAAAATGATTAAAACGATGCCTTGAACAATAGTAAAAGTTCAAGTGTTACATACTATTAACTTGGAAACTTCTCATATTGCTTGTGATGTTTAAACTTTGCTGTCAAGCTGACTGGCTTGGGAACTAGCTAAGAGGTTATTAATAAAGTATTCTTCTGGGTGTGTCTGGGTGGGTCAATGAATTATCAACTCGGGTAATACGTTTAGTGTTTGGCCTGGCTCCTCTGCTCTGCCTCCTGGCCACCATAATCTGAGCAGCTCTGTTTTGCCAGGTCCTTCAGCTGTGATGTTGCTGCCTGAGAGTCGGCTGGCCAGGGAATGAATCCTCTCGAACTATGAGCCAAGTAAGACTCCTCCTCTAAGCCGTGGGCATCAGGTATTTTGTTTGGCAATGGGAAAATCAACTAACACATGGCTTCTTCATAATTTTAACCTATTCTTAAAGTACAAATAAAACAATCAGGGATATAGTTCAGTGGCACCGTGCCTATCTGGCAAGCACAAGGTCCTGAGTCCGATGCCTGGTACCCCCTACCCTCCTGCAAAAGTATAAATAAAACAAGTTTTAGGTCATAAATAATTATCAGTATGAAATTCTATTTTTGATTAGTCAAGCTGATGTAGAATAAAAAATCCTATTTATTCTAACATCTCTGCTCAACATGGACAAAGACCGCAAAGTATCATATGTTTATAGAAAAAAACTTACATTTTAAGTAGGAGAATTTGGCAAGAATTCTAGAGGCAAAAAAAAAAAATGTATTACAAAAATCTAGGTGGAAGAAATACTGCGGGACTTAGTAAACCTGTGGTTGTTTAAAACAAAAATTAAAGGTACACCTACTTAAATTCATCTAAGACTTTTAAAAAATTATTCATAAATCTATAGAATTGCTTAGAAAGAAAGCGAAGTGTTCTATACACATACTAAGGAACTATGTATGCCCTATGAATGTAGCACTATACTAACAAAATAAAGTATGGTTTTCTTTCACTCTTAAATTCATCTGTTCAATATACATATGCATGTACAAATATATAAATCATGCTCTTTTTAAAAGAAATGAATATGCACACAGATATTTCAAACTGATTCTAATTTTGAGAGATAGTGATATATCAGCAGCCCTTTTGAGTTGGTTTTTTTTTTTTTTTTTTTTTTGAGGCAGGGTCTCACTGAGCTTTCTAGGCTAACCTGGAACTTGTAATCCTCCTGCCTCAGCCTGTGAAATAGTTGGCACTACAGGTGTATGTCATCATACCTGCCTGAGGTACTGGTACATTTATGACAAAATTGTAAGGTAATTTTTCTAGAATAAGGAAAGCACTGATTTGGATCAAAATACCTCAGCAAGGGTCTTTAAATTTTACATTTCTATCTTTCTAATAACTTCATATTTATCTCTAATTGTTTTATCTTTGCAAACACTGAAAAGTTAAAACATTTAGTTTAAATCTTCATACCACCACCACAGGAACTTCATCTCTTAGATAAGAGAATTCTTGAAGATAATCAAACTCAGTCCTTTCTAAATAACTAATTTACTTTTAATGCTTCCAACAATTAGAATAAATGTACCTAATTTCATGTAAGGGGTCTTTGCTTGGGGCTTGTTGAACTCCTTAGAATGATATGTTTGTAGTTTTCATGAAATCTGCAAAATTTCTAGATGTTATTTCCTAAAAATATTTTCCTGTTCTCTCACAATCACTCCACCCGTGATTGACATCTAGTATGATTAGGAAATAAATTGTAGTTTTAGTAAAAACTAAGAGAGCTCCTGGGGTTATTTATTTACTGCTACACCGTAACTTCTAACCTGAATGATGTGCCTTCTGATCTGCCGTAGTTCAGGTAGGGGAAGGAACTATTTCCTTCCCCTGTAGAGAAGGCTACCATCTCTTTGAACTTTATCTGGGCTCTAGAGGATGGCCATCTCCAGCCATCCATTAAAAACGAGAACCTTCTCTTGACTCTCCTACAGGTCAGTCACATTTGTTATGTGATTTACTTCTGGAGGGCTGAATAGTTAGCTCCCATGTTGTTCTATATAGTCCTTCTTTAATCTTCAGGGCTAAGTTGGATTTTCTTACAATATTACTGCTATAATATCCAAGGGTAGACTCTTTTTCCTGGATTAACTCTGTAGAGACTCATAGAAACAGGAGGACAGCAAGTTTTTGACTCATACTGCCTTAAGATTTTTTATTACGTTTATGCAGTAATGACTTAAAATGTTCACAATACTTCCCTCTCCCCTTACAAAACTGATTTGTTCCCAAAATCCTTGAAAGATTGAATATCATAAATAAGTATATTGAGAGTGATTTGAAGGAAACCACCAGAGTAGTTTCACTCTGGTACTGTTTGCCAACTCTTACTTCACATACAGGGGAATGATGCTAAGTAAATAATATGACAGGGTTTTTTTTTTTTTTTTTAAATCTAATGTAGGGAACCAAACCACATTCTGTTCTCTCCTTTAAATAGTGGGGATAATCAGAAAAGTCTTCTGGATAAGATTTTAGCACCAATACAGCGACTGATACTCATTTAACAAAAAATTCTTATGTTCTAAATGTAAATGTCTGTTAAGTTATATAATTTGCATAAAACTAATAATGTAAAATATTTCATGTTTACTGATCATACTCCTAATTATTAATAAGACTTTTGGAAGTATATCCAAATACTGCCGTACCTAGGATTGGAACAAGGTACTCTCTGAGTGTTCACATTGTCACATAAGGGTTCTCCTCCATGGTAGATACCCGTTCGAACATAGATCTAAAACAAAACAAAACAAAAAGCTATACAAAATGTACATCATACAAATATACACATACTTAGAACCAAGTATCAGACAATAAAATATGTAACTAATATAAACAAGAGAATCAATAAAAATTTTTATTCAGATACAGCTTTTCTTCACATATTTAATAAATTAATACTGATGATTCCTCACCAAAATTTACTACTGCCTTCATCCATTAATAGGATGATAAGACATCAGGCTACTAAAAAAATGGATACAGGCCTATGATCCTTTCAAGGTATATAATTCAGCTTTTCAGCAAGAAAAGATAAATTGGGTTGGGCATGGTGATATGTGCCTGTAATCCTAGCTCTCAACAGACCAAGGCAGGAGGACTGCTGTGAGTTTGAGGCCAGCCTGAACTATATACATACATCCCAGCAGTTGGCAGGCTGAGGGAGAAGGATCAGTACAAGTTTGAGGCCAGCCCAGGCTACATAGTGAGTTCAGGGCCAGCCTGAACTACACAGTGAGACCCTGTCTCAAAACAAAACAAAACAAAACTCCAAAGTGGACCAAGAGATGGAGGGAAAAGAAAGGGGAGGGAAGGGAAAGGGATGAAATAAGAATTAAGATGTGTTACGTACATGCACCAACTTCCCACGAGGAATGTAACCACTATGTACAGCATACATGTACCAATAAAAATAAAAATTACAAAAAAATGTATATACCAGATAGGACTTAAAGCCCCTAGCAACCAGAACAGTGCTCCATTAAAGATACTCATGTTTCTGTTATGAGATGCACGAATATTTACATTAAGAGGAGTTAACAGACTATCAAAAGACTTACTTTAGATCAGAGTTTGTTGTCCAATGAATTCTATAAAACTTTTAGTTTTAAAAACTCGTAATTATGGATAACAGAATTATAAAAGACTGACAGCTATGTAAGAGCGAAGGTAGATGGAAACCAAAAGAATTCATTACATATTTTATGTTCCGAGACTTGATTTTTTTTCTGCTCATCTGAAAACATGCTATAGATCAACAGATTACTACACAGTTCCGTAAAAGGGTTTACATAAAATGATCTCTACAGAAAAATAAGCACCAACATTTGGCCTTACCTTATCAATGTCTCGAATATTTACATTTACATAAGTTGCACAAAGAATTTTTATTCTGAGTGCACTATTTATAACCCAAAGGGATTTTGTAGATGTTTCTCCATTCATATACGGTGTAGCTGTAGAGATGCGTCTGGAATAGGATGGCATTGTAAAACAGTCCATTGGCAGCTGAGAGTAAAGGCTTTCTTTAGCCATCAGCATCAAATTGGGCATCCTCCCAAGCATTATACAGCTTCTTATATACTATAAGAGATTGAGGAGGAAAGGAAGAAGTCATTTTCTGTAAAGCTTTTCATTTTAAAAGCAACATGTAAGAGTATTGTGAGAATGCACATATTAATTTGTGAAGATGATAAAGAAGTCAAACATTACAGACTATATTTCTGAGTAATTACTTAGAACATTTAAAATAGTACATTTTTGGAGTCTGGCTATAGCACAGATCAACCAAGTACTACTGAACAGAAATTAAGTTGCATATACTAAAAAAATAAGATTTGGACAGTACAGTTCTACTCCTAACTGAAAAAAAGAAAGAAAGAAAAAAAGGAAAGGAAAAAATCCTGCAGTATCACTAAGCCTCTGTCATACTGCTGGCTCACTTGCTATTCTAAAACACTTATTTTTTATAATAAAAATCAGGAGAGTCTCAGATTTATGGATATATGAAAAAATATTACATTGAGCTGAACTCTGAAATGCCAGCATAGAGATTTTTAATATAAATGCTACTTTATTCATATTATAACAGCCTGTGGTCTCTTCTATGAGTCCAACTGGACCATATAAAATCTGAAGGCCAGGACTTTGGTTTGTCCCCGTACTATGCTCAATACGTGCAATATGCTTGTTATAGTTGGTTTCTATAGGTATTAAATAAATAGAAAAAGATAATAGGGACGTATTAACAGTACATCTTAACAGCAGATCACAGAATTTTTGAAATGTTTATTTTATTCAAAGCATGAAATATTGCATATTTTGAGGTTGCATAATTGCCAACATTTTAAGTCTCTCAAAATTACATAATTACAGTATAAAAAACCTTCTAAATTGTCAATGTTATTTGCCTATGTTCATTATTTAATTTTCAAAAAATACGTCCTAAAAATACAGCTATAAGGTCCTATCTGATTATTTTTAAAATTTGAATTCTTGAAACTTGTTACTCACCTTATACTGACTCAGAGGATATTTTTCTAGGAAGTATTCATCACATCCACATACTTTTAAAATATACTTGCCCTGATATTCTAAAACACAGAGTTTTAGTTGTTCAGAGGATAGCAACATACTTCGAGTTTTTTTCCTGATTGCTTCAGCAATTACTTGTTCTGGCACACAGTCATGGTTGATTTTCAAAGTATACTTCTGCTTGTCATTGTTTGGAGAAACTATTACCCAAATCACCACAATTATTTGTCCTGTAATGGGAAAACATAGTTATGCAATCATCAAGTCTATTTCTTTCTTCAAGATATGAATTTCAAGAAGTATGTACTATGCATTATTCTAATCATAACCAGAAATGATTTCTAATCAATCTAATTAAATATAGGTAAGTATCTGGTAGAAACTGGAAAATTTCACATCTGATATAGCTGCCAGACCAGGCCCAAATTCTACTGCCTTATCATAGAGCACATAAAACAAGTACATGAGGTCAGTTAATTTCCATGTTAAACTGTATTACATATTTCATGGCTCATGGTGGTGTCAAAGGGTCAGCAGTGCCTAATGTAAAACACTATGGGAAATAAAGAAATAATCAATGAAGGCTTACCGATGCTCAATCAAAATGATGGAAAAGATGAGAATGAACATTTCAAAAGATGAAAAAGAAACAGAAATTTTCCAATTTTCTGCTATTAAGATTATTTAAGTCACGTATAACCCCAAAAATGTGAACATGAAAACTAGATGTACTATGTTCACAGTCCAACTTCTTTATATGTGGGAAATTTTTCATAAAAAATGAAGAAAAGTGAAAATATTCCTATTTTAGAATGTTTACTACAGTAGAATTTTAAAAGAGCATGTTATACTGTATTAAACTGCTTAGAATATCATGGTGCAACAAATATATCTTTATATTGTTCTAGTAGAATTTTATATTGAATACCACCTGAGAGTCAACCTACTTTAAAACTTCAAATTAGAAGTGTTTAGCTAATACATCACTTATTTCCAAAGCAATATAGTTAACCATTTTCATGTAATTCTAGAAATTAGTTCATTAAATGTTCAGTGTATCCACGACTCTTTATGATCAGACATATTTAATATTAACACAATTCTTTCTTTGTACATATAAAAACACAAGTTTTCCTAAAATTTCACTGAATGCTTCTATTTATAATCACTTTTATTTATAAAAAGATGAACAGCTCTGCTTTTTAGTATCCTTAAAAAGAAGGTATTTCAAACTCAAAGTTCTTCAGTTTTATTGGGATAAAAATTCAAGGGATATACATATACACACAATTAATTCATTAGTAAGTATTCACTGTACACAAATTATATACTCGGCAATCAACCAAATCTTGTCACCTCTGCCTTCAAAAGGCTTATCATCTAGAAAGGAAAAAAGGACTGTAAAAATACAAACAAAAATACAGGAACAATGGTACACTACAATAACAATTATAGTAGACAGACAACTCTCTTACCTTTGTCTAATTTATTGTATATGTGCTTTGGCAGCTCTGGTGATGATTCTACATTTGGAGGATAGACATACATTGCTCTACTATGAGGTGAATTGAGGTCCCTAAGGTCCACAGCTTCTTTACAAACATTCAAAATATTTCTTCTGAAGTCCTGTACTTCTGGATCTTTAACCATATCAAATTCACACACTGGCATGCCGATAACAAAACCTTAAGAACATTACATAAAGAATGTATTATTATATGCACATATGGACATATTTTTTACTAACAAGTACCTGTATAGATTTGGAAGATCACAATAGAGACAAGAATTTTTCCTGGATTAGAAAAATCTCTGAGTAAATGTAGTAAGGACCAAAATATTAATAAATATATATTTTCAACATATTGCATTGCTAGTCATATATCAATTTTTTTACAGAATAATAAAACAAAACTGGGATATAACAAATCTAAATCTACCTATATACGGTATTTCTTAAAGAAGAGCTTATAGAATATCAAAGCAATAAAACTAAGTTTCACACTCAACAGCCAAAGATACTTTAAATGTATAAAGATACTGTACTAAGAAAGCTACTTATATTACAAAGCTATTGGTTCAGGCAAAAATATTTTAATCATTGAGACATCTGCTACTCTTCATAGTTATCTGTACTTTAGAATAGGATGAAAATGACATTTAGCTAAAAATTACATCTTACCGATTTCTCGATTGAGGATCTTTTCCTCACGGTTGCCAACTGGTTCAATTACTTTTAAAAAGGGTTGGAAAAGCCGAAGGTCACATAGTCGTCTTGTTTCATCAAAAAATTCTTCCCTTTCTGCTTCTTGAGTAACACTTACGAAAATGTAAGAAGATTCGTCTTGAAGAAGTTGATGGAGAGGGTATTTTCTTGCTTCCTTAAACAGTTCATGCTTTATGGTTATTAATGTAGCCTCACGGAGGCATTCTAAAGTCACGATCATTCCATTTGGTAGTAAACATTCTACGAGGATTCTTGGGGGCATCAAGTGGATGCCCCACAGTTCACCTGATGATGGTCGTGGAGGCATTGTTCTGATCCTTTACAAGTTTTACATATAAAACTACTTTAAGTAACTAGATTTATGGCTGTTCCAAAGTAATGACCTAAGTGAAAGAAGGAAAACATCTTTTAAAAGTAAAAACAAACAAACAAAAACTATAAAAGGATACATTCATTGGCAAAGCTAATTGTAAAAGTTCATTTCCCATAGTTCGAATTGGATAATGATTAATCTTAAATTTTAATCAAGACTATTACCTTAAATTACACTAAAAGTAACTGATTTTAGCATAGACTATGAAAATCATTTGTATTTAATTAAAATTTAATAAGGTCACAAAATATATTTGGATATGCTTTCTAAGATCTCATCAAAACAGAGCTGAGGCCATGAAAACAATGAAATGTTGCAATTCAAACCCAAATTCCCACCACTTATGACTTTTATCATTCTCTGGTATTTTATGAATCAACCGGAAAGGCTCTTAGGTCAAGGTCCATTATTCAGTTTAGAGCTACTAAAACCTAGAGAAGTCAAACCCTTTTCCTTTCTTATTTCTTATTCTGTATCACTACTGTAGTAATAAGACAAGGCCAGCCTGCCCTCCCACACTCCCTCCCTCTCTCTCGATACTAACTATACAGAATAATGGATTTCATTTTGGTATATCTGTACACATATGTGACATACTTTGATCATTTCTACTCTGTGTTGCCTGTCCTGTTTCTTCCTGTCTGCTTAACGCTTTCTCATCTACTTTTGATTCCACGCGTGTGAACTTGCAATATTTTAGACTGTTTTTAAAGTATAATTTAGGTATATTCACAACATTATATATCTAGTAAGTCAATGTGTTTCCTTGAAGCTCGTGATGAACCTGCAGAGACACACATACTTTATCAACTAATCCAGTTCTAATACTTTCAATTGAAAGGAAACATTCTATACACAAATGGGACTCAATACTCTTCGGCAGTACAATGCATCAACCACCTGTATTAAGAACTTATTATTATTATTAAGCTTTTTTAAGTGCTATTATGATTTGAGGGCCCTTAATTTTTTAAATTTCAATAATCTTGGTTTTCTCTTTTGAAGACACTATTAAAACCCATACAACCAAATTCAATTTCTTGCTATTTATGCTTATTTTTTTATTCAGTAAGTTAAACTGTGAGAGTACCACACACACACACACACACACACACACACACACACACACACACACGCCTAGATAAACCACTGTATTTGAATACTCTACCAGGTACTGTAGACAATAACTATGTTTATCTACCAGAAGAGTACTGTCCCTAAGACCAAGCTAGGAGCTGGGTATACAGTGAAGAATAAGAGGTGGTCCTTGCCCTCACGAGGTAATCCAGAGTGTGAAGCATTGCTTAGGTTGTATGCATGGCAATTACATTCGCTGGTACAAAACAGGATTAATGCTGCCATGGAGAAGGGCTGCATTCTATAAACACACATACTGTGGTCATCTAACTCAAAGGAAGTTGGCGTGGAAAGGTATCCCACAGAAGGTAACACATAAAACAAATCCTTTACGGTTAAGCAGCAGTTGAACAAACAAGCAAAGAGCATGACATACTTAATTTAGAAAATTGCCACCCTCTGTCTCACACCAATCCATACTGAACCTATCAAAACACTAACTCTTGAGGTTGTCTATATTCCTTCATTATCACTTTTGTTACCCTGGTCAAGGGTAACACAGCAAAGGCCTAAAAGGTCTTGCATTTTTGTTTGTCCTCTATAATCTACCTTTTACCTCACAGCTAGAGTGACCTGAAGAGAGTAATAGGGCTGAATTTG
This sequence comes from Cavia porcellus, assembly GCF_034190915.1. Lineage (NCBI taxonomy): Eukaryota > Metazoa > Chordata > Mammalia > Rodentia > Caviidae > Cavia > Cavia porcellus. The sequence goes on along the minus strand of NW_026947500.1, from coordinate 11,383,348 downwards.
ATCAGTTGCTTCTGCTGCACCAATTCTCAGCTGCAAACGTGGCTATGACACTTCAAAGTTATTTCACAATCTTAAAATATAGTAAGACTTCTCATATAAAAAAGTCAAAATATAAATAAACTGGGGAGCAAAACAGATGATAGATAATAGGACAAAGAAATGGGGGGAAAGGACATAAAAAAATTAAGATGTATTACATGCACCAATTCCCCACAATAAATATAATCATTATGTACTGCAAACACATACTAAGCTAAAATTTTAAAAAGTTTAAAATTTATATGTAGGTGAGGAATAGTAATAGAAATATTTAGTTTTCTCACTTCTGAAAACAAATTAATTGGAAGACAATGAGGAATATAAAAGATTATTTTTTATGGTTGAAAATATTCGTCAGACTTACAAAGGAGATTCACTGCAATTATAGGATTTAAAACTTAATTGTACGTCCTATACTTTAAAAGTTTTTGACTAGTGAAAAGACCAGATAGATGAATCTGGTGTGCATAATTAGAAAAGTGACTTAAACTGAGCTTTTAAAAACATCAAAAAATTTGAGGAATGCAAGACAGAACGCTAAATGACTACTATTTAAATGATTATCTTCCTGGATAAAATAATTAAAATAAAAACAAAACGAAAACCATGCCAAAACAGCAGTTGTGTTTATGTTTTCTTTGTTGAATGGTGCTAAGAAGTTTATTTCATAGAACCATTGGGGCAACTATTTTATTTAATAAATAACTCACAGAGTCTCACATGTTCCCTAGGAATAAGACAGGATCTAGTAAAGTACACAAGCTATTGATTTTATTCCTCTTTTTACAAGTGACTAATATAATTATTAAATATTTAAGAACACTTTTCATAAAGAGAATAAATGTGATCACAGCTATAAAACATTTGTAGATTCTAGAATGTAGGTATTATGCAGAAAACGCCACTAACTCTTTAAGGGTTATTTGTCTTCTCATGCCAGAGCTTAGTCCATACAAACCATTATCCCAGAGCTCACTATGGTGTAGAAAAGGCAAGTGGGACTAATATCTTACTATTTAGGCATGCAATGACCCTTTCAGGTATAAGAATTAACATATGAGAAAAGCAAAGGTCAGAGAAGTGAAGCTGCCTGCCACAGAAAATGTATTTTCAACTCAGGTCTAGATGATTTAAAAAATGTACTGTAACAATGACACTGTCTAATCTACAGTTATGGCCACGCAGTTTCGCAGTGGTGTATAAGAAAGCAGGCTCTAAACTTTCACTAGATTCAAATTTCAGATACCTTAGTTAACAGTTGTGCGATACCAGGCAGTTTAGTTCATCCACTGAACCCCACTGAACCTCGTATTTTCCCCAGTTGTTAAACTGGTATAATAAGCATCAACTGCACTGGGTCATTGTGAGGATCAGATGAGGTAACATGTGAAAAAGATTTAAGTCAACATTCAATAAATGCAGCGACTTCCGGTTCCTCAGTTCCTGGAACTCCTATTTAAATGGCATAGCTGCCTACAGCTCAGATGGGAGGAATCACTTGTTACTGCCTCCTACCCTTTTTGAGAAGTATCTACTTACGTCAGGCTCTATGCTAAGTACGGTACTTGCGTACGTTCCCTTTTGCTGTTGAAAGACCTACAGTTTACTAGGGAACAAGTTTAACCATGTGATAACTGTTGCAGAACAGACTATGAATTATGAAAAAATCTGAAGAGGAGAGGGAAGCCTTCAGTGAAGCATTTCAGTACATCATAGAGGTTTTTTTGAGACAGGGTCCCATCGTGTTCAGGCTGACCGTCAACTCACTACGCAGCATAGGCTGGCCTCCAATTCATGGTGACGACACTCTGGCCTCAACTTCCCCCGGCTGGCATCACAAGCATTCTCCACCACGTCTGACTAGGATTTCACGGGGAGAGGAAGCAGCTGGATGAGGAGGGCATTTTATCCAAATGGCCACCAGAATCAATGTGCACTGCCACTAACCGTAAAAGAAGGCAGACTGTTAGCAGCAACATAAGCTTTTTACAAAAAACTTCTGTGAGTCTAACGTGCCTGGGAACAGGTGGGATGGTGGCAAAGAAGCAGGGTTAAAAGATAGGTAGGGGCCAGATAATGAAACTATGCTGAAGGTTTGAATCTTATGTTGTAAAATGAGTAACTCATCTTCAACTAAAAGAAGCACATATTGTTCCACGATTTTAAAAAATTCTCTCAGGTTTCTCTAAAAATCGTTTTTTGAATATAAGATGTAACACCAAATGAACATTAAGATATAAAAACTGTATCTTAATTGAATGAGTTATAAGATCCAAAATGTATAATAGATATTGAGATAATGAAAGGGAAAGAAAGTGCTCTAAAGGATATAATGTATGTATAAGTGTGCAAGATAGATAACCATACTATTAAGGTTTTGTTAGATTATCAAACAGAATGGTTTGTACTGTTACTGTTTGACTGACCACTTTTTGTGCTTTGATTTTGTGACCTCAGCAACTACTTCTAAGATAACAATATGTAACTTATCTACCAGTGATTTACTTTTTCTGAAATTCTGTACTATTTCTACTTTCTTCTGTTTTGCTTTTTTCCCTAAATAAAAAAAAAAATCTTATCAGTTTAGAGAATTTAGAGAAAAATATGATTAATAAATCTGATCTTATAACACTGAAAATAAAGAGACCTTTCTTTAGACTAGAAAAATTAAGCGTTCATAAAAATGACAAAATTAGCAAACTTAAGTGAATATTATTATGTTTATGAAAAACTTATGTAAAGCAATAGAGGGTAGTAAGTTACTCTAAAACTAATTATTGAAATATTAATCTGGGCAATCTGAAGGGTTGGTGTTACAGAATGTAAAATGTTTTACTAAAAATAAGGCATTTCAGGAGTCAAGGACCACTCTATTGATTCAGAATGCCAGGACCAATACAGACTAACAAATCACAACTCTCTAGAACTCTTAATAATTGTTTTGCTTATTCTGATTTTCTATATGTCTAAATGAGTTGTCTCAATGAGGGCAGTCCTGTTTGCTTATGAGAGTTTACCTACTTCACAATTTACTCTTGTCCTGATGACTCTCAATCTTCATCATGAACACCAGGTACTACGCTATACTGCAGTACACAATGCAGCGAAGTCCTTTATGATTGCGCCATGCTGATGGTTCTGGGAGCTGCTCTTTGGTCCTAAAACCATCAGGCTGTATACGGCACTTTAAAAACTGCTCCTCATTTCCTTTTTTTCCTAGCAGTCAAGGGTCACTTTTCAGTTGAGAGCTACCTGCCTTATTGCTGCGGCATCCCTCCTGCTATGTTTAGTTGGCACTGACCCTTGAGCACCATTTTACAAAACTGTATAAAGGCCAAAGGACGAACTGATGATATAATGAACTCCATCACATGACCTTAACAGACAAAATAAGTGACAGATACCTTGATAACTAGATATTTTTGTTTCCTTTTTTACTCCAGGGGTAAAATTACAGTAACTTTGGAAGCCCAAGAGGACTAGTGAGCAGGAGTACAGACTCTTTTAAGTACAAAGTAAATGGCAGAAATGATAATTACTAAAAGAGTCTTATACCTGTACTCTCTGCTGTCACTAACTTTTACAGAAGATTATTTGGTAAACCGATTATTTTGAATATCTGATGTGTATTCCTTCAGCCCAAGAAGACTTATTAACAATTTGTTTTATTTTTCAATTAACTGTTTTTTTGTTTGTTTTTTTTTTTTTTGAGAGAGAGAGAGTGTCTTGTTATGTAGTTTAGGCTGGCCTTGAACTCAGGGCTGGGATTACAGGCACATGCCACCATGCCTGGCTCAGTCTTCTAGGTTTTAATCCCTGAATTGAAAGCCTTTCTCTGTTTACATTAGCATTCGACTCCTGGGTTTCACACTACAGGGCAAAAGTGGTCAAAATATGACTCAGAGGTCAAACCCAGCTCACTACTTTTTTATCTAAACAGTTTATTAGAAAACACAAACACACGGAGCCAACACATTGTGTTTACACATTGTCCATGAGGCTTCTGCACCGCACCTGCAGAACTGAGGCGATGCTATAGGAGCCACGTGGCCTGTACAACGTCAGCTATTACCTGGCTTTGTACAGAAAAAGTCTGCCCACTTCTGAAGATACTGGAATTGTTTGGTATTAACTAGGGATTTTCTAAGTGTCCACCGAATAAGAGGTCATCCCACCCTGTCTCTGCAACTACAATCTTACACTTTCAATCTAAATTCTCTTGTAGGAAAGAAAGTATTAATTTTAAGCTGGAAGAGTTGAAACAGGAAAGTACTTTAGAAGTCAGCTAATGAACTGAGCGCTTTAAGAGCTGGGTGCTCACCATCTGATAAGGGATGTTTGTGGAGTGCTTGGGCACTTACCTTTCACAGTACTGCCCCTAAAACTCTCTCCTGCATTCCTGCAGCTCTGCTTTCTCTCCCTCCCGTCACATACTTGACAGGCAGCAGAACTTTCCTTCAATCCCTTCAACCACGACTCAAGCAGGACAGCCTACTCTCACCTTTCTCGCCATCACTGATGTGCTCTTTTGCTAACATTCATCTCAACGCTTAGCAACCAATATGTAGGACATTTGTGTACAAAAAACTATTCCTGGGCCGAGGATTTAGCTTAGCGGCATTAGTGCCTGCCTGGCAAGCGGGAGGGTGCGAGTGTGAATCCCTATACCAAAACCAAACCAAACCAATTACCTGACTGTAGATTATAAAATGTATAAACAGTCGTAGAAGATGGTAGAGTTCTGACTTTAGAAGTATATTACGTTTAAAAACCTATTTTAAAATATTAATATGTATCTGTACTAGTAAGTCACTAAAAATAAAACTATTTTGAAGTACATATCTACAAGTTTAGAAAGAAAATTTATGATTATCGATTGACAGCCTAATTATCTCCAAAAAACCACAATTTGCTAAAACAAGCTTGTATTTTTAGATATTTGTTTCACAAATACAGAAGCTGCTTCTTTGTTGAGTGACCAACAACACTTCTACAAATTTTTTTTCTGAATATTTAGATAAACACTGACAAGATATTTTCCATCCTCAGAGAGATCAATAAGAAAATATTAAGTTTTACAGCTTAGTTATATCTGTTTGCATATGCACAGAAAATAAAACATGCTTTCCTAATTTTTAAATTATTAAATAAATCTTTAGTCTGATCTAGACAAGAACAGAAATTTACTTCTGTACTTGTTATTGAAACTTGTGACTAAAATTCTGCTTGATATTAAATGTTTTATTTTTTGGTTTTTTTGAGACAAGGTCTTACTATGTAGTTTAGGCTGGTCTTGAACTCTAGAGATCCTCCTGCCTCAGCGTCCTGAGTGCTGGGATTACAGGCATGCATCATCATGTCCAGCAATAGTTTGATTTTCTATCTGTAAGTTATTTTAATTTACATATGTATATTTTTTTAAAGATAGTAAAACCCAACAGAACAAAGCAGCAAAACTAGTATAGAACTTCAAAGCAGAATACTAGGAAAACAACAATAGCTACCATAGTATATCTTGTTATCTTCACAATAGTTGTGTCAGGTACAGCAAAATCAAACCAAAACCAAAACAGAATGAAACCAAGCAAAACACAATACTGAATAAAACAAAACAATCAGCAGAACAAAGCAAAACAGTGAGAATAATATTGGGTCTCAAAGACAAGAAAGAAGGAAATCCCCCGTATTTGCTATATTGCATATGGTCATCCTCCCAAGAGATGCCCAGACGCCAGGCCCCGGGCCTGCAAAGTCAACCAAACAACATAAGCATCAGTTGCTCTATGTACCTTGCCGTCAACTCAGCCTGTCCTCCCAAGCAGTGGGTTGCTTACCAGCAATGGGACCTGTGAGTTATTTTAAACATTTCTAAAGTTAATTATTCTCTCTTCTAATTTTATCACAGCCACTTCCACTCCTTTTTGGTAGTGGTGTGAGAAAAGAACTCAAGACCTTCACACTGAACCACATCCCCAAACTTTTTTTTTTTTTAAGTTTTTCTTTTTGAGACAGGATCTCGCTAAGTTACTAAATTGCCCAGGCTGGGTTCAAATTTTTGATCCTCCTGCCTCGGCCTCCCAGTATTGGGATTCAAGTGTAAACCATTACCCCTGGCAACACTTTATTATCTACCCCCATGTTTGACTTTCTACTAGACTACTGACTTCTTCAGGAATGGGTCTTTTGGGGTTAGGGCTTAAACCTTACAGCACAGAAAAGTAGAAAACTAAATTGTGGAAATTATCACAAGGAAAATGTAAACTGGGGCCTGAAAAAAGATACAGCAACAAGGATAGCAAGATCAAAATGGAGGAAGATACCTTGCAAAGGAAAACCAAAAGCACTGAGAGACTAATTAGATTTGAGGAAGAAGAAGGATAATTTTAAACAAATTTCACTGTGGCCATAAATGGGAAGCAAATGTCTTTCGGAATACATTTCTGAGCCCCAATAAGGGCCTCCAAAATTCTCTTCCTCTAAGAAACACGGAGCTTGCTGGCATGGCTCTAACAGAACAGCTGTGAAATACACTAGCCCTGGAAGGATGCATACTATCCATTTTTTAAGAAAGTGCTGTCCTTCGCTGACCTTTACGAGTAACTCATGAGAAAACAGACTTTACTCACGCTTTTAATGAGACAGAAAGTCTTTATAACTCTACGGCAGAAAATCAGGTTCTCAGTAGTATTTAGAAAATACAAATTCCTTTAGTTAAGGGCTACAATTAATTTTCATTATTAAATTCACAATCATAGTGACATGAAAAGTGCTGTGAAAATATATTTCAGAGATTTATTGTATCATGAAAGACAAAAGTTCCCTAATCTGAGGTTTGTGGATGGGTTTAGGGTGGGTCTATGCTAATCATTTTTTTTAAATAATCATAGGTGACTCCTAGGTGAGAAATATCTCCTATAGTGATGGAAACCTGATTACCAGTAAAAGTGAAGAAGGTAAGGTAAAAACGCCCAGCGTGACTAGCAAAATCAAATACAGTAAGGGAGCCATTAATGAAATATAGATTCATAAATTTTTTTTTTTTTTTTTTTTGTCTTTTTGAGACAGGGTTTCACTATGCAGTTCAGGCTGGCCTCGAACTCACAGTGATCCTCCTGCCTCAGCCTCCCAAGTGCTTGGATTACAGGCCACCAAACCCAGCTGATTAATAAATACTTGATCCTAGATACTTGATACTAGGCAAATTATGCATTTAAATTTTTATATAGGTACAAAAACTATACCAAATTTTGAAATGTGTATAGAGTAGCTTTCTCAATTTGATCTTTAAAAATTAAAATATTAGTGTACAGTAAATATTAACTGAAATTTCTTAACATTTAAACTCAAAAAGAGACTAAATTTAAACGCAAAAGATGGTGAGACAGCAATATGAAGATAGGGAAATATAATTGGAAAATACGAGACATTTTATCATGTACAATGTAACAAGAAACAAATGATATCATGGTGATAAGAGTTTTCTAGCAAATATTTCTTTTTTCATTTTGAGTTAAGGCAGATTTCACATAAACCAGAGTGCAGGAAGTCAGAAATCAATAGTAAATCAGGCAACTCTAGAAACTAAATTTACATTTTCAAGACTAAGACGACAACACTGGTGAATTATATTCATGCTCAAATTCTTCGATCCCTCTTTATTAATCAGGCAAACTTGAGAGTAATGTACTTGTGGTGTACTGTCTGACGGGTGGACAGAATTAAAGGTGCCAAAGAAGAATCAAAAGCTAACCATTTCACAAAAACTCTAACTGGTGACTTCAGCTTTAATAATGATGACAACAATCGGAGCAAATGACTAGCCAATGAACCTAAAAACACTTTGGGAACTCCTAGATTTTTAAAATGTGTATCTGTATGCAGTATTTAGTAGTAAAGAGAGCAATACATAAAAGCCCTGACTTGTCTTAAGCAAAAGTAGCCCCAGAATGTTCAGCTCTTATAGACATCAGTGCTCTACTATCCTCAATTCAACCAAACCTAGGGAGAAATCCACACTTTTTAACACTTCGTCAGCAGTCAGCTTCTTCAAAAACGATCGCCTTATTTGCTTATGCCATAAGATGAGGATTAACTTTGTCACTACAGGGACTCATTCAAGTATTACTCCTTCCGTGGTAGCTCCATAAAAATTTGCCTGTATCCCACTGATGAACCTTAATATTTTGATAAAGATGAGTTGTGAGAAGAAATTTATGCTGCCTTCACAAGCAAAGATATTAACCCATACCTGAGTCAGGTATGGGTTTCTTACTAAACCCTATGACTCTTACTTCCTTGCAGTTTATATCTGTAAAAGATTTTCAAACTAGTCTGGCCTAGTAAAGACAGACCTAGCAATTTTGACTGGGATTACTAAGAGACCTAATGTACTTACCTTATCTGCGTTCAGACATATTTCACAGAAATTCTCTTTGGACTATGATTTTCATATTTTACTAACCAAACATTCCAAATGTAACAGATTTATATGTGCTGTCAGAAAACCAAAATGATGGAGGAGGATCAGGGACCAGTTATAAAACCCCATCATCGTCTACTGTTTCCTACAAAGTTCCCTACTTCCCAAGACCAAGTGTCACAGAACTTCAACTATGGTGTTTGGGTCTGTGATTCTAGATCCTTAGGCACAAATAATGACTAAAGCAAATATTCATTCATGCATCACTGCCTTAAACTGGCTGTTATAAGGACAATATTTTCAAAATCGAATAACGAAGTCTGAACTGTGATCACAGGGGCAATTTTGCCAATACTGAGAAGTTAAGAAAGAGGTATAAATGGACTCTAACTTACTACCGTGTAGCAGGAAAACAATCCAACATAGAGCACTTCTCGAATGTGTGTATCGGTTCTGCACAGTGAGGAATTTCCTATCATTTCAATTTTGGTAGTATGTGCTAATGGCAATGGAGCTACTATCTAGTTAACCTGTACCAGAAAATATGAGGGGGGCCTTGCTTTCAGTTTCATTTATCCTAAAGCACTGTCCCCGGTGACCTGCATTACATAATTAAGCAATAATGCAATTCAGTCATAAAACATGTTTTTTATTACAAGGTATTTAATATATAACCAGATTAGACACTAGAAAAAATGTGGCTCTAGAAGCAGTGTTGTTTATCGTATCAAAAGGTCTCTGACATGTTTGTGTATCTATACTTGCTAATATCTTTTGCCCATAACACAATCTCAGCCCTATGTCCTCGAATTGATTTCCTTTCTTAGAGATTACTGTAATCTCTTACAGTCTTCTAATGCCATATCTACTGGCATATTATTCCCATCCTTACAAAAGACATATAAAGCACAAAACTTATACTGCAGTGAAAATTTCATCTTACTTAATGATCATTTCATGTCTATTTTTAATCTGTGCATTTCATACATCAAACTTACAGACCAAAACAAAATTGTTCATTTTTACTTCATGAGATAAACTGGTAAGAGCTACATTCAGAAATGTTCTAAATTTTTTAAACTATAAAAAAAAGTAAAATATCAGTGAATACTACCCATATCTATCTGTAGGTAAAAGTATGCTTTAAGAGGAACTTTATGACATTGGATAAATGACATGAAATAAAATAAAATTTAAATTGTTTTTTAAATGACAAAGACCAAGCAACATTATATTCTGATTTAACTGTTTGCCATCTGACCCCGTTTTTAGCAATAACAGAATTACATTAGTAATGATGAAAAACTCCATTGCAAGCAGTTATTGACCAACTTTAATAATGATTTATCATCTTTTGGTATTTGTTCTGGTAAAAGGGCATTTCACTAATGCAAAACTTGAGTATGGGAAGATAGCTATTTAGCACGCAAAGGAGCAGAGATCTCCCAAAGTACAATCAGAGGTAGGCTAGCTTAATTTTAAGCAAATGCATCATTAGCCAAGATCTGGAAAGGAGTTCCATTGATAACAACAACAATGTGAAACCATGTTAGAATAAATATATTTTTAAAAATCAATCTTTTAAGACAATGTGCTATGGACAAGATACTTCAGATTTATTTAAGCATAAGAGGGACATCTTAGATGACTTTTACTTTGCCCTTTCAAACATTTATTGTTTACTTATGCTTGCTACAATGTACCAAGTATGTTGGAAATTCATTTGCTACATCTTTAAAAAGAGCAATGAGAATGAGGACCTAAAATGGGTATAAAAATAGCAACTTAAGTGATTAGTAAGTAGGATATTTCCATTTTTATTAATTACCGTATCATGAGGTGATGATTCAATGTGAATTCAAAAGTTATAATAATCTAGTAAGTTTAAGTGCCTTATAAAACTTAGCAACTGATAAACTTTTCGACTGGTTACTTAACATGTCATTAGGTTATCATACTGTAACTGCTTCACATACTATAATTTATCAACTAACTTTTGCTGATACTAAAATATGGTACATGGGAAGATGAAAGAAATTCTGAAAATGGGGACTTCAAGAACTAAAATTCTATTCCTTTGGAAGTGGCTAAAGAGAAAAGTCAAGAAATGTAATGATTGCAAAGATTAAAATGAAAAGATAAAAGTTCCCAGCTTGGAAAGACTGTATGGACATTAACAGAGACTTTTGTGTATATGTCCAATAACAGCAATTACAGGGATACATATATAATGGAATATCCTCATTTAACAATTCTGAATAATAGAATCAATTATGGTATATAATGAGTACATTCAAGCCTCTATTTCTTACAAGATTAAGGTTAGAACAAAACTGGAACACAAACTTTCAACTTCAGCCAGTACTAATAACCTATTATTTGGTAGCTGCTTTATTGGCAATATGATTGTAATTTGACAATTGCATAACAGTTTTGAAGGGCACAACAAATCACACACATATCTTTACAGTATCTCTAGTGTCAATGCTGGAAATTAGAAATCTATCTCATGACACAATCTCCTCAAAATAATGACATATGTTTAAAAATGTAATTATAGGTCCTATTTTTCTTGCATAATTCACATAATTTTTTTTTTTAAACTTACTTTTAGAGTCAGGGATTTAGTTCAGTGGCATGAGCGCCTGCCTGGCAAGTGTGGGGTCATGAGTTCAATCCCCAGTACCAAAACAAAAAAACCCCCTAAAGACTTACTTTCATACCTTCTAGACTAAGCTAATTAAAATATACTTGGTTCCTTTCTTAGAACTGGGTTTACAATATTAGTATTCTGACCTATCTCTAGTCTGCACACAATAACATTACCACAAAGATCCAAATAACAGTGCTGTATTTACGACTGAGTTTTAGTTTCCACAAAAGCAAAATTCTGAGAAGTGCATGAGTCATTATCTCCATGGGGGGGAAAAATGTTTCTTTGGTCAGAATATGAAACTTATTACTGAAACCAGTAATTTAGCCTAGAAATTCCTTTTCTGAATAAAAGGAACAGAATGTTTTTTCTCTGTTCGCACACTCCAAAACTAGCAGAACTGTCCATCTGTCTGCTTTTACTACTCTCATATCTGATACGCAGTGACAGGAAAACCACCTTTAGCCTAGTTATTTTTACTACTGGTCTTTTGTCTTGTCAGGATGTCATTTTCCCAGGACAAAACCCACCCCTCCTCCTTATCTGAGATCTACTAAAAAGTCACTGTGATATACATAGAGAAGTTTCTAAAAGTGGGTATTTATTTACAAAATGGTAAGTGTTAAAAGCTCTCAGTTCTAAGGGTATGTCTAGGTTTCAATTCCCAGCACATAAAACCAAATCCAAAATTAAACACACCTTCCCTCAAAACACACACCCACACACACACAAGCAAAACTTATTGCTTGTGTGGTGCAAATTTTATATTTTACGTTAGAACTATCCCTATAAATTGAAAGGTAAAAGTTATCAAAGTAAGAGAACACTGATACTATCTACAAAGAACATTTAGTATTTCTAACTCTTCTCTTGCATGACATCATGTCATGTACCCATTAAATAACCTGCAAATTCTGTACTACCATTTTCAAAATTGTCTCTCACTATCAGATTCATAATGACTTTTTATGTGGGGCTTTGAGCTGTATCTCACTCAACAAGCATTTAATAAGCAATTACTCTGTAAACAATACTGGCTGTTGAAATGAAGGAAGAAAGACGGAAGGGGCGACATTCACACGTGTATGTAAATGATGGTGAAAAGGATAAGAGTTCCAGTCTTTACTATCCAACAATCTACAGGGAACAATGCAGTACTACAGGATAAAGTGTGTGTGTTTAAGTGAGGTCCACTTTAACAATAACCAGGGTTTCTGACAGTTAAGGATGAGAAGGGTACAGGATGTTTAAAGGGCGGCATAAGCATGTAGTATCCAACTTTTCCCCTCCCCAGTTCACTACCCACATCATCACTGGAACTGGCTACCTAAAGCATTATCTAATTACACTATACTAAACTTTACCAATGTGGTAAATCTCTAGTATCTACAGTAATGGCCCAGACTCAAAGCTTAATAACCACAGTAACTGTGCTCCACCCTCACTCTAAGCCAGTGGTGGCGAAGCTATGGCACACATATTACAGTGGGGTCACATCACTGCTCTAAGCTCTAGTCTCATTAGATCGATCTCTTTCCTTCAGTTTGCTTTGCTCCTGTAAACAGAGTTCATTATCTGTCTTCTCCATTTCCAATCGAAGCCATTTCAATCATACTCATCTGTAGGCTCACCCAAATGTTTCCTCAAGTCTCTACAGAGTAGCACTAAATTTATATTCCATCAGCACACATTCCAGTATGCTCTTTTCCAATTAATTTCTCTGCCTCCCATCAATCACATTTTGCTTCCTCTACCTATAGTTTTGCTGATTCTTAATTTCATGTAAATTTAATCTCATATACTGTTAGTGTTTGGTTTCTTTTGTTTAACATAATGTTTTTGAGATTTATTCATGTTTTGATTTATTACAGTCCTGGAATCACATTCACAGTTTTAATGTTTCAGATAGTTCTTTAATTGCTAAGTAATATTCCAAAATATGTAAGAATTTGCTTATTAATATATAGGCTGTTTCTAGCTCTGGCTAACAACAAACATTCTTACAGCTTTTGTTAGTAGACAAACACTTTTATTTCTTAGGGAAATATTTATAGAAACAGTGGACTGTAAGATGTGCAAGAAAGAGTTAATGTTCTTTAAAGGAATACTTATCATTAAAAAGATCTGTTTCCAAGGCTAGTTTTAGGTGGGCATCTGCAAACCTGAATCTTAGATTTGGGAAAGATTTCCACCTAACCTCCTTCTTGTGTGACTCCCTGAGCCTAAACTGTACATTACAACATGGCTTATGCTGAATAACTTTCCAGAAGTCTGGAATCTGGGTGTGTGCCAAGCAAAGAGTGTGATCATACCCCAGTAAAACCCCGCACTTAGTCTCAGCTACTAAGTGAGCTTCCCAGCCTCGCCTCTTTATTTACTTTTAGGTCTTTTGAGACAGGGTCTTTCTATGTAGTTCAAGCTTCAATCCTCCTGCTTCTGCCTCTATTTGCAATCACACCTCACTCCCAGTTTCACTTATGTAACATTTCACATGTGCCATCAGATTTCTTGCTGGGGTGCAGAGGATCTCATGGGATTCCACCAGGAGAGGAACCTGGGGAGTCTGCACTTGGTCTCTCCGGATTCTGCCCAACTTACCTCTTCCTTTGCTAGCGGTGCTCTGCATCCTTCTGCTGAAATGACATCTGAAAGCCAACTGTTAACTACTCTACCTGCTGAGTTCCATGAATGATCCTGCAAATATGAAATCTAACAATGATCTTTGGGATTCCTCTTGACACGGTAAGTATTACATTTAACTTTAAAAGAAATAGTTTGATAAAGTGTTTAGTGTTTTATAGTCCAACCCGCAAAACTGAGAATTCTAGATTTTCCACATCCTCTTATCTAAGTAGGTATCAGTCTGTAAATTTAGCTAGTCTATGGAACGTTTCACCATGTAATGATAGTCTACTATGGGTTTTGTTGGTTCAGTTTGTTGGGTGCTTTAAATTAAAAAGAGGACTTTGGACTTACACACATACTCAGCTATACTCCCAGCCCTTACTTGGTTTTAATTTGCATTTACTGATGACCAATAATGCTGAAAACTATTTCATGTTCTTACTAGTCATATGAATATCTTCTGTGAAAAGGCTGAGCCTTCTGCCCATTTTTATATTAAGCAGTTAATTTTTTTAAAATGTTGATTTCCAAGTTTGTTCACCTATTCTGTATAATTATAAATACTGACACTTTCCATCATTCTATGGTATTTCATTTTAATGTCCTTGGATGATTAAATATTAATACTGATTAAGTCCTATTCATAAAATTTTATGACTTGTGTTTCTGTGTCGTGTCTAAGAAATTTTGCCTTCTCAGTACAGTAGTTTTGAAAGATTTCTTCATGGAGGCTCAGCTATGGGATAAGTTTATTTCTAAGTAAGTGAGTTTTGTTAATTGGTGAATGGATTATTTTCTTTCATTATAGTTTATAACTGGTTATTGTTCATACAAAGGAAAACTAAGTTTTGATACTAATGCTATAGGATCAATAAGCTATACAAAAAGAGACACACTCATTAGTCAAAAGTTTTTGTATTTGTTTTTCTTTTCTTTTTTTCCTCTCCTTTCTTTTTTTAGACAGGGTCTTACTATGTAGCGCAGGCTCACTTCAAACTCAGTCCTACTCCTCCCTCAGCTTCCTGAGTGCCGGGATTACAGGCATGTACCACCATGCCCATCTCAGTCCAAGAGTTCTTGGTCTGACAAAATACCATAAATCTAATTAGAAGGCCATTGGCAAATTGAGAAGACATACTAGCATTACATATAGTAAAGAGTTAACTTCTTTTTTGTAATTTACAAATACTCCAGACATATCAGTAAGAATTTATACAGTTTCCAGTAGCTGAATAAATTAATCAAAGAGACTAAACACATGCAAATGAAAACAATGTCAATCTCCTTTATTATTTATCACAGTAAAAAAAAACTGGATGAAACTAGTCATTGCAAAGATAGTTTTCAGATTGTTGAGTATATAAACTATTGGGAGGTAATTCTGCGATATGAATATTAAGCACACATAATCTTAATCACTCAACCGTTTACCCCAACTGTTTACCCCAACCATCCATCACTTGGGCAGCACATTTATTCACATCTATTTGAGAGGTTGTTTAGGCAGGTGTCATTACAACCAGTTGATTCTTGTTTGCATAAGATACATTCATACGTCTGTTTGTTTTATTTTGATTATTTTTGCATGCTTTTTAGTTAGAACATTGAATCTGCCTCTGATACGTGTTTCTGGAGAAATCTAGTAAGTTCTGGTTATTTTCTTTTACTAATTCGTGTATATTTGTGAAAATAACTATAATTAAGTACATTAGATATAATTTTTGTACTTCTTCAAAACTCAGTGGTATTTGTTTACAATACAGGTTTGGGACACTGGGACTGAACAGGAAAGAAGTGCCAAGAAATCTGCAAAAGAAAACACCAAAACCGGGAGAAATGTTAGCATATCAGAGAGGAAAAGTCTGTTTAATGAAGCAGAAAGACAAAAAAGACATCTCCTTATTGTTAACTATTCATAATACAGAAATGACAGAACTTGAAGACATGAAACTAGAACAGTTCCAGTAGTGCTCAGTAAGTACAATAATTCTATGGGTGGTGCTGACAGATCTAAGTGACATCTAACAAGCTAGCCTATAGTCAAAAAGCAAGGAAAAATACCATTATAGAGTATTTATGCATCTTCTAGACTAAACAGTGTGGAACCTATTTGTTATTTATTCAAAACAAGAAGGTTCAAAAAGTCATTTGCAATTGAGATTAGGTCTCACAGACCAAACAATTGAAAACTGCACAGAGTGAAAGACCAACCAGGCATCCATCATCCAGCTCGTCACCGTTTTGTGGAGTGGGTAAATATTTTATTGAAATAATACTGGCCACAGGAAAAAAGGCAAGGCCAACACAACAATGCAAATAAAGTGTGTTGTTTAAAGAAAGAGAACAATGCAAAAGAATTTGGAAAGAGACTAGAAATTACTGTCCAGACTGAATGTTTTTATACCATACTCAGAAAAGTTACTGAGTAAACTTCATAAAATGACATTTTTATATTTTTGTTATATTATCTTATAAAAATTAATGAAACAATATGCAATTTTTGGTCGTCCTGTATTTAAATAGTTGTGCTGGTAAGTGGTTAAGATGCAGTAGTCCTAGAACTAGAAATTTATTATGTGACTATATTTGTAAAAATTCATCAAAAAGTAAAATAAAGAATACTCACTGCAGCAATATTCAGAAAAACAACAAGAAATAACTGAAATATGCAATGGTAGAGGAATGACTGGATTGTATAAATCACAGCAAAGCAGTTTTTGGATACTATACAGTAGTTAACAGATCTGTATATACTAATATGAAAACATGTTCAAAATAATTCTGTATCTTAGAAATGGGGAAAATCTGTACAACAGCATGTTTACAGAAAGGATAAGACAGACTTCTGATTTTAAAATATGAGTAAATATTTCTGTTTCTTTAATCATTCCTAAGGCAATAGAAGAACAGTTATAAAAACAAGCATTTTGATAGCATCAGAAAACTATAACCCTAAATACATGGAGAATGGAAAAAATGGCCTCAGAACTGAGGAATATTAAATTTTTGTGCCTAAAGATAAGTAAGCAAATTCTCACAAACCCTCAAAAGGCTCAGGACTGGAGATTCCTGTAACTATTAGAATTCAAGATCTGCAAATCTACTTAGTTTGGCCAGTGATTTCCCAATCCTCTAGAAATCAGAAAATATGGTTCCTGGAAAAACTATACCCAAGGGGATTTGGCCCCTTTAAGAGGCTCAGAAGTAGATACAGAATCAGAGGATTCTGTACAAGTTTGATGGAACTCAAAGCTGCTTTTTCAGGGTAGTTTTAAAACACAAGCAGCCTCATACAGAACACTGTATTTTCTTCAGAAAAGAATCCCAAACTAACCAACTTAAAGAAGGACATCTGGAGGTTTCATATACCACATTTCACCAACAGTAAAGAGCCTGGACTTCAAATCTAGAGTTTTCAATCATTTTATAATGTCTTTTGATTTGAATGACACCCAAGGATCTCAACACATTTGAAGAAAGTTTCTAATATTAAAGACTGACACAAAACGAAATATAAGTGGCTCACAAAAGAAAGTTAAGACAAAGGAAAATGTCACAGGAATGTAATTAAAACACCCCATGAGAAAATTCTATACCCTGAAAAAATAAATCAGTAAGAACAGAACAAGAACTGGAAAAACAAAAATAACATCACCATCACCACAAACCTCAGTACAAATTCAAAGAAAAAGTCAAGGTAATTTTCAAGAAGGCAGAATAAAAAGAAATGAAAGAGTAGTAAGAGGAAAATGAAAAATTAGAAAAGCTACCTGGAAGACCTGATCTGGAGTTCCAAAAAGAAGACTGAAAACAGAAGGAAGGAAACTAAAATAATGCAAGAAAATTTCCAAGAATTGAAGTTTAATTTTGAAGAAAGAAATGGTCCATTGTTCTTAGGGTTTAGACGTTGATAAAAAAAAAAAAAAAAAAAAGAAAGAAAGAAATGGTCCATTGAGTACACAGCAAAATACATGTTTAAAAGCACCAACATACACCAGCGTAACAATTCAAAACATCAGGCATGAAGAGAAAATAGTGTCAGTTAAGAGAAAGGGCGAGAGGGAGAGGAGAGAGAGGGCAAAGGGAGGAGGGAAGAGAGGAAAGAAAGAGACAAAGTGACAGACAAAACCTAGCATGGCACTAGATTACTAAAAAGCAAAACTGGAGGCTAGAAGATACTAGTGCAATCAATATTTTCAAAAATTTTAGTATAGAAACAACTTTGAACCATTCTAGAGTTCTCACTTAAAAGTGTAGAGTATAATACACTCAGCTATGTAAAATATCAAAAAGTTACTAGTTATCTTGCTGCAGGAAGCTTCTACAGAAAATGCCTTGTAAAATGATGGAGTAAACCATAAAGGCACGGGCACAGCAATTAGACCTTCAACACAGGAAACAAGAGAGAATTTCCAGGATGCCAGCAAAAACTAATCTTAAGGCAGCAACCATAAAAACAGACATACAGAGCAATCAAGACTAATTTAGGAGAGTGAAGGGTGTAGGAAGGGGACCTCAGGAAAAAAGAAAAATAAATTATCTCACAGGTAAGTTAAACCGAAGCCGGGCATGGTGGCACATGCCTGTAAACCCAGCACTTGGGAGGTTGAGGCAGAAGAATTGCTGCAAGTTTGATGCCAGTGTGGGCTACAAAGTGAGCTCAAGGCCAGCCTGAACCACATAGCAAGCAAGACCCTGTCTCAAAAAGACAGGGGAAAAACAAACAAATAAACACCAAAGACAAATTGAAGCCAATGAGAAAATAAACTTAGAATCAACAGTCAGTAATTATAAAATTATACATCAAATGAGCGGCACAATTTTGAGCAATATGAAGAGTCTACAGAATCATATAAATATTATCAAGTTTCAACTACTAAAATCTACCTATAGTCAAAATGTAAAAGGATTAAATATCAGTATAGAATTAAGTGTTATTACTTAACAGTGTAAAAAGACTTGAAAGGAAGATGTGTTACTCTTGTCTAACATAGTAAAAAAAAAAAAAATCAAGAGTAATGAAAGTTGATGTGATAGGAACTGGAGACCTGAGCATCTTCAAAGTAGAAAGAACAAAAGCTGAAAGGAGACAATGGAAGGGTAGTGAGATGTTGACTACAGAAGGTGACAAAATTGAGAGACAGTAAATTTCAAAAATGGAATAAGAATGCTTAAGTGTACTTTAATAATCTTTAATAGAGGCTATTCTTTCATTTCTCAAACATTCCTATTATTACAGCTTAATATTGGGGAGAATTATTACAGATATGTATTTGCTTTTTATAAAAATCTTTTTGAAGAATGGAAGAGCTCTTTTTGGAAATCTTGTAAGATTTTTTTCAAATGTTTAGTGTATTTCAAAGTATAGTACCCTAACTTCCATTTCTTGGTTTCAGTTCCAGAAATATTGGCAGAAAGAGTAAAAAGCTGACAGCTGGTTATAAGAATATTACAAGATGACTCTAATTATCTAAAATGTTTCTTTTAAAAGAAACAGTTGCTACTAAATATTTCACTGCTAACATTTGGTTTAAACCATAGCTACATGCATTTTATGGCATACTAGATTTGAGCTCTGCAGCTGGTCTTTGACTTCCATCAACACCTTAAGAATGAAGTCTACAGCAAGGCTAAACACATCTAAACCCTGAAAACAGCTTTCAAAACTACAATGGAACACTTACACATGCAGAGGTTTTTTTTTTTTTTGTAGTAATTGTTGTAAATAACGTACTCCTTAAATAAAAACCAGCTCAATTTAATTAAACAAGTAATGTGAATATTCCAGTAGCCAGTATGTTTGTGCAATGGATACAAGAAGGCATTACGAAATTGAGTGCAAGTGGCTGAATGTGAAAGTGACAAGTAGCTTAATGTCCAGTAACTGTTGTTGCCCTAGAGAAAAAGGTATTACAGAGAAAGAGGTTTATAAAGTATAAATATAATGGAAAGTTTATTAAAACTTTCTCTGGAAATGTAATAGTGCAACTACATGTGAGGCAAGAGAAAAATGCTCAAAAAAGGAAAAGTCAATTACTGTCTTTCCTATAAACTCCAAAACTAGAAAAGACCTTGAGTGTGAGTCTCAGGTCTATACTTACAGGGTAGGTAATTCGTATGTAATTTCTAAGTCCTCATCCTTCTCACTGAAAAAATGGAATTAAGCACTTCTTCCCTTTCTTTTTTACTGGACTGTTAATCATCTGGCAAACCTATTGTAATCCCAAATATTGTGTGCAGTCATCCAAGTATTGTAATCCCTTTTGTAGTCTTCCTCACAATCCAAAAAATATTTAAATCCCGGAATCCAGCAAGTTAATGCAAATCAACTACCTCCAATGCCACCCACGGTGAGAGTAAAGACACTAAGACATTTCAAGTGAAGGGCAGCAGAGGGGTCCTAAATCCAATCCCTGTGTGGATGTGTGGACAAAGGCTCTGATCCTAGGCCTCTCCCAGCATTTATTTTGTGAAGAAGGGGGCTCGAGGATGAGTAACAGTGCGGATGGCGGGAATTACATGAGTAATTTAAGCTGGCTAGACAGCTAGGGAGAAAAACATCTCTGCAAAATGCAGAGATAAGGATGTGCAGAAGGATCAATTTGCATAATTCAATTAAGGTAGCAACTGAATTGTTTTAGGAGGCTGTTCCTTCAGTTTCTGATATGCAAACTCTTGTGCCCTGGGGAGTCATAGCCTCTTTACCTTGAGGCTCATATCCAATTGACATTCCTGGAGCTAATGGTTCTAACATCCCACCGTGCTCATATCTTTTACAGAGAGCACTATGCAAGGCAACAGGAGATAGTCTGATGGCTTTAGAGATGACATACCAGTACCTCAGCTCTATTTGCAGTGCTTAGAGCCAACTGAAGAGAGAAGGGAATACCATAGTCAGCTCTCTAAATATCAGTATAAGGAACTAAGTCTCCATATAATCCAAGTTGCAACAATTGTCTTGCATTCAAGGGGAGTTACTGGAGTTGTCTCCCACAAAACCTATGATACAGGTCTAAAATAAATAAATGGCATGCTTGACCTCAAGACATTTTTAGTCTAGTGAGGAAGATATGTAAATAAGTATAATTTATTATGTGTGTGATGTAATCAATACAAACTGCAGAAATACAAAAGGGCAAAAGACTGATTCTTCCTATGAGGGTGTGTCCAGGAATACACTACACAGATTATACGTGTGCTGAACACAGTATGCTAGGCTAACAAGTTACTAGAAGGGCAGGCAAGTTCCAGTGAACTTTTCCTTTGCTATGCCCATTTTCCATAAAGGTTCTGCCTTAGAGTCACCTGACTATGGACATAAACTTCTAAAACTATGAGCCAATAAGGCTTTTCTCCTTTGGTATTTTGTGCTAGCAACAGAAGGGTGACTAATACAGTTGCTAAACAGCAGGAACCATATTTAGAGACCTATAATGAGATAGAATGGCTGGACTATAGTGTGAGATGCAGGAAACTGTATAAAATGAGAACAGAAAGGGTAGCTGATGCTAACTCATGAATAGAATGATAATAAAGTAGTAAGACTATATTTTTTTGGTCTTTTTTGACTTGCTATGCAGTTCAGGCTGGTTTTGAGCTCACTTTGTAGCTCATTTTCTAAACTGCAAAGATCCTCCTGCCTTAGCTTCTCCAGTGCTAGGGTTATAACAGGTGCAACACCACACTCAGCTCGACCGCACTTTACCTCAGTGTACTTTAACAGTTTAGGATCACACACATGAAAATCATGAAAACGAAGACTGTAAAATTCAGATTACCAGGATTATAGATTCTCTGAATTAGAATTTTCAGGGCTTGGGGAATTTGCACTTTAAAAAGTTCCATAGGTGATTTTCATAAATTATAAATTTGAGAAGGAGCACTCCAATCTCTCCCTGAGTGTCTTCCACAAAATCTATTATAGTATATCTATGAAAATTCTGCTAAGTTATTTACATATTTGATAATTTGGGCACCAATATGGAAGGTAAAAAAAAAAGGAGAGCAGAAAATAAACAAGTTGGCATACTTCAGTGATATAAGAAGTTAAACTATAGCAATAATTATGAGAAAACAAATACAAAATCAAGAGAAATCGCTAAAGAATACCCTAAATTTGGTGATCCGTTGGATTTGACAAGCCAAGGAGGACAGGGTTAAAGTTAGCAGGAATTCTTCACTTAGGCAAATTAGAACAGAAAAATGTCATATAACAGAGATGTAAAAACATTCTGAAAGCAAAACCTAAATTAAGTACTATTAATTAGGTTCCTTGCAATAGTGCTCCTCAAACTTCTTAAGTTAGAAGTGGATCATATTCTTATTTTCTTCAAACTAAAAGTAACCTATGCATATTATAGAAATTCACTCACTTTACTGACTGAAATGTCTATTTGGGTCACAGAATTCTGTTCTGCATATAATAGAAATATATGAAGTATATGTATGAAGAAATTAAAAGTCAAAAATATGGCGTGAACAACCATTTTTGGCATTTTGATATATTCTCTAATAGTCTTTTCTGTGAATATGCTTGGGTTCCTTTGTTTTGAATGGTTATACTCATATCATAATTTGTATCTTGCATTTTTGCTTCAAAGATACTTCTTCCAATTATTGTATATTCTTTATAAACACATTTTCTATGACTACCTATTCCTATGAAAGATGTAAAATAGTTAACTTATTAAATACTTATAACTGTTATAAATTATATAATTACATAACTGCAAGTGAAATTACTAGGTCAATGGTAGTTAATTTTAAATGCTTAAAAATTGCCACTTGTTTTCCAAAATAATTGAAGCAAATTAGGCAACCAGTGGAGTTAAATAAACAAGCACATATTACAGCATTCTCTTTATGAAACTACCAATTAGAAAAATACTCTTGCTAACTTCAAAACTACAAACATCACATCATTGTATCTTAAACTTCTACTTCTTTACCTGCAAGTGAAAAACATTTCCTATGTACTTGTATTTCATGTAAATGGACCTATCTTCTCAAATTTTTGCTCATTTAGTATCTTTAAGGGATTTGATGCTTTTGGAAGTACTTGCAGGTTAAAAATGTGCTGGGTGTGGTGACACAAGCCTGTAATTCCACTGCTCTGGGAGGTTAATGAAGAATAATGCAGAACCCTGGGCAACTTAGTGAGAGCCTATCTCAAAATAAAAAATCAATTGGAGGGCCAACATTCAGTCCTCAGTGAAATACACACACACACACACACACACACACACACACACACACACACACACTTGCTTGCTGCATTTTTGCAGAATTCTAATCCTGGTCTGGATATCTTTTAATTTATCCATTTATATGAAAGTGAGAAAAAAAATTAAATAAATGTCAATGTTTTGAGTCAAATGTAATGAACTTTACCTTAATGATTACAATATTTTCAATTCTTTTATGTTTGGGAGGTATTCCCCTATCAAGATAAATGTCTTTTATAAAGGAAAATAGGATAAGGATATTTACTCTTTTAGATTTAACTCTTCAATCTGCCTGGACTTTATCTTGATATCTAAGATGAAATAAAAATTCAAGTATCTTCATTTTCTTAAATATTTAGCACACATAAAAATCACGTGTAAGCCATTCCTTTATTCCTGATTTCTGATTCCTTTATCATATTCACAGTATGCTTCTGGAATTTCCCCTTTCGTTAACTTTACTACTAATGCTTATGCCACTAATCGAACTTTTACTTACCCTGATTTTACAGTATATTTTGATATCAGGACTATAAGGTTAGTGTTTATAGTCACAAGACTTAGTTTTTCACTTAAAAGTTATCACTTCCCTCCAAGAGAGTCACTGAGGCAAAATTAAGAATTATCTTGTCAATTTCTCAAACATTTTCTAAAAAAGAGAATTGTTATACTTGTAACTTAATGAGAAAACACTGTATCTGTCACAGAACTTTCCATCCAGGAACAGAATTCCCTCCCACACAATTTCCCCATGTATCCAATTTTTAAAGTTATTTCACAAAGACATACACATTTTTCTATTAATGTATTTTTATTGTCTCTTACTACTATAAACTATTTTTTATATTTTCTAAACAATTACTGCGCTCATAAAGAACTACTGATTTGAAAAACTGTCTTATATCATTTCATTCTATTCATTCTAATAATTTCCCAGTTGACTCTTGGATTTCCTAGAAATCAATCATATCGTGTTAAAAATGGCACCTGTGTAGCTTTAGTATTTATTCCTCTTCCTTTAACTACTGTATCAATGCAAACTTTAACAATGTAGAACTCAAAATAGCTACTCTAAAAAAAATAGGAGCAATGATAATTCAACTATTAACAAGGGTATCAAGTAAGAATTTTGAGTATCGGGGCTGGGGATTTAGTTCAGCGGCATAAGTGCCTGCCTTGCAAGCAGGCAGTCGTGAGTTCGATCCCTGGTACCGATAAAAATGAAAAAGACAAAAAAAAAAAAAAAAAAAAAAAAAAAAGAATTTTGAGTATCAAGTAAGAATTATCTTAAGAATGCAAAAATTCTCTAATATGCCAGTATACAGAGATGTGTACCCTCCTGAGAGAGACCACACAACCTCTGAAATGCTACATCTATTTTATATATTGCATATACAACTTTAACATGTTTTAAATTTTTAAATGACATGTACTAACTTTGGCAGCACATGCACTAAATTTTTAACTGACACACAGTAAATGCAAGTATTTGAGGAGTTTAGAATTTCAATATATTTATACAATGTGTAATGATCACTTACATGTTTTAGATTACTGAATATACATTATAGCTTTGTTTAAAAAAAACCTTTGGAATAAGGTAGTATATACATTGTACGTAAGATTGTGTACATGGATTGTGTAGTGATTTAAGATATTTTTGAAGGAAATTGTTGATCCTGTACATTCACATACTATATTTGTACTGTTCACTATTATGTAGGGTCTAATATTCTGCCAAGAACAGGGGTTATTCAATAAATGGGAAATGATGGCTAATCTTTCAGCTAATTAGTTTTAAAAGCATAAATATACATATGGTGATCATATTTTCACTGCCCAAATTCTGAAGACACTTCTGAAAAATATGCTTCATTTCTTAGATGGATTACTCTTGAGTTACATTAGAAGACCACAGAAGTAGAATGTTAGAAATGAACCATCTCACAACATTTTATCTTTTGAGCCAGACTTACTGCTGTTTACATTTCCTCTTCTCTCTGTTCTTTTAAAAGTCCATGGATACAAGTGAGGTTCTGCTATCTCCTCTGCCTGGAGAACTGGAATGACTACAGACAGAAAATGTAAACAATGTGACAAAGCCACAGGGTACTTCCTTATGCACTATTCATTCTCTTTGCATGAATGCCCAACTTACTTTCTTTCTGAACAACGTGGAGAAGAAATGCTCCTCCTTCTACATTTTTGTAAAGAGAAAAGTATATCCTAAGGCATTATGTGCTGTTTTGCTAGCCAGCTAAAAACTTGGCTTCTGCGTCTAGAAGACATGGTCTCTCTTACACTGATAGAAGACGATTTGATGCAGCAAACTCTGGGACAGTTGCTATAGTTCTAGACTAGTAGCAAAATACTAACCTGCCTGATAACTATGTGAAACCAACCACTTATGTTTTACAAGTCTGAAACTTTGTTACTGAATGGCTAGTGACTGAAAGTGATGTCTCTAGAGTGGTATCTTCCAGAAATGGGGTCAGGTAAACATAGTCCTTAGGTATACAGAGTCAACATTTTCCTTGAAAAATCTCTTAAATCATCTATGAAACATATGAAGTTTGATTTTTGTATATATGTATTTATATATGTACAGATATACATATATATATACAGAATGTTTTGTGCAATGATATACAGAAATCTACAATACACAATAGTTATATATCCATTTTGGGAACCAACAAAACTGTCTAGTAGGACTAAGCAGCAGTTTCTCTTTTAGGAACAAGCTGCTGATTCTTTGGTTTAGTATTAAGAGGGCTGCATGAACATTACACATGTCTGAGGAACAGAATCACACTCAACACAATTAAGATATTCATACTCAAACACTAAGACCCGGTAAGGACAGCAAATTCACATGTTTAATCTCATATCTTCTTTGAAAAATCTCAATAGTAGGATGTGAATACACTATTTAGGTTATCATTTTATCATATTTTTACATTTGGTTGGGTACACACAGATGATTTTACATAAATTAAATGTGATGAGATTCCACTGCACTAACTGGACGTTTCCTCATCTTTGAAATGGAGAGACTACACATGTATGATGAAGCACGAGATTAAGGAAACTAATGAAAGCTAGTGCACGAAAAATTACAAAACCCTTCCATTCCTCAGATTCATGATATTAAGGTTTGAGTCTATAAACTGAAAATATACTCTAGGGTACATTTAGAAAATCAAAGAAATTGTCTTGCACAGTTCTTCAGCAAGAATTCTTTGTAGTATCATTTAAATCTAAGTATCTTAACTTCAATGTCAGGGTTCCTGGTCAGTGACAGAGCACTCAGTACTACAGCAGTTTAATGTCTCAGTGCTTTTTCATTTTCAGTAAAACCCCTTATCTCTACCTCTAAAGAAACTAACTTGTATATTTTTACGAGCATTAAAAACATTTAGTGGACTGGGGATATAGCTCAGTGATAGAACACTTGTTTAGGATCAATATCTAGCATTGTAAAACAATTTTGAAAGTTCCTAATAAAAAATTATTCTCTGAAGTAGCAGAAACAATCTGAACAATTATGACCAAAATTGCTGACATTTTCTGAAACATTCTCCATGTAAATTATAAGAATATATGTAATTTTTAAAAGTGTGTTTTCTATATTACCTGGTTTAGAAATTAAGACTGTTTGTTCCTCAACTTGAGAAAAGTAAATTACTTTGAAGACTGTCTAGAGAAAGTTGGCCAAAACTGCTAATAAGAGTGAGGTAAGAAAACATAAAATACATGTGTGTTTGCCATAAACTTAAATATGAGCTAGTAGTCTCATTTATATAATGTACCAATGTCAATACTAAACCTAGTATATAAAGCCCTAGGAACTTTTATCAGTGACACTAGGTAGCCATGTTAGTGATTAAAGAGAAATACTTAGTCTGAATGCATAGAATAATCAAAACACATGACTGCTTTATTTTCATACAAATGACATACAATATCCAGTCAGCATTCACAACATAGTGAAGAAAAGAATAACCACATACAAGAGTAAATACTATACTTCAAGATTTCATAGAAGATAGAGTGAACAAGTGAGTACAAACAGCTTTAATACAGGACACGGGGTTTGTATAAAAGGAACTTTGTGACAATATGATACAAACAGTGTGTCTTTAGTGCAGGAAGAAAGAGGAAATACCTAGAGCATGAAACAAGTATTGCATCAATGGCAAAGTGTTATTAGGCTATCTGCTGGGGATTCTGAGATTCCAGGAATAGACAGAGAAAAATAGCTCCATAGGAAACTCAGACTGGATGTGAAAATGTACATTCACTGACTTCATAATACCTTCTTCCCTTATGTCTTTACTGCTATCAAGCTAAATCTCCATTTGGATTCCGATAGCTAGAATGATATTTTTGCGAGTTTCACAGAACCAAAAGGAAACACTAAAGAACTGATAAATACTCTACGCTTGTTAGAAGACAATTATTCACTATCCAGAGGCTGAATCCATTAAGTTCCAAAACAGATGATTCAATTCACTACATAATGTTAAAAATTTCAAAATTAATGAATATGCTTCTTACTTTCAAGGGGCTTGTCAAAGATAGCTACTGTGTGCTTACTATATGCAAGGCACTGTCCTAAGTGCTTTCATGTATTATTCATTTCATCTTCATTATACTATTATGATGTAGGTAGTAATTATCCTTCTTTTACGAATGAGAAAATATGTACTACTCAGAGAATATTTAACTCAGACACGTTAAATAACCTACTGAAAATTACAAAACTGTAGTAATCTTCATAGTCAGGCTTTGGATCACATCCTCTTAGCTATTAAGATATATATTTAGAAAAAGGAAAGAAAAAGCAGGCCAAGTACACAGCACTTGTGGATTTTCTAAAACTATTCTAAATTCAGTTATTTTTTCCTGTTGTCAGATTATTTGTCCAAATTTTGGCTGAGGAAAAATATTAGTCTTACATTCATACTCAATGAAAAAAAGACCACAGCATAATACCTGCAGCTCTGCCTTAGTAGTTATACATTATTGTAATAAAAATGATTTTAAGGAAATATGGAGTCCCATAACATTACTAAGAAAGCTGAAAATTGGTCTTTCTAGTGAATACAAGAACAAACTCCCTATAAAATCAGTAAGTATAAAAGTAAGTTCCAAAATATAATTATCTCCTTTCCTTGCTGTTATATAGTTTCAGATTAGTTAAAACTGTGCATAATTTAAGTACTTTCCCCACAATTTTCCTCATGAATTCTGCTTTCTATTTGATGATGTATTCTGTAACTCTACATTCACTGAATAGTTGCTGATTTAACACTACTACCAACAAAGTTTTCAACCTGTGAACAAATTAACTTCCTAAGGGGAGGGGGAGATTATGATTCACTCGTTTTTAGGCTCAACGCAGTCGGTTGTTTTCAAATACAGGAGTATTTTCAGGTTTAAACATGCAGTAAGTCCATCATGAAAAGTACTTGGAAAAGCAAGATCTCATAAAGAAAAATAAGCCACAAAAATCTGCTTACCTTGCTGAAAAATGAGTACATACTCAAAATGAATAATATCTCATTATTAAAGCATTTTGTTGGTATTCACAAGTTGAAAGTAGTTTGAACAAATAATAGAAAAAAATCTGTAGCATAAACACTACTTTCTGATCAAGGACAATGATTTTTGCCATCATCTCACACATTTGTCTCAATAACTGAGGACAGAACTACAAGAAAAAGAGGGCTGCTATGTCTCTGGATTCTCAGATTGGAACACATTTTCCTGAAAACGGTCTTAGCAGGGTGGGTTACCAAGGGAAATTATGGAACATATTTTCCTAGAAGTCTTTAACGAGTGAGGATGATGTTCAATGTCTATAAAGAGTACTGTGACAGGTTTGCTGGCTGCTATGATCCCAGTAACTGGTGTACCGTGATGACCTACTCTAAATGCCTGCCAGTCATCTCAACTGTTTCCAGTGCCAGGAAGCAGATGACCAAACCTGCACTAGGTGTAGTTTTTCCAAAATCACTGCTGGTTTCACAAAGGGGGAAAAAGATCCTTTCAGTCATTCGTTTCCAATAGTAGCTTTTGGCTGCCACAGAAGCTTTCAAATATGGGAAAATTCATAAGCAAGCGGACAAAAAGATTGTAGTTTCTGAAAATACAAAACACTGAGATAGACTGTCTTTCCCTCAGGGAGTGGCTTACTCACTACTTATCCTTCTCAGAAATCAGAAATAGACTAAATACGGGGAATCTCACAGAGACTGGGAATTGTAAAAAACCTTAGAAATTTTGCAGGTGAAGAATAAGCTCTGGAAGTTCAAGATCTAAGATGAGCTTATTAATAACTGGAGTCTAGGGGCTGGGGATTTAGCTCAGCGGTATAAGCGCCTGCCTTGCAAGCAGGCAGTCATGAGTTCGATCCCTGATACCGATAAAAACGAAAAAGACAAAAAAAAAAAAAAAAAAACTGGAGTCTACTTAGTAACTGGATGTAGAATCTGTACTTTGTCATCCTGATACAATGTTATTTTCACTGTAATACACAGCCTCTTAAATTTTCAATCTTTGTTTAAAATGTTTCCAAACATCAATAAAAATATGCACCCTAATAAACAATGTATAAATTTTCCCCCTTTTGTAGTGCTATGGATGGAACTCAGGGCCTGGCACATATCAGGCAAGGATTCTTTTTTTCAGATTGGGTAACACCAACTTATCCAGGCTGGCTTTGAATGTGTGATCCTCCTACTGCAGCCTCCTTAATAGCTGAGTTGTAGGCATATGCCACCACAACTTCCCAAAAAGTGATTCTTATATACTTCAAATTTATACTCAAGAATGATCAACTGCTGGGGATTTAGCTCAGTAGCGCAGCACCTGACAAGCAAGCAAGAGGTTCTGAATTCAATTCGGGATACCAAAAAAAAAAAAAAAAAAAAAAAACCTCCAAAAACCAAAAAAAAAAAAAACCAAACCAAAAAACCCCACAAAAACCAACCAGCCAACCAACAATCCCAAACAAACAGAAAGAAAGAAAAAGAAATGATCAACTAAGCCTGACGTGTAGTAATTTACCTATATTTCACTACTTTTTTGGGGGGGGGCAGTAATACTTTTAAAAGTGTATTGCTATACTAATAGAAATATAAGAAAATATTTTTAATTTTCAAATATGATTCTATTCTTTGGGTCTACAAAATAAATATTTAAAATCTAATATGTATAGTATAAACATTCTAAACACATAGATTGTTTTTTTTTTTTGTTTTTTTTTTTTCCTTTTCTGGTACTGGGAACTTAACACAAGGGTGTGCAAACACTGAACTACATCTCTAGACCCTTTTATATTTTGAGACAAGGTCTTGCTAAGTCGCTCAGGCTAGCCTCAAACTTACAATCTTCTGCTTCAGCCTCTTAGCAGCTAGGATTACAAGAGTGTGCTACCACACTCTCCCAGATTGATTCCATTACATTTATTTCAAATGGCAATGCTGGCCATGACAGAAAGACTTTGTTACAACTGCAATACAAGATGGACGTTACTAAAATTTAACCATTTATAAATAAGCGTGACTTAGACAAAATGCCACACTAACTACCAACATGAATAGTTAATTGTCAGGCCAAATATAAAAGATATTATTCTTTTATTAGATATAAATTTAAAATAACTACTATATATACCTTTTATTTAATAATTTTATGTAATAGTTTGGGGATCATTTATATTATCTCAATTATATGAATTACTCAGCAAGCAAAACATTACAATTCCTATTCTATCAAGGTATAAAAACAGACAAAATATGATAATAATCTGCTTCCTTGTGCACATGCAAAGTAGCAGGCTGGGACTGGAATTCAGTCTCTCAGGCACCTAGTCCAGAGCTCTCTAACACATAAAAACAGCTTTCCTTTAAGAAACACAAAATCTGGGGAAAATGATAGCACTAAGCCATCATTTTTATTACAAACTTACAAACTCTTCCTTGGAGTATTTTATCTCCCAACACTCTAAACTACCTAAGTGGGGAGGGCGAGATCATCTAAAAATTCCTTAACTAGCATCCAATGACTCATGTAATAAAGAATTTTAAAAAAATATTTATTTGTACATGTTTGCAGCACATAATGTTTACATTCCTTGTGGGGAGTTGCTACATGCAAATAACGTATTTTAGTACTTTCCTGTCCCCCACCCATGCCTGCCTCCCTGCTCCTTCTCTTGGCCCCTTGCCCATTTGCAAAAACTCTTTCATTTTTTTCACCCCTTTCTATTCCCTTCTCTTTTCCTTCCCTCCATCTCTTGTTCTCCCTCCATCTGAAAGAGCTCTCCCTACTTCCTACTATTATTTTACTCTTTATTTATATATTGGGTTTCTCACATAAAAGAAATCATGTGCTATATTTAAGCCTGTGTCTGATTTATTTCACTTAATATTATGGTCTCAAAGTGCATCCATTAACCTATGAATGACTCAAGTTTATCCTTTATGGTACAATGTTACTCGACTATGTATAAATACCACGTTTTCTTTATTTATCTGTTGATGTGCATATAGGCTGCTTCTAAAATTTAACTATTATTAACTGTGCTGCTATAAACATGGGTATGCATATGCCACTATAATATGATGTCTTTAACTCCTTTGGGAAGATACCTAGAAGGCTGGGTCAAATGGAATTCCTAGTTTTATTTTTATTAGGAATCTCCATACTGATTTTTATGGTAGTTATATTAGCTTGCATTCCCAGTAACAATGTAGAAGGTTTCCTTTCCCCCACAGCCTCTATCACCATTTGTTATTATTTGATTTTTTTTTTTTTTTTTGAGAATGGTCATTCTTTCTGGTATAAGATGAAAATCTAAGTGTTGTTTTAACTTTTAAGTATTTTCATGGTCAGAGATGCTGACCATTTTCTCATTTATTTATTGGCCATTGTACTTCTTGTGAGAAGTGTCTATTGATCTGTTGCCCATTTTTTGAGTGGGTCTTTTATTTTGGAGGTGTCTAATTCTCTTGAGTTTATATTTATTCTAGATGTTAGTCCTATCCAAGGAATAACTGGCAAAAACTTTTCCCATTCTGTAGGCTGTCTCTTACTCTTTTGTGATAAAGGATCAAATGTAAGATATATAGCCACAAAACATTATCAGTACACTTAAAATCAAGTGGTCTTTGTGAATGATGGAAATCTAGCCTTAAGTTGAATCAAATTTCACTGCATGTAGCCTCCTTTTTCTGTTTTACATCCTAATACTTGTTTCTCCCATCAATGGTTTTTAATTTTTATTTCAGTATCTTTTCCCAAAAAGGTCAGTTATTTAATTCACTTTTCATGTAAACTTAAGGAGAAATATAGGCAAGCAATTTTAATTGATAGAGAAGACTGATAAAACACTTCAGCAGAGCAATATATCACGTGTCAGGTTACTCTCAATACTACTAAATAAACAAAATCACTACGTAAAACTAAGGAATATAGCATTCAAATACAGAAAAATATCAGCCTTAGTGTGGATTGATACTAATCTGGTGCCGGGCTTACATCTGTGCCTATCTTTGGAACTGGCTCTTACCCGAAGACCAATTTTTCCTATATTTCTTTTGTCACCTAGAATTTTCTCTAATAATCTCTAAATTTTAAGGTCTGCTAAACAGAAATTTTAGCAATATCTTTGAGTTTTCTTTTATAACAATTCTTAATTTTAATGTGTTCCATTCTTTTAAATGCTTGTCTGATTTTACTCATTCTTGGCAATGGTATAAGGTCATCAGTTTAAACTGTCCTCTCCCCCACATGAAAATATATATATTACTAAAAACTAGCTTTTGTTGTATTGTCAGGATAAAATTTTAGTCATGATTATTTCCCAAACAAGTTGACCAACACCTGGGTGTCTGGTTGTAGAACTAGGTTCATAGAAAATGAAACCAAAAGCCACAATACTTTTTGGTTCCTATACCTGCAGTGCTAGCAATCAGCAAAGTGAAAAACAGAACTTATTACAAAGTGTGTCCTTTTATCTCAGATAAAAGTTTACTCCTGAGATCAAACACCTCCTAAAAGGAAAGGAACACTTGTTAAGTATGAGATCTAGTTCAAGAACTCTCTTGGAGCTACATCATCTCATTTAATTGAACAGCAACTTTATTGAGTAATAATTATCCTCCTTATACAGATTAGGAAATCTATTCTCAGTAATCCTGCTAGTAGGTATGAACCAGGTTTTGAACCAAGACACATTAGAGTCAAAGCGAATATTGTTAGTACTTACAGAATTTGAAGGACAGATCGCTAAGCAACATACAGAACAGTGATAGTGAACCTTTCAATGATAGCAACAGCCCACGGTGGCATTCGTGCCTTAGGTTTGCCACCAATAACACAGAACAACCAGTATAATCCCTTTATACTACACAGGAAGATGCAGCTCAAAGTGACTGAGGCTTGCCCAAAGACAATGCTTGTGGCAAAAAAATGGGGATCTTCTTCAGGTTTTCTGATTTCTGGTGGAATAAGAGATCTAATGATGATTCTGTTCAGTATTATGAGTGTTTGTGTGTATCTGTGTATTTGTGTGTGTATGCGTGTGCCCACACACCAAGGGTTGAATGTCTCTCTTGATATAGTTTATAACATCTCAAATGTCTCCAAATGAAATCTGTATCTGTGGCCATATAAGGATGCACATTTTTAGGGACCAAACACGTTAAATTATTAAAATTACTGGTCAAGAATAGGAACTTGATTGGTACTTATGAATTACTAAATGCTGATAAGTCTCTCTCCAAAATATTTATTTATTCAGTCAAGCCTATAATGTACTGGCTGGCTGGCATTGAAAATTCAACTTATATAAGACAGAAGGAGTCCATTTACATCCTGCTGGAAGACACAAATAGGCAATTACAACGCAGTGGGGTCAATGCTATAATAAATAGTAGAAGTACAAGATGCCATGGGACCAGGAAGCAGAGACACCCAGCCCAGACTGGTCTTTTCAAAGGAGGGAAGGAGAAAGATGAGTAGGAGTCAGTTAAGGAAGAGTATTAAGTGCACATATGTTTCAGGAAGTACAAACAGCATTTGCTCGTGAGAGCATGCAAAGACCAGGGAAGTTTCAAGAGTAGAGGGGGGAAAAAAACGAAACTACACAGAAAAGCAAAGACAAAATCATTTAGGTCCCTGAAATTAAGAATTTTATAATCTTGTCGATCAGAATTACCTAAACTTTAAAACAAAGCACTAATGTGTGGGGCTCCAGCTCAGACCAATTAAATCAGAATCTCTGAGGATAAGACTGGTATTAGTATTTTTAAGCTCCCTCAATGACTCTAACACATACCCAGAATTAAAAACCTCTGTGTAAACTGTAAGGGACATTTTATATATATATATATATATATATATATATATATATATATTACTACAGATATGGGAAAAGGTGATTGAAAGAAATTGTATCTCTCTGAGCCTAGTTTCTGCAGTCAGACTAAAAATGAGCTGGAGCAGATTAGAGTAAGATAGCGTGAAAGGAGTCTGAAAATGTTGGTTTTGTTGATGAGTATCACCTGCCACATGTCTGGCCTCAGATAATATCATTTCCTAGAGACAGTGCTCTGTTTACAGGATTGTTATATAGCTCAAGAGTAATAACACTTAAAAAAGAAACTATGTGATTACTAATAAACATGATATTCTAACTTATGTTTCTAAAGTTGAAAATTTTTAAAATCATAAATATTTTCACTGGAGATGAAATTTTTTGTGAAGCTTAAGAAACACATTTCATTTTAAAAATCATTCTCACTTTGGAATTTAACACACAGAAAAATCAAATAGAGAAGTGATTCTTTTACTGTTACTCTAGCTGCTGAAGACATCAAATGGGATTAAATTTGTTCACTTCAAGTAAATAGATCACAACTTCTATGACAATCACAACTCTTTTTAAAAAGATCTTTATTCAGTAAAGGGCTAACAGGAATTAAACTACACACCAAGTAATCTTCTTGGAAAAAAATGTCACTGTGATCTACTTTTAAAAAGTATTTTATTGTTTTTTGAGGGAATACTGACTTGGGAAGGAGAGGATCTTATCCTAAGAGGAAGGATGCTCTGCCTCTGAGACTGTCTAATGCATATAGTCACGCAGAGCTATGGCTCTTTTATCCCATCTCTTGAACATACAGGGAACCCCATGACAATAAACTCTTTCATGTGGTCACTTTCAGTTTAAGTAGCTATCTGTACGTAATGTCTCCTGTTAAGCACTATATACAATTTAATTTTTTAAAAAATTTTGGATAAATAAAATCACAGTGCTGTATTTACATGTGGTTTATTTTTAATTCCTTAATTTCAACTGACAGGAATATATTTCAAACTGTATACTTAGTGATAAAATGTTGGTATTTGTTACTTTCTTAATTCCCTCAGGATGCTGTTGCCATTCTGAAGTTTTACCATTTCTTTCAACCACCTATTTTGCGATTTAATAGGAAAGGACTTGTTTCAAAAAAATGCCCAAAACTTTTGAAAAAGTTATGGATAAAAATTTTATCTGTCATCCAAAAACACAGTCCCAAAGGATAGGATGGAAAACTTTAAAAAACCTCTCCCCAACTTTCCCACTCCTCATAGGGCTCTCTAGATAATTGACACTGCAGAAGTTAATCTGATAATTAAAATTTTCCACAACATGTGATGTTCAGATGAAAATCTAGCCAGAATTCAATGCTGTCAACCAGAATTCAGTGCTTCAGAAAAAAAAATCGTAAAACCTGAATACACAGAGAAACTAACAAATTCTTAAGAATGCAGTTGCTTTGATAGCCTATTAATAAAAACATTGGACATTCTGATTTAACCAAACTAATTTAGCAACCCGGTATCTTAAGTATTTCCCAGGACTTTCCTTACGACACCAATCAGGCACATAAATTCTGTGCAGTGCAATGTAAACAAATAACCAAGAGACTCGTTTCTTAGCAGGAAAACATTCGACCAACATTGCCTAACGTGGTTCAAAAGTTGTAGTAGAAATCACCAGCCTTGAGTTATCAGAAATTTATCTAACCAAGTTTTCCAGGTGTTCTTCCCAGCCTTACAAACTACGGTCCAAAACATCACCCCATTAACCCACACTCTGCAAGTTCACTAAAGCGCAGTGGTGGAATGAGGAAGCTTCACCAAGAAGAAATCACAACTCTAATTCATTAAAAAATACGCAGACTGTTCTACAAAGCCCTCTTTTGTTGTGCTTTCTCATTCTTTACACAGCTACGTGAACAACTCCCCAATTATTGACATCTAGGAAAATAGCTTTCGATTCCCAAGTCTAGTAACAGGGTTGGCCACCATCACCACTACTTCTTCAGCATCCTAAAATAAATCCCCTCAAGCCGCGGTCAAAACACACTAGCTGAAACGTCTGGTGTTTACACAGCCCAAACCTGGGCGCTACCCTATTTTCCTGAGCCACTTTGGAGCTGTGAAACAGGCATCACATAATAGACTTAAAGACAAGTCACATGAGACAATGTCTCAAGTCTATGAACGAAAAAATCCAAACGTTTGATTGTCTCGTTAAGAGGAAAAAACAACCTGAGAGGAAGGGTGGGAGGGGAGCTGCGGGATGCGGGAGCGATTTTCCTTGCAAACCCCTGCCGGGCGATTTAAACCCAGTGCGAGGAGGCGAACGCAGGGCCGCAGGACTGGCGGGGCCGGAGTCCTCGGGCGTGACAGCCCCTCGGGAACACTCGCGGTTCCCCTCGCGGTGGGCTCCAGGCAGCCCGGCCACCCGCGGGCAGGGTGTGCTTGAGGGTTCCCGGCCGGGTTGGCGGCCCTGGGTGCACTTCCTCAGCCTCCAGCAGCCCCGTCCCCAAAAGCGACAGAGGAAGGAAACCTGGAACCCGGGAGAAAGGACAGGGAGCGGCAGCCTTCGCCTCGGCAGCGGGGAGAGGCCAGAAGCTGGCGACGGCCGGCGAACTCCGCCGCGGGCCGACAGCCCCCGCCCAGTACCGCGGGCGCGTCCCGGAGTCCCCGGCACCTACCCGTCCCCTTCCCTTGCCCGACCCAGTCCCCCTTCCCGACCCCACCGCGCCCGCGCCGGCGCCGGCCGGTCCGCGCTGTACTCACGCTCGGGGCTCCTCCAGGCTCCGCGGCTCCAACCGCATCGGGTCCCAGCCCCGCGGGCGGCGGCAGCGGCGCCGCCGAGGGAGAGGAGAGCGGGCGGCACGGCTCCCGCCTCCCGGCCCCTCTCCCCCGCCGCTCCGGAGCTGCCCGGCCGGGCCTGAGCCCTGCCTCGCCGGCGGCCCCAGCCCCAGCCCCAGCGGCCGCAGCAGCAGCCCGAGACCTCGGCGGCGGCACCGGAACTGCCGCTTTCTCCTTCTTGCTAGCCCCCGACGCACGCCCCCGCCTCGTCTCCTTTCTCTGTCGCCCTTGTTTTTTTTTTTTTTTTTTTTTTTTTTTTTCTTTTGTTTCCAGAATAAACTTTATTGGTCTCTTTTTCCGCTCACATCGTGTAAACAAACAACGAACTCTTCCCCACCCCCTCGACTCCCCCCTCCTCTGGCAGAGGAGGGTAAAAACCGAGGAGGAGCCGAGCCTCAAATGCCCCGGAAGCAGAGGTGCAAAGGAGCGGAAGTGAAATTGAGGAGAGAAGGAGGGAGAAGTGGGCACGTCGGGCAACAGTCTGTCACTGCGCCTGCGCCCTGCTTTTCCGCCCGGAGTAGGATGCTGTTGCGATTGGTTTTCTGGGGTGTGTCTGCTTAATGTTCAGTCTTTCGCAGTAGTTAGGCTGTTGTGTCATCCTAGGACAGCATAGGTGTCGTATGTTTGTTTCTACGGACGGCAGGCTCGGAAGGGTTGAGATACTGAATGCAATGTTGGAAGCAAGCGATGAGTGTATATACTTTTACTCCCATAGAGGAAAAAACGAGATTAGTTAGGAGCATAGCGAAGGGGACGCGGTGGCTGTCCGCCTGTCAATGGCTAACCAAAAATGGCTATGGATTCTTGGAAGAAGACCTTTTGCAAAGCGTGGCTGCGTGTCCTTGTGCCAACACTGGATTAAGGTGTAACTCATCTGGAAGGTTGAACGCAGCGCACAGCCTACCCCCGCAATCCTTTGACTGATGGGGGAAACCTTTTGCTATACCCCACCCCTCTTTTCCTGTTTTAAATCAGTGCGTAGAGAATTCACTTCTGACTATTCAGAATACGTAGGGTATTTTCGATGTAAAACCAAGAGAGACTGCAGAAAAGGTGTGTTGGTTACTGATTAATTTGAAAGTGGTGTCTTGATGGTGCGTATTATAGAAGTCTTTTTTTTTCCCCCATGAGAGTACATTAATGGGATCTGTTGACTTTTGAGGTTACTACTGATAAAAAGCCCAGTAAAGTGCGATTTTCTCCCCCTAGTGGTCTTTTATTGTATTGAGAAACCAGAAGAGCAGAGATGGGAGTCTGGGATACTAAGTCCTCCAAAGATGGTTCCCCCTTTTAATTTTTTAGTAGAGAATTTGTAGGCGACCCACCCAAGAGACGTTATAGTCCAGTTTATGTCCAGACGAATGCCAGTGTTCTCGACTACCACGCGTCCCTAGCCTAATCTTAAATGAGATACATTCCTCCCTGTGGTCATAGTTCACTTGACTGCATTTCCTGTGTCTTCTTTCTTTTCCTCCTTTAGCACTGGTTTTCGTCTCACATTTCAGCAATCTATATTTCTAAATACTTTTCTTGAATTAGTGTTTTTCAGCAGTGTCAGAACACTGTGTTATTCCAGAGCAGGGAATTAAAAACAACATTGAATTTTTGGTCAAAGTAAACCTTAAGACCTTAAGGGAATATTTTTCAAATCATGTTTTCAAGCACAGTGTTCTGTGAGATGTTAATAGCTCTTGGTGGGCGAAATTTGTACTAGTAATGTTCCCTTCTAAAATTTACTTATTTATTTATTGAGATGGGGTCTCGCTATGTAGTTCAGGCTGGCCTTGAGCTCACTTTGTAGCCCAGGCTGGTCTTGAACTTGAAACAATCCTCCCACCTTGGCCTCCCCAGTGCTGGGATTACAGGCGTGAGCCACCCCACCCGGCGCTAAAATTTTTTAATGAGTAAAAATATGTTATTACATGATTATATGCCAATTACATGATTATGTGATTTTTGTTGTGAAATGTCATAGCAGATAGTGCCATTATCTAGTGCTTAAATGATTCACAGTATTCATTGGTGCAGGAGTAGCATTTATTCATAGTTGAGGTCCTTGATTAATTTGGTGGTCTGATGTATCTTGTTTTCAAAGCCATTTGAATTACACATATTTTATGCTTACTATATTTTTCTAATATATACATATGTATATATATATATATATATATATATATATATATATTATAGTTTAAACCTAACTGTCCCCCCAGTCTCATGTGTTCAGATGTGAGTCTTTTGAAAGGTGACTGAATCTTGGAGTGCTATGCTCCTCACTCTGATGAGTTCACATCTCAGCGTACGGGTAGACTGTACTCCAACCAGGTGGGACCTGTTTGGAGATGGGTCACTGGGGGTGTGACTTGAAAAGTCTCCCTCACCCTCTCTCCCTCTCTCCTAACTTCCCCTCTCTCCCTAACTCTCCCATCCCTACCTGCCATAGGTTCAATAGCTTTCCCCCAGTTACACCCCTCTGCCATGCCATTTTTGCCTTAGAGCCAATCAATCATGAACTCAATTCTCTGAAACTTAAGCCAAAATAAACCCCACTGTGTCTAAGTTGCAGATATGGGGTATTTTGTCTCAGTGACTAGTAAGTGGCTAATACAGTATACATACATGTACATGATTTGCAGTGCGAGAGACTGAACCTAAGCGTTGTGCATGCTAAGCAGCTGTTTTCCCATGGAGCTGTATCCCCAGCTCCTGTTGACAATTTTATTCAATATTTAAAGTATGTTAAACATCTGTGAGACAAAAGTCCTCACTCAAGGACTGATATATGAAAGAAAAATAATTTAAAACGAAAGAATAGTTATGCCTGCTTTTATCCTGGTCCCTTTTATGAAGAGTATTGTTTTGCATTCTTAGACTTTCAGTCTATGAATTTCTCTTTTTCCCAATCAATTTTATTTGAAGGAGGAGAAGAAGAAGAGGAGGAGGAAGAGGAGGAGGAGGAAGAGGAAGAAGAAGGACGAAAAAAAGAAGAAGCACAACAAAATTTCAAAATACATCAGTCAGCAGGCAACAATGGTACATACATTGTGCATTGACATCCCCAAATCATTCACCCAGAGCACATGATATCTAAATTCAGTTGTTCAAACAGTAGCAAAAAATCTTTCTCTTTAGTGAACTCAGAGAAGTAACTATCTTAACTATTTTTTATATACATATACATATACATATACTTGTTTTTTTCTTTCAGCTTCTCACATTAATGAGACAACACGATGTTTACACATGTGTGTCTTTTTCACTAATGAGTATGGTCTCAAGTTGCATCCATTTACCCATAAGTCTCCAGTTTACCCTTCTTTATGGCTGAGTGGTGTTCTACTGTATAAAAATACCACATCTTTTTTTTAATCTATTCCTCCCTCAGTCAGTGGGCATTTAGGTTGTTTCTAAGATCTGGCTATAAATTATGCTTCTATTAAACATGGGTGCACATGCATCACTGTGGTATGATTTTAAAAAATTCTTTTGTGAAGATATACAGAAGGGGAATAGTTGGGTTGAATGGTATCTCTAACCCTAGTTTTTTGAGGAATCTCCATACTGATTTCCAGTTGGGTTGGTGGCCACGAACTCCCACAGTTCCTCCTTGTCTTGGACGCATCTTATTTCTCCATTAATTTTGAAAGAGAGTTTTGATGGGTATATGAGTCTTGGTTGCATATTATTTTCTTTCAGGACTTGCTTTTTTAGAATCCTGAGTTTTCAATGTAGAGGTCTTTTATATCCTTTGTTAGATTGATTCCTAGGTGTTTCATTTTTTTGGATGCTATTGTAAAAGGTATTGTTTCCCAGATTTCCCTCACAGTGAGTTTCTTATTTGTGTACAGGAAGGCTATTGATTTTCAAGTGTTGACTTTGTAACCAGCTATATTATTGAATTTGCTTATTAAATCTAGTAGTTTGTTGATGGCATTTCTGGGGTCTTCTAAGTAGATTGTCATGTTATCTGCAAATAATGATAGTTTAACTTCTTCCTTTCCTAGCTTTATTCCATTTAATTTTTTCTCTTGTCTAGTTGGTCCAGCTAAAGCTTCTAAGACTAAGAGTTGAATAAGGGTGGAGACAGAGGATATCCTTGTCTTGTTTCTGATTTTAGAGTGGAAGCTTTCAGTTTTTGTCCATTTAGAATGATGTTAGCTATTGAGTTGTCATAGATGGATTTTATTAGATTGAGATAAAGACCATCATTCTAATTTTCGTTAGGGCTTTTATCATGAATGGGTGCTGGACTTTGTCAGAAGCTTTTTCTGTAACCATCAAGATGATCATATGATTTTTTGTCTTTGGCGTATTACATAGTGTATTACATTTAGTGTAATGGTGTATTACATTTATGGATTTATGCATGTTGAACCATCCCTGCATCCTTGGGATGAATCTCACTTGATCATGGTATACAATCTACTTAATGATTTGCTGCAGTCTGTTTGCCAGTATCTTTTTAAGGATTTTTGCATCAATTTGCATGAGGGAAATTGGCCTATAATTCTCTTTTTTAGTTGGGTCTTTCTCTGCTTTTGGTATCAGGGTAATGCTTGCCTCCAGGAATGAATTTGGAAGTATTATTTCCTGTTCAATTTCATTAAAGTTTAAGAAGTAATGGTGTTAGGTCTTCTCTAAATTTCTTGTAGAATTCATCAGTAAATATGTCCGGGCCTGGGCTTTTCTTTGTTGATAGGTTTTTAATTACATCTTTAATCTCATCTACTGATATTGGGTTATTTAGGATTTTTATATCTTCTTGATTGAGCTTTGGTAATTCATATGTATCTAGGGATCTGTCGATTTCTTCTATATTTACCATTTTGTTAGAATACAAGTTTTCAAAGTGGGTATAGATAATTTTCTGGATTTC
The DNA here is from genome assembly GCF_034190915.1 of Cavia porcellus. Lineage (NCBI taxonomy): Eukaryota > Metazoa > Chordata > Mammalia > Rodentia > Caviidae > Cavia > Cavia porcellus. Next base: position 11,341,292 of record NW_026947500.1, on the reverse strand, counting down.
TGCAGGGTCTGTTGTGATTTCACCCTTTTTCTTCTTAGTTGCATGGATTTGAGTCTTTTCTTTCCTTTTTTTGATAAGATTGGCTAAGAGTTTGTCAATCTTATGTAACATTTCAAAGAACCAACTTTTCAATTCATTGATTATTTGTATTTTTTTAAGTCTCAGTGAGTTAGTTTCTTCCTGCCTTGTACAAGCTTTTGATTTAGCCTGCTCTTCTTTTTCCAGAAGTTTGAGGTTCAACATTAAGTTGTTTATATGTACTTGCTCTGTTTTCCTTATATGGGTATTTACTGCTATAAATTTCCCTCTTAAGACTGCTTTCATTGTGTTCTACAAGTTCAGGTATGTTGTGTTGTCCTTATCATTCAACTGTAAACACTGTTTAATTTCTTCTTTAATTTTATCTATGACCCCTTGGTTGTTCAGTAGGGTGCTATTTAATTTCCATGTGTTGATGAAGTTCTTGTAGTTTCCTTTGGCATGGATTTCCAATTTCATTGCATGGGATACTATGCATGGGATAATTTCAGTTTCTTTGCATTTACTTAAGCATGTTCTGAGCCAGTATATGATCTATTTTGGAGAATTTTCATGTGCAGCTGAGAAGAATGTGTATTCTGATGTTGCAGGGTGGAATGCTCTGTAGACATCTATTAAGTCCATTTGTTCAAAAGTTTAATTCTAATATTTCATTATTGAATTTTTGTCTAGTTGATCTGTGGGGTATTAAGGTCTCCCAATACAACTGTATTAGAGCTAATTTGATTTTTCATGTCCATTAGTAATTAGTTCATATAGTTGGGTATACCATTATTTGTTGCATATATATTTATGATTGTTATCTCTTCCTCTTGGATTGTTCCCTTTACAAGGATGCAGTGATTTTCTTTAATCAGTCTTGGCTTAAAATTCACTTTGCCTGCAAATAGAATAGCTACCCTTCCTTTTTTGGGGGTTCCTGTCACATAGAATATTATTTTCCATCCTTTGACTTTCAGTGTATGAATTTCTTTTTGAATTAAATGTATTTCTTGTATGCAGCATGCTGTGGGATTGTGCTTCTTGATTTATTCTACAAATCTGTCTCTTTTGATTGGTGGATTGAGATCATTCATACTGATGGTTATAACTGATAGGTACTGACTTATGCTTATTACATTATTTTCCTGATTATGATCCATAATTTCCCCATCTGTTTAAGTGCTTGCTTTGCCTGATGGATTCATTCTGTTGTTGTTCATGGATTTATAGTCCTTGTTATCTCTTTCTAGAATATATATCGTTTAGAATATTTTGGAATGTTGGTTTGGTAGTCATCAATATTCTTAAGTGTTCTATATATCTTATTTCTCCATCAATTTTGAATGATAGTTTTGCAGAATACATCAAGCTGAGTTGGAGGTTAGTTTTCTTAGGGCTTGATATACTTCAGTCCAAGCTCTCCTTGACTTGAGGATTTATGTTGAAAAGTTTGCTGTGATTTGGTTGGGCTTTCCTTCATAGATGATTTATTTTTTCTAACAGCTTTTATTCTCGTGTTGAATTTCTGGAATCCTGACTATGATATGTCTTCATGTAGATTTTTAAAAATTGTGACTAACTGGAGTTCTAAATGTCTCTCTGCTCTATATGTCAAATTCTTTTTCTTTGCCTAGTAATACCATTTTCTGGTATTACTTATGTAAAATTTTTTTATATCATTCACACTGTCTCTTACATTTTCATTAATTCCAATCAGTATTATCTTATTATTCTTTGTATCATATAGCAGCTGCTGAATTGATTTCTAGTGGCCCCTTGCTATTTTTAAGAAATCTTTCTTTTCATGATTGCTAATCACAATTAGGTCTTCTATATCTGAGATTCTGTTCTCACATTGGCTCATTCTGCTTGTATAATTTATTTTAAAAAATAAAAATTTAAAATTTAAATCTCTTGGATATCTATTTGAATCTGTTTCATGAATTCATTTCTTTCCTATGTTGGGCATTCATGGTACACATCATTTTCCTAAGTGCCTCTATGTTTCTGTCTGTATCTTCTCTAGAGTCACTAAGTGTATCTTTCATTATGGTGACTATCTCTGTGGTCAGCTGAGAAATTATTTCTGATTTGATTTTCCCTAGAGCCTTTCATTGGCTTTTCATGTCTACTGTTATCACTTCAGAGAATCCAGGTGGGTGGCTTTGAATTGTTTCACCTCATTGTCCCCATTTTTGCTTTTGGTGTTGCTGGAAGTCTGGTGTTTCTTGTTTTAGTGTCTTTTCATTTCTATTTTCAAATTTTTAGTTTTTTAGTTTTATAGCTTGTAAATTGCTTATGCTGATTAGGTTTTTTTTTTTTTTTGCTAGTATTTAGAACTTTTAGGAACCTTTCTCAAAGATGTCTTCCAGGTGTGACTGTTTTTTGGGTTTTTACTGTGTTGCAAGATTCTACCTCTTGAATTTATTGGGAATAAGAAACTGGTATATATGTGCCCTAGCCCCTGGTTCTTTGGTGCTGGCCTATAGTGCTGTTTATGACCCTTAGGAAATCTCTTGCAACCACTTTTCTGGCCCTGTGACACAGGTGAACCACATCAGAAGGCCCAAAGAATGACCCCTCCCCTCACTACTACCACAATTGAGGTGAACTGCTCAGGAAGGCCCAGAGGCCAGAGGGAATGCCAGCTACACAGAAGGCTCCCAACAAGGGTACACATGATAGCCAGGCAAGACTAGTGGTGTGAAAAATTCAAAGTAATAATAGCAATATAAGCCAATAGATGACTTTGGCTTTCACAGGACTGGCAATCAGCTCGGGAAGAACCTCAGGACTTGATAACTAGCCCTTTTTTCTCAGTTTATTTTATATTTCCTAGTTTTTTCCTCTTCCTTTTCTTTCTTTTTCCTTCCTCCTTTTCTCTTTCTTTTTTTGTCATCTTGACTGTTAGGGAGAACTCCAGCCAAAGAAAACTAATCCCATCCCCCATACAGAGACCAAGTTCAGATAATAATTTTAATATTTCTTCATTCATTCATTCTCTTCTACCCACTTCTCTAGTTTCCCAAACCTTGTATGATCATCCTTTGTCCAACAACCTTGCTTCTCTTTTCTTGCCAGGTATCTTTTACTGTACACTTTTTCCCTAAATTTCCCCACCGCAGGGTAAAACCACTCTACCCAGGGAAAACACTTTGCATATAAACTCCTAACTTACAATGAGTTCTATTATATTCCTATAGATTCTGCTCCTATAGACTAAAGTGCAAAATCAATAGTTACCATGATTTGTCAGTTTCTAAATTGTGCTTGATGCTATTGTTATTGCTAATTTTACTGCATTAGCTAGGATCTCATATCTTGTAATCAGTGGTTCTTCCTTCTGTAAAAATACTTGGAAGCTCTGGGGGTAATAACCTTATCACAACCCTACACTAAAGGACTGGGGACTGAGCCAAACAGATACCAACATCCCATACTTAATTAAATTGGGAAGACAGGCTCTTTGACAGACACAAAGCAAGAATTTCCTGCACACAGAAGACACCCCTGAAGAACAGACATTTCCTAAAGAGGCCATGATACTGGTGATATAGCTACCCACTACAAAAACTCACAAGGATTATCACAGAGAACAAAATAAAAAAAATTTTGAAATATAAAATGATAAGATGAAGAAACAAAATGCAATCTCAGACCTCCAACCCTCCCAGAACAAGTCCAGAAGACACTGACACTGAAAGAATTGGAAGATACATACCTTAAACCTCTGAAATGATAGCAACCAAAGTAAAGAAACAAATCCATGAGGCCATACAGGAAATCAGAGCAGAAATAGTCTTTCAGGTAAAAAAACAGATGTCAACATTTATAAAGGAAATCTAGAGTAGAGAGATAAAACAAAAATGATAGGAGGAGGATGGAACCCATGAACAACCAATACAGGAAAGAAATATAATGCATGAAAAGGATTCAGATATCCAGGAAATTAAAACTTTCACTGAAAGCCACAAAGCCACTTAAATGAAACTGAGTACAGAGTTTCAGACTTTGAAGACAGGATTGCGGTTAATGATCATGAAATGAAAGATCGCTTGAAAATAACAAAAGAGCAGGAAATAACAATTCAACAGCTGCAAGACAATGTAAAGAAAAATGATATGACTAATTGGTGTCAATGAAAAAGGGTGAGCCAACACAAATGATAAAGTTCAACACTAATACATGATAAAAACTCACTCTACAGAAAAGTGAAATACATGGTCTTTGCCTCTGATAAAAACCATCTATGGCAAACCAACAGCTAATACCACACTAAGTGGACAAAAACTGAAAAGCTTTCATTCTCAAATCAGGAACAAGACAAGGATGTCCACTATCACCACTCCTATTCATTACAGTTCTGGAAACATTAACCAGAGCAATTAGACAAGAGAAAGAAATAAGGATAGGAAAAAAAGAAGTTAAATTACCATTATTTGCAGACAACATGATAGTCTATTTAGAAGACCCAAGTATTCCACCAAAAGACTTCTTGAATTAATAACAAATTCAGTAGCATAGCTAAATACAAAATCAACACTCAAAAACCAATAGTGTTCCTGTATACCAGCAACAAACTCACTGAGACAGAGACCATAACCTTCACAATAGCATCAAAAAATAAAATAAAATACTTAGGAATCAATCTAACAAAGGAAATGAATGATCTATACATTGAATATTACAGCACTCTGAAAAAAGAGATCAAATAGGATATCAGAAAATGGAAAGATATTCTTTACTCAAAGCATTATGAAAATGGCCACACTCCCAAAAGTGTTATACTGCTTTAATGCAGTCCCAATCAAAATACCATTAGCATACTTCTCAGATCTAGAAAAAACATTCCTAAAATTCATTTGGAAACAAAAGAGTCCTAGAGGAAATTCTGGGCAATAAAGGCAAGGTAAGAGGCATCACAATCCCTGTCTTGAAATTATACTACAAAGCTACTGTGATAAAATCAGCATGGTACTTGCAAAACAAAATGACAAACAAAAACTGACCTGTGAAACAGATTAAAAGATGCAGACACAACTCCAAACATAACCACCTTATCTTTGGCAAAGAGGCCAAACATGTCCACTGGAAAAAGATAGTATCTTTATTAAGTGATGCTGGAAAAATTGGCTTTCCACATGCCAAAGACTAGAATTAGACCCATGTCTATTACCATGCACTAAGCTAAAGTCAAAATGGATCAAAGATCTAAATATTAAAACAGAGACACTAAATCCGCTGGAAGAGAAGATAGGTGGAAATCTAGAAGATACAAGGTTGGGTTTGTTCATGGACAAAAATCAAAGTACACAGAAAGTACTTTAAAGAATCAACAACTGTGATCTCATCTTATTAAAAAGTTTCTGCACATCAAAAGAAATTACCAACAAAGTAAAAAGAAAACCCAGTGAGTTGGAAAAATTTTAGGCACCTGTCCCTCAAACAAAGGACTTCTATCTAGAACATATAAAGAATTGAAAAACAATCGGGCTCCCCCATATTCAAAGATCCAATCCAAAAATGGGCATCTGAGATAAATACACACTTCTCAGATGAAGAAATACAAGCAACTAAATATGTTCAGCATCATTGGTCATTCGAGAAATACAAACTAAAACGACACTGAGATCGCATCTCACCCCATAAAGAATGGCCCTCATCAAGAAAACCAAAAACGTGCTGGAGGGGCTGGGGAGAAAAATGCTTTTCCACTGTTGATGGGGGTGTGGAAATCAGTGTGGAAATTCCTCAAAAAACTAGGACTAGAGTTCCCATTCAGCCCAGCTATTCTCCTTCTTGGTATTTTCCCCGAAGAATTAAAAACATCATACCACAGCAATAGACCGTACGTGCACCCATATTTATAGCAGCACAGTTTGAAATAGTTAAATCTTGGAAACAATCCAAATACCCATCAACCAACAAATAAATAAAAAAAGATCTTTTTATACAATGGAATACTATTCAGCTATAAAGAAGGATAAACTTGAGGCTTTTATAAGTAAATGGATACCACTAGAGACCATACTTATAATTGAACTAAATCAAACTCATATGTTTAAGCATTATCTTGTCTCCCTAGAGTAACAAACTAAAAGAGTAAATAAGATGCAAAATCTGCAATAGATTTTAAGAGAAAGGGAAAGAAACTGCTCACAAGGAAAGAACAATTGGGATGGATGAAAGAAATAGAGAAATGGAAAAGAAAAATATATATCATAATTAACAATTATACTACTGATTTATTTTAATTCAGTGAAAAGATTGGTTAGTGCTTTTATTGATTAATTTTGCATGCCTATAACTTGTAATCAGAGTAACTTCTTTGAACAACAATATGCAATATATTAACCACTGTTAATTTCTTATTATCCTGTTTTGAAACTCTGTATTATAGGGGTTTTTTTTTTTACTTTTTTCCTTTTAAACTAAAATAAACAATCAAGAAAAAAATAACAAAACAAAAACAAGCAAACAAAGAAAAAGAAAATACGAAAAAATGTACATTTCAAGGCACATCTCTGCTGTCACTGGTAGACAACGTGGGCAGACAGAGTTCAAATTTGAGTTTATTATTCCCAGCAAGCCAGCTGTAGTTTTACAGCAGGGTGGTGGATAACCCTGGAAAACCTGCACCCTTAGCTCCACTGAAGTTCAGGCTTGCTTTTGGCTGTGAGGATGTCTGCTGCTGGCTTCATCCTGATGCTTACTGGCAGCCCTAACTGGAGGAAGTCCACAGCTGTCCTGCATCCTGAGCTCAGTCCCTCTCCAGTAGGGTTTCTGGTCCCTCCCTTTCTCCTGGGGGACACCTGAACCCAAATAACTCACCAGCCACTGCAGTTGACTGGGTCCACTGTGGTGTTCCACTGGTGCATTTTTCCACGGAGGCCTCTCAGGCTGCCTGTAGTCTCCACGCATCTGCTCCCCCTCACAGAGTCTGGGCTTTGGGGGAAAGCGCCAGCTGCCACCTTCTTCTTCGTGGAAGACTCTCTTTTTGCCTTGGCTTCAGTTCTTGCTTCAGATCTTCCTGGGTCGTGGGGACCTACTTCCCTCATTTTTCTCTTCCTCATGTCGCTGTATTCCAGTATAACGACACAAATCTGGGAAAGGTGCTTTCTCTGCTCTTCTCTTCCTGCTTAAAAATATTCCTTCTCTATAGTGTAAAGAATTTTAAAAACGGTACATTCTGTTATCTAAGGATATTTTCTTTATCTAAGGATATTTTAATTTTACTCTCATTCCTGAGGGTTATTTTAACTGTTTATAGAAATCTGGACGTAATGATTTTGTTTACTATCTTAGTACTTTAAACCTGTAAGCACATTGCCTTCAGGACCTGTCTATGGTCATTGAAATAGTTTCTTTCAAATGTAAATTGTTACTTTTTCTAGCTTATTTTGAGATTTAAAATGTTGGTTTTCATTGGCCTGCTATGATATGTCTAGGTGCTGCTTTTTAAAGTTTATTGCATTTTTGAGTTCCTTTTACATTTTACAAAATTTGGAAAGATTCCAGCAATTATGTCATTCAAATATTTTTCTGTCCCAATTTATTTCTCCTCCTCTGGGAATCCAATGACAAGAATGTTAGGTATTTCAGTGTTGTCCTACATGTCTCTAAGGCTCTTTTCATTTTTAAAATTTTTTCTTTATCTCTTGTTCTTCATATCTATTTTTACTGGGTATTTTCTGTTGATCTATTTTGCAGCCCACTTATTTTTGGCTAATATCTGTTTTGCTGTGCTCACAAGCTATCTAAAATTCTGGATATTGTGTTTCTAAATCCTTAGTTTTAAATTGGCTCCTTTATTATGGTTTCTGTTTCTCTGCTGAGTGCCTGTATTTTCCATTCATTTCTGGTTTGTTAATGTTTGCATCAAGAATCATAGCTGCTTAAGTGTTTTTCTGATAATTCCAATATTTGGGCCATCCGTTGATTGTCTTTTTCCTTGATAATTGGGCACATCTTTCTGGTTCTTTTAGTATATTAAGTAATTTTGGATTGCAAAATTCAAAACAAAAATGTTGGTTTGATTCTGGGTCTTCTTATCTTGTATAATGCTAATTTTTGTTTGCTTTAATAGGTTAACAAGATTGGTGCTGTCTTGCTTTCAGTGGAAAGTATCTCTAACCTCAGTTAAATTTCTAATGCATTGCTAAGCTCCTTTTTGCCTATCCTGTGCATGTGCTACTCACCTGTTAGTATGACACTTGAGTAGTAGTTTACATTTTAGTTTGGGTCTCAAAACCTTTTCTGTGCTTCCTTTTTTTGTCTTTCTCCTTTTTATCCGTACCAGGGATCGAACTCGCGACCGCCTGCTTGCAAGGCAGGTGCTTATGCCACTGAGCTAAATCCCCAGCCCCCCCCTGTGCTTCCTTTGATCTGTTGAACATTTATACAGCTCTGGGTGTGTAACAGGACTGCTAAAATATGTAAAGGATAATCAAAGAAATCTTTGAGTAAAGACTTGAATAAAGTGAGAGAACAAGCTAAGAGAGGACAGAAATTGACAGGAGAGAGAAGAGTGTGCAGGTTAATTTAAATAAATAAACTAGATCAACCCATAGGACCATGGATAGAGCTAAAAAGAAAGAAAATGTTCAGAAAAAATATATAGAAATAAAATGTAAATAATTTAAAATTTTTTATTAATACATACTTGCCATATGCAGTGAACATACTCATTATAGAGAATTTGTACCTGAACATGTTTTTTTATTGTTGTTGTTACCATTTCAGTCCCCTCCCTTCATCCATTTCCAATTCCCTGTTTACAAAACTTTGTTTCCATTTTTCCATCAATTCTCTTTTCATTTAATCCTTTTTCCTTTTGAATGTATTCCTTTTCCTCTTCCCATTTGAATGTATTCTTCCTACTTCCCAATATCTATCCTCTATTTTGGTCCTTATTTACCCTTTGAGTTTCCCACACAAGAGAAACAGTGCAATGTTTAAACCTGCGAGTCTGGAGTATTTCACTTAATATCCTTGTCTGGAGGTACATTCACTTATCTAAAAATGACTGAAGTTTGTCCTTCTTTGTGGTAGAGTAGTACTCCTTTGTGTATAAATACCACACATTCTGTATTCATTCATCCATTGATGAATATCTAAGCTGTTTCTAAGATTTACCTATTCTAAATCGTGCTGTTATAAACATGGGTATGCATATCTCACTGCAGTATGATGCTTTTTTTTAAATTTTTATTTAAGGAGAAAAGAAAAGAAAGAAAAAAAAACAGTGAAGGGGTACAAGTTATACAGATTTACAGAAGAAAAAAATGCGCAGTAGGAAATCACTAGTTAATGGATTACATATTGCCATCTTAGAAATAATTGTTCAAGTCACAAAATTAAAGCTTGTAGAGTGGACATTCCAACAATGATACTGCAAACAGTTCTGTTCAATGATCCAATAAAACTCTGTGATATCATTTTCTATCTTATACATTTAAATATACATGCAGTTATATAGTTTAGAGCACTTTCTTTTCCTCTCTTTTGTACAGTGACTATTACACATTTTGGGTTTCATTGCTCCCACGGTTCTTATTGCTTTTTTGGAAGAGAGTAAAACCAAATGTGACATAACAGAACAGAATCGGTCAAGTCAAAAGGGTGGATATAATAGATAATATAAAAACATAATACAAGGTGATCAACAATGGTTACCATAATGCCTCCTGCTATTTCTAATAGAATTGCCTATATCATTAGTTGTAATACAATTGAACAAAACAGTAAAGAATAAAACCGACAAAACCAAAACATTGGAGATATTGTAGGTCTTCAAAAGTAGATAAAAGTCAACGAGAATGGGCGTTATAATGAATCTCATTATCTTCTCAGCTGATGCCTAAACTTTCGAACCTATGATGCTTTTAACTCTTACAGGAAGATACCTAGGAAGGGCACAGCTGGGTCGCATAGAGCCTCTCATTTTACTTTTTTTGAGGGGTCTTCATACTGATTTCTATCATAGCTGTACCAATCTGTGCCCCTTACCAACAATGGAGAAGGCTTGCATTTCCCCACCTCTATATCAACATTTATTCTTGGTTGGTTTCTTGACATAGTCATTTTTGTTTTCTAGAGTGAGATGGAATTTCAATATTGTTTTAATTTATTAAAACAATTCTCATTCTCAAGTGGTCATTCTCAAGTGACCAATGGTGTTGAACACTTTTTCATGTTTTTATTTGGTATTTGTTCTGTTCATTTTAGATGTCCATGTTTGCATTAGGTCTGTAAATTTGGGGAGGTCTGATTTTTTTAAAGTACCTTATATAATCTACATATTAGTCCTTGATCTCAGAGTAGCTGGTATAATTTTTTCCCTATTCTGTGTGTTGTTTCTTCAATTGGTGGTTTCTTTTGCTGTGCAAAAACTTTTAATTTGATATGATCCTAGTTGTTGATTCTCTATATTATATGCTGTATGATTGGGATTTTGTTCACAAAGTCTTTGTCTATACCTGTGTTTTTGAGAGTTTTATCTATTCTATCTTCTAGCAGATTTAGTTTTTTTCATCTTTTGAGCTTTTTCCACTTTGATTTTAGTTTAGTGCATGGTGAGAGGTATGGGTCTATGTTCAATCATTGGCACGTGGAAAGCAAGTTTTTCCAGCACCATTTCTTAAAGGGGCTATCTTTCTGTCAGGATAACAATTATGGGAGTATTGTCATTTTCACTATGTTGGTTTTGCCTATCTAAGGACGGGCTCTGCCTATCCAAGAACAGGTTCTGCCTATTTTATTTTCTGATAGCCTCTTCTATCTACTTTTTCAGAGTACTTTCAATGTGTAGATTTTCACTTCTTTTATTAGATTTCTATGTATTTCATTTTCCTTGATGCTATTGTGAAGGTATTGTTCCCTAATTTCTCTTTCAGTGAGTTTGTTCTTTGTGTACAAGTACTATTACTACTAATACTACTATTGATTTTTGAGTATTGACTTTATATGCTGCTATGCTACCAAACTTAGGCATTAATTCTAGGAGTATTTTGGTAGAGTTTTTGGAGTTTTCTTTATGGAATATTATGTCATCAGTAAATAAAAATACTTGAACTTGTTCTCCTATCCATACCTTTTTTATTTCTTTCTCTTGGCTCATTGCTCTCGCTAATGTTTCCTGAACTATTTTGAAAAGGAATAGAGATAGAGGGCATCTGGTCTTGTTCCTCATTTCAGAGTAAAAGCTTTCAGTTTTTGTCCATTTTGTTTGATGTTGGCTATTGGTTTTTCATAAGGGGGCTTTTTATCAGATTGAGATAAAGACAATCAATTTCAATGTTCTTCAGAATTTTGTCATGAATGCATGTTGGACTTTGTCAGATGCTTTTTGTGCGTCTATTGAAGTGATTATGTGATCTTTTTCCTTTTTCTGTTAATGTGGTGTACTATCTGTTTATGTTCCACCATCCTTGCACCCATGGGATGAATCCTACTTGGTCATGGTATAAAACCTTCTTGATGATTTGCTACCTTCTGTGTTCCAGTGTCTTACTGAGGACTTTTATGTCTGTGTTCATTAGGGAGATTGGTCTGTTGTTCTCTTTTTGGTTGGATCCTTCTCTGGTTTTGGTATCAGGGTAATGTTTGTTTCTAGGAATGAATTTGGGAGTATTGCTTCTCTTTCAGTTTTGTTAAAGAGTTTGAGAAGTAGCAGTATTGGGTCTTCTCTAAACTTCTTTTAGAATTTAGCAGTGGATTCATCATGCCCTGGGCTTTTCTTGTTGGTAATTTTTATTTAATTACTTCTTCAGTTTTGAGGACAGATACTGGATTATTTAGAATTTTTATGTCTTCTTGATTTAGCTTTCGTAATTCATGTGTATTTAGGAATCTGCATATTTTTGGGGTGTTTTATATCTTTTTAATACTGATTCTCAAAGTAGTACTGAAGATCTTCTGTATTTTTGAAGGATCCATTGTAATTTTATCCTTTTCATTCCTAATTGCATGAATTTTGGTCTTTTCTTTCCTTTTAAAAAATTATTTTATTTTATGTATTTTTGTTGTTGTTGTTGTTTTTGAGACAGAGTCTCACTGTGAAATCCAGGCTAGTCTGAAACTCACCGTGATCCTCCTACCTCAGCCTCTAGAGTAGTGGGATTCTAGTTATGTACCACTGTGCCTGAATCAGTCTCTGTGTCTCTCTCTTTGTCTCTCTGTCTGTTTCTCTGTCTGTCTGTTTCTGTCTCTCTCGCTCTCCTTTGTCTCTATCTTTGATAAAGTTGGTTGTTTGTCTATTTTATTTAATCTCTCAAAGAACTATCCCTTCAATTCATGAGTCCTTTGTATTGTTCTCTTAGTCTCCATTCCATCAATTTCTGCTCTGATCTTTATAGTTTCCTTCTAATAATAGATTTGGATTTAACTTGCTTTTTTTCCCTAGAATTTTGAGATTCAAAATTAGATTATGTGAGCTTGCTCTGTTTTTCTGATGTAGAAATTCATTGCTAAACATTTCATTCTTAGGACTGCTTTTATTGTGTCCCGTATGTTTCAATATGTTGTATTACCATTATAATTTAATCATAGAAACTGTTCAATTTCTTCTTTAATTTTATCTGTGATTCACTGGTTATCCAGGAGGGTATTATTTAATTTCAGTGTATTTATGTAGTTTTCTTTTGCCACTTTTTTCAAATTTCTTTGTACTTTGGTGTGATAATATGCACAGGATGATATCAGTTCCTTTATATTTATTTAAGATTGTTCTATGAGCTAATATGTGATCTCTTTTGGAGAAAGTCCTAGGTGCTGCTTAAATGAATGTGTTTTCTGTTGTTGTTGGGTGGAACACTGTGTAGATATCTACTAAGTCCTTTTGTTTAAATATTTGGTTCAGCTCTAATATTTATTTGTTGATTTTTTGTGCAGTTTTTCTGTTTGGGACTGTTTTACTGAGTTCCCCCATTACAATTGTATTAGGTTATCTAATTTTTCAAATCCTTTAGTGTTTGCTTTACATAGTTGGGTGTGCCTGTTATTGGTGCATCTATATTTATGATTATTATCTTTTTCTCTTGCATTTTTCCTTCAGCAAATATGTAGTGACCTTCTTTGTCTCTTCTGATCAGTGTTGGCTTGAAATCCACTTTGCCTGCAAGTACAAGTCTGCCCAAAATGAATACATACTTAAGGAAAACAGAATGTGTATCTAGACAGTGTGGCACATGCCTATAATCCCAGCATTTAGGGGGCTGAGGCAGGACGATTGATGGGAATTTGAGGTAGCTTGGGCTACTAAGTGAGTTTAAGAGCAGCCTGAACTGCATAATGAAATTCTGCCTCAAAAAGGTAAAAAAAAAATGTGTATCATGTTATCTTTGTACAGGGAATCCTAGAGAACATTGTATATTGCAGAAAATCCCATTGTGCTGCCAGCTCTCAGAGAATACATTTATAATGCATATGCAACAATCTCAATGACCATGGTTACCTAAATAGCAGTTTGCTGTACTTGTAAATGTCTAGAAGTTAATGGCCACCACCTTGAGCACCTCTTGTAGTTATAGAGGCCAAAGATACCTTGTAATAATTTCATGATGTCTCAATAAATTTAGTATTAAAATGTTTATACAAGTTTTCTTTCCCTGAAGTATGTATATAGTCTTTGGGTTAACTCTGTAGAATAGCTATCCCTGCTTTTTTCTGGGTTCCTGTTGATGGAGTACTGTTTTCCATCCTTGACTTTCAGTGTATGAACTTCTATTTGAATCAAATGTGTTTCTTGTGTACAGCATATTGTTGGATCTTGTTTCTTGATCTATTCTGCTTATCTGTTTCTTTTGATTGGTAAATTGAGAACATTCACATTGGTGGTTATAACTGATAGGTACTGCTTTATCCTTATCATTCTATTATTTTTCTGTTGTTGTTTCCCTTTCTTTTCCCTTCTATTTAATTGCTTGCTTTGCTTGGTGAATTCATTCCACTGGGATTCTTGGAATTGTTATCTTTATTGTCTTTTTCTAGGCTGTGCTTCACAACTTTTTAGATTGCTAATGTGGTGGACCTGAAGTTCTTCAGTTGTTCTTTTTCATGGTAGTATCTGATTTCTCCATTAATTTTGAAAGATAGTTTTTTGGGGTACATCAAGCTGGATGGAGGTTGTTTTCTTTAAGGGCTTGAAATACTTCACTCTAAACTGACCTTCTCTTGAAGGTTTGTATTGAGAAGTCTGCTATCATTCTGATGAATTTTCCTTTATAGTTGACTTTTTTGTTTTCCTTAACAGCTTTTAATAATCTGTTCTTGTGTTGAACTTATAGAATCTTGTCTATTATATGCCTCTGTGTAGTTTTTTTTTTTTTTTTTTCTGATGATGGCTAACTGGAGTTCTGCATGGCTCATTCATCTGTATGTTGAATTTTTTTTTTCCATACTTAGAAAATTTTCTACTACTATGTGAAGAATTTCTTATGCTCTTCATGCCATCTTCTGACTTTTCATTGACTCCAGGTAATCTTACATAATTCTTTTTTGCATCATCTGGCATTTGTTGGCTTGATATTTTAATAGTCCTTTGCTATTTTTAAGAAGTCTTTCATTTGGTAGTTGCCAAATACAATCCTGTCTTCTAGATCTGATGCACTTTCCACATTGGTAGATTCTACTGCATATACTTTCAACAGAATTTTTGATCTCCTAGATATCTGTTTGAATTTGTTTTATGGCATATATTTCTTTTTTATATTGAGTATTCATAGTTTTCCTTTCTCTTTTAAACTCTTTATATGTTTAAAAATCTGTATCTACTCTAGTTTCAGATTATTTCCTTCATTATGGTTATCATCTCTTTCATTATCTATGTAATTATTTCTGTTTTGATTTTGTTAGGAGATTTATTCATGTGGTCTATTACTTCCACAAGTACCATTTCAGAAAGTTCAGATGAATGACTTTTGTTTTCTGCTACCTTAATGTCTCGTGGATTTACCTTGGGCAAGTTGGCCTGTTGGGTTGCAGCTTGGTTCCATGTTTTTTAATTTTATATTGTCTTTTTTTGTTTATTTGTTTTCTGCATTGAGGATTGTAAATTGCTTACAGTAGGTAACATTATTGCTAGTATCAAGACCTCCTAAGGAGGTCTTTTCATAGATGTCTTGTAGGCATTGCTTGCTTTTGGCTTTGAGTCTGTCCCATGATCCTGAATCTTCAGTTCATTAGGGATGCGAGATTGCAGCTTGTTTGGCTAGCACCCAGTTCTTTGGCCCTGCACTATATTTTTTTTATGAAGTCTAGATAATCTGGATATTAGAATACAAGTATGTCACCTTGTGTAAAGTAGTACAATCAGTAATAACATTAGCATCAAACTGGAAAATGGAAAATGATAATGTTATGATTAATAATTTGCCAATTAACTCTAGGTATGAGATTTATAGTTATATAACAAAATCTAAAGCAAATCAGATAATTATATACAATAAATATTCACTAGACAGAGAAATTTTATATTGGGGGAAAATTTAACAGGGAAAAGAAATAATAAATGAAAGAAGAAAAAGATTTGAAACAAGGCTTGAAAACAGATTACCCAAGCCTCAGGAAAGAGATGAAGAACACAAGAGATAAGGAAAGATGGAGAAACCAAAAACAAGAAGAAAACTAAAACCAGTGTTCAAAGTCACAAAACAGACAAACAGACATAAAAAACCTACTAAACACAAAAATTGAAAAAGATGAAGAGCAAAGAAAGAAAAAGCAGAGATAGATTTCTTTGTGATTTCAAGTGTATGGTTGTCTTCTAGGGTCTGCAGTTTTATGGCAGTGACCAATTCAAGGTGTGACTCTGCTCTCTTGTATAGACAATGGACGTAGTCTGAGCCCACATCTGTTGGGGATAATCTCAGCACAGCAGTAGGATGAGAGCAGTGTGCCAGGTTGGGATTTTCAATTCCACAGCAACTCAGGCTAAACCTGGCTTCTGGTCAAGGGGGTAGGACCTGAGTTGTTTAGCTTATAACCCACTAAGTGTGTCTTCCCACTGAACACAGCTCCCTGACATGGACATCTCTCATGGATGTCCATCACCCAGTCACTGTGAGAGTTTTAACACTGGGCACTCTGAGATAAAGCCAATTTACAGTGGCTGTGAGTCCCAGAATCAGTTGGTCCCTCTCTAACCAGGCATTCTGTCCTGGAGATACGGACTATGCTTGGACTGGGATCACTCATCAGCAGTGTAGTGCATGGCATTCGCAGCTCTGTTCCACCCCTGTGTTTCTCCCTGCAGGCTCTGGGGCCATGTGCTTTCACTGTTTCTCCACAGATTCAATCTTCCTTCCTCTTGCCAAGAGCTATGGCTGGGAAAACAGTGCAGATGTCCCCTTCCTTTTTTCTGCATTGTGGTCTGACTCTTCAATTCCTGTGTAGGCTCCAATTTTCTCTTCAGATCCCCAGGATTCACCTCCACCTTTTTTTCTCCTGCAAGTTGTTATTTTTTCAGTGTTTGGATTCCAAACCTTGGAGAGAGTGATTTATTCTGGTTGCTGTTCCACCATCTTCCTGGAAGTCCCTGAAATGTAAATATTGTAATGGAGTACCATTTAAAAATAATTTTTCCTAGGTGCATCTTTGTTTCATTGCTAGTCATTTGCCCAGGACCACTCAACAACTAGTGGCAACTCCCAAGGCCTTTCCATTGAGCCCCTTCCTCTTACAAGGCTTAGTTTGCTTTATCTTACACTAGACATCATCCCTCTCTAATGCTTTGCCTTCTCTCTAGCTCTCAACGGAAGAAGTGATAATATACCTTTAAGTTATTAATTGATTGACTGAGTTAATCAAAAGGTAGATACTCACTTTTGGGCTTTACTTAATCAGTTGAGCTCTCTGTGCTGGGCTAATGATTAGCCAGAAACCAAGGATGTCAGTCAAACAACCTCAAGGAATTAACAACTTGAATGTACTTGTAAGAGCACTTTGAACTCCAGGTGATGTCATGATCCAGCAGACACCTTGATTTTTTTCCTGCAACATTGGACTTAGTTCGCATATTGTTTTATGTCTCTTCAATCTGAAATGGTTCCACAGACATTTTTTTTTTTTTTTGCTTTCATGATACTGATATTTTAACAACCACAAGGCAGGTGTTTTGTAGACTGTCTCTCAATTTGGAGTTGTCTGATATTTCCTCCTGCTTAGATAATATATTGTTTTGCATGAAAATTATATAAATATTAACCTATTTCTCAATATTTTTCATTGGGAGGTATATGATATGAGTTTGTCCTAGTATTTGTGATATTAGCTCTGAACACTTAGTCTATAGGATATCTGCCGTATTTCTGTACTATAAATTAATTTTCTTATTAAGGTTAATAGAATGATATATGGGAAAATACTTGACCACATAATTATTCTGCCCCTCAGTTACTCTCACCAAAAATTCAGGATTCTTAGATGATTATTGCCTAAATCAACTGTCACCATCTTTAAATTACCCCAATCTATTGCTTCATTTACTTTTGAGTAATCTGGTTTCTTCCCGAAGCATCTAGACTGTAAGTGTACCTTCATCTTATGATTCTAATACTGGAATTTAATAATAGTGTTTTTTTTTCTTTCTTTGTACTCCTAGATGTTCAGTTTATTTTTTTAATCTGGAAATTCCCTTCCTATAGAAAATTGTATTTTTTCTCATTTTCTCTTTTTTAGAATTCTTAGTAATCAGATAGTATATCTTCTATGTTGCTATTTTTTTAAAAAGAAGGATTATAGTCCCTTTTTAAAATCTTTCCTTTGTTATGCTATCTGGGACTTATCAGTTCAGTCTCTTTATTGAATATTTCACTTTTATGATAATATTTTAAATTTTATTGAGCTAATTTTTGATCTCTGACTATTACTTTGAAAAAATAATATCCTGTTCATAAATCATATGCAGTGTCTTTTCTTTTCTCACTAAGAAACATACCAAAATGTCTGAATGTTCTTTCATTTATTTTTCTGTCGTTAAGAGTTAGATTCCCTGCACCCTACTTCTGTCTTATTTGTTTCAGTATTGTGTGCTAGAAGTTTTCCTAATCATTGGTGATTTAGTCATACTTTATAAATTTTATAGTTTATAAATTTATAAATGAAGCTTAAAGTTATAAATCAATATATTTTATGGGTTTTTGTTTGTATTTTTTTGTTTTGTTTTTAGTGCTGGAAATAGGACTCAGATCCTTACACATGGCAGGCAAATTCTCTACCATAAATCAGTACCCCCAGCTCCCATTCTATTTTGTAATGAAGCATTGAAAAGGCTGGGTGGTGCTATTAGGTTGGCAGGCATCATTATAGGTGACCAGGTGCTGGAATTTCTACAACTAGGGCATTTGGTTTCTTCATATTTTCAACCTACGAGGGGTGGATGAGGTAAATCAATATTCTTCTTTTTGAGAGTCATCTGAATTTATAGTATCCTGCTTTTTTTTTGTTACCATCTCCCTGTCTGTTTTCCATCTCCTAGAAGTTTGTTGGTATTTTTGTAGTTGGTGCTTTTGATTTTGATCCTTGATTTTGTGAACTTGTCTTTTTAAAGTACACATTTAATGGCATTTTAGGTGGAATATGGGAGGGAGAAAAGTTAAACTTCTATGGCCATCTATTTCTGGCTATTTTAATATATTTTTTGTATGTTACACGAACTTCTCTCCTTGTCCTTTATGGTTTGGATCTTAAGTGTCTTTTAAAAGCCTGTGTGCTAAAGAATTGCTTGCCAGCCTATGGAGCTGCTGGTACCTGGTAGAACCTTTCTAAGGCCATCCTAGTGTTAGAGAGACACGCCCCCGGAGTTGGTTTTGGGACCCTGGCCCTTCCTCTCTCCACTGGCTTCCTAGTTGCCACGACGTAAGCGGTCTCCATCACTGTGCTGCTCCCATAGTGTACTGTGCTTTTCCAGGCCCAAAGCAAAGTAACCAAATGGCGTGGCCTGAGACCTCTGAAATTGTTAGCCCAGGCAGACCTTTCTTCCTTTAAGATAAACTGACTGACACAATATTTATACTTGTGGAAATTTACTTAAAATTACATTATATATATACTACTTGTGGCAACAGACATCTTTACAGTGCTAGGTCTTCCACTGCAGAAATTCTCCATTCATTCTTTGATATGTTTCAGTAAATTACTACTAGTTCTCCATGGAGACAGGGTTTTCTGTAATCTTATTGATTGGTATTTTATAGTTTTGAATGGAGTAGAGAACAGATCCCTACTCCATTTCTTCCATTACACTTTCTAACTTATAGAAAATAAAACTATTGATTATTTGTCTTATAGCAGATTACTATGATGAGTTCTTACAAATTCTGAAAAAGTTGATTCTTTAATGAAAATGTTTATAAATGTAATTTTAAAATGCATATTATATTTTAAAATAAAAGTATAAAGTAAAGCTGTTTTTCCTAAGCTTCATATGTTTTGTTAATGAATAGGATAGCTTATTTTCTTTAACAATTAATTTGAGATGTTTTTCTATTTCTTTTTGTCAAATGAACATCATATATTTGAATTTCCTCTTTCTGAAGGTCGAGTTACATGTTTTCATTTAAGAAATGTTCCATAATCAAATACATTTCAAAAATACCATTTTAATGTTTAACTTTTTACAGTATGAGGGTTGTAAGAGTAACTCAATAATTACTAAAGAAATGAATGGATATATTCAACCTTCCCAATCATCTTCTTTCTATCAGACTTAATTGTTTGAACCCAGACATAGAGGGATAGTTTTCTTTTTCTTTCTTTCTTCTTTTTTTTTTTTTTTTGTCTTTTTCCTTTTCATCGGTACTGGGGATCGAACTCATGACTGCCTGCTTACAAGGCAGGCGCTTATGCCGCTGAGCTAAATCCCCAGCCCTGAGGGATAGTTTTCTAACAAGGTGAAGACTTCATAACATTCCGGGAAACCTATGTTAGTGTTCTAAAACATCTCAATATCAGGAAACTTCCTTAGTCTCAGGCTACTTTGCTGCAGTTTAGATAATTTCCTTTTATTCTTTCCTTAGTACTGCTAGGGAGCAGATTACTAATCCTGTGTATAAATATGAGAAAAACATTACATGGGACTCAAAATTTTACTCAATGTTTGCTTGTAAAAATTTTTCCTCTTCCTCCTACCATGGTTCTGTAAAATGTGGATGATTCCAGCACTAGGGGGGTAAAATGTAGGTTTATTGCAAAAGATTGGAAAACCATGTCTAATAATTTTAGAGAAAATTAATACTTAAATATGAAAATGTTTTTCTTCCTTAGTATTTTTTACACCAGTATTTTCTAAACTTGTATAATCTTTAAAAAGACTTAATAAAATATAAACATTTTTGGTTTAAAATCCCAGCTGTTTCCTACTTAGAAATTTTTAATAACATAAAAATCCCATTGCAATAATTTTCCTAATGAATATTTGGTTATTATGTTCAGAAAAAATATACAAAAAAGCAAAAAAATTATATAAATATTGTTTAATCAGAGCCACAGAATGCATTATGGTTATTTTTTCATAGACTTTTTTGTATTTCTGTTAAAATTGTCACATTTCAGTTTGTTTCAATTTTTATATATGTATTATAGATTCAATATACAACTATATGTGTTACAAAATATGTCAGATAATTTGCCTTTTACATTGTTTTTTTCCAGAGCACCCTATTGTCCTTCAATTTGGAATATTTTTATTGGAAGCAATACAGTTGCACAGCTCTTGTCCTGAGACCTATGGAATTCATGAGTCTAATCTTCTATTTCTTGCTGTCTTTTTTCTCTTTTGTCATTTAATGAAGCCCATTTTCTAGAAGATCCTATGAAAGGGAACATGGAACATAAATTTGTATTAGCTTCTATGTGTAAAATTATTTTTTCATTTTTGCTTTCACACATGATTAATAATATCTTAGTCAAATAGGGCTGCTCTAAAACAAACAAGAACCAAAACAAAACAAAAACATATATTGGGTGTCTTAAACAACACAAATTTATTTCACATAGTTCTGGAGGTGGCAAGTTTGAAATCTCTGTGCTAATATATAGTCGCTGTTCAGTGAACATCCTATCGACTGCCACATTCTTACTGTGACTTCACATGGTTAGGAAAGAGAGAGAGTAACTTCTCAAATGTTTCTTCCAGAACACTAAGCCCCCCAATGTCCCGCAGATCTCCATTCCCAAATACCAGCATATGGTTGGAGATTTGACATACAAATAAAGACGGTGGAACTCAGTCCATAGCAAATAATTTACATGATTACAAAATTAAGACAGTCATTATATTCTGTCAAATTAGAAGATGTCATCCTTTTCCTTTTCTTTGTGTAATGCCTGCCTTTTCATTTAGAAGCTTTTAGGATCTTTTCATTTCTGGCATTTATGTGCATTGATCTGGGTCCTTTTTCTGTCCTTTGGTTGTTAAATTTTTTCCTTTAATTAGTCCCCCTTTTATTTTTATTGTTCTTTTTTCCTGAAATTCCAGTTAGTTGGAAGGATTATCTTCTGAATTAAAATTCCATTTTTTTCATTATAAGTCATGTCTAACTTTTTGAACGTGGCTTTTTAATACATCCACTGAATTTTTATTTTGATGGTCATGCTTGCATCATATTTGAAACTACATAGAGCTATGTTTTTGTCTTGTGTGGTAAAGTATGTCCATAAACTCTTTGATGTTCTCAACAAAAAATTAAGCCTGATAACCTTCCCCTTGGGTACTGGCTGGACTTAGTGACTTGCATCTAGAGAATAAGAAAGGAAGAAAAGTGAATGATAGCACATGACTTTTGATACTAGAACATAAATAACTTTCTGGTTTTCTGATTGCTTTTTCTTTGTACTACTTGCTTGGGGAAAGTCAGGTATCACTTTGTTAGAACATAGAAGAACTTTATGAATAGATCTGTAGTTACAAACTGAGTTCTCCTAACAATGGTTATGTAAAGAACTATCTATCTTAAGGAAGATCTTTCAGATATTGAGTTGCAGTCAGCCCCAGGGGACAGGTTAACTACACTCTTCCTTTTAGCTTAAACTGCTCCCAGCTCCAAACTCTGTGAGATAATACATGATATAAATTGTCCAGCTTGAGGGAATTTGTTATGCAGCAGATGACTAATACATATTGACATCAAGTGTACCTTTTTAAAATTAAATTTGTTTTTTAACTGATTTATAGTGACATAAAAATTATACATATTTCTGAGACACCTTGTAATACTATGTTACATGTATATACATTGTATACTATTTAAAGCAGGTTAATCATATTTATGAAAACGCTGTTGCTTTATGTTAAAAATATTTAAAGTCCTTTCTTCTTGATTTTTGAACTGGACAATGCATTATCTTGTAATCTTTATTTGTAGTCACTCCACTGCACAAATAGGTCAGTGGATCCTCTATGTTAATACTTTCCATCATATATGAGTAAGATAATCAACCTCTAGAATATGTTCATAACCTTTTCTTTTCCTCGTACTTTATTTTTCCTGATTCATCCAGCAGACATTTACTAGTTGTTTACCTCCTCTCAACTCACTCCCAGAATTTGTATGCTTTTCCAAGTATGTACCTTGTCATCGGCATGAATTTCATAAACCATATCAACTTTGGCAAAGAAATGAGACAGGGTAATTTAGAAGTACTCTGTGATGGTTTTATATTATTTTGCTTGAATTCTCCTATTCCTAAAGCTATATGATAGACAAACTAAGACATTACAAAAATCTACATATTATTTGTAGATTGAGGGTTGAATTAGCCCTGTAGTAACTTTCAGACAAAGTTAAAAGTCAGTGACATCTTTGTGCATCCTATTACCTATTTTATGTGACCTTTATCAAGTTTTGTAAGCGTTAAGAGCCTCTTGTATCAAATAGGAATATTTACATATCAGTCACAAATCTGTGAGGACAGTTCAGTAGGTGCTTAGAACAGAGACTGGCACAGTGACTTTTTTTCTTCCTCTTTCACTTCCCTTCTTTTTATTCTCATTCTATTTCTAAACTTCTGTTTATCTTCTACACCACATTTTTGAGTAGTAGTGTTATGTAGCAATTTATTACAATGAACATTGGATCTGTGTTGGAGGAACCTCTCACTTATTGGCAAATTTTGTAAGTCTTATCTGTAAGCTACCACACAAAATTATGAGACACTGGCCTGTGCATTTGTAAGCCATAATCAAACCTCTAGACAGATTCCTGAGTTCCAGTAACACATCTAAATTATTCCACAAAATCTTATAGAAAGCTTACTATAGAGAGAAGCTTTGCCAATCTGCCAAAATATACCAGTCTATGGTTAATAGTCTAGTAGAGGAGTCAGTCAAATGTGACATGACTTTGTGTTAATGATAGGTATTCTCGGTGCATTGTGCGAATTTAAAAGAGCATGTTCAAATGGAATCTGAAGGTTTGGTAAAGAGAAGGCTTTTGAAAGGAGTGATTTGTACACATGTGTCTGTGAAGAGATTGTGGCACCATTCAATGTGTAAAGAATAGGATCTGTAAGCTATACAGCCATGAGGATGCATGTTAGGATTGAAGACCAGCAAGTAGCTGGGTATAAAATTTAAGAATTTGCTGTGTATCAAAGTTTGTAAAACCGGAGTTCCCAAAGACCAAAAGGTAGTTGTTGCATGTACAAGAGCAACAAATTAAGTCTGTCCTTGGGATCTGAGGACTGTCAAATCAGTTGAGAGCAAATACTCTGATAGTACCTTGTTATATAATTAGGTATTTGTTTAATAACTTGTCAGTGTTTGTTGGGTGAAG